>NC_064635.1:132664079-133289079 GCF_023864275.1 Schistocerca cancellata
CGCTGACGTCGCGGCCGCATGGGTAGTCAAGACATGGCGGCGGTGTGACGCGATGCACTGGCGGCGGCAGCTGGTGCTGGCTGCATGCAGCTCAGCGACTTCTGCTGTCGGTGCAGGGGTAGGGCGTCTACTGAATGCCGATGCACGTCTTAAATGTGTTTCTATACTTCAATTCATTTATCTTGGCGGCTCGCGCATGGCTCCCCCCCCCCCTCCCCCAGACGCGGGATATTGCTGCGTTGCCAGTTGCACGCGCCACGAGAAGCAGCGCCATAGTATAGTATAGTTGGCAAACTTTCGTTTAGGGGGAAGTCCGCAGTATGAGGTAAAGCCACCACTGCCGCATTAACCTTATCGCTGCTACAGAGACGTGCTCCCCGCATTCCGCGCTGTACGCGATTTTGTCATCACTGCACTGCTCGCCACACATGGTGTCACCAGCTTTCTCCTCAGAATGTGAAAATGTACTGTTGGCGCCACCTACTAAGAGAGATTAGATTAGATTGATACTTGTTCCATAGATCATAAATACGACACTTCGTAATGATGTGGAACGTGTCAGGTTAATGAAAGATGTCTGTACAAGATATTACATTACACAAAATATTGCATGATACTAATGTTGTGGAACGTGTCAGGTTAATAAAAGATGTCTGTACAAGATATTAAATTACACAAAATATTGCATGATACTAATGTTTAAGTTTTTTTCCCCTTAATTTATATCTAAAAATTCAGCCAATGAGTAGAAGGAGTTGTCATCAAGAAATTCTTTCAATTTATTTTTAAATGTTAGTTGGCTATCTGTCAGGCTTTTGATGCTGTTTGGTAGGTGACCAAAGACTTTTGTGGCAGCATAATTTACCCCTTTCTGTGCCAAAGTCAGATTTAACCCTGCAGAGTGAAGATCATCCTTTCTCCTGGTGTTACAGCTATGCACACTATTACTTTTGAACTGGGTTGGATTATTAACAACAAATTTCATAAGTGAATATATATAATGTGAGGTTACTGTGAGGATCCCTAGATCGTTAAATAGATGCCTGCAGGATGACCGTGGGTTGGCTCCAGCAATTATTCTGATTACACGTTTTTGAGCAATGAATACTTTTCTACTCAATGATGAATTACCCCAGAATATGATGCGATACGAAAGCAGTGAATGAAAGTAGGCATAGTAAGCTAATTTACTGAGATTCTTATCACCAGAATTTGCAATAACCCTAATAGCATACGTACCTGAACTCAGACGTTTCAGCAGACCATCAATGTGTTGCTTCCAATTTGACTTCTCATCAACGGACACACCTAAAAATTTTGAAAATTCTACCTTAGCTACAGATTTCTGTTCAAAGTCTATATTTATTACTGGAGTTGTGCCATTTACTGTACGGAACTGTATATACTGTGTTTTATCAAAATTTAAAGAGAGTCCATTTGCTGAGAACCACTTAATATTTGTGAAAAACATCATTTACAATTACATCACTTAGTTCTTGGTTTTTGGATGTTATTACTATACTTGTATCATCAGCAAAAAGAACTAACTTTGCATCTTCATCAATGTGGAATGGTAAGTCATTAATGTATATCAAGAACAGTAAAGGACCTAAGACCGAACCCTGTGGGACCCCGTACTTGATACGCCCCCAGTTTGAGGAATCGGCTGTTGTTTTAACATTACATGCACCACTTATTTCAACTTTCTGCAATCTTCCAGTTAAGTATGAATTAAACCATTTGTGCACTGCCGCAATCAAACCATAGTGATTTAGCTTATCTAAAATAATTCCATGATTTACACAATCAAAGGCCTTTGAGAGATCACAAAAAATACCAATGGGTGATGTCCGGTTATTCAGAGAATTTAATATTTGATCAGTGAAAGCGCATATAGCATTTTCTGTTGAAAAGCCTTTCTGAAAACCAAACTGACATTTTGTTAGTATTTTATTTTTACAAATATGGGAAGCTACTCTTGAATACATTACTTTCTCAAAAATGTTTGATTGAGCTGTCAGAAGAGAGATTGGGTGGTAGTTGTTGACATCCGACGTATCCCCCTTTTTATGCAATGGTTTTACAATAGCATATTTCAGTCTATCGGGGAAAACACCCTGCTCCAAAGAGCTATTACATACGTGGCTGAGAATCCTACTAATCTGTGGGGAACAAGCTTTAAGTACCTTGCTGGAAATGCCATCAATTCCGTAAGAGCTTTTACTTTTCAGTGAGTTTATTGTTTTACTGATTTCAGAGGGAGAGGTTGGTGGAATTCCAGTTGTTTCAAACTGCACAGGTTGGCCTCTTCTATTAGTAGCATTGTCTCTTCTAGTGAAGATCTAGATCCTATTTTCTCCACAACATTTAAAAAATGATTATTGAAAATATTTTCAATTTCTGATTGTTTGTTAGTACACTTGTCATTCAGTTTTATGGCACTAAAGTCTTCCTGTGCTCTTGGTTGCCCTGTTTCCCTTTGAATAATATTCCAAATTGCTTTAATTTTATTATCAGAGTTACTGATCTCAGACATGATACACATGCTTGTGGACTTTTTAATAACTTTTCTTAGTACTGGACAGTAGTTTTTATAATAGTGAACAATTTCGGGGTCAGTACCCCATTTTGCTGTTAGATACAGTTCTCTTTTACGGTTATTCCTTTAGATAGCCAAGGTTTTTTATGTGTTTTCTTGGAATTATGTTTAACTATTTTCTTGGGAAAACAATTTTCAAATACCCTTGAAAATGTATCGTGAAATTAGTTATATTTCAAGTTTGCATCGGGTTCCTTATACACATCATCCCAGTCTAGCTGCTGTAGGCTTTCCCTAAAGTTTGCAATATTTATGTTGTTAATTGAACGCAATGCTTTGAAAGTCTGATTCGATATACTGCATGGAGCTATGTCATGTACTGTAACTAGCTGTGCACCATGATCTGAAAGACCATTCTCACCAGGATCAGCAGTTATGTCCTTAAACTTATCTTGGTCTATAAAAAAGTTATCTATCAATGGACTGCTGTTCTTTGTTATCCGAGCAGGAAAATCAATGATGGAGCTCAAATTGAAAGAACTGAGTAATACTACAAGGTCGTTCTTCCTATTACACTCTTTCAGGGAATCAACATTGAAATCCCCACAAATGATAATTTGCTTCCCCCTGTCTGACAGATAGCACAACAAAGCATCCATGGTTTCTAGAAATAGATGGAAATTCCCTGAGGGGGACCTATACACTGTTACAATTATGAAAGTGTTATCATTTAGTTTAAGTTCAGTGGCACATGCTTCCATATGTCGCTCCACACAAATTTTTTTTAGTTTCTAAATTTTTTACTCTATGGATTAAAATAAATCAGAGCTCCCGCGCGCAGTTCGATAGTGAAGCGGTAGAGAAGCAGCTTGAAGGTGGCTCGATGAAACCCCTGCCAGGCATTTAATTGACAGTTGTTGAGTAATCGTGTAGATGTAGGTGACCTTACTTCCTCCGCTTGGCCACCCGCGAATGCATCACGCATGCCGCCCCAAAAACTGCAATTTTTTTCTAATAAACGCGTGGCATTTGGAGCTGTCACTTTTCTTTTTGGCCAAGCCCAGCGTATTCATTAAGTTTTAACGAAATCGGTGATGACGAGCAGTCGCGGTCCGCTTGTGTTTGCAGTTACCTGTTTTCCTCGTCCAGCTAGTGTGCCTTGTGGTACAGGATGGACGCAGAGGCCGCCGTGAGGTGACGTCGAGCCACTGGCCAATCAGCGTGAGTGGCGCCAGCTGCACGTCGCAGCCCCTCCGCTGTGCTCACTGCGCATGCGCGCTGGTTCCTGCCTTGCAGCCCGCGCCGGCCGTTCGCGCGGGCTATTGTTCTCGTCTCCTCTCAGCCGGGCCTAAAACCCAGCCCCGGGCACCCCTGCCGCGCAATTACCTTTATTGCAGAAGCGAAGCACCTCGTTGTACTCGTTGCCGGGACTGCAATTTATGTCTGCGAATTTTACCTGCGGCGCCTGGTACTCGGGGCAAATTTCCGCTGAGAAATTACGGAAGACGAGGACGGCGAGAAAGGTGCGAACGAACGGGTCCAGCAGAATACCGCGATGCGATCGGCAAGGCCCACATAAGACAAGTGTCTGGCGCCGTTGTTACATCGGTTACTGCTGCTACAATGGCAGGTTATCAAAGATTTAAGTGAGTTTGAACGTGATGTTATAGCCGGTGCACAGCATCTCCGAGATGGTGATTAAGTGGGGACTTTCCCGTACGACCATTTCACGAGTGTACCGTGAATATCAGGAATCCGGTAAAACATCAGATCTCAGACAGCTCTACGGCTAGAAAAAGATCCTCCACGAACGGGACCAACGACGACTGAAGAGAATCGTTCAACGCGAGAGAATCAGATTGCTACAGATTTCATGGTTGGGCCATCAACAAGTGTCAACGTGCCAACCATTCAACGAAGTATCATCGATATGGGCTCTCGGAGTCGATGGCCGACTCGTGTACCCACTTGATAGGTGGTAGCCTTTAAATCGGTCGCGGTCCCGTTAGTATACGTCGGACCCGCGTGTCGCCACTATCAGTGATTGCAGACCGAGCGCCGCCACACGGCAGGTCTAGTCTCCCTGGCACTCGCCCCAGTTGTACAGCCGACTTTGCTAGCGATGGTTCACTGTCTCCATACCCTCTCATTTGCAGAGGCGACAGTTTAGCATAGCCTTCAGCTACGTCATTTGCTACGACCTAGCAAGGCGCCATATTCAGTTACTATTCTGGACAGATAATATTGTGAATCATGTACCGTCGAGAACGACGTTAATCATTAATGGATTAAAGTCAAGTATGAAACTAATTACGTCCGATTTCTGAATTCTCATTCCTTGTCATGTTCCAGACCTCACGCCAGCCTACGTGAGCTAAAACGCGTGCATTTCGGCCTCCATTAGTAACACGGTGTTGGCTCTGCTGCCAATACTACAATCGTTGGGCCCTCCATGTCAGTAGGAGACTTCAAGCTGGTGGAGGCTCTGTAATGGTGTGGGGCGTGTGCAGCCGGAGTGATATGGAACCCCTGATACAGGCGTTCCCAGTGTTAACATAAATGGCGTGTTATCTACCGACGCAAATGAGATTCGTGCACTTTGCTGAGTACTATGCTCGCGCCTCTGCGTTGGAGGATTACCGCCCAGCATTTCGCACTCTCAAACGGCGGATGGAACAGAATGTCCTCTCGTTCACTACACACCACAGTGAACCCTATAACGCCCCATTTACAGAGTGGGAGCTCCTCAGTGCCCTTGTATCTCCTCATGATCTTCAAGCAGATCTGGTGCGATGGCGTCTTTCCATCGCACTGGTTGGAGAGCACAATCATACCAATGCTTAAACCCGGCAGAAACCCGCTTGATGTGCATAGCTTTTGGTCCAACGTTCTTTGTAAGCTGCTGGAACGTGTGGTGTGTCGGCGGTTGGGTTGGATCCTGGAGTCTCGTGGCCTACTGGCTCTGTGCCACGGCGGTTTCCGCCCGGGTCGCTCTACCACTGATAATCTTGTGTCCCTCGAGTCTGCCATTCGAACAGCCTTTTCTAGACGCCAACATCTGGTTGCCGTCTTTTTTGACTTACGTAAAGCATACGACACGACCTGGCGACATCATATCCTTGCCACATTATACGAGTGAGGTCTCCGAGGCTTGCTCCAGATTTTTATCTAGAATTTGCTATCATTCCGTACTTTCCATGTCCAAGTTGGTGCCTCCTATAGTTCCCCCCCATATCCAGGAGAATGGCGTCGTGCAGGGCTCTGTATTGAGTGTATCTCTATTTTTATTGGCCATTGACGGTCTACCAGCAGCTGTATGGCGTCCGTTTCACCCTCTCTGTATGCAGACGACTTCGGCTTTTCGTACTGCTCCACCAGTACTGGTGTTGCTGAGCGGCGCCTACAGGGCGCCATGTACTGATACAAGGCGCAGTCGTGGGCTCTAGCCCACGGCTTCCGGTTTTCAACCGCAAAGTCGTGTGTTATGTGCTTACGTCGGCGTCGTACTATGCATCCGGAACAAGAACTTTACCTTACTGACGATCGCTTCACTGCAGTGGAGACACATCGATTTTTAGGACTGGTTTTCGTCGCCCGATTGACTTGGCTACCTCACTGTCAGCGTAAGCGGAAGTTCTGGCAGCACCTCAATGCCCTCCGCTGCCTGAGCAACACCAACTGGGGTGCGGATCGCTCTACGCTGCTGCAGCTCTACAGGGCCCTTGTTCAATCCCGCCTTGACTATGGGAGTCTGGTTTATGGTTCGGCGGCGCCCTCTGCGTTGCGTTTTCTCGATCCAGTGCACCACTGTGGCGTTCGCCTAGCGACGGAAGCTTTTGGGACGAGTCCGTTGACCAGCGTCCTGCCGGTGGCTGGAGTCCATCCATTGCAGGTCAGGAGTGCAGAACTGTTCGCCAGCTACGTTGCACACGTTCGTAGTTCCCCTGCGCGTCCGAATTACCGTCTCCTTTTCCCACCCACGGCGATTCATCTCCCGCATCGGCGCCCCAGGTCACGGCCTCCAATTGCAGATCGCGTGCGATCCCTTTTATCTGGAGTCCTTGCCTTTACCACCTAAACTCGAGGTCAAGTCGCTTACCCCTCCATGGTGTACACGTAGGCCGCAGCTCCGCCTGGACCTTTCACATGGCCCAAAGGACTCAGTTCACCCAGCGGCTCTCCGCTGTGACTTCGTCTCGATTCCTGACATGTACCGAGGCCATAAAGTGGTTTACACAGACGGTTCGATGGCTGATGGTCAAGTCGGCTTCGCGTATGTCGATGGAGGACATATTGCACAGCATTCCTTGCCCGATGGCTGCAGCGTTTTCACTGCAGCGCTGGAGGGTATACCTCGTGCTCTTGAGCACGTCCGTTCATGTCCTGGGCAGTCGTTCCTTCTGTGTACTGACTCCTTGAGCTGCCTGCCAAGCTATCGACCAGTGCTACCCTCGTCATCCTTTGGTAGCGACCATCCTGGAGTCCATCTATGCCAGGGCCGGCCAAACGCTGCACAATGTGCAGACGTGCGGAAGTGCTGCACATGCGCGCACGTGTGCGACAGCGGCATCTGTTATTAGACATGTGTCCTAAATGAACGGCGGCGGCTCCACCTCCCTGTTTATGTGGTACACGCAAGCGCTTGTTTGTGAAAGGTTTTTCTCGGTGATGAAAATGAATAAATCTAGGTTTCGATCGAGCATAAGTGATGAAAGTCTTCGCAACTGCTTGCATTTGTCAATGAGCCGTGCTTTTGCGCCCGATTTTAGCTATATCATTTATCATGACCAGTGATAAACGTGTTTGGATTTATACCTTTCATAATTAAAAATTATTGTTTACTAATTATGCATTATTGCCTCATTCTGCTCCATGTTACATTATTATCAGGAAAATTGGTCATTAAACCGATTGTTCCAATGTATACTTACATTTAGGGGTTTCTATTAATGTGTGAAGGGCTACGCGCAGCTGAAGTCGATAACACACACAACATTCATCTAATTGTCGGTTATTATGCAGATTTCAGACGGAGCTGATGAAAGATGTAGCAATAATGGTATTGAAATAGCAGGTTATCAGCGAGAGGTCTGCGGTTATCATTCTGTTCAGAGGTCACTGAGACAGAAATTATGTGGGCGTAACTGAGGGCACCGAGAACTAGTTATAGGAAACCTTGCATTAGTTTAATGTTATTTGAAATCATGAATAATGTTCGTTGGAAGTCGCTAAGTGCTCTATTTCTTAAATACTACATCAAAACACTACGCGTATTTACGTGCCGTCAGTCAAGCTGCCTTAATAAAAACCGACGGTTGTTAACTGTATTGCTTGTCTTACTGGGTTAAACTGTTAACATAAAAGTAGACGTCTCAATGAGCAGACTGTGACAGTAATGTTTAATACGCGAAATACCTCCCCATGGTTGGCTTGCAAGCTGTGGAAAGCTACGGTCGCAGGTTCGAATCCTACCTCGGGCATGGGTGTGTGTGATGTCCTTAGGTTAGTTAGGTTTAAGTAGTTCTAAGTTCTAGGGGACTTATGACCTAAGATGTTGAGTCCCATAGTGCTCAGAGCCATTTGAACCATTTGAACCAAGCTGTGGAAAGAGCACTAGAATTCGCCGGTACAGGGTATCCCAGCAAGTGGATAAAGCAACATCTGTGCGTAGAAACATGCACTACATGAACGCTGACGGCTGCGGCGTGCACGCTGTGACCCGGAAGTTGCACATGTGCAAGAGCACCGCACGCGTGCACAATTTCTGGCCGGCCCTGATCTATGCCCTGGAACGGTCCGGTCGTTCAGTGATGTTCCTGTGGATCCCAGGACACGTCGGAATCCCAGGCAAGGAACTTGCAGACAAGACAGGCTGGCCAAACAGGCTACACGGAAACCGCTTACGGAGACCGGCATTCCACTAACTGACCTGCGTTCGCTTTTACACCGCCAGGTTTTTCGGCTTTGGGATACGGAATGCCATAGACTCATTACGCTCAAGAAACTGTGTGCCATTAAGGAGACTACGAATGTGTGGCAGCCCTGCATGCGGGCCTCTCGCAGGACTCTGTGGTTCTCTGCCGGCTCCGCATTGGCCACCCTCGGGCGACCCACGGCTACCACCTGCGCCGTGTCGGTGCGACGCCCGGCTGACAGTGGCCCATATTCTGGTGCTCTGCCCCACTTTGACTGCCCTGCGACGAAATCTTGGGTTGCCGCTAATTTTATCTGACAACGCCTCATCGGCTGATTTAATTTTACGTTTTATTCGTGAGGTGGTGTTTATCATTTGATCTAGCGCATGTCCTTTGTCCCTCTGTGTCATCCACCCTAATGCTTTTAGGGTGGCGGTTTTAATGTGTTACAGAGTGGCTAACTTCTCCTTTTTATCTCATGGTCAGCCAGCCATGGAAATCTTTTTTGTCGTTTTAATCTCTTCTACTTGTTTCTTGCGGTCTGTGGTTTTCTTGTCCCCTGTCGTCCATTTTAGTGTTCGTTGCCCTGTTATTGTGGTTCTTCCTTACTCTCCGTTTTGTGTTGCGAGTCTCGCTTGCTTTATTCTCCCCCTTGTGGCATTGTTTCATTCGGAAGAACGGACCGATGACGTAGCCGTTTGGTCTTTTAAACCAACCAACCAAGAGTAAAGTGTTCTGTAAAGTTTGGAAGGTAGGAGACGAGGTACTGGCAGAAGTAAAGCTGTGAGTACCGGGCGTGAGTCGTGCTTCGGTAGCTCAGTTGGTAGAGCACTTGCCCGCGAAAGGCAAAGGTCCCGAGTTCGAGTCTCGGTCGGGCACACAGTTTTAATCTGCCAGGAAGTTTCAAAGTGTTCCTTTGTCCACCTTGGTGATGACTGCATTATGCTGTTTTAGTTTTTTGTACATACAATTTGTGATTTTATCATCAGATATTTTTGTATTTGTGTTCTTGCATGGTTTGTTCTTTCTGATTATTTGTTTCATTTCCTCTGTCATAGTTCTCTTGTTAGGTCTGGGATGATGTCTTGGTATGTTAGTTTCTTCATGTTGCCCTGTGATGTACTCAGTGACCGGCCCCCGTAGCTGAGAGGTCATCGCCACAGGATGTCAATCCTAAGGGCTCGGGTTCGATTCCCGGTTGGGTCGGAGATTTTCTCCGATCAGGGACTGGATGTTGTGTTGTCCTAATTATCATTTAGTCCCCATCGACTCGCAAGTCACCGAAGTGGCGTTAAATTGAAAGACTTGCACCTGGCGAACGGTCTACAGACGAGAGGCCCTAGTCACACGACATTTACGTTTTTATGTACTCAGTAATAAGATTTTGTATGGTTCTATATGGGTGATCAAATTGTATTTGGGGGGGGGGGGGCTTTCTCAAGTAGCTGTTGCTCTTGTTTTCTGAGAATTCTCAGTAAAATTAATCAAGCATTCATCGACAGACAGTGAGTGAGTGAGTGAGTGTGTGTGTGTGTGTGTGTGTGTGTGTGTGTGTGTGTGTGTTTTCGGAAGGTTTTGTTCGTGAGTTTATTTAATTTCTGCTCGTGTATCTGCCATTTCTTTCACATTATTGGCGGTGTGTGGTAATTTATTCTTTCCATTATATCACACAATATTGAGGAGCTGGTGATTTGGTTTGCTACTTTTTGGTGTAATCTGTAGAAGCTGACATTCAGTTCATGTATTATTTTTCATAGTTGTGTGTATAGGGACCGAATTTCATATTTCAGCATGCTCTGCTTAATAAATGTCGAAAATGTTACGCATCAAGGCGGATTCGCAATTCCCATATTATTTTTGTATGCACGCGGACCAAACGGAAGAGTTTCAACATAAAATTATCGTTCGTAGTTACCAGTAGTTTTCTTCACTAAATAATGCCAGTAAACAAAAATAGGGCCAAAAAGGAAAGAAACACAAAATAAGAATAGATTTTGCCTGATTACAGCGGAGACAGTAATTTTGTAGCTTCTACTTGTACAGCTGTTGTGTACATAGTTCTGCATAGTCAGCACGTACACAGCTTTCCCACTAGAGCGCGCCCCGCTAAGCACAACAGCGCAGGCGCTCGCGCTCGTCCGTCACCGCACTACGAGATGGCGCTGCCTTAGAGACGGACCAAATTCTGCTTCCGCCGATCCGCGTATTAATATGTAACGCAGCCAATGCGATTGCTGCTAATGTAGAACCTTTTCTCCTCACGGATCACACTCGCGCAGTGATACATAAACACGCGAAGTATTATAACGAGTGTACAGACCTCCGATTAGTCATTCTGCATTTGTCTGCACCAGTCTGCATTAGTCTGTACCAGTCTATAGTCAAGTTTCAGTCTGCGCCTAATAAGATTACCATACTCCTGTACATAGCCATGAAGATAAATGTATAGACACTTTTGTCAAGTATCAGATATATATGTGACAATAAGATTAACGTACCAATACCAAAGGAACTTCAGACTGTCAGTTGTAAATATCATCCAGAACCAAGTTAAGTAATTTTTATGCTTGTTATTATTTTAATAAATGTATGTGAAAATTAATCAAGCTCTGTTTAAAGTTGGTCACCGTCAATCTGCTACTCTAGGCATGCAAGTGGCATTTCTATCGTCTGACCTAACGGCAGAAGATAAACACGCCACGATAAGACCACGAGACAGTGCTGACAGTCGCCTACTTCGTTAGAGCGAAAAGTCAAATAATCTGATGGCGTGTGTACTGAAGCACCACAACAACAGACCACATTTACGAAAGGTGTTCGAACTTTGAAACCGTTTTGCAGCGATGAGTAGCACCGCCCTTTCTGGTGAGTGCAGAGTCGACAAGCCCAGTAGCTGTACGTGCGCCGAGGTACGTCATTTGGTGACGTCACGTGTTCAACATTTGTCATCCACTTTTGGGGTATTTAGCGACATATGCGGCCCCGTATGTCTTATATTAAGTTACTTGTCGCAGCGGGGTCTACGTCGCTTCGGGTGTTTTTAAACGTTAACAAGGATGACCCTGTAGTTTGTGCTGTGTGCTGTTGCCCAGAAGAACGTGCGTAAATGGTAAGTAACAGGTGACGCCCGACCTACGGAGCACAGAAAAAGTATAACTGTGAGCGTCTTTCGCGTAATCGGTGGAGCGTTAGTTGGTTGTACCAAGGGTCACGCCGGCAACGTAGCTCTTCGTGTTCGGTCATAGAGCCAGTTGCTCTCTGTAATAAAAAGAAAAAAAACTGAGTGAAGGGATTAACGATGAAATTCAACAGGTGTCATGGGACGTATCCACGATCAAATGCAACGAACAGTAACGAACAAAGTGGCGAAAAAAGAAGGGTATCGGCTTCGAGACCTTATTATGCCAGTTTTTGTTCTGTAGCATGTGTAGCTATTACATGGGAAAACTTGTTCCTGGCATGTAAAAGGACTGTTCGAAATTTGTAGCAATAGTCTGCTCGCAGTCCGCCGCCGCTTCGTTTATTTTTTTTTGTTTTTTTGTTTTTTTAATTTGTGGTGAAGTTTTATGGGACCACACTGCTGAGGTCATCGGTCCCTAAGCTTAGGCACTACTTAAACTAACTTACGCTAAGGACAACTCACACGCCCATGCCCGAGGGAGGACTCTAACCTCCGACGGGGAGAGCCGCTTCGTTTATTTGAAAGTAGTGAACCTGTAGATTACATTTGTAGTCTCACAGAACAAACAGAAACAATCCTGAAACATCTCGGCAGATTAAAACTGGCCGAAGTAAAGTTGTGGGGACGGGGCGTGAGGCGTGCTTGGGTAGCTCAGATGGTAGAGCTCTTGCCCGCGAAAGGCAAAGGTCCCGAGTTCGAGCCTCGGTCCGGCGCACAGCTTTAATCCGCCAGGAAGTTTCATATCAGCGCACACTCCGCTGCAGAGTGAAAATCTCATTCCAGAAACAATCCTAACAGAGACACAATTACATCACACGTGCGAAATATTACTAGTAATAATAACAATGATTACTCTTATTATTTTTGTAATTATTATTACTATTAAGAGCTCTGCATGTGTGATACAATTGTTTCTTTATTCTTCTGTTCCGATTGCTTATGTTATTCTGTGAAATTACAAATGAAAGTCTCATTTCAATAGCGGTACACCTCCAATTTTGTTCATTTCGATATACTGAGGCTTAAACATACAGCGCTGATAATTCTGAGATACCTGAAATGTTGCAGGCCTCCTCTGGTTGCAAGGGACCACCATTTCTTCGTATTGCCAACACCCAGTTACGTTTAAGCCTCAGGCTCTCGAAATGAATAAATTTGCAGGTGAACCACTATTGAAATAAGGCCTTCCAGTATACTGTATAGATTTACCCGCCACGTTAGCCGAGAGCGCTAACGCGCTGCTTCCTGGACTCGGATAGGCGCGCCGGCCCCGGATCGAATCCGCCCGGCTGATTACCGACGGCGGCCGGTGTGTCGGCCAGCCTGGATGTGGTTTTTCGGCGGTTTTCCACATCCCGCTAGGTGAATACCGGGCTGGTCCCCACGTTCTGCCTCAGTTACACGACTCGCAGACATCTGAACACGTTCACACTATTCCATGGATTACACTAGATACAGACAGCTGGGGTACACTAGTTCCGTCCTGAGGGGGGGGTGTACAGGGTGGCGGCAGGAAGGGCGTCCGGCCACCTCTTAAAACTAATCTTGCCAAATCCGTTCCTAACCGTGCCGACCCTGCGACACCGCGGGACAGGGCACCAGCGAAAGGAAGAAAGTACGAGGGCTATCCACAAAGTACATATTTTTGTCATCAGTCTACTGACTGGTTTGATTGCGGCCCGCCACGAATTCCTTTCCTGTGCTAACCTCTTCATCTCAGAGTAGCACTTGCAACCTACGTCCTCAATTATTTGCTTGACGTATTCCAATCTCTGTCTTCCTCTACAGTTTTTGCCCTCTACAGCTCCCTCGAGTACCATGGAAGTCATTCCCTCATGTCTTAGCAGATGTCCTATCATCCTGTCCCTTCTCCTTATCAGTGATTTGCATATATTCCTTTCCTCTCCGATTCTGCGTAGAACCTCCTCATTCCTTACCTTATCAGTCCACCTAATTTTCAACATTCGTTTATAGCACATCTCAAATGCTTCGATTCTCTTCTGTTCCGGTTTTCCCACAGTCCATGTTTCACTACCATACAATGCTGTACTCCAGACGTACATCCTCAGAAATTTCTTTCTCAAATTAAGGCCGGTATTTGATATTAGTAGACTTCTCTTGGCCAGAAATGCCTTTTTTGCCACAGCGAGTCTGCTTTTGATGTCCTCCTTGCTCCGTCCGTCATTGGTTATTTTACTGCCTAGGTAGCAGAATTCCTTAACTTCATTGACTACGTGACCATCAATCCTGATGTTAAGTTTCTCGCTGTTCTCATTTCTACTACTTCTCATTACCTTCGTCTTTCTCCGATTTACTCTCAAACCATACTGTGTACTCATTAGACTGTTCATTCCGTTCAGCAGATCATTTAATTCTTCTTCACTTTCACTCAGGATAGCAATGTCATCAGCGAATCGTATCATTGATATCCTTTCACCTTGTATTTTAATTCCACTCCTGAACCTTTCTTTTATTTACATCATTGCTTCCTCGATGTACAGATTGAAGAGTAGGGGGCGAAAGGCTACAGCCTTGTCTTACACCCTTCTTAATACGAGCACTTCGTTCTTGATCGTCCACTCTTATTATTCCCTCGTGGTTGTTGTACATATTGTATATGACCCGTCTCTCCCTATAGCTTATCCCTACTTTTTTCAGAATCTCCAACAGCTTGCACCATTTTATATTGTCGAACGCTTTTTCCAGGTCGACAAATCCTATGAAAGTGTGTTGATTTTTCTTTAGCCTTGCTTCCATTATTAGCCATAACGTCAGAATTGCCTCTCTCGTCCCTTTACTTTTCCTAAAGCCAAACTGATCGTCACCTAGCGCATTCTCAATTTTCTCTTCCATTCTTCTGTGTATTATATTTGTAAGCAGCTTCGATGCTTGAGCTGTTAAGCTGATTGTGCGATAATTCTCGCACATGTCAGCTCTTGCCGTCTTCGGAATTGTGTGGATGATGCTTTTCCGAAAGTCAGATGGTATATCGCCAGACTCATATATTCTACACACCAACGTGAATAGTCGTTTTGTTGCCACTTCCCCCAATGATTTTAGAAATTCTGATGGAATGTTCTGCCTTATTTAACCGTAAGTCCTCCAAAGCTCTTTTAAATTCCGATTCTAATACTGGATCCCCTATCTCTTCTAAATCGATTCCTGTTTCTTCTTCTATCACATCAGACAAATCTTCACCCTCATAGAGGCTTTCAATGTATTCTTTCCACCTATCTGCTCTCTCCTCTGCATTTAACAGTGGAATTACCGTTGCACTCTTAATGTTACCACCGTTGCTTTTAATGTCACCAAAGGTTGTTTTGACTTTTCTGTATGCTGAGTCTGTCCTTCCGACAATCACATCTTTTTCGATGTCTTCACATTTTTCCTGCAGCCATTTCGTCTTAGCTTCCCTGCACTTCCTATTTATTTCATTACGTTTTGGAATTAAAAATAAATAAAGTATTGGAAATTTTTTTATTATATACAGATGAAAGCCACACTTAAATACTACTATTCTACATAGTTGCCATTTAAATTAAGGCACTTATCGTAGCGATGGACGAGCTTGGAAATTCCTTCGTCGTAAAATTCGGCCGCCTGCGCCTTCAACCACGTGGTTACCTCTTCTTGAAGCTGTGCGTCGTCATCGAAACGCTGCATAGCCAACCACTTCTTCACTGCTGGGAATAAGTGGAAGTCGCTCGGTGCCAGGTCGGGACTGTACGGCGGATGAGGAAACAACTCCCACTTAAAAGATTCGAGAACTTCACGAGTGGCATTTGCCGTGTGGGCCCGGGCGTTGTCGTGAATCGGCAAGATCTTGGAGTCCAACTTTCCCCTGCGCTTGTTTTGTATTGCTCTTCTGAGGTTGTGCAGAGTTTGGCAATACCTTTGAGAGTTTATTGTAGTGCCTCTTTCTGGGAAATCCACAAAAATCACACCTTTTCTGTCCCAAAAGACAGTCGCCATCACCTTCCTTGCCGACATTGTCTGCATGCATTTCTTGGGTTTTTTTTGGGGGGGGGATTTGTGTGCCCCCACTGCATTGACTGCAATTTTGTCTCGCAGTTCACATGCTTAACCCATGTTTCGTCACCAGTAACGATGCGATCGAGTAATTACTCGCCATCTTTCTCGTAAGCGTCCAAAAACGTTTACGCTGCAGCCATTCGCTGATTTTTGGTATCCATCTTGCACAAAACTTGTGGTAACCAAGCTTTTCGGTAATGATTTCGTGCAACAAACTTCGTGAAATTTGTGGAAAACCCTAGAGTGTTCCGTTATTGTGAAATTGCTGTTTTCGAGGACCGCGGCATCGACTTTTTCGACAAGTTCGGCAGTCACTATGCTGGGTCTTCCACTTCGCTCTTCGTCGTGAACGTTAGTTCGGCCATTTTTAAATTTTATGACCCATTGACGCACTCCACCTTCAGTGATTATGTTGTCCCCATACACTTCACAAAGCTGCCGATAGATTTCTGTCGGTGTACAGTTTTTTGCAGTCAGAAACCTTATTACAGCACGCAATTCACACTTCGCGGCATTTTCAATTAACGCTGACATTTCAAACTGTCACAATAACTCAACGGAGTACAGCACGAACCTCTCACTAGCACAGCAGGATGCCGACTGAGCGGCGGAATGCCATGACACCAAGATGCCCGCGCTAGCCCCGCCCCTAACGGACACAAACGAAAACGTAATGTACTTTGTGGATAGCCCTCGTGGTGGTGATGGCGGTTAGTGTTTAACGTCCCGTCGACAACGAGGTCATTAGAGACGGAGCGCAAGCTCGGGTTCGGGAAGGATTGGGAAGGAAATCGGCCGTGCCCTTTCAAAGGAACCATCCCGGCATTTGCCTGAAACGATTTAGGGAAATCACGGAAAACCTAAATCAGGATGGCCGGAGACGGGATTGAACCGTCGTCCTCCCGAATGCGAGAATAGCCCTCGTATTACATGTTGTCCCATATAGCAGTTTCACACGGACTGGCATGATTACGGCTCGAACCCGGTACCCTTGGTACGAGAAACTGATGCTGTACCGACATCTCCATGGAAGCTCTACAAGACACGCCCCCACAGATAGACTTTTCCTGTGCTCCTTAGGTCAGGTGTTATTTATAACTCACTGTTGACTCACGTTCTGTATGACGACAGCACACAGCACAAATATTGCCGGCGTTCCAGTTGATTCTCCGTCGATACACGCCGTTTGGTGCTGATCTGCGTCTCTGACTTCTGTAGTTTTGGACGTAAGCTGCATTTACACCTTTGTTTGCACACGCCAGTAGAAGAGCGTATCTAAGTGCATGCCTTTGTACACTGATACGTGTCATATTGCTGTATTTGTTTTCGCGTCACTGTCTTCTGAAATCCCGGAGGTACTTACGGTAACCCTGTATACAGGGTGGTCCCGAATTCATGGTACAAACTTTAATGGTAGGTACAGGACATTGTAACAAGGATTTATTGTATAGGAATGTATAGTCGCAGGTGACGCGGTGAGGCGTAAACAGGGGAAAGAGAAATGGAGTGATCGGTTGGTGTCACTGCCGGTAGAGGGCAGTAGATGAACATGATGTATCGCAGTAGGGACAAGCGCCATTCACAATTGTGCTGCCGTAGACGATGGGTGACTTTACGTATGCAGAAAAAGCAGACATGCATTACATGTACGGCCGTGCAAATGGTAACGCCAGAGCTGCGTTACGAATGTATCGCGCGGAGTATCCTAATCGACGAATGCCGGATCATAGAATTTTTGAACGGTTACATCGTCAACTTTGTGAAACAGGTACGTTCGACGTCAACAGACATGACGCTGGTCGATTAAGAGCTGTACGCACTCCAAGACTGGAAGAACGCATCTTGAACATAGTGGCTGATAGACCCGAGTCAAGCACAAGAACTGTTGCGCGTGACGTACATGTGAGTCATCAGACTGTATGCAGAGTGTTAAATGAAAATCGCTTACACCCCTTCCATTTTCAAAAAGTACAAGCATTGAATCCGGCAGATTATCCTCTTCGCGTGAACTTCTGCCAGTGGTTGTTGCAGCAATGTGCGTTGCAGCCGGATTTCGTAGGTCATGTGCTATTTACAGATGAAGCGACATTTTCACGCGAGGGTGTCTTTAATGCGCACAATTCCCATGTGTGGGCAACAGATAATCCACATGCAACGCGTCCACATGCGTATCAACAACGTTTCGGTATTAATGTGTGGGCTGGTATTGTGAACGACTTTTTGATTGGGCCATACTTACTACCCACGCGACTCTGTGGCGAAAGCTATCGTATTTTTCTGCAAGAAGTGTTACCAGAACTGCTGCAAGATGTTCCGCTCGCCATTCGTAACCGCATGTGGTTTCAGCACGATGGAGCGCCAGCACACTTCAGCACTGCTGTACGGAATTACCTGAATGCCACGTTTGGTGCTAGATGGATTGGGCGTGGTGGACCAGTCCCTTGGCCACCCCGATCTCCTGATTTCTCTTGCCTCGATTACTTTTTATGGGGACATCTTAAGAGTCTTGTTTATGAGACTCCAGTTGACTCAGATGAGGATCTCGTTGCTCGCATATCTGTAGCTGCTGCAGGTGTGCGTGAAATACCAGGCATCTTTGAACGTGTACGCCAATCGCTGCACCGACGCTGTCAAGCATGTATCGCTCATGGTGGACGCAATTTTGAACACTTACTGTAAACATGACACTTGTCAACAACGATTTCAATAAAATCTTTCGTTTTCCTTTCGGCCGTTATTTCCCCTGTTTACGCCTCACCGCGTCACCTGGGACTATACATTCCTATACAATATATCCTTGTTACAATGTCCTGCACCTACCATTAAAGTTTGTACCATGAATTCGGGACCACCCTGTATACTGGGCGATCTTGACGGTTCAGTTAACTACGTTTGATGTACCGTAATTTCATTAGATCTCCTGGACTACTGAAATAGCGCAACAGTAAGGTGGATAATATAGACTTGCATGTGATTCTACGTTTAGTAGATCTAAAGGACATGCGTTTTAATTTTCATTAATGTATGGAGAGAATGGATGAATCTTCATTCTAATTAGGTCAGTGTCTGCAAAGTAAGACAGTGAAGAAGAATTATAAGTTTTTATCAGGTACCACTCGTTACACTGCCGCGCGGAATTAGCCGAGCGGTCTAGGCGCTGCAGTCATGGACTGTGCGGCTGGTCCCGGCGGATGTTCGAGTCCTCCCTCGGGCATGTGTGTGTGTGTGTGTGTGTGTGTGTGTGTGTGTGTGTGTGTGTGTGTGTGTGTGTTTGTCCTTAGGATAATGTAGGTTAAGTAGTGTGTACGCTTAGGGACTGATGGCCTTAGCAGTTAAGTCCCATAAGATTTCACATACAACTTTTTACATTAACTTCTGATAATTTCTGCTTCCAACGTCGCTGAAATGCTGACGTGTTCGAATAAATGTTTAGCCCACAGTATAATAAGCTCCTGGCGTATTACGTAGGTTTTTCACGGCTTCAGAAATTCTTGCGACAGGTCTTCGCGGGCATTGACTTCACCGTACTGGCCGCTGATTACCTGTCACTTTATGGCCAACAACGTCCATTTACCAGTTTTCCGTGTGTTTTTTTCGTGCAGCAACCCACTTTACACTCTCTCTCTCTCTCTCTCTCTCTCTCTCTCTCTCTCTCTCTCTCACACACACACACACACACACACACACACACACACACACAAGGCAGAGTAGTACACCAGGTCACTGTGTGAAATTGAGACGCACCTGCTTGTAATACTGACGTACCTCACAACTGTCAACGAATTTCGCAGGAAGCATTAAAGTCAAAAGGCAAAGTAGATCTGTGCTCGGAAAAAGAGTGGAGGGGAGCAAATGCAGGAATTCTGCATTGCTGCTGCCCTCCTCCGACCTGTTATCGAGTCAAAAGTGTGTTTCTGTGTCGTGCCGTTGGCTTTGGTCACTGCTTGTACAGTTCATTGCTTTTTTTTTCTTTTTTTTCCGTGCACAGCCTACTTCCCCAGAATAGCACTGAGCGGACCGCCGAACATGACGTCCCCATCCGATGAACGGATCACTGTCAGAAGTGTCACGTGTCATTATTGTCAAACCGAGAAAGAGGCTGCCACCAGGGGACGCAGAAAGTGATATTTTTGGGTGTATTACTGGCAGGTTTTGCACGAACCTGCTTTAAACTTTGAAATAATTCGCCTCAAACGAATTCTGTGCTATCAAAAATACCTCACCTCCTATCAATGCAGTATATCAAAAATGGTAAATAATAGTAATAAACAGGATAGGAAGTTCTAACACAAAAAAACCTCCAAATGTCAGACACTCACCAGATCGGTGCCAAAAGTTGAATGTCGATAGAGTACCAACCAAAGCATCGATTTAGTTCGTACCATGTGCTGTCGTCCAATAGAACATGCGTAAACGTTAATTATAAATAACACCAGATTTACGGAGCACAGGAAAAGCATAACTGTGAGTAACTAATACGTATAGTTTCTGTGGAGAAGTTGGTAGAGCGGTGGATCGTCGTACAAACACGATCGAAGATTTTTTTATTTTTTTTATTTTATTTTTTTCTGTGTTACGACGGAAAGTGTTACATGCGAAAACATGTTTATGACATGTGAAAGGGCTGTTTGGAGGTAACAGCAACTTTCTCTTGGCAGTCTGCCGAGCGGTTCTAGGCGCTACAGTCTGGAACCGTGCGACCGCTACGGTCGCAGGTTCGAATCCTGTCTCGGGCATGGACGTATGTGATGTCCTTAGATTAGTTAGGTTTAAGTAGTTCTAAGTTCTAGAAGTTCTTTCTTAGAAGAAAGATTAAGGAAAGCCAAACCTACGTTTCTAGCATTTGTAGACTTAGAGAAAGCTTTTGACAATGTTGACTGGAATACTCTCTTTCAAATTCTAAAAATTCTAAAGGTGGTAGGGATAAAATACAGGGAGCGAAAGGCTACTTGCAATTTGTACAGAAACCAGATGGTAGTTATAAGAGTCGAGGGGCATGAAAGGGAAGTAGCGGTTGGGAAGGGAGTGAGACAGGGTTGTAGCCTGTCCCCGATGTTATTCAATCTGTATATTGAGCAAGCAGTAAAGGAAACAAAATAAAAGTTCGGAGTAGGTATTAAAATCCATGGAGAACAAATAAAAACTTTGGGGTTCGTCGATGACATTGTAATTCTATCAGAGACAGAAAAGGACTTGGAAGAGCAGTTGAACGGAATGGACAGTGTCTTGAAAGGAGGATATAAGATGAACATCAACAAAAGCAAAAGTATGATAATGGAATGTAGTCGAATTAAGTCGGGTGATGCTGAGGGTATTAGATTAGGAAATGAGACACTTACAGTAGTAAAGGAGTTTTGCTATTTGGGGAGCAAAATAACTGATGATGGTCGAAGTAGAGAAGATATAAACTGTAGATTGGCAATGGCAAGGAAAGCGTTTCTGAAGAAGAGAAATTTGCTAACATCGAGTATAGATTTAAGTGTCAGGAAGTCGTTTCTGAAAGTATTTGTATGGAGTTTAGCCATGTATGGAAGTGAAACATGGACGATAACAAGTTTGGGCAAGAAGAGAATAGAAGCTTTCGAAATGGGGTGCTACAGAAGAATGCTGAAGATTAGATGGGTAGATCACATAACTAATGATGAAGTATTGAATAGAATTGGGGAGAAGAGGATTTTGTGGCACAACTTGTCTAGAAGAAGGGACCGGTTAGTAGGACATGTCCTAAGGCATCAAGGGATCACAAATTTAGCATTGGAGGGCAGCGTGGAGGGTAAAAATCGTAGAGGGAGACCAAGGGATGAATACACTAAGCAGATTCAGAAGGATGTAGGTTTCAGTAGTTACTGGGAGATGAAGAAGCTTGCACAGGAAAAGGTAGCATGGAGAGCTGCATCAAACCAGTCTCTGAACTGAAGACCATAACAACAACAACAACAACAACAACAACAACAAGTTCTAGGGGACTGATGACCTCAGAAGTTAAGTCCCATAGTGCTCAGAGCCATTTTGAACCATCTTGGCAACCTGCTTCCGTTTCGTTTCTTTGAAGGTAGAAAACGTGTGGAGGACATTGGAAGTTTCACGCGGTATGTAATCAGAAGAGGAAAAATAAACAAACAGTTGTACTACTCATGGGGAAGTAATAAAAATAATAATAACAGTAGTAGTAGTAAACAAAATAGTAAGATCAATAGTAAGTACATAACGTTCCACTAACGAAGCAAAACAAGAACTGACAAAAAAACATTCCTACAAACTCCGAAACGTCCTTTTACGTTCCCGGTAAATGTTCTGCCATATAACAGTTTCACGCATAAACAGGTAAAAAAAAGTGACCAGTTTTGACTGAATGCGAAACCTTTGATACGAGCATCGCACGCTGTACCAACCCACCCACGAGAGATTTCGTTAAACCGGAGTTCTTTCCCGATACACGACGTTTGGCACCGTTGTGTGTGTGTGTGTGTGTGTGTGTGTGTGTGTGTGTGTGTGTGACTGACATCTGGAGGTTTGGGTGTTAGTACTTTCTACCCTGTTTATTACTACTACTACTACTACTACTACTACTAGCTGTTTTGGAATACATTAATAGGAGGTGGGGGTATTCTTGATAGCTTAGCTGTTGGCTGTACCTGTTGATCAAAACGTAAACGATAAAAGGCATATAGTGGAGATGCAGAAACGAACAAAGTCAGTTGTTTTTACCTTAAGAATAGAGCTGAACTTTGGGGACGTAGTACTTTGTAAGGTAATATATTTTTATGTATTTCCATTCTATGATGTCCTATGGATTGATAGACTGAAGTAACCCCTTACACAGATACTAAGTATTCATAACACAAAAGAAAGTAATTAGAATTGTGCGTGGAGTTCAGACACGCACATCTGGCATCCATGTGTTCAAGCAGTTCGCAATATTAACGACAACCTTACAGTACATTTATTCCCTAATTAAATTTGTCAACAACCGATTGCACGTAGAGAGTAACAGAGGTATTACGAATGCAATACTAGAAGAATAAATTACCTGCACTTCCCTCTAGAGAATCTGTATTTCATCCAGAAAGGAGTTAGGTACACAGTTTTCATCTTACTCGACATCTGGCCATGAAAATAAAATGTCCGCCAGAGACGAGACGTCTTTAAAAATGCGGTTTACCTTGTCCTCGATAACAGAATTAATCAATCACAAACTTGTAAATAGCTAGCCTGTAAATACACTCCTGGAAATGGAAAAAAGAACACATTGACACCGGTGTGTCAGACCCACCATACTTGCCCCGGACACTGCGAGAGGGCTGTACAAGCAACGATCACACGCACGGCACAGCGGACACACCAGAAACCGCAGTGTTGGCCGTCGAATGGCGCTAGCTGCGCAGCATTTGTGCACCGCCGCCGTCAGTGTCAGCCAGTTTGCCGTGGCATACGGAGCTCCATCGCAGTCTTTAACACTGGTAGCATGCCGCGACAGCGTGGACGTGAACCGTATGTGCAGTTGACGGACTTTGAGCGAGGGCGTATAGTGGGCATGCGGGAGGCCGGGTGGACGTACCGCCGAATTGCTCAACACGTGGGGCGTGAGGTCTCCACAGTACATCGATGTTGTCGCCAGTGGTCGGCGGAAGGTGCACGAGCCCGTCGACCTGGGACCGGACCGCAGCGACGCACGGATGCACGCCAAGACCGTAGGATCCTACGCAGTGCCGTAGGGGACCGCACCGCCACTTCCCAGCAAATTAGGGACACTGTTGCTCCTGGGGTATCGGCGAGGACCATTCGCAACCGTCTCCGTGAAGCTGGGCTACGGTCCCGCACACCGTTAGGCCGTCTTCCGCTCACGCCCCAACATCGTGCAGCCCGCCTCCAGTGGTGTCGCGACAGGCGTGAATGGAGGGACGAATGGAGACGTGTCGTCTTCAGCGATGAGAGTCGCTTCTGCCTTGGTGCCAATGATGGTCGTATGCGTGTTTGGCGCCGTGCAGGTGAGCGCCACAATCAGGACTGCATACGACCGAGGCACACAGGGCCAACACCCGGCATCATGGTGTGGGGAGCGATCTCGTACACTGGCCATACACCATTGGTGATCGTCGAGGGGACACTGAATAGTGCACGGTACATCCAAACCGTCATCGAACCCATCGTTCTACCATTCCTAGACCGGCAAGGGAACTTGCTGTTCCAACAGGACAATGCACGTCCGCATGTATCCCGTGCCACCCAACGTGCTCTAGAAGGTGTAAGTCAACTACCCTGGCCAGCAAGATCTCCGGATCTGTCCCCCATTGAGCATGTTTGGGACTGGATGAAGCATCGTCTCACGCGGTCTGCACATCCAGCACGAACGCTGAGGCGCCAGGTGGAAATGGCATGGCAAGTCGTTCCACAGGACTACATCCAGCATCTCTACGATCGTCTCCATGGGAGAATAGCAGCCTGCATTGCTGCGAAAGGTGGATATACACTGTACTAGTGCCGACATTGTGCATGCTCTGTTGCCTGTGTCTATGTGCCTGTGGTTCTGTCAGTGTGATCATGTGATGTATCTGACCCCAGGAATGTGTCAATAAAGTTTCCCCTTCCTGGGACAATGAATTCACGGTGTTCTTATTTCAATTTCCAGGAGTGTATATTGTGTCGGCTCTGCAGTCTTCGTGGATAAATTCTACATTATAATGACTACTGTGAATGTGATCTATGGAACGTGGAACGGAGTATCAAACCATCCTAATATTTGTCACACGTGTTCACTTGGCAGTCCTCCTGTAAAGCGGTAACGATTGGTGCTGTATCATCTGGGGACATTTTATCATTTGATGAAGTAATTGATTTAATTGGATGTACGTATGATACGAAGGTGATAATTTGCTTCTCGTGGAAATTACCTGAAGTCAGCTTGAGATGAAGTGATCTCCTTTGTTTACGTCAATTCTTCTCGAGTGAAGAATACGTCATAAGTGTTTTCCGTCGGTCCGGTACACTTGACTAGCAATGTCAAAAGCTTTCTAGGTACTTAAGTAGGAGAAGACTTGAGAAGTTTATACGTGCTCTCTCACGTTAAGGCCTTCGTGCAACAAAAGGGGCGCATTGTCTGAAGAGAGCACATGCGACAGGTTTGGTGCAGACGCACTTCTCCTGAGGTACAAATATCAGGTGCGTCGTAGTGCGGCGCGGCATGTGGTAATGTACTTCGAAATTGAAGTTCGCATGATAGTACGGTTTTTGTGGGCAAAACGGCTAAATTGCACTCAGATCCCCAGTAAAATTACGGCAGTACATGGACCAAATGCTACGTGGTTTCCAGCCACAGTGAAATGGTGCCGCTAATTTGACCGAGGTCGCACAAGAGTCGGTGATGGTGATCCGGGAGGAACGTCATCGACATAGACCACAGGGCTGTTGATAAAATATAGACATTCCAAGAAAAAAATGGTTCAAATGGCTCTGAGCACTATGGGACTTAACATCTGAGGTCATCAGTCCCCTAGACTTAGAACTAATTAAACCTAACTAACCGAAGGACATCACACACATCCATGCCCGAGGCAGGATTCGAACCTGCGACCGCAGTGGTCGCGCGCTTCCAGACTGAAGCGCCTAGAACCGCCCGGCCACACCCTGCTGGCATTTATTCTAATAAATAATTATATATACCGGTGACATCTTTTTCACCTACATATCGATACATAGACATGGCAATACCGAGTGCCCATATTTTTATTTTATATTTTTTCGCAAATTTCCGTAAATGTTTGTTCTTTTGAAACAGTAGTACGACGTAAATTTGCTTTCACTGTGTGAAGGAGTCTTACTGCTTTTGAGTTTTCATCACGTCCAGTCTTTGAAGCAATTATAGGTGGCACAATGTAGTAATGCGATTGCACTGGCGGCTGTGGTATCAGTGGAATGGCAACATTTCGATGTGAAGAAATAGCGCAAAAATTGCGTTTTTAACGCAACTAGTGTGCTATTTCTTCACATGGTTCCTGAAAATGATGATGAAAAATCTGAATGACAAGGTTGGCGTTTGAGGTGGGCGGATTCGTGTGAGGGGAGGGGGGGGGGGGTAGGGGTATGCTTACGTAGTCAGCGCACGTCGCTACCTACAGAAACTGCAACGTTTAGCTCCACCATTCAGTTTTCACAGTACAACCATTAGGCCGCTGGCGTTGGCAGAAAAAAAAAAAAAAACACAGGGACGTCGACATGAAATGTTCCGGACAAATCCAATATGTGACGAAACCGAACGACGGACCCATCGGACACGTTTCATTCTGCCACTTAAAAAGCGATTACCATTGTTAGCAAAAAGGTTATCATCAAGTGTGTGTGCATTGTTGTCCTTTCAATACTTGCTCTAAGGGCGATAGGCAGACGGCTAGATTGTTGATATACGGAATATCTAATAATAAATCAGTACTTAAATGCACAGCTCTAGAACTGTTAGTATATTTACACTACTGGCCATTAAAATTGCTGCACCACGAAGATGACGTGCTACAGACGCGAAATTTAACCGACAGGAAGAGATGCTGTGATATGCAAACCTTTTCAGAGCATTCACACAAGGTTGGCGCCGGTGGCGACACCTACAACGTGCTGACATGAGGAAAGTTTCCAACCGATTTCTCATACACAAACAGCAGTTGACCGGCGTTGCCTGGTGAAATGTTGTTGTGATGCCTGGTGTAATGAGGAGAAATGCGTAACATCACGTTTCCGACTTTGATAAAGGTCGGATTGTAGGCTATGGCGATTGCGGTTTATCATATCGCGACATTGCTGCTCGCGTTGAGATGACAGGCATCTTATCCGCATGGCTGTAATGGATCGTGTAGCCACGTCTCGATCCCTGAGTCAACAGATGGGGACTTTTGTAGGACAACAACCATGTGCACGAACAGTTCGACGACGTTTGCAGCAGCATGGTTCAAAAATGGTTCAAAAATGGTTCAAATGGCTCTGAGCACTATGGGACCTGAGGTCATCAGTCCCCTAGAACTTAGAATTACTTAAACCTAACTAACCTAAGGACATCACACACATCCATGCCCGTGGCAGGATTCGAACCTGCGGCCGTAACGGTCGCGCGGTTCCAGACTGAAGCGCCTAGAACAGCTCGGCCACACAGGCCGCCGCAGCAGCATGCACTATCAGCTCGGAGACCATGGCTGCGGTTACCCTTGACGCTCATCACAGACAGGAGCGTCTGCGATGGTGTACTCAACGACGAACCTGGGTGCACGAATGGCAAAACGTCATTTTTTCGGATGAATCCAGGTTCTGTTCACAGCATCATGATTGTCGCATCTGTGTTTAGCGACATCGCGGTGAACGCACATTGGAAGCGTGTATTCGTCATCGCCATACTGGCGTATCAGCTTGCATGATGGTATGGGGTGCCGTTGGTTACACGTCTCGGTCACCTCTTGTTCGCATTGACGGCACTTTGAACACTGGACGTTACATTTCAGATGTGTTATGAACAGTGACTCTACCCTTCATTCGATCCCTGCGAAACCCTACATTTCAGCAGGATAATGCACGATCGCACGTTGCAGGTCCTGTACGGGCTTTGCTGGATACAGAAAATGTTAAACTGCTGCCCTGGCCGGCACATTCTCCAGATCTCTCACCAATTGAAAACGTCTGGTCAGTGGTAGCCGAGCAACTGGCTCGTCACAATACGCCAGTCACTGCTCTTGATGAGCTGTGGTAACGTGTAGAAGCTGCATGGGCAGCTGTATCTGTACACGGCATCCAAGCTCTGTTTAATTCAATGCCCAGGCGTATCAAGGCCATTATTAGGGCCAGAGGTGGTTGTTATGAGTAGTGATTTCTTAGGACATATGCACCCAAATTGCGTGAAAATGTAATCACATGATAATTAATTGAAACCCTCATCTGCCGACAGGTATTGTTGATATACCTGAGCCACCGAGGACGTAGATGTATAGCGCGACTGCAGGGACTTATCCCTTGCAAGCTTCCCGTGAGACCCACATTCCCAACTGTCCACAATTCTACATATGTAATATACCTAATAGATATTTGCCCATCCATTCATTACTCGCGCACACTTTGGCGATTCCCGTAAGAGTTCGGGCAACCTGTGCGCATTCGCACAGATGTAGGTCAATGGCTGGGTAGCGTTTAACTACTAATTTGAGGAAGAAATTTCTGGGAATGTACGTCTGGAGTACAGCATTGTATGGTAGTGAAACATGGACTGTGGGAAAACTGGAACAGAAGAGAATCGAAGCATTTTTTAGATGTGGTGCTACAGACGAATGTTGGAAATTAGAGGGACTGATAAGGTAAAGAATGAGAAGGTTCTGCACAGAATCCGGGAGGACAGGAATATGTGGAAAACACTGATAAGGAGGAGGGACAGGATGATAGGACATCTGTCAAGACATGAGGTAGTGACTTCCATGGTACTAGAGGGAGCTGTAGAGGGCAAAAACTGTAGACAGAGATTGGGATACATCCAGCAAATAATTGAGGACGTCGGTTGCAACCGCTACTCTGAGATGAAGAGGTTAGCACGTGAGAGGAATTCGTGGCGGGCCGCATCAAACCAGTCAGAAGACTGATGACCAAATGTAGGGGTCCAGATCCAGACCCTTGTTGTCAGGATTCAACCAAGCAGAGTGCTCTGAGGATAGTCTGTTCACCCTCGAGAGCAGCAAGAAAACGTTATCCCCAACATCGCACGTGCAGGATTGTCTTCCCAGGCGCTGGCTGCTCCATCGGGCCAGCGGACTGTGGACTCAGCAGAAGCGAGCGCGCCTCGCCGACAAGTGTGCTGCATCGTGGAAGGCTCTTGTGGCAGCCCTTACGTCACGGTTCGGTCGGTGGCCTCCAGGCGCCAACAGCCACACCCCTCGCTGGACAGCAGCAGACAGCAGTCCCTGCAGGCCGATCTCCGATGAGTTGAGGGTGCGTGCGCAGGAGATTCTGCCTCTAGCCGAGCTTGTAGTATTCGTTGTCGCGTAGAGTCAAACCTGCAGTCTCCTCTTAGGAGACAGAGGCCCAGCAGCATAAGCTGAAGGAACTGGTCGAGCAGCAGCAGTGGCAGCGACTTCCCCTCGCGATGGCGGATGGCGTACAGCGTCTTGGTCCTGTTGGTCAAGCTTGGAGTAGGCCAGCAGACGTATGGGGGTTACTATACTCCATCAGTGATGACCGGGAAATTGGTACTGCAGTTTAAAATAGCTCTCGCTCTCCCTCCCTCCCTCTCTCTCTCCCTCCCTCCCTCCCTCCCTCCCTCCCTCCCTCCCTCCCCCTCTCTCTCTCTCTCTCTCTCTCTCTCTCTCTCTCTCCCTCTCTCTCTCCCTCTCTCTCTCCCTCTCCCTCTCCCTCCCCCTCTCCCCCTCCCTCTCCCCCTCTCCCCCTCTCCCCCTCTCCCCCTCTCCGCCTCTCCCCCTCTCCGCCTCTCCCCCTCTCCGCCTCTCCCCCTCTCCCCCTTTCTCCCCCTCTCCCCCTTTCTCTCCCTCTCCCCCCTTCTCTCCCTCTCACCCCTTCTCTCCCTCTCCCCCCTTCTCTCCCTCTCCCCCCTTCTCTCCCTCTCCCCCCTTCTCTCCCTCTCACCCCTTCTCTCCCTCTCACCCCTTCTCTCCCTCTCACCCCTTCTCTCCCTCTCTCCCTCTCTCCCTCTCTCCCTCTGTGACATCTGGCAACTCCATCGGTGATTAGGCGCTGCAACTGAGAGTGAGATTAAGAAAGGCTTAGTACACTGTTCAAAAGAATTAGGGCAACACATCAACGTCCTGTTTGTTTTGATACAGATGGTACCGGTGGTCGTACTGCGCGGATTGAGATCTTAGAACGAAGTACCGCTGTCTCAGTGTTTTCTAGTGAAATACACGGATGGCAGTTGTCATTTGCTGACTAGTATTCAACCAAGCTCATGCCATCCGACGTCTTAATGCAGTGCAGTGCAATGCAAAAGGAAAGGTCCTTCAGTTATGTTGCGCAGTATCCCATGCCTCACCACGTGTCATCTGTAGGTTTTGGACACGCTACAGGAAGATTGGTCAGTACACAAGGCGAGTTGGACGAGGTTGGTTGCTGGCGCATTACAATACCTCGCGAAGACCTAGATGTGGCTGTCTCTGCGTTGCGGCGCCGTACGGCTACCGCCAGACCATTGCCAGACGATCTCAGAAGGCCCACTGGGGCAGCTGTGTCCGATCACACTGTAATGGACTGTTTACGAGAAGGGGAACTTACGACCCAGACGTTCTGTTCGAATACCCCACTTGACACATCATCTTGAAGCTTGCCTTCAGTTCTGCCGCTCCCATGTCAGCTGGCAACTTGGTCACTGGCGAAACATGTCATTCGCAGAGTAGTCCATACGTCCTCTGACGCAAGGTGATGGCCGTGGCCGTGTCCAGAGATCCGTGGTGATCAGGGCCAGCCAAATGTTGTCCAGGAAATCGACAGATTCGGCCAAGGTTCTGTGGTGATGTCGACAGCTGTACCGATGTTTTCCTTGTCCGCGGTCGTCATATTGCCACGCAGAGGACTGTTAGTATTTTTGAAACTATCGGGAATCCGATTAATCGATATTTAGCAACGCATCATTATCGTCTCGATATATCGAAAAAATATCGATATATCGACGAAAATGTTATTGACTTGCCGGCCTATAGAAATATTGGCTCCTTACTGTATTGCCGGTCTCAGAGCTGTATATTTAAGTTTTGATTTACTATTAGATATTCTGCACGTCAACAAGCTAGCAGCCTGCTTATCCCCCTTAGAGCAAGAATTGAAAGTAAAACGTTGCACGATCACCCTTGCCGATAAGCACTTTGCTAGCAATGGGAACTCCCGCGTCCGGCCATCCTGATTTAGGTTTTCCGTGATTTTCCTAAATCGCTCCAGGCAAATGCCGGGATGGTTCCTTTGAAAGGGCACGGCCGACTTCCATCACCGTCCTTCCCTAATCCAATGAGACCGATCACCTCGCTGTCTTGTCTGTCTTCTCCCCCAAACAAACCAAACCAACCAACCTAGCAATGGTAACTGCATGTAAGTGGCACAGTAAAAGGTGGCCAATGGGTCTGTCGTTCCGTTTCGTCACATATCGAATTTGTCAGCAACACTTCTTGTCGACCTCCCTGTTTTTTCCATATCTGCAAACGCCAGCGACCTAGCAGTTGTCGTGTCAGAATTTCGTGGTGAAGTCAAACGTTTCAATTTCTGTTGGTAGCGCCAAGCGCCGGTTACGTCAGCATCTCCCCTCACACGTCTCGAAATGGTTCAAATGGCTCTAAGCACGATGGGATTTAACATCTGAGGTCATCAGTCTCCTAGACTTAGAACTATGTAAACCTAAGGACAGCGATGCCCAAGGTAGGATTCGAATCTGCGACCGCAGCAGCAGCGCGGTTCCGGACTGAAGCGCCTAGAACCACTCGGGCACAGCGCGGCCGGCCACACGTCTCCGTCCACTTCAGAGGCCAGTCCTGTCATTTACATTTTGTTATTTTCAGTTATTGGTTTTCAAGGATGGCGATGTGAAGAAATAATAGCCTCTGATGTGACGGCGGAAATTTTTGTCACTCCATTCACCTCCTCCCCCCCCCCCCCCCCCCCAGTGCAATCACACTTCTACTTGCTTCACACAATCAGAGAGAGAGAGAGAGACTGGACTTCTTGACATTTTAAAAGAACAATTTCGAATATTTACCTTAAATTGCGAAAAAAATATCAAATAAAAATATCATTGCTATTTCTATGTCGAGATATCGGGGAATATATCGCTGCTATATATCAATATTTTGTGGATAAGATGTCCATACTTCGGTATTTTTCAGCAGCCCTACTAAGCAGTACATCGAATAGATCCTGTTGGACCATATTGTGGCAGCAGCATAGGGTGGTGGCCTGAATTCCTTCTAATGGCAGGGCCTGTGTAGCGGGTGTCAGCAGAGGTGTGTTGTGAAGCCTGGACATTGAAGCAATGGAATGAATGGCGGTGAGGTCCTGACCTAAATACCATCGTGCATATGTGGAACGTGCCTGACAGTTGGTGTTTGTAGTCGTCCTGTTCCACTACAGACTCCAGAAAGTCTCGTGGGTTATCGTCGAAGAATGGGAACAGATACCACAAGTTGGAGTATGCTACGTAGGTGTCAGGCAGTGATAAAGACTCACGGAGGGCATACATGTTATTGAAGTTCTAAAAGTCCAATCGAGAGCACCCAAAATGGATGAGTGACTGTTTCCTCTTTGTTTTCGACACGTGTCGGACATTATAGTTCTTTTTTATGTGAACGCTCGGAGATTTAATGATGTTTTTTATGCACTTTATTTGTGATAGTTAAAGGTATAGTTTGGTAACCTGCCCAGACTTCCTTCTACTTTTCCTTGTGGTGTATGTTTTCCCTGTTTTTTGTTCGTTCCGTTCGTTTTGTTTTTAGGTGTGGTGTTGGCGTTTTTGTACCTTGAGCCTTGCTTGCGTGAGGAAAAAGGGACTGATCACCGTGTGGTTTGGTCCCTTTATACCCCAAACCAACCAACCCAGTCCTCACTGCTTAATGGAGTATGGCCGACGCCTAAAGTCATGTTCCCCTAATTCTTCTGAGCAGAGCATTTAAACTATCGCTTTCCGTGCTCTCTCTTGTGGTTAGGTAGTAATTACATCTTTTATACTAGTTTCCTCGTGTGCTCAGCTGTCCCAGTGGCTTCAGAGTTTCAGAAGTTCGTCTTTCAGGCGCCCTTTCCTGCTGAACCAGTGGCTGAATAATTACTGTCGCAGCATAACTGAACTGGGCTTTCTTCTGTCAGTCTGCTTCGTCACCAGTCTGTCGATATGTCTACTGCCATGACGTCACTGGCGGTTTGGAGCGTTCGGCCGATCCCGCAAGTCGCAGTTGCTTCCGTTATCGCCTCGGCCTGCTCAGTATTTTCCTCCTAGCTGGCCGTCTCCTGATAATTGAGTGAGGCGGCTTGACTTCTGATGTCGCCAGTGAAGAATTTTAACATTTTTAGTGTTAGCCTGCTATGCTATGCGGTGCAGTGGTAATACACATTACTTTTCCTTATTTCTTACCAATACGCTACACTACATGAAGTTATCCTACGGCCTCCTTTTGCTCTGTCAGATCCTGATCCCTTTCCTGTGAAGAAAGTGTGTAAGATTTCACTAACGTTACTATTATGCACTCCGAGAGAAAAAAAAAAAAGAAAAAAGATGCACTACTATGGAAGTATCCTAGTGGAACGGAAATCGGTAGATGTATCGTACTGACAAACAAATGATCACAAGCTCAGAAAAATAGGATGATTTGGTCAAGGGAAAGAACTTTACAAATTGAGCAAGTCAGTAACAGTTTGATCCACCTCTGGTCGTTACGCTAGCAGATATTCGGCTTGGCATTCATTGGTAGAGTTGTAGGAAATCCAGCTGATGGATTGGCACTTTAGGTCGTCAAAATTCCGAGTTGGTTGGAAGTCCCTGCCCATAATGTTCCAAACGTTCTCAGTTGGGGGTTGGCTGGTGACCTTGCTGGTCAAGGTAGGATTTGGTAAGCACGAAGACAAGCAGTAGAAACCCTCACCATGAGTGGGAGGCCTTTATCATGCTTAAATGTAAGCCGATGATTATTTATCATGGTGGACCACAAAACAGGGCGTAGAATAACGTCGACGAACCACTGTGCTCTAAGGGTGTCGCAAATGATAACCAAACCGGTCCTGCTATGAAATGGGATGGTACCCAGACCATCACTCCTGACTGACTGATAGGGGGCATGGCAGGGAACAGTCAGCTTGGTATCCCACGCCACTGTCCACGGTGTCTCTAGACACTTCTCATAGAATCTCATTGACTGGAGTAGAATTGTCTTCAGTGATCGAGTCCCACTACGAAGTGAGCCCCCATGACCAGTGAAGACGCGCCGGGCAGCGGTGGGGTACCAACCTGGGTGTCACCCACCATGTGGCCCAACAAGTGGGGATGATGGTCTGGGATACTACAGGGTGCTTCAAAAAATGTATACACTTTGAAGCGTCATAGAAAATTTATTTCCCGTTCTACAATGTTAAATTTCTGGAAATGGGAAGCTTAAAGTCCAATTGGAAAAATAAATGTGATTAATGTTCAAACTGGTGGCCTTCAGCGTCAATACAATTGAGTACGAGTCACCACTGATTCCGTACATCGTACCAAAGTGTCCAGTGAGATCTCTGCGCACACTGCCTGAATCTCATCCTAAAGTGTGTCCAGATTACGTTTGTACATCTCATCTTTTACTGTGCCCCATAAGAAGAAATCCAGCGGCGTGAAGTCTGGAGAGCGTGCAGGAAATTCGATTGGTCCCCTGAGTCCTATCCACTGCCCTCTGGCACATTGTGATCCAGGTATGCTCGTACGTCCCTATGATAGTGCGGCGGGGCACCATCTTGTTGCAAATAAAACTCATGATTACCGTATAATCCACGAATGGCAGGGAATATGGAGTCAGCAAGCATTGTTAGGTACGTTTCTCCAGTAACAGTACTACCTTAAAAGCGGAAAGGCCCAATGAGTCCCCTTGCAGACAGACCACACCACACATTTACAGCAGGCAAATTGCCGGCCGTGGTGGCCGAGCGGTTCTAGGCGCTTCAGTCAGGAACCGCGAGACCGCTGCGGTCGCAGGTTCGAATCCTGCATCGGGCATGGATGTGTGTGATGTCTTAGGTTTAAGTAGTTCTAAGTTCTAGGGGACTAATGACCTCAGCTTTTAAGTCCCATAGTGCTCAGAGCCATTTTGAACACTAGGCAAATTCACAGCTTTTTCAGCTGTAATGTGAGGATTATCTTCAGCCCAGTACACACAATTGTGCCTATTGACACAATTTAATTGGGCTTCATCTGACCAAATTATGCTACCCATAAATTCCGGTTCACGTATCACCATCTCCTGAACCCATTCACAAAATTTTAACCTTCGATCTGGATCGTCGTCCACTTAGCTGTTGCACCAGCCTTGTAATGTACACACGAAAATGCCTCTCTTCAGAATGCGTAGCACACTACTAGCACTTACATTACTCTCACGTGCCGCTTGCCTTGAAGATTTTTGAGGCGAACGCTGAAACAGCTCCAAGACCGCAGTTGTGGAATCATCACTTGCAGCTGTACGAGGTCACCCTGATCGACTTACATGCACGTCACACACTGTTCCATTAATTTCGAATTTGTCTGGTAGACGTGTAATTGTTAACCTTGAAAGTGGTTCTGTACCATACTCACTTCTCCACTGTCTTCGAACCGCAGCTACATTCTCAAACTTCAAGTACCATTTAATTATCTGCTTCCGCGCTTCAAAGCTCAAACGCACGTCCGCCATGTTGCAGTTACTTCCTTGCCACTGATGCCACCTGTTGAAGAAACATAACATTACTTTCTCACAGATATTTAACCTTGTAGAACGGGAAATAAATTGTGTATGACAGTTCAAAGTGTGTGTACATTTTTTTGACGCACCCTGTATTTCTTTCCATACCAGGATCCCTTTCGTCGTCATCGGCGGCACCCTTACAGCCCAGCGGTACGTCACGATATTCTACGACCCGTTTTGTTTACCCTCATGGCGAGCCAACTGGGCATACATTTCAGCAGGATAATAGCCTCCCGCACAAGGCGCTAATACCTACTGCCTGTCTTCGTGCTTGCCAAGCCCTATGTTGGCCAGAAAGGTCGCCGGATCTTCCCTCAACTGATAACGTTTGGAACATTAAGGGTGCTGCGCTCCAGCATCTCTTGATTTTGATGATCTAATGCGCCGTTTGGGCAAAATTGGCACGATATTCCTCAGAAGGACAATGTAACACCCTAATGAACCCCAAAACCCAATTAGGAAAGACCATCATGATGTAAAGTAGGGAAAAGTTATCCTGACAGGTACGACAACTTTGCCGATGATATAACACCAGAAAGTCTTGATAAACACCAACATTAAGCATTAAAGAGTGTGTTTTGGTAGGAAGGGAGAAGAAAGAAAGGTCATCTTTAGTTAATTGCCAAACATATAAGTAATAATTGCAAATTAATACCATGAAAGTTGTTGTTGTTGTTGTCTTCAGTCCTGAGACTGGTTTGATGCAGCTCTCCATGCTACTCTATCCTGTGCAAGCTGCTTCATCTCCCAGTACGTACTGCAGCCTACATCCTTCTGAATTTGTTTAGTGTATTCATCTCTTGGTCTCCCTCTACGGTTTTTACCCTCCAATACTAAATTGGTAATCCCTTGATGCCCCAGAAAATGTCCTACCAACCGATCCCTTCGTCTATCAAGTTGTACCACAAACTCCTCTTCTCCCCAATTCCATTCAACACGTCCAAGGAAATGACGGTCAGAGATAACTTTTATGTGGAAGAGAGTTGTAAACGCATTGAAGAAATTCAATGCATCTACAATACTCATTCACGGAAAAAGTAAGTCGCTTGCTAGCTATCGTGCTACCAAGTCATACGAGATCAGCTCTTGCCATAGTTAAGCGAACGGAGCGCGACGAGATTGTTTACTTTCGAGTCGTTGCGTGTCGTAGACGCACGGATTTTGTGAACTGATATTCAGACTAGAGACTTGAACCGAGATAGTATGCTGACTGTGTATACCGAGTTGTTGAACTTTATTAACGGAATTAGGCAATATTAGACTCAACATTCATATAAGTGAACTTACAGAAAGGAATGGACAAAGTTTCAAAAAGCTATAACACACGTTTAGTCTCGAGCAGGAGACATTGACACGAATACATGAAGAAAATACAATTACGCCGAGGGTTAAAGTTGTAATTGTCACGATATTTGAAACTAACAGAACTAACAGAACTGTCAGTGCTAATTAACCGTGTGTGCGTGAGGAGTGATGTTTATAAAGTATTTAGCGAAAAGAAACAATGAAATTGTTAATCAGAAGTGGAAATTCGACGTGTCGCCTCCATCTTTCTGTGAATATTTGGCAATTGCTCATCAAAAGTTAATGAACAGTGACTGTTTAACTTGGAAGTAAATTCGTGGACTGTTAGTATACATAATATTACGACGCAAGATAACTAAGACACTGTTAAAGAGTATCTGTGGGTTTCGCGTCATATAGAGCGAACAATTTTACTTAGCAACGAACAAACAACGACCAGTATGATCTGCAATTGAACTGTTTCCTCGTTTTCGGTGATGTTGGGACGATGCGCATGAGGGAAGATTCATCAATTATTGCACTTACGTGTTAACCGGGCACATAATAATTCAACTTCAAACCATAAGAGACAATCAGAGTGCGCAGTTCGCATTAATAAGGAAACTGTGCGGACTCGCAATCAAACTATAATCATTACGCGAGGAACGATTTCTTAAGAGCTTTTTCAGATCTTGTCTCTCGTTAACCGACGGAGACATCCATCATCGCGCATCGCGTCTCGACTCCACCGACCGAGCTGTAGCAGTAACAGCTCCACGGCGTCGACAACACCAGCACGCGGAGAGCCAATCAAAGTCAAGCCGACTACCTGCTTGTATAAGGGCTCAGGTGGACCAAAGCGTTATTGACTTGCTCAATTTTGAAGTCCTCTCTGGAGTAAATCATCCAATTTTTGTGAAATTTTAATCATTTGGTTGTCTGTAAATGTACATCACATCTAGCTATAAGTGCCATTTGACTGTGCAACAGGTTCTGTTCCACAATGTAGACCATTATCAAGTGTTAAAACAGCAACAGATCAAAGCACAATAAAAGTACAAGTATCAGACAAAAGTATCAGAAAAATAGCGGGGCTAACTGTTAAATAAATGAATCTTTTGTTCTTTTACTTGCGTATTATAAATCATGAGACTTGAGTACAACCCAAGTCATCCTCAAAACATGTATCTTCGTTTATATAAACCAATTTTGTCAAAAGTAAATGCGAGAACATTTGTGTAATATGCTAATTTACTGGCAGTATCATACATATCAACTGAATCGTGTTATGTGCCAATAAATTGGCATATTAGATAAGTGTTCTCGCATTTTCTTTTCACAAAATTGGTTTATATAAACGAAGGTACATTTTTTGACGATGATTTGCTTTCTGCTCAAGTCTAATTATAATTCCTAAGTAAGGGAACAAATCTCGAAATTTAACTGTTTGACCTGCTATTTTTCTGATACTTTGTCTGATACTTGCACTTCTATTGCGCTTCAATCTCTTGCAGTTGTAACGGCCTAAGGCCGAAATCTAGGTTGTGGAATTAAACCTTTAGTATACTGAAATTGCGATTATATCTTTAAGAAAGTTTTACGTGACTATGGCTCCATAGATAGGTGATATTCCGCACGGGTTTTTTGTGAGCGATCTTCATCGTAGACTACAAATACTTTCCCAGTATCCCGCAATGGACTGAAGTTCGTCACCTGCTTGGGTTTGTGTATAAATTCTGTTTCATACTGCCACAGATTGTTGTATCCAGGTATTTAATTAATAGTTACGGGTGTAGACTTTGTAAACGTGCCTTTGCAGAGGCTCAGAAACGATTTTCGGTCGCACAGCCCCGTAGCAAAACAACAGACTGCAGGGCTGTGATATGTGAGTGACTCACCACTGTTTCTTGCTGTGACGGGCGTTTTGTTTGTGTGTTGCAGGTGAGTACGCATATCGGCCGGCAGCCGTTCTGATGTGGTTCGTGGAACAGTGTGCGCAGCTGACAGGTTTCTGCGATTGGCAGGCGTCCACAGGTAACGATAACATAGCCCTCGTACCTATATTACAGCTGACGAACTAACAGTTCACAGAATAACTGCTGATTGACGTAATTTGGAACACCGTCTCTGTTCAAGGAAATGAAACCTGCAGCCGTCCTTATGATGTTACTTATTACATTCCTACAAGTTTCAGGGCACCATCTTCAGGTCTTAGCTGATACAGAAGGGGTTAATACCATTCTCATACACGATGCATCAGTGGCCAGCAGAACTGGTTTACGCAGACTACACGTAACTGTGATGTTGCCTCTCCAACTGTCGACTGTCAAGTGACAGGAGAAACACTCGAAACAGACTGAAGAGCCAAAGATACCGGTACACTTGACTAATGTAGTGTAGCCCCCCCCCCCCCCCCCCCCCCCCCCCCCGCGAGCACGCAGAAGTGCCGGAGCGCTACATAGCATGGATGCGACTAATGTCTGAAGTGGTACAGGAAGGAATTGACATCATGAATCCTGCAAGGTTGTCCATAAAGCCGTAAGAATGCGAGGGGGTCGAGATCTCTTCTGAACAGCACGTTTCAAGATATTCCAGATTTGCTCAATAATGTTCATGTGTGGGGAGTTCGGTGGCCAGCGGAAGTGTATAAAGTCAGAAGAGTGTTCCTGGAGCTACTCTGTAGCAATTATGGACATACCAAGGTGTCGCATTGTCCTGCTGGAATTGACCAAGCCCGTCGGAATGCACAATGGACATGAATGGATGCAGGTGATCAGACAGCATGCTTACGTGTCACCTGTCGGAGTCGTATGTAGACGTATCAGGGGTTCCACACCACTTTAACTGCACACGCCACACAGCATTACAGAGCCTCCATCAGCTTGAACAGTCCCCTGCTGCCATGCAGGGTCCGTGGGTTCAAGAGGTTGTCTCCATACCCGTAAACGTCCATCTGCTCGACGCAATTTGAAACGAGACTCGTCCGACCAGGCAACATGTTTCCAGTCGTCAACAGCTCGTCGGTGTTGACGGGCCCAGGCGAGGAGTAAAGCTTTGTGTCGTGCAGTCATCAGGGTACACGAATGGGCCTTCGGCTCCCAAAGCGCATATCGATGATGTATCGTCGAATGGTTCGCACACTGACGCTTGATGATTGTCCATCAGTTAAATGTGCAGCAACTTTTGGAAGGGTTGCCCGTCTGTCACGTTGAAAGATTCCTTTCAGTCGTCGTTGGTCCCGTTCTTGCAGGATCTTTTCCCGGGTGCAGCGATGTCAGAGTTTGATGTTTCACGGGATTCCTGATATTCACGGTACACTCTTGACATTGTCGTACGGGAAAATCCCCACTTAAGCGCTACCTGCTGTGTCCTATCGCTCGTGCGCCGGCTATAACATCATGTTCAAACTCACTTAAAACTTGATAACCTGCCATTGTTGCAGCAGTAACCGATGTAACAACTGCGCCAGACACTTGTTGTCTTACGTAGGCGTTGCCGACCGTATTCTGCCTTTTTACATATGTCTGTATTTGAATATGTATGCCTATAGCAGTTTTTTTTGCGCTTCTGTGTATTTTGAACGTTTCTCCAGTCAGTTGAGAGTTAATGGTTAGAGAGAGAACGTCACAGTTACGGGTTGTCTGCATAAACCAGTTACGATGGCCACTGATGCATCGTGTATACGGCATCAGCTGCCTGAAGTGCATTGAAGCGCCGAAACTGATAGCTATGCAATAAATCACATCATAAGGGCGGCTGTAGGTGTTTCGTTTTCTTACAGTAGTGAATGGGTTAGTCGCCCAGACTTCGTCACAAGGATGGGGATACGGATACCGTCACTGTGGGTGGGTACCGATTGAGCGCGGAAAAAGTTGACTGCTTGCCGCACTGCGCGCTATTCGGTTCAGCATTACCTGAGCAAACAGGTCGACTGCGTGCGAGAGTATAATTTGCTGGTTGGAGAGTTTCCACTGAACTATTGGTAGCACTGATAAACAAAATAAGTTCAAATAGTGTAAAACGGAAGGCTATTACAGAATTGTGAGATAGATATTTAAAATCAATTCTTGCAGAAGTTGCCTCCAATGGAATTGATATTTCTAGCCAAGACGTTGTTGTTGTTGTTGTTGTTGTTGTTGTTGTTGTTGTGGTCTTCAGTCCTGAGACTGGTTTGATGCAGCTCTCCATGCTACTCTATCCTTTGCAAGCTGCTTCATCTTCCAGTACCTACTGCAACGTACATCCATCTGAATATGCTTAGTGTATTCATCTCTGAGCCTCCCTCTACGATTTTTACCCTCCACGCTGCCCTCCAATACTAAATTTGTGATCCCTTGATGTCTCAGAACATGTCCCACCAACCGATCGCTTCTTCTAGTCAAGTTGTGCCACAAACTCTTCTCCCCAATTCTATTCAATACCTCCTCATTAGTTATGTGATCTACCCATCTAATCTTCAGCATTCTTCTGTAGCACTACATTTCGAAAGCTTCTATTCTCTTCTTGTCCAAACTATTTATCGTCCATGTTTCAATTCCATACATTGCTACACTCCATACAAATACTTTCAGAAACGACTTCCTGACACTTAAATCTATACTCGATGTTAACAAATTTCCCTTCTTCAGAAACACTTTCCATGCCATTGCCAGTCTACATTTTATATCCGCTCTACTTCGACCATCATCAATTATTTTGCTGCCCAAATAGCAAAACTCCTTTACTACTTTAAGCGTCTCATTTGCTAATCTAATACCCTCAGCATCACCCGACTTAATTCGACTACATTCCATTATCCTCGTTTTGCTTTTGTTGATGTTCATCTTTTACCCTCCTTTCATGACACTGTCCATTCCGTTCAACTGCTCTTCCAATTCCTTTGCTGTCTCTGACAGAATTACAATGTCATCGGCGAACCTCAAAGTTTTAATTTCTTTTCCATGGATTGTAATTCCTACTTCAAATTTTTCTTTTGATTCCTTTACTGCTTGCCAAGACGTTACTAACACTAAAAAACATATTTATCGATGTAGGACGTGTGTTCTGCCGTCATTACCGAAAGCACTGCATGGAGTTCGTAGTGTTTCCCCGTACGTGTCTGTTGTCAGTCTAAAAAGGAGGAGATATGCTTCTCATCAGCGACTCTGTCTTTAATACCGTGTTCTTTTCCACTGAAAGTAATCTACGACTGATTTTTTTAACTGTGACAAAATTTTTCTGTGGTACCTTCGACTGCTGCTGCGAAGTTTTTTATCAGTTACTTACAATATGTTTGAAACCGCGGCCGGTAGCATTTTTATTGTTGCGTAACAAAATGGCAGTTACATATGAAAAAGTATTAACTGAAATCGAATTTGAACCAACTCTAGTGGAGGAAAATTGAGGCTGTTGGGCTATCTTCCTTGTATAAGGAAAGTAACATTGGTAGAAGTAAATGGTTACAGTGGGTGTCTGGTTTGATTTACCCCCCTCCCGACGAAGTTGAGGTTACTTTTGTTGAATTAATGAGCATTAAATCCGACAGCGAAAATGTTGTGTGTTTTGCAGATTATTCTACCACGAACTTCATAGAGTTCGGTTTTCCGCCTGAAATTTGAGCTTCCAGCACTGTGGGTTCTGAAAGAACAACCATTGCTTCTGAGGTATTTCACAGGGCTTTCACATCTACATATATATCATTTTGTTGACACTATCATTCAAACTCAAATACCTATATTAAAATTAATGATAGAGATAGGTCTGATCGATCTAACAATAGAATGAAAAACATGTGCAGTATATACAGTATTCGATTTTAAAGTACAGAAAGGGAAAGATGACACGTCTGTTACTTTAAAAAGCAAACTTGACGTGCTTTCACCATCGGATATAAAGAACATCTTTTGAGAAAAAACGGCACCAGTCCCCTAAATTCATCCTTTGCCGATCATCTCTTAATTACTGGACACGTGCGTAAATGGCTCAAATGGCTCTGAGCACTATGCGACTTAACTTCTAAGGTCATCAGTCGCCTAGAACTAGAACTAATTAAACCTAACTAACCTAAGGACATCACACACATCGATGCCCGAGGCAGGATTCGAACCTGCGACCGTAGCGGTTGCTCGGTTCCAGACTGTAGAGCCTAGAACCGCACGGCCACTCCGGTCGGCAGACGTGCCTAAAGCCATTGGCGATAGCAATATCCTGCATACCGAAAAGAAGGGGCGTAGGTTAGATGTTTTAGAGGAACCGGAGATTTTCAAATATCTATCTGGTCATGATCGCCTCATTCTCAACGAACAGCTGCAGCTGCGAAATAAAAACTTTTTCGACTGTATAAAGCCGTTGCTTGATCTTTGATTCAGATTTCCTCATGCAGTTTGCCGAAATGTTGTTTTCCTGTAACGTCTTTGGTGCTGTTTTCTTGTATGTCATAACTGACTTTTTTTTACGTTACAAAATGTATCTCTGTTTAAAGCAGACAAATATGTAACTTCATATTATTATTAGTGCTTACGTTATGCCTGAATCAGCTTCATTACAATTTCATGTGTCTAATTTTGAATGTACAGTAGCCTAGTTGTTTCTGCGGCTACTGGATGGCGCTCGTAGCAACACCATGTTTACTTGCCCACACTTTCTAACGTGGGCACCTCAGTCTTGTTACAACCCGTGTTCATTCAGGTACGAGCAGCCCTTAACGGCTCGCCATCTTATCTTATGTACAACTTTTCATGACATCGCCTTTCCGGCTTAGATTTTTTTAGAATGTGCCTTGTAAGTACTGCATCTCTTTCCAGTCAGTACACACTTTAGTTTATTAATGTCTTACTATGTTTATTATGTTTTAGAACAGTTTAATTCTGAAGACGACGCTCATAGTAGCGTCGGAACCTGGTCAATTTTGACTTAATATTTGTGACCGAGGGCTTATTTGTTCTAATATGATTCTGACACGATCGACGAACCTTAGCAGCTATGTTCAAAGTTTTACTTTAAAAGGCGTTTCTTGTTATTATTACTATCATCTCGTGAAAATTTTTCTTTAAATATGTTAACGAATGACCCATTGTTGGGTTTAGTACTTCATGTATCATTTCAACAGCACTTATTCCCGTGTTAGCTTACCAACCCGAATTCTCGTAAAATGGAAGGAAAATGCTGTAGTGCCGACTTGTTTCCCTCTGGGCGCAGGACAAATTGACCACCACATGCAGCTGGCCTGTTTCGAACAGAGACCGCGCGCGCAGTTGACCCTTTTGAGATCTCGGGTCTGCGCGCAGTCTAATTTGTCGAGTATTACTGTATCTGCTTGAGGCCAGGGCAGTAACCGTGGGATGGCGAGATGAGTCCCTGGCAAGAGCACAGACCCACAGGCGGCGCAAACATTGACCATGAAAGAAAGGCGGCTTTAGAAGTAACCAGGGAAGGTACTTGACTTCTCCTATCCTTCATGTTTCCACTATTTGACGGAAGACGCCGATTTCTGGCAACTGAAGACAGGACCGAGTTGCGGAGGAAGCAAGGGAAAAAGGTGGAGGGCTATGTAAGAAACGGCTGTCAAATATGAGGCAGATGGAAAAAAAAGTAGTGTGTTCATTATTTCAAATGTGATCGCCACAACTTTTAATACAATTATCCCACTGTGTGACAAGACGGTCAATGCATTGTTGGAAAAATGTCTGCAGTTACCTGCGGAATCACAGATGTAGTCAGGCACGCACTTCCATCCGAAGCAAATCGACGGACGCGAATGTCTCTCTTTTTTTTTTTCAGTCTACTGACTGGTTTGATGCGGCCCGCCACGAATTCCTTTCCTGTGCTAACGTCTTCATCTCAGAATAGCACTTGCAACCTATGTCTTTCTTTAGGGATCCAAAAATATGGAAATCGCATGGGGAGAGATGAGGACTGCATGGAGGATTTGTAAGGGCTTTCCAGCGAAACTTCTGCAACGTACTCGAAACAACCTTGGCAACATGTTGGCGGGCATCATCTGGCAAAGGACGACGCCAGGTAACATTCCTGGACTTTTGGTTGGGTTGGGTTGTTTGGGGAAGTGACCAGACAGCGAGGTCATCGGTCTCATCAGATTAAGGAAGGACAGGGAAGGAAGTCGGCCGTGCCCTTTCAAAGGAACCAACCCGGCATTTGCTTGGAGCGATTTAGGGAAATCACGGAAAACCTAAATCAAGATGGCCGGACGCGGGATTGATCCGTCGTCCTCCCGAATGCGAGTCCAGTCAGATAGCCACTGCGTTGGACGTTTGGACTTGACGGCGCGCTTTAATGTTTGCAGAGTGTCCACGTATCTCTGTGCGTTAGTTTCGGCGCCGTGTTTCGGGAAGTCAACATGCAGCGGGACCTTGAGATCAAAGGAAAAGGTCATCACGACTTTGCCAGTGCTGGCGTACCTTGTTTAGACTACGCTGCAGGAGTTTTACTGGGAATCTCTTACAAATCTTCCACAGTCCCGTTTTATCTCTGTGCTACAAAGGGCGTTCAAAACGTTTTGCACAATCTTCCTCGCCGGCCGCTGTGGCCGAGCGGTTCTAGGCGCTTCAGTCTGGAACCGCGCGACCGCCACGGCCGCAGGTTCGAAGTGCTCAATAATATTCATGGCTTGAGAGTTTGGTGGCCAGCGGAAGTTTATAAACTGAGAAGAGTGTTCGTGGAGCAACTCTGTAGCAATTGTGGTCATACCGGGGTGTCGCATTGTCCTGTTGCAATTGCCCAAGTGCGTCGGAATGCACAATGGACATGAATGGATGCAGATGATCAGACAGGATGCTTACGTAGGTGTCACCTGTCAGAGTCGTATCTAGACGTATCAAGGACCCCACATCACTCCAACTACACACGCCCCACACCTTTACAGAGCCTCCACGAGCAGTCCCATGCTGACCTGCAGGGTCCATGCATTCATGAGGTTGTCTCCATACCCGTACACGTCCATACGCCAGATACAATTCCAAACGAGAATTGTCCGACTAGGCAACATCTTTCCAGTCATCAACAGTCCAATGTCAGTGCTGACTGACCCAGGCAGGCATAAAGCTTTGTCGTGCAGACATCGAGGGTACACGAGTGGGTCTTCGGCTTCCAAAGCCCATATTGATGATGTTTCGTTCAATGGCTCGGAGGCTGAAACTTGTTGATGGCCCAGCATTGACATCTGCAGTAATTTACGGAAGGGTTGCAGTTCTATCACGCTGCACGATTCTCTTCAGTTGTCGTTGGTCCCGTTCTTGCAGGGTCTTTTCCTGGCCGCAGCGATGTCGGAAATTTGATGTTTGAAAATTTGTAGTAAATTCCTATAAGACCAAACTGCTGAGGTCATCGATCCCTAGGCTTACAAATAACTTAATATAACTTAAAAACTAACTAACGCTAAGGATACACCCATGCCCGAGGGAGGACTCGAACCTCCGACGGGGGGAGCCGCGCGAACCGTGACAAGGCGCCCTAGACGTCGCAGCTACCCCGCACGGTAAGATTCGATGTTTTACCGGATTCCTGATATTCACGGCACACTCGTGAAATGGTCTTACGGGAAAATCCCCACTCGAACACGTCGTGTCCCATTGCTCGTGCGCCGACTGTAACACCACCTTCAAACCCATTTCAATCTTGGTAACCTGCCATTGTAGCAGCAGTAACCGATCTAACGACTGCTCCAGACACTTGTTGTCTTATACAGGCGTTGCCGACCGCAGCGCCGTGTTCTGCCTGTTTACATATCACTGTATTTGAATACGCATGCCTATACCAGTTTCTTTTGCGCTTCAGTGTAAGTTCCTATAGACAGACAGATTATATATATATATATATATATATATATATATATATATATATATATATATATATGTGTATATATATAGGGAGTCCCAGCTATCTTGTCCACCCAAAATATCTCTGGAACAATAACAGCTATTGGAAAACGACTTTCACCGGTATCAATGTAGGGCTCGGGCCCATGAATGTACATATTTGGAAACATTCTAAAACGAAAGCATATGTGTTTTTTAACACAAACTTGTGTTTTTTAAATGGACCTTCTATATTTTTTCTTCAGCAATCCATAGCATGACAAAGGACATACACAATGGCGTTGATTGCATTGCAATATCCCATTACATCCCGAGATATTTAGACGCGAAGTTGACGCTTGAAACACCCGACATGCGCTGCTAGCGCACGTCCTGAGGCTCAGGCGTGAACCCCATGCTGCCCGTAATCGCGATGTGATTGACATGCGTAATCACACTTCCATACTTATCAAGAGGTCCGGAACGAATAATACGGTCTGCTGCCATCCTGCATTAACGTCGTACATTCCAGCAGGTATTTATCCCATAGGCTAGGGGTGATGCGGTTCTCAAGCATATCTGTGTACCGCAACGTTAGTCACAAAGTTAACTTCGCTTATCGTTAATCCGTTACTAAAAATGTAATGCCGTTCAATGTTAAAACTTTACTGTAGATCTAGCGCAGGTGACAGTTAATCATTCACTCGTAATAGTAAAATTCATGTTGATGGTTTTAGTGAAACGAGCAAGTGGACTAAAAGTTTTACCGTTGTTTCGGACCTCTTGATAAGTATGGAGGTGTGATTACACATGTCAATCACATCGCGATTACGGGCAGCATGGGGTTCACGCCTGAGCTTCAGGACGTGCGCTAGCAGCGCATGTCGGGTGTTTCAAGCGTCAACTTCGCGTCTCAATATCTCGGGATGTAATGGGAATATTGCAATGCAATCAACGCCATTGTGTATGTGCTTTGTCATGCTATGGATTGCTGAAGAAAAAATATAGAAGGTCCATTTAAAAAAAACATAAGTTTATGTTAAAAAACACATATGCTTTCGTTTTAGAATGTTTCCAAATATGTACATTCATGGGCCCCAGCCCCACATTGATACCGGTGAAAGTCGTTTTCCAATAGCTGTTATTGTTCCAGAGATATTTTGGGTGGACAAGATAGCTGGGACACCCTGTATATACGAGGGGCGTTCTATAAGTAATGCAACGCCTTTTTTCCGAAAGCAGGTTGTGTTTATTCGGGATTCGTAATTCATGTACGCCATATTATTCCCCACTCTTTTGGCTACAAAACCTTATTTTTCCACATAATCTCCCTTCAGACGGCCGTACGCCACCTTAGCGTTATAGGCTGTATGCCCGCATTGTACCTGTGGTGTCACCGCCAGACACCACACTTGCTAGGTGGTAGCGTTTAAATCGGCCGCGGTCCGTTAGTATAGGTCGGACCCGCGTGTCGCCACTATCAGTGATTGCAGACCGAGCGCCGCCACACGGCAGGTCTAGAGAGACTTCCTAGCACTCGCCCCAGTTGTACAACCGACTTTGCTAGCGATGGTTCACTGACAAAATACGCTCTCATTTGCCGAGACGATAGTTAGCATAGCCTTCAGCTACGTCATTTGCTACGACCTAGCAAGGCGCCATTACCAGTTACTATTGATACTGTGAATCATGTACCGTCAAGAGCGACGTTCACCATTAATGGATTAAAGTTAAGTATTCCACCAGCTACGTCCGTTTTTTCTAAAGTCTAATTTCCTTGTCCTGTTCCAGACCTCACGCGAGCCTGCGTGAGCTAAAACGCGTGCCTTTCGGCTTCCTCTAGTAACACGGTGTTGGCTCTCCTGCCAACCACAACAGTACCACTGTACTGGTCGACGTTGGAGGCAACGTCTCGCTGCATCAGTAACCTCCGCATCAGTACGCTCTGCTTTCCGCGGAGTGCAATGTTCATTGGGCCAAACAATAGAAGTCGGAAGTTGCGATATCCGGGCTGTAGTATGGATGAGGAAGAACAGTTCAAAATTCTGTAAGCTGCTCTCGGATGCGCAAGTTTGCGTGCGGAGCTGCCTTGTCGTGGAGAAAGATAAGTTCGTATGCATTTTTGTGGCGACCAACACGCTGATCTCGTTCCTTCAGTTCCCTAAGAGTAACACAACATACTTCAGAGTTGATCGTTGCACCATGACTGAGGACATCAAGCAGAATAACCGCTTCAGAGTCTCCGAAGACCGTCGCTATGACTTTAACGGCTGAGGGTGCGGCTTTGAACTTTTTCTTCGTGACAATCCATGGATTGCTGTTGTGTTTTCGTTTCGAAGTGATGAACCCGATGTTTCATCGCCTGTGAACATCTTCCACAAAAATTTGTAGCGATCAGCCCGGTATTGTGCAGCGAGCTGTTTGGTTGTGATCCGTCGGTCACCTCGAATGAGAGTGTTGCAGTAGTCACAGCGATGCGCGGCCGACCGGCACGCGGGGGTCAGACAGGTTTGCGATGATCACATACGCCTAGCCCAACGACTCGCCGTGCTTTTGTTCATTGACAGGTTTCGACAGACATTCTGCGATGCCCTCCGTTACTGATACCACTTTGGAGGTTACGTATAGTGCCGCCACCTAACCGAACTTCATGAAACTATTCCACGATGTCCCACAACAAATTCCGCATTCTTTAAACCGAAACTACTCGAGAGAAAAATGTCTTGCATTACTTACTGAACGCCGCTCGTACAATGGGAAGTACCGCTTGCCACGCAGTTCATATTGGTTTGCAAAGTAAGGATGTATACAGGGTGAGTCACCTAACATTACCGCTGGATATATTTCGTAAACCACATCAAATACTGACGAATCGATTCCACAGACCGAACGTGAGGAGAGGGGCTAGTGCAATTGGTTAATACAAACCATACAAAAATGCACGGAAGTATGTTTTTTTAACACAAACCTACGTTTTTTTAAAATGGAACCCCGCTAGTTTTGTTAGCACATCTGAACATATAAACAAATACGTAATCAGTGCCGTTTGTTGCATTGTAAAATGTCAATTACATCCGGAGATATTGTAATCTAAAGTTGACGCTTGAGTACCACTCCTCCGCTGTTCGATCGTGTGTATCGGAGAGCACCGAATTACGGAGGGATCCAAAGGGAACGGTGATGGATCTTGGGTACAGAAGAGATTGGAACAGCACATTACGTCCACATGCTAACACCTTTTTATTGGCCTTTTTCACTGACGCACATGTACATTACCATGAAACGTGAGGTACACGTACACACGTGGTTTCCGTTTTCAATTACGGAGTGGAATAGAGTGTGTCCCGACATGTCAGGCCAATAGATGTTCAATGTGGTGGCCATCATTTGCTGCACACAATTGCAATCTCTGGCGTAATGAATGTCGTACACGCCGCAGTACATCTGGTGTAATGTCGCCGCAGGCTGCTACAATACGTTGTTTCATATCCTCTGGGGTTGTAGGCACATCACGGTACACATTCTCCTTTAACGTACCCCACAGAAAAAAGTCCAGAGGTGTAAGATCAGGAGAACGGGCTGACCAATTTATGCGTCCTCCACGTCCTATGAAACGCCCGTCGAACATCCTGTCAAGGGTCAGCCTAGTGTTAATTGCGGAATGTGCAGGTGCACCATCATGCTGATACCACATACGTCGACGCGTTTCCAGTGGGAGATTTCCGAGCAACGTTGGCAGATCATTCTGTAGAAACGCGATGTATGTTGCAGCTGTTTGGGCCCCTGCAATGAAGTGAGGACCAATGATGTGGTCGCCAATGATCCCGCACCATACATTTACAGTCCACGGTCGCTGTCGCTCTACCTGTCTGGGCCAGCGAGGATTGTCCACGGACCAGTAATGCATGTTCCGTAGATTCACGGTCGTCATCGTAAACATGTCCCTGCAGATGCTGCTCGCCGACCGTGGCCCGTGTTTGTTACAACACGCAACTGAGCGTCGGAGGTTTCAAGCGTCAACTTTAGGTTACAATATCTCCGGATGTAATTAACATTCTACAATGCAACAAACGGCACTGATTACTTATTTGTTTATATGTTCAGATGTGCTAACAAACTAACGGGTTCCATTGAAAAAAAAAAACGTAGGTTTGTGTTAAAAAACATACTTCCCTGCATTTTTGTATGGTTTGTATTAAACAATTACACTAGCCCCTCTCCTCACGTTCGGTCTGTGGAATCGGTTCGTCGGTATTTGATGTGGTTTCAAAATATATCCAGCGGTAACGTTAGGTGACTCACGCTGTATATAGGAAGGTATGAAAGACGAAACAATGCAGCCATTAGGTAGAGGTCTAAAAGCAACGATGGGAAAGTCGAGGTAGGTTTCTTAAACGCGAACACCCGAATACACGCTACTTTAGCGTCCACGACCTCCTTCCGTAAAACGCAACCGGCGCTGTCTTCAGAGTGTACAGCGGGTGGTCGGGGAGACCGTTCGGCGCCTCATTTGATCTGCGGTCGGCGTGTCTGCGTGTGCGTGCGTGTCACGTGACGAGTGCGTGAGCTGCGTCACGCACGCGCCAGATAACTGGGGAACCAATCCGCCTGCGGGGCCGCTACAGCTGCCAGCTCCTGAATTTCTGGCTCAAGCGCTCCGCTGCTTCGTTGTGATAGTAACCATAAGGAGACTCCAGAAGCCTCGGTAGCGAAGTGATCCTGTGCCATTTGGAGAAATGCGCAGCGCATCGTGTCTTACTTTCCGGCATACCTTGACGACCACCTACTTTTTATACAGTCGAAGTTATTATGAAATGACGGATGGAACAGCCATGGGTTCGCCACTGTCACCAGCAATAGTGAATTTTTTCATGGAGGACTTTGAAGAACGGGCGTTGAGCTGTGCTCACCTCCGCCCATCATGCTTTTACAGATACGTCGACGATACTTTTTTAATCTGGCCACATGGCAGTGATACGCTGCAGCAGTTCGTCGAACATTTGAATGATGTACATCCAAACATAAAATTTACATTGGAGATAGAGAAGGAAGGGAAGTTACCTTCTATAGATGTGTTGGTGGAGCGAAAGCCGGATGGACGACTGGGCCATTCTGTGTACAGGAAGCCAACCCATACAGACTTATATCTGCATAGCCACAGCTTCCATCATCCGTCTCAGAAGAGAGCTATGCTGAATACTTTGGTACACAGAGCCAGGACTATTTCCGACAAGGACCACCTCGGTCCCGAGATTAACAATTTGACGACTGTTTTCAAGAGGAATGGTTATTCTGCCGGTGAAATTAAATCAGTATTGTCCAAGAAAGTAAGACACGAAGCCGGCCATATACGAGAAGAGGACCAACACACAGCGCGGCTTCCTTTTTGCGGTGCTACAACAAGCAAGATAGGCAGAGTCCTAAAGAGGCAAGGAATAAAACCAGTTTTCCGACCACCTAGGAACATTAAGGAAATGTTGAGACCAGTCAAAGATAGTCTCGGCTTAAGAGTGCCGGGAATTTATACTACTCCTTGCGAATACGGCAAGGATTACGTGGGCCAGTCTGTAAGAACCGTTGCCGACCGTTGCATCGAGCACCAGCGCCACCTGAAATACAGGTATTTGGAAAAATCAGCGGTGGCTGAACATAGCCTGCTTAACAAGCATAAGATTTTATTTGAAGAAACCAGAGTAATAGCCCACGCATCGAATTACTGGGACTCTGTGATCCGGGAAGCAGTCGAAATTAGACTTAGCGATAATAACTCTAACAAAAACAACGGGTATGCACTTAAGCAACACTTGGAAGAGTGCACTGGATAAAGAAAAATCACAGAGAAAAACTTCCCGCACTTTACATCCTGATTCAAGGGATGGCGCTGCAAGCAACGCGGGATAGAAACTAAATCTATGGAAGTAGAGGGCACCACTTCACCACGCGCCATATCGCTGTTGCTATGACGTATTCCAGCCAATCAGGAGCCGTCCTTTGTATATAAAAGTGGGAGCCTCGCTAGTTCACGACGGTCAGTTTTAGCCCTGACGATGACCATGGAGTTAGTGGTCGAAAGTTTTGAGTTTTATCCTGAATTGACGCGGCATGTACACCGAGAGATTTTTATTCAAAATTCATTCTCCTCCTACAAAAAATAAGAAAATCAAAGAAGATTGTTCAAATGGTTCAAATGGCTCTGAGCACTATGGGACTTTACATCGGAGGTCATCAGTCCCCTAGAACTTAGAACTACTTAAACCTAACTAACCTAAGAACATCACACACATCCATGCCCGAGGCAGGATTCGAACCTGCCACCGTAGCGGTCGCGCGGTTCCAGATTGTAGAGCCTAGAACTGCTAGGCCACAGCGGCCGGCCATTTTGCCTAAATTTCATACACAACAACATATTACGTAACACGCACCAAACGCAAAATCATAGCGACCTCTATTTTTCACTGCACACTTTTCCGAATGTCGTGAATGGACTCGCCCAGCGCTTTGGGCGAACGCTGAAGATCACGGCGAGGCATTCCGTCTGACGGCACCAGTCGAACCGAGCACGTGGAAGCTCTGTCGTGAGTGGAAGACTGGCTACAGGTGTGCCTGTCCATACTCACGCTGCTAATAACCGGTTCGCAACAATTCATGTTGTTTCGGGCTGAAAATGGTGAACTCAGATTTCAGCACCTGTCACAATCCGGGTCAAGAAGGCCTCCCCCTCAGCTTCAAAATGTTGCAACAAATCAAGACAAATGTTTTTTCTGTGCGGTTTGTGATCCACCGTTAGACACCACGGGACAAATCTTGTACAAAAATGGTTCAAATGGCTCTGAGCACTATGGGACTCAACTGCTGTGGTCAAAAGTCCCCTAGAACTTAGAACTACTTAAACCTAACTAACCTAAAGACATCACACACATCCGTGCCCAAGGCAGGATTCGAACCTGCGACCGTAGCGGTCGTGCGGTTCCAGACTGTAGCGCCTTTAGCCGCTCGGCCACTCTAGCCGGCTAGTCTTGTACACACTTTTAAACATGCAAGAGAGCGGGTAACAGCATCCACACTTCCTTTGCTTATTGACAGATGCAGCGCCAGCTGCCGAGTCTTAATGCATCTGTCCTCACGAATGACATCACCTGGTTGCAACATATCAGGTGTGACAGCCGTGGATGGTCTCCCCGACCGCTGCAAATCGTGGGGCTCCGCCGAACCGCCTTCTGTCGACCTCACTCACCCTCTGCCCCAACGACTAACTGTACTTCCTGTCGACAGCAAATGCTCGATGTGCTTTGCACAAGTATTTGTGAATATTACGCACAGTTTCATTCTCTGCAGTGACAAATTCAATGACCGCGCGTTGCTTGAAACGTACTTCACTTTCAGACGCCATTTCGAAGCTGTCCTGCAGCTACGTTATATGTCGGAAGAGACGGAAACTTGATGCGCTCACTCGGGCGACTTCAAATAATACGTATGTAACGTTTCGCGTTCGTAGCATTGTTTTCGGCTGAGCAATAAAAAAAAATAATTCAGTTCATTACTTTCTGGGCAACTCTCCTATGTCACATACTTCGATCCACAGTCCCTTGGCAGTGTAGGAAATTGGAACGTCTAAGTCACTGCAACGAAAAGATGGGGCCACTTACGTCACATATTTTGATACACGCAAAATTCACTAGTGAAAACCTGCAGGGCACTTTCCGTTGGCCTAGAATCATGAAATTGGCAAGAAGCAAGGATTAACGGTGCAAATAAGGGGGAAAAATCCGAAAATTGTTAATTCGTAATTATAGCGTACGATAAAATGTTTCTTTTACTTTTTTATTCGACGTGAAACTTGAAATTATAACAGGCATTAACTCTACATTCCGACTGACTGGGTCGCTGTGGTGAAAGTCAAACATCAGGCAAGGAATGACTTGGTTGGTTATTTGACTCGTTTCGGGATTTACCCACCACCAGAGATTCGGAGCGATTCCTGGACGTAGATACGACGTTACACATGCAACTTGTAATGCCATGTCAACGTGCCGCTATCGCTCCTGGATATCTGACGACGGATGAATTCCGAGACACGTCATATGAGCAATAAAGTCATTCCTTGCCTGATGTTTGACTTTTAGCAATGCGCCGACCTCGGTGGCCGAGCGGTTCTAGGCGCTTCAGTCAGAGACCGCGCGACTGCTACGGTCTCAGGTTCGAATCCCGCCTCGGGCATTGATGTGTGTGATGTCATTACGTTAGTTAGGTTTAAATAGTTCTAAGTTCTAGGGGACTGATGACCTCCGATGTTAAGTCCCATAGTGCTCAGAGCCATTTGAACCATTATACTAATGCGACGCGCTCAGTCTGAGTGCAGAACTACTGATTATTATAATAAGTATCGCCTTCCTCCTCCAGGACTTTATATCACATTTACATAATTGAAATTAAAACATTCCAAAAAATCTTGCAGTCCCTGCGACCGGTGTCTTGCCAGTATCGACGTCGACAACATGCAAAAAATGGTGAAGATTCTCGTTACCCAAAGTGGATAAAATGTCTATATAAATAATGAAATTTCTTAAAAGACATCATAGTCGCCGTTGACTGTATGAAATATTTATTATTACGATTACAGTTTCGGCCTTAGGGCCATTCTGAAGTAACACTGCAAATGTTACGTAAACACCAAAAAACACACAAATGAAGCACAGGGTGTGTTTTTTTTTGTGTTTAGGTAACTTTTACAGTGGGCCGAAATTGCAATCGTAATAATAAATATTTCATACAGTCAACGGAGACATGATGTCTTTTAAGAAATATTATACGACTGTGAATCCCAACCATGAGAAGTTAATCGTATTGAAATTTGTACAGAATCCTCGGAGCGCGAGTTCGGTCTGTTTTAAGTGACTGCTCATTATGTCGAATTGTTAGCAGTGCGCAAAAGTAGGGACATGTGGTACGACTTTTCGCGGAACCGGTCTTGGACCCGCGACAGTAGAGAAGATCGCCTGAAGATGGCAAGAGGTCGTCTTGCCAAAACATCGCGCCTTTTGGACGACGATACCCGGCTGAATACCCGAGAAATTTTCAAGAATAGAGAATCTGCCAATGCGAGGCCAATGTGGCGTCTTAAGCGGAAGGACCTAGTACTTTTTCGTTACACGACTACTGAACAATCACTGGAAATGGTGTACTAAAGCACCGAAACTGGTAGTCATATAATAACGGCTGACTGTTCCATTTTATTACTTAAGCGAACCGCCTAAGTCCCTAAAACCTCCAACCAGAAGGATGGACGTACACGAAAAACAAAAAAAAAAAAAAACAAAAAAACTGGAAGCGCTCATGTACATTGAGATTTCTGGTAATATGCGTATGGACGGATCTGAACTGGAACGATCACAAAACTACTCCAACCGCTGTGACCGAGCCGCTTTAGGCGCTTCAGTCCGGAACCGCCTTGCTGCTACGGTCGCAGGTTCGAATCCTGCCTCGGGCATGGACGCGCGTGATGTCTTTAGGTTAGTTAGGTTTAAGTAGTTCTAGGTCTAGGGGGCTGATGACCTCAGATGTTAGGTCCCATAGTGCTTGGAGCCATTTTTTACAAAACTACGGCAGATGCGGAAAGATATATCGGAAGATTCATGAGGAGGCGTAAGTCCATCGAGGACGGAGGCAATAGGTTACAAATCCCTCGCTCGAGCGACACTAGAATACTGGTCGCCTACCTGAGATAGGATAGTCAGCTCTCGAAAGCGGCGAAACACCGGGGAATGGTGAATAACGTCAGCTGTTTGACATCGACAATCGTCGAAACGCGGTGTCAGCAGTAATGATTGCTTATTGTTTCTCCAAACCATCGAAAATGTTTGCGTTATTCGTAACAACTCTCATTTAGTACAGAACTGTTTAGCAAGCTGGAACCACTTATATTACCGAAATTTACACTTTCCTACCGACAAAATACGCCACACGGACGACATGCGTCCGCGGATAATCGCTGTCTCGGACTGTTGGCCAAGCGTTGTGTGTTCTCAGTTGACAGTACTCGGCCGCATACATTGTTAAGCACATCTGCGATATGTTAAAAGTTAGGCCCAATTATTTCAAGTTATATTCAGATAAGGTACTGTTTTATTTTATGCGACCTTGAGAGCCTGTATAGGGAGAGAGTGGCCCACCGGACGATACGGCGGCCATTTTTCTGCCAAACTGCGGGCGGGACTTTGGAATGGCCAGTAGTGGAGAACACACTCGCCGAATCAAAAGCACAAGACAATATGGCGAAATCATTCGCTGAATGCCTTTGTTTATAAGAATAATGTGTTATAATAATTTTCACACAGCCAATTTACAGGTCTGTTTTCAAATTTAAGTACGTATATTGCAAGTTGTTTTATATGTAGTAAAAAGCAAAAACGACTTGCTTCGCATAGATAAGAGTACTTGGCTGGTTTCCACAAGGCTCCTGTTTGATTTATGTCAGCCCTGTTGACTGCGACTGCCCACTGCTTTCGTCTTTCTTCATTGCGTGGAAATGCTAACATGCGAAATCCACCTTCGCCTCTATTGGAACAACCAAATGCAGCACAACCTGGCATCGTTTACGAACGTCTGCAGAACGAATTACAGGTGTCAAAAACAATACTGTACAATTACTAACGTGTTTACTTCAAACATGTAGGCCTACCGACTTCATCACAAAACGCTTCATTATTCCAACTCGTATTTAAGATCGCAAACGCTAATTACGTACTAAAAACGATATACAACTAAATCGAACATGCATGCACAATGCATAACAAGTCTCTCAATAATTCAAATACCTTTTTAATCGTTTCCAAAAGTCGTCTGAACTTCAATTCAAAAGCACGGCGAACATAGGAAGCGCGATAGACGTTTGGCGCCATTTTTCTGCCAAAGCTAATCAACCAATCACGGGCAACTTCACTTATGGCCACTCTCTCTGTATACAGGCTCTCTAATGCGACCAGGTTGACAGAGCGCCTCAAGGATGATCAACGAAATAAAGTTCATAAGTATTATAGAATAAAAATACGGAAGTTGAAAAAAAAAAAAAACAATGAGAGTGGGGACGGCAGCTGAGGGAAAGTAGTTACATGTGGTAGCGACGGCGCGCGCGCGCGTGTATGCGTGCGTGCGTGCGTGCGTGCGTGTGTGTGTGTGTGTGCGCGCGTGTGCGTATGCGTGCGCGCGTGTGCGCGCGCGCGTGCGCGTGCGCGCGCGCGCTAGCCCCACCGCAGCGACAACCGTGGGCACAGTAGTCGCAAACGTTGGCAGCTTCCCAGGGTTATCTGCCGCGGTTCAAGGCGCTCACACGCACAGTCCACAGACTCACATACACACATACAGGCATCGTGCCTCGCGTCCGCGCATTCGGCAGTCGTCGACCAGCAAGAGTGCCCGCAGTTACAACCACCTCACTTCAACCTCAGCCTCACCGAGAGCTGCGAGGATTACATGTTCAAGCTTTCACGCTGCTGCTGCACGGCTTTTTGTGTACGCTGAAGAGCCAAAGAAACTGGTACACCTGCGTAATATCGTGTAGCGTCCACGAGCACGCCCAAGTACCGCAACACGATGTGGCATTGATTCGAATAGTATCTCAAGTGGTGCTGGAGGGAACTGACACCTTGAATCCTGTGAGACTGTCCATAATCCGTAGGAGTTCAAGATGGTGGGGATCTCTTCTGAACAGCACATTTGAACCATTTATCCAAAATACAGAATTTTTCTTTAGACTTTGGTGTGGCGGGATGGTCCTTTCGGGGAACTGCCACACAAGGTCGACGTGCTTTGTGTCTGCACAACATGTTAGTCAGGTAAGACAGTGTAAACTCCGCTGTGTTTTGGCAAAAGAAGCAAATTTTGACATGGGACACAGAGAAATGTGTAGCTTTTACTTAAAATACAAATGACGCTGCTCTGAAAGTCACAGATGGTAAAGAAGCTAGGCGAAAATAAATCGCTGCATTTTCGGCGGAATTCTTTTTGGATACTAGCGAAAGCAGAGGTGACATATCTTTTTGAATGGTCATCGCGGAAGTGTGAGCGTGTAGGGCCCTCTTAATATTTACAAAAAATGTGAGCGTAGGCTTCAGTTTAGAAGGGCACTTCCCCTCCAGCGCTCTGAGCTACCCCCCACCACTGCCACCCTCCCCTCGCTTTCCCAGACGACTGCTCACCCAGCGGCCATGGCATTTTGCGCGCGCTATTCTCAAAGGGTTAAACCTTCGTGATAACACGCACAAGTAAATGCTTGACTTTTTCTTTTAACAGGCTTCCACATATAAATAAGACAAGTGGATTTATCTCCCTCGCCGAGAATTACCCCGCAATACAATTTACACCACATGTAACAACTAATGAACTTTGGTCACCCAACACCACAGGACACAGCACACTATACGGGACTAGCAGCGCCCAACGCGTCACCTTAACGGTACGGCGTTACGCGCCGTGTCCTCTGCATGCCAAAGCATCAGCAGTGCAAACCAGTTATTCCCTCACTTAGCGGAACGTAGATGCGTAGCCGCGTCTTACAGTAGCTTTATTCTAAAGCAGGTCTGCATTACAGCGCTATAAATCGGTAGATACCACTTTACGCTAGATAACTAATCAGTATTGTAGCATAAGGGAACGTGGTGCATCACATCTAATTCAGTATTAGGAGGCGGCCGTACTGGGCGCAAGAAAATTTCTTATGTTAGTAACATGTTTGTTTGCATAGCCATCTTCCATGGCAGCCGTTAAATCAGTTATTATTGGTTCCTCCGTATCAAGCTAACTACAATTAATTAAATAGAATTTTACACCAGAAGTGTTTCGCTTTTATTTATAAAGTATCTTTTATGGCCACTGGCATTTCCTTATCTTGTTTACATACTCTCCAAACCACTGTTCCTTCCCTCTTTGTTAGCAGAGTCTGGTGTCGAGAGAAACTTCGTTACACATATACACTTGGCCGTTATTATCTTTCTGCACTTTTCTTGCGCTGCATTTGCGTTATTCGCACATCACCTCAGTTTTGGATGTCGAATTGAAGTTGTGTTTGTTCTCACTCAGCACAGGTCAAGGATTTTACATTACCTGCCTTTTTGTTATTTCTAAGATCATGTTTGACATTCTGTGACATGCATTCATATAATTACGTAAATTGCAATTGTTTTGACAGTTGGCACGTGAAGATACAGTATGATAAGGTGTAAGATTACAAAATAGTCCAACGTATCACGTCAAATTACACATTTTTTTTACTTGCAGGGCATAGACTCAAAACTAAAATTATTTGAAAGAAACGACACCAATTCGGAGACTTCCTTGGTCTCACACGGGTATGATTTTATGTGTATAGATGGAAGCGGCGAGTGAAAATTTGTACCACGGCCGGGGATCGAACACGGCTCTCCTGCTTACTAGGCAGGTGCGTTTTTTTTTTTAATTCCACAGAAACAGTAACAAAAATATCTACAATTAAATGACATAAATAAGGCGACAGATAATTGCAGTCATAAATTACAGCATTCAAAGAATGAGGAATCATATTCAGTGTTTGGCAGTAGCACAATTTAGCACCTTCACTGTCACCTTCAACTGGCGGCAGTTCAGCATGCACATTTTCTACTTCTGCAGCCTGAGGTTCCTCATATCATTTCCCAGACCCAAATTAATCATTCAGTAAATCCTTGATGTGTGTTCCTTCCAGGGTAAATTACGTGGACAGAAGAGCAGTCCCGAACGGCGACATCACAAAATCCTTCACTGCCTTGTTATTTTTGTCAGACCCAGCCTTCTAAACGCATCCTTATGGAGTTAAAGATCTTCCTTTATATCAGACACCAGATGTTTGCCATCATATTCTTGTATCTGCGTACTACTGATTTACTTTCCATGTGTGACTTGCAGGTGAGGTTAGGGTCGGGAACGTGACCCAACCATGCCCTCTCTACTAGGAATCCACGTGTTCCTAACCTATACTCATTCTGTTGAAGACAATTCGAAGCATGTTACCATATTTCTTATTGTGATTTTTATATTTAAGTATTTTCTCGAATTCATTTTCCATATGCATCTTGTATTCAATATGTTCATCGCTTCCAGTATTGTTAAAAACGTAACTCGTATATTTGCCCATTAACCAAATCACTGTTATTTTTGCTTGAGGGTAGTAACTTTCTTCTGGTCTGAAGATAATGTTAGTCGGTCCGGAAGGTTTACCAGAAGATAAGTCGGTATATTGTATGCTCAAGTTCATGTTATTTGAGTAATTTTCTCCCTAGTCCACCTGCAGTTGATAATCTGATCTCCACATGTGTAACGATGAGGCACACTATCAGCGAGGTTGCATTTGCTGCAGAGGTTTGTGTCACTTAAACCGATGGCAAAGAGACGCTCATTAGTGCTGATGATGTCATTGACTACCTTGTACCACGCTGTCAGACGAAAGAATATCACTACTGATGTTTTTCCAGCCTACATTCCATGCTATTCCAGCATATTTAGTTTCTATGTTAGTTTCCCTTTCATGTTTCCGTCTTTCAGCTAAAATCGCCTTTGCTGTAACGTTTTTAGAATTTAAACACTTTTTGCTGAGATAACTTAGTTCAAGATAATACTCCCCGACGTGTTTTAGCTTAAAACTATTTTTTTATATATTTATCGGTGGTTCTACGCTTTCTGTCTGACAATGTACAGTTTTGCTGTAATGCACCCTGGATCGTTACACATTATGCTCCATGTTCGTTTGACATAGAATTAGCCACTAAGCCAACTTGGCACATCGCTTCACACAACTCCACGTATTATCCTGGCATGCTTCCCTACTCGACCCAAATTCTCGCTGTCCCCCCCCCCCCCCCCCCAACAGTCTACTTTAAAGTCGAGGAGGCAGGCGTGCCCAGGTAATCCGTGCAGTCGTGTAAACCGATGTGGAAAGGTGCCTATTGAGCAGGAGACCCGTGTTCGACCCCCGGCCTTGGTACAAATTTTCACTCGCCACTTCAATCTATATACACAAAATTGTTCGGATAAAACACTATATATACATCTCAGTCTGTAACTCTGTTCATTAAATATGTTGTCGGGTTCTTTTGTCATGTGTGTGTATATTTCAATTCGTCTTAGATTATTTAATAATCGGCCTTTTCTGCTTCGTTAGTGTCATTAGCAGAACGCTTATATTCTGTTAAATGAGCACTGAATGCCGAAGGATTGGCTTCGCTAATATTACGAGGGTAATCCCAAAAGTGAGGTCTCCTATTTTTTTTATAAGTACAGAACTCTGTTTGTGTGGCAGGTTGGTCACACTGTTATAAAGTGTGCTTCACGCGCTGTGTAAACATGCGCACGCCGCGCTCAGACGCTAAGTCTTGGTTTGGCAGCCGTTGAGAATGGAGCTCCCGTTGGATGCTACCGCCACCAAGTGCGTATTGCGTGCAGTTACTCGGTTTTTGAATGCAAAGGGCACAGCGCCGATTGAAATCCATCGCCAGTTGACGGAAGTGTTTGGTGAGTCGTGCATGAATGTCAAAAATGTTCGTAAGTGGTGTAGAGAGTTTGCAGCTGGTCGGATCGAAATTCACGACGAACAAAGGAGCGGGAGACCGTCAATTTCTGAGGAGACAGTGTTGAAGGTTGAGCAAAGCATGCGTGAAGATCGGCGGATCACCCTGGATAATCTCTGCACGTTGGTTCCTGAGGTTTCCCGAAGCACCGCTCACAGAATTTTAACCGAAACATTTTGAACTACCGGAAGGTGTGCGCAAGATATGTGCCACACATGCTGACTGGAGACCACATGCGGCAACGAGTTGATGCTTCCCGCGCATTTCTTCGCCGCCTTGCAGCCGAACAGGCCAACTTTCTGGACTGGTTAAAAGAACATTTGGCCGGAAAGCGATTCGCCTCCGACGACGAGGTGAAAGAAGAGGTTCATAACTTTCTGATCAACATGGCAGCGAGCTGGTATAACATGGGCACACAAAAACTGCCGCAGCGTCTAAAAAAATAGATTGACAGAAATAGTGATTATGTCGAAAAATAGCTAAATGCTCAAGCTGTGAACTGATGTAAACCATTGTAGAAATAAACAGGTCTATGAGCTTACAAAAAAATAGGAGACCTTACTTTTGGAATTACCCTCGTACTATGTTCTCCACATCTCGTTTTGAAGTTACTTCCTGTTTGCCCAACATAAAATTTAGCAAAATAAGTACACTACTGGACATTAAAATTGCTACACCAAGAAGAAATGCAGAATAATAAACGGGTATTCATTGGACAAATATATTATACTAGAACTCGCATGTGATTACATTTTCACGCAGTTTGGGTGCATTGATCCTAAGAAATCACTACCCAGAACAACCACCTCTGGCCGTAATAACGGCCTTGATACGCCTGGGCATTGAGCCAAACAGAGCTTGGAAGGCTTTTACAGGTACAGCTGCCCATGCAGCTTCAACACGATACCACACACAGTTCATCAAGAGTAGTGACTGGCGTATTGTGACGAGCCAGTTGCTCGGCCACCATTGACCAGAGCTTTTCAATTGGTGAGAGATCTGGAGACTATGCTGGCCAGGGCAGCAGTCAAACATTTTCTGTATCCAGAAAGGCCCGTACAGGACCTGCAACATGCGGTCGTGCATTATCCTGCTGAAATGTAGGGTTTCGCAGGGATCGAATGAAAGGTAGAGCCATGGGTCGTAACACATCTGAAATGTAACGTCCACTGTTCAAAGTGCCGTCAATGCGAACGAGAGGTAACCGAGACGTGTAACCAATGGCACCCCATGCAATCACGCCGGGTGATACGCCAGTATGGCGATGACGAATACGTGCTTCCAATGTGCGTTCACCGCGATGTCGCCAAACACGGATGCGACCATCATGATGCTGTAAACAGAACCTGGATTCATCCGAAAAAATGACGTTTTGCCATTCGTGCACCCATGTTCGTCGTTGAGCACACCATCGCAGGCGCTCCTGTCTGTGATGCAGCGTCGAGGGTAAACGCAGCCACGTTCTCCGAGCTGATAGTCTATGCTGCTGCAAACGTCGTCGAACTGTTCGTGCGGGTGGTTGTTGTCTTGCAAACGTCCCCATCTGTTGACTCAGGCACCGAGACGTGGCTGCACGATCCGTTACAGCCATGCGGATAATATGCGTGTCATCTCGACTGCTAGTGATACGAGGCCGTCGGGATCCTGCACGGCGTTCCGTATTACCCTCCTGAACCCACCGATTCCATATTCTGCTGTTAGTCGTTGGATCTCGACCAATGCGAGCAGCAATGTCGCGATACGATAAACCGCAATCGCGATAGGCTACAATCCGACCTTTATCAAAGTCGGAAACGTGATGGTGCGCATTTCTCCTCCTTACACGAGGCATTACAAGAACGTTTCACCAGGCAACGCTGGTCAACTGCTGTTTGTGTATGAGAAATCGGTTGCAATATTTCCTCATGACAGCACGTTGTAGGTGTAGGTGACAGCACCTTGTGTGAATGCTGCATATCACAGCATCTTCTTCCTGTCGGTTAAATTTCGCGTCTGTAACACATCTTCGTGGTGTAGCAAATTTAATGGCCAGCAGTGTCCATGTTACTTTATACGCCATTGAAATGTTACATATTTGGCTCTTATCTATACCGTGTGTAAGCATAATCTTGCAATGTTCCCTCTTGCCATGCCTATTTGCAGCATAATTTTTCGAGGCAAGTGACTTACATGGTCGGAAATGTGACCCCCGTAGTGTGCGGTTATAAACCTACCGTTTTCTACTTGTTTGCTCTTTTCTAATATAATCGGATTTCTGCTCTCGCTATGTTCTCTCTGTTCAGAAGTCATTTTTTTTTTTTCGGCGGATGTCCAAGCCTTCGGTCCCTACTCCCAGATTTACTGCTAATTGGATTTGGCAGCTCTACACGGACCGCACGACTAGTGTGCGCAAACAGTCGCCAGTCGGCCAGAGGCTTCTCGGCAAGGCTTCCGCGGAGCAGTCAAAGCGCACGCGCTGCGTCGGCGGAAACGTCGCGCCAGCTGCCGCCCGCCGCTAACCGGATTGGCTCCTGCAGCGATTCACACGTCTACATTTTCTCTCGCACAGAGCTCCTTCCTCAACCTTTTTTTTATAGATGCCACAAAGAACTTCAAAAGTAGAGCCGAATAATTAAATTTTGAATCATACGAGGTGTGTTTTGTAAGTAAGGTCCGTTTTAACATCAGTACACAACGAAAGTTTATTTCAAAAAAATAAATTTGTTTTCAGAAAGTACATCCTCCACTCCATTTTTCGACATAGTTGCCAAGTTTGTTGAAACGCGTGTCATACCTCTCAAAGAATTTTAAAATACCCTCTTCATAAAAACTTGCCGCCTGCTCCGATAACCAGGAGTCCAGTGCCGTTTTCACGTCGTTGTCGTCATAATTGTAACGGTTGCCACTGAGGTGTTGTTTGAGGTGGAGGAACAGATGGTAATCGCTCGGCGCAAGATCAGGACTGCAGGGTGGGTGGTCTAAAACTTCGCAGCCAGAACTGTCCAATAAATGGCGGGTCTGACCTGCAGTGTGAGGTCTTGCTGTCATAGAGAAGGACAATTCCCTTTGTCAGCATGCCGCGTCTTTTGTTTTGAATCGCTCTGTGTAGCTTTCTCAGGGTGTGGCAGTATGCTTCTGCATCGATAGTGGTTCCTCGTTGCATGAAATCGACCAACAAAACACCATGCCTATCCCGAAACACCGACGCCATGATTTTGCGCTGGGACAGAGTCTGTTTGGCCTTCACCTTTACAGGCGAGTGTGTGTGTCTCCATTCCATGCTTTGTTGCTTCGATTCGGGCATAATACGAGGTGCATTCAAGTTGTAAGGCCTCCGATTTTTTTTCTCCGGACTGGAAAGAGATAGAAACATGCGCATTGTTTCAAAATGAGGCCGCGTTCATTGTCAATACGTCCCAGACATGGCAGCACCGTACGGCAGATGGAATTTTACCGCCAGCGGCGAGAATGAGAACTGTTTTAAATACTTAAAATGGCGACGTTTCCTTACTTGAACAGCGTGCAATCATTCGTTTTCTGAATTTGTGTGGTGTGAAACCAATTGAAATTCATTGACAGTTGAAGGAGACATGTGGTGATGGAGTTATGGATGTGTCGAAAGTGCGTTCGTGGGTGCGACAGTTTAATGAAGGCAGAACATCGTGTGACAACAAACCGAAACAACCTCGGGCTCACACAACCCGGTCTGACGACATGATCGAGAAAGTGGAGAGAATTGTTTTGGGGGATCGCAGAATGACTTGAACAGATCGCCTCCAGAGTTGGCATTTCTGTGGGTTCTGTGCACGCAATCCTGCATGACGACCTGAAAATGCGAAAAGTGTCATCCAGGTGGGTGCCACGAATGCTGCCCGTGTGGCATGTTGCCAAGCAATGTTGACGCGCAACGACAGCATGAATGGGACTTTCTTTTCGTCGGTTGTGACAATGGATGAGACGTGGATGCCATTTTTCAATCCAGAAACAAAGCGCCAGTCAGCTCAATGGAAGCACACAGATTCACCGCCACCAAAAAAATTTCGGGTAACCGCCAGTGCTGAAAAAATGATGGTGTCCATGTTCTGGGACAGCGGGGGCGTAATCCTTACCCATTGCGTTCCTAAGGGAACTACGGTAACAGGTGCATCCTACGAAAATGTTTTGAAGAACAAATTCCTTCCTGCACTGCAACAAAAACGTCCGGGAAGGGCTGCGCGTGGGCTGTTTCACAAAGACAACGCACCCGCACATCGAGCTAACGTTACGCAACAGTTTCTTCGTGATAAAAACTTTGAACTGATTCCTCATGCTCCCTACTCACCTGACCAGGCTCCTAGTGACTTTTGGCTTTTTCCAACAATGAAAGACACTCTCCGTGGCCGCACATTCACCAGCCGTGCTGCTATTGCCTCAGCGATTTTCCAGTGGTCAAAACAGACTCTTAAAGAAGCCTTCGCGTTGTGAAAAATGTGTACGTCTGCAGGGCGATTACATCGAGAAGTAACGCCAGTTTCATCGATTTCGGGCGAGTAGTTAATTAGAAAAAAAATCGGAGGCCTTAGAACTTGAATGCACCTCGTAAGCGAAACCCATGTTTCGTCTCCAGTTACGATCTGACTCAAGAAGCCGTTACTTTCTTCGTGATAACGAGTCAAGAACTTCATCGCACACTCAAATCTTTGGTTTTTGTGGTACTCTGTTAGGAGTTTCCGGACCCAATGGGAGGACAGTTTCCTAAAGTTTAGGTGTTCAGAAACAATGTTGTAAAGCACTGATCTCGACCCATCAGGAAATTCGTTCGAGAGACCTGTTATTGTGAAGCGCCTGTTCTCACATATCCTCGCTTCAACTGAAGCCACCAAATCGTCTGTAATCAAAGAACGGCGACCAGAGCGGTCCTCATCGTGGACGTTGTCACGGCCATCTTTGAATTCTCGTACCCACTTACGCACTTTGCTTTCACTCATAACAGTATCACAGTACACTTCGCAAATCCGTCGATGAATTTCTGCAGCAGTCAGGTTCCTTGCTGATCAAAGCCGTATCACTGAACGAACCTCGCACGCGGCGGGCGAGTTGATAGTCTTAAACATTTTGAAAGCACAGAACAGTACTGTACAGGTTAGCTACAGAGCTGAAACTGAGAACAGTTGTTCCGAGGCAAGCCGGTACACGACGCACGCACTCGTTTCGGTATGCGCGCGAACTACTATTGTCTACAACAAAACGGACCTTACTAAAAAAAACACGCCTCGTACATGGCGTTATGGGTATAAGTGCAGATACTGCAATCGTTGGTATCTTTATACGTACCAACTTTAGTGTATTGGTTGTTTTTTCTTTGCTTTCACAGTCTGCCCCCAAAAAACGCCACTACCTGATGTTTTCCGCGCGATCGTTACTGCCTATCAATACAGATGAACAGTTTTGCGTCCACTCTACCATATACACTTACGAGACAAAACATTACTGCCACCTGATTAATAACTTGTTACTCCATCTCCAGAACGCAATATGTCATCGTTTCTGCATATCATGTTCAAATGTGTGTGAATTGCATGAAGTAAGTTAAACTAACTTATGCTAACACACACACACACACACACACACACACACACACACACACACACACACACACACACACACACACACACGAGTGGCCGCCCAGCCCGTGACAGGACGCCTCAAACCGCGCGGCTTCTGAGTATCATGGATCCGACAGTTTGTTTGTCGGTTTATGGAGGTATGGCGTACCAGATGGTCACGCACAAGTAATGTAATTTCTTTTAAGAGCGAGCCACTGATCTTTTTACGCGCTGATGGTGCTCGATAGTGACGCAAATGGGTTCCATTGGATTCAGATCAAGCGAATTTCGTGGCCAGGACATCAACCGCTGTATCACAGTACTTCCTCCTGGAAGATGACATCGCCGGCAGGGAAGACATCGAGCGTGGAGAGGTGCAGGTGGTCCACAGCTGTCAGCGTGTCTTCGATTACAGTACATCTACATCCATACTCCGCAAGCCACCTGACGGTGTGTGGCGGAGGGTACTTTGAGTACCTCTATCGGTTCTCCCTTCTATTCCAGTCTCGTATTGTTCGTGGAAAGTAGGATTGTCTGTATGCCTATGTGTGGGCTCTAATCTCTCTGATTTTATCCTCATGGTCTCTTCGCGAGATATACGTAGGGGGGAGCAATATACTGCTTGACTCTTCGGTGAAGGTATGTTCTCGAAACTTCAACAAAAGCCCATACCGAGCTACTGAGCGTCTCTCTTGTGGAGTCTCCCACTGGAGTTTTATCTAACATCTCCGTAACGCTTTCGCGATTACTAAATGATCCTGTAACGAAGCGCGCTGCTCTCCGTTGGATCTTCTGTATCTCTTCTATCAACCCTATCTGGTACGGATCCCACACTAGTGAGCAATGTTCTAGCAGTGGGCGAACAAGTGTTCTGTAACCTACTTCCTTTGTTTTCGGATTGCATTTCCTTAGGACTCTTCCAATGAATGTCAGTCTGGCATCTGCTTTACCGACGATTAATTTATTATGGTCATTCCATTTTAAATCACTCCTAATGCCTACTCCCAGATAATTTACGGAATTAACTGCTACCAGTTGCTGACCTGCTATGTTGTAGCTAAATGATAAAGGATCTTACTTTCTATGTACTCGCAGAACACTAGTGGTCTACATTGAAATTGAATTGCCACTCCCTGCATCATGCATTCGTTGTAGATAATCCTGCATTTCAGTACAATTTCCCATTGTTACAACCTCTCGATATACCACAGCATCATCCGCAAAAAGCCTTAGTGAACTTCCGATGTCATCCACAAGGTCACGTATGTATATTGTGAACAGCAACGGCCCTACGACACTCCCCTGCGGCACACCTGAAATCACTCTTACTTCGGAGGACTTCTCTCCATTGAGAATGACATGCTGCGTCCTGTTATCTAGGAACTCTTCAATCCAATCACACAATTGGTCTGATAGTCCATATGCTCTTACTTTGTTCATTAAACGACTGTGCGGAACTGTATCGAACGCCTTGCAGAAGTCAAGAAACACGGCATCTACCTGGGAACCCGTGTCTATGGCCCTCTGAGTGTACTACCACAGGTCCCATGCAAAGTGCAGTAGAATGTCTCCCACAGCATAATACTGCTCCCAACAGCCTGTGCTACACATTTTGAACCGCTATTCGCGTGGATGACGGCGTTTGTGGAGACTGCCATCGATCTGGTGCAGCAAAAACGTGATTCACCCGATGAACCGACAGCTGTCCATTGATCCACGGTCCAATCTCGATGATCCCGTGCCCACTGCAGTCGTAATTGACGACGTCGTGTCATCAAGTGAAAACTTAAGGGTGGTTGTTGCGGAGACCTATGTTCGACAATGTAGGATGAACAGTGTGCTACGAAACACTTGTGCGAGCACCAGCATTGTGCTCTTTCGCCAGAGACGCCACTGATCGCTATCTGTCCTACTTTACAGGGCAGGCAAGCCTCCGAACCCCACGTTCTGTGAAGAGTCTTGGATGTCCAACGGATAATTGTAACGTTGTTGGTTTAATTTGCTATGAAAGTGGTGCTGATTGACAATAAAAGCGGTTTAAAAGCTGTGAGCTGTCTGGGGAAGTTAACCTTGCGTTACTGAGCAACTATTTCACCAGGTATCCAGTCTAGAATACCAAATTCCCAACCAGACTAACATTAATTATAATCCTTTAATAGTCATACTCCTGGAAATGGAAAAAAGAACACATTGACACCGGTGTGTCAGACCCACCATACTTGCTCCGGACACTGCGAGAGGGCTGTACAAGCAATGATCACACGCACGGCACAGCGGACACACCAGGAACCGCGGTGTTGGCCGTCGAATGGCGCTAGCTGCGCAGCATTTGTGCACCGTCGCCGTCAGTGTCAGCCAGTTTGCCGTGGCATACGGAGCTCCATCGCAGTCTTTAACACTGGTAGCATGCCGCGACAGCGTGGACGTGAACCGTATGTGCAGTTGACGGACTTTGAGCGAGGGCGTATAGTGGGCATGCGGTAGGCCGGGTGGACGTACCGCCGATTTGCTCAACACGTGGGGCGTGAGGTCTCCACAGTACATCGATGTTGTCGCCAGTGGTCGGCGGAAGGTGCACGTGCCCGTCGACCTGGGACCGGACCGCAGCGACGCACGGATGCACGCCAAGACCGTAGGATCCTACGCAGTGCCGTAGGGGACCGCACCGCCACTTCCCAGCAAATTAGGGACACTGTTGCTCCTGGGGTATCGGCGAGGACCATTCGCAACCGTCTCCATGAAGCTGGGCTACGGTCCCGCACACCGTTAGGCCGTCTTCCGCTCACGCCCCAACATCGTGCAGCCCGCCTCCAGTGGTGTCGCGACAGGCGTGAATGGAGGGACGAGTGGAGACGTGTCGTCTTCAGCGATGAGAGTCGCTTCTGCCTTGGTGCCAATGATGGTCGTCTGCGTGTTTGGCGCCGTGCAGGTGAGCGCCACAATCAGGACTGCATACGACCGAGGCACACAGGGCCAACACCCGGCATCATGGTGTGGGGAGCGATCTCCTACACTGGCCGTACACCACTGGTGATCGTCGAGGGGACACTGAATAGTGCACGGTACATCCAAACCGTCATCGAACCCATCGTTCTACCATTCCTAGACCGGCAAGGGAACTTGCTGTTCCAACAGGACAATGCACGTCCGCATGTATCCCGTGCCACCCAACGTGCTCTAGAAGGTGTAAGTCAACTACCCTGGCCAGCAAGATCTCCGGATCTGTCCCCCATTGAGCATGTTTGGGACTGGATGAAGCGTCGTCTCACGTGGTCTGCACGTCCAGCACGAACGCTGGTCCAACTGAGGCGCCAGGTGGAAATGGCATGGCAAGCCGTTCCACAGGACTACATCCAGCATCTCTACGATCGTCTCCATGGGAGAATAGCAGCCTGCATTGCTGCGAAAGGTGGATATACACTGTACTAGTGCCGACATTGTGCATGCTCTGTTGCCTGTGTCTATGTGCCTGTGGTTCTGTCAGTGTGATCATGTGATGTATCTGACCCCAGGAATGTGTCAATAAAGTTTCCCCTTCCTGGGACAATGAATTCACGGTGTTCTTATTTCAATTTCCAGGAGTGTATAAAAGAGAATTTAAGTAAAAGGAAATAAATCAGTTTATATTTGGAAATTTATTTTAACGTTGATCATTGAAATTTCAGCATATTAAACTTGAGTTATAGCTAAGCTGGTGCCTTATTTAGGATTGTGGAATATGTGAGTTTGTAATCTTACGGAACACATCAAATAGGGAGCCAAGATTGGGAGACTGCATACAACACTGCATTCATAAAATAACACACGAAGAACATTGAAACATATGCAAGAGGAAATTAACCACAACTAACCGATTCAATTTTCACCCAAAGAAGTTACGTTCGTAGCACAATCCTGTCCGTCATGTAAATACCACACACTGGTATACTAAATTCATACTAACTCTCTGTGAAATCTTCCCGAAAAGAATAGCTGAGGGCTACTTTGATGATTACACCACATGCTTCACGTGGTCAACTTGGTTTACACACAGAGTGTAAGTCCACAATAATTTTTATGATTAAAATAAATTACATCGAAACGCAATTTACAAAAGAAAAACCTCGAACTGGTTACTATCGTCTTACTATTAACCTGATGGGTCAAACAATTATATAAGCACGTGGTAGTGGTCTCACAAAGTACACCCCACGTGGGTTGAACATAAAGAAAAGTTGCTATATTGAAAAATATTGTCAAGATGAGATGTTATAATCTCACGCACATTCGCATTTAAGATTGATGAACTTAGTTAAAGTTACTGATCCACACGTGATTCCACTTTACTCACAAAGTAGTGACAAAGCAATTACCGGAATATATTCCGAACTTCACACTCGAATTACACTGCGCTGCAATTTAAGATAACATTAGATATTTTAGATCTAAACCTGAAATAACGGTGATTAAATTTTCAGTTAGGCTGAACTTGAGAAATCCATTGTCCTACGGACTTAGCAGACACGCGCTTAGCCAGAGATCTTACCACTTCAGACGCTCGCCGCGGACAGACTGACCTGGTCCCTTCCTGAGGGTGGCTCACAGATACAAACGGTAGTGGCCAGAGGGGCAGCTTCCTATACCAACATGACAAGGGACGGACAGGACCATACTAAGGATAGAAACCTCTTTGCTTCTAGAAAGCGTAGCTACCTGTTCCGACATTGGTCCTACTGTTCTCTAGCAGACAGGCTTGCCTGCTACCACCAAGCATGCAACTAGAAATACATTTGCTCATTCATCCTCTCACACAGAAGGGAAGGGGATGACAGTATCTTATCATATACACTATATAAAAGAAAGCGGATGTAGGTTCTGTATGAGACTGTGTGACATGAATTACATATAATCTGTGTTTTAAAGTGTAGTGGTGTGACTGATCGTTCTTGTTTATGTGTAAAAGTAACACGTTCCACTACTCAGTCTCCTCCCAGATAGTCAGAAAAAATTTAGACGAGGAATTTATGCCGTAAATGACAACAGATTTAAGAAATTAACATGAAAGGAATCCAACAGAGACCCTTCATAATCAAAAGGAAAAAGGGGTGTCCAAATGGCTCTAAGCACTATGGGACTTAACATCTGAGGTCATCAGTCCCCTAGACTTAGAACTACTTAAACCTAACTAACCTAAGGACATCACACACATCCATGCCCGACGCAGGAATCGAACCTGCGACCGTAGCAGTAGCGCGGTTCCGCACTGAAGCGCCTAGAACCGCTCGGCCAAAGCGGCCGGCTAACGTATAATCGCTCAGTGGTAGTACCACTGTCCTTCAAACACTTTCTATTGATGCTCACTACGTAGAACGTGAAAATTTGACCAGCTACGCCGTTTTCGAGATTCTCGCTCACAGTCTCTAGGTAATAATGCAATCTCCATTGTCGAAGCCGCTTATGTTAGTAGATTTCCCCATTTGCAGCCCGTGTTGTGGCTAGAATGATTCCCCAGCCATCTTTGATCCACTCATATACTAGAGTTGTCCAGGAAGCAAGTTCCGCTCGGTCGCGAAATAGACACCACAGTGAAAGCCCGATGAAGCTTTGCACAAACGTCTTGGACAGTGTGTCTACTATGACCGTCGATCGCATCAAGACGCTCTTTTCAGTTGTTAGCGCATTGTGAGCGAGTAAAGGTGCCTAGAATAACGATGTATCCCGCCAATTAGGAGGGCCCGCTGTCAAGGGGAAGGCCTCAGACACGGCCAACCGATTCAGCTCAAATTTGGCAGGTCGCTTGTGTACAACCTAAAATGAAGGAATCTGGGATATCTTGGGTCAACACCCCTGCAATTTTGAGAAAATCACCCCTAAAGTTTACGACGAGCAATGAACTCAAAATTGGCGGGATCGATAGATAAATGTAAATAGAGCGTTTTTCATCATCATCATCATCATGCAACAGACCTGGCGTTCGCCGTGCCTAGCTGTCGTGACGTCACCACCAAGCGCCGAGGCCTTCCTTTGATTCGGTGTTGAGTGAAGACGCTGCTGCAGCCTTTTCAATGGGAAGTGCAGGGTCTGAAAATGCATGCTTTTTCAGAAATCGAGGTAAGAAACATTTATAACTGCCGCTTCTGGACCCACATGGTAAACGCTTTTCGCCAACAGTACCGATAGCGCAACGGCCGAGGTAATTGGCTGGGACCTGGAGAACCCGTGTTCGAATCTCGAAGAAACCTCGCGGATGTTGTTCATCTACATCTACATTTATACTCCGCAAGCCACCCAACGGTGTTTGGCGGAGGGCACTTTACGTGCCACTGTCATTACCTCCCTTTCCTGTTCCAGTCGCGTATGGTTCGCGGGAAGTACGACTGTCTGAAAGCCTCTGTGCGCGCTCTAATCTCTCTAATTTTACATTCGTGATCTCCTCGGGAGGTAAGTAGGGGGAAGCAATATATTCGATACCTCATCCAGAAACGCACCCTCTCGAAACCTGGCGAGCAAGCTACACCGCGATGCAGAGCGCCTCTCTTGCAGAGTCTGCCACTTGAATTTGCTAAACATCTCCGTAACGCATCACGGTTACCAAATAACCCTGTGACGAAACGCGCCGCTCTTCTTTGGATCTTCTCTATCTCCTCCGTCAACCCGATCTGGTACGGATCCCACACTGATGAGCAATACTCAAGTATAGGTCGAACGAGTGTTTTGTAAGCCACTTCCTTTGTGGATGGACTACATTTTCTAAGGACTCTCCCAATGAATCTCAACCTGGTACCCGCCTTACCAACAATTAATTTTATATGATCATTCCACTTCAAATTGTTCCGCACGCTTACTCCCAGATATTTTACAGAAGTAACTGCTACCAGTGTTTGTTCCGCTATCATATAATCATACAATAAAGGATCCTTCTTTCTATGTATTCGCAATACATTACATTTGTCTATGTTAAGGATCAGTTGCCACTCCCTGCACCAAGTGCCTATCCGCTGCAGATCTTCCTGCATTTCGCTACAATTTTCTAATGCTGCAACTTCTCTGTATACTACAGCATCATCCGCGAAAAGCCGCATGGAACTTCCGACACTATCTTGTTCTTTTCGTTTGTATTTTTCCATATCTCAATTGATAGGGATAGGAGGGTTAATAAGGTCAGTATTACTATCATTCCTTATTGATTTACTTACCTTATTAACCCTCCTATCCCTATCAATTGAGATATGGAAAAATACAAACGAAAAGAACAACATCCGCTACGTTTCTTCGAGATTCGAACACGGGTTTTCCGATTCCCAGCCAATTACCTTGGCCATTGCGCCATCGGCGCTGTCGGCGAAAGGCGTTTACCATGTGGGTAGAGAAGTGGCAGTTGTAAAAATTTCTTTCCTTGATTTCTGGAAAATTTTGCGTTTGCGGACCCCATACCTGATGATGAAAAATTCTCTATTTACAATTATCTATCGATCCCTCAAATTTTGAGTCGATTGCTCGTCATAACCTTTAGGGGTCATTTTCTCAAAATTGCGGGGTTGTTGACCCAAAATATCTTAGATTCCTTTGTTTTAGGTTGTACACAAGTGACCTGCCAAATTTGAGCCGAATCGGTCGGCCGTGTCTGAGGCCTTCCCCTTGTGAGAGGCTTCGCCTTAATGAGTGCAGCCCATCTGACACAGCTGCCACGCACTTCCTTCTTCATGGCAATTCTCAGCCGCACTCTGCAGCGGTAGGGAAGCAACACCGACTCAAAGGAAGGCCTCGGCGCTTGTTGGTGTCGTCACGTCAGCTAGGCACGGCGAACGCCAGGTCTGTCGCAGGCATACTCATAATGGTGGTGTCTCCCTCCCTGACACAGGAAAATGTGAAACTATTGGCGGTAGTTGACCAACACACATTGTTCTGAGAGATTTCTGCAATCAATTAATTGTGCAATTCATTGCACTTCTTAACAAATAGTGTACTCCTGAACTTAAATTTCCACCTGTTTTAAGGATTGACATACAAAAACAACTTCACGGTCCAATAGCAACAGAATTCGTGCTTCTTTACCTTATTTGTAAATCTGAGTAACTTAGGTTTGTACTGGGTTGCTTTTACAAGAAACTATGAACATACTGGTGCTCTTCTTTAGGTATCTTGGTTGATTATGGGGTGAGGAGCACTGAATGTTAATGAAATATCTTGCGATTGTACACGTTGGGGGAGGGGGTGGAGGACAGGAGAAGAGGCAAAAGAGAGATACTTGTTTTATCAAATAAAATTTTTTATCTTATAAATTTTCTCCTTTCAGTTGCAAGAGGGGAATATTTATCTTTTTTAATGTGCATGTTTAAAAAAGTTTAAGCTCAGCAATATTTTCAATGTATGAAGCTATTTTGTTTCCTGTTTAGAATTCCTTTCGTTGAAAACGACTGTAATCTAATGACTGGCAACAGTTGGACATTTACACATGTAAATTAGTTCACATTTCCAGTGACGATGTCAAACGAAAATAAATAAATAAAAGAAACCAGTTCATTGCAAAGGGGTTGGGGTAAGTTTCGATAAGAAAATGGATCAAGTAAATATAGTTACTTGGATGTAAAATTTCCGAAGCTTGCAATGGGGCAAAGCATCTTCTCATATTGATCTAAGTTTGCTTCGGCAGGATTCGGTAATACAGAACTATGATCTTCATTCGTATCTTTACGATAGTAACAAAATCTTTCATCTAAATAAAACTGCAGAATCCAAAACAATACCAAACATTTTGCCCAAAAATAAGAAACTTATAGTGATAAGCACGCCCAGGTTTTTCTTCCTGCAACAGACCTGGCGTTCGCCGTGCCTAGCTGACGTGACGTCACCAACAAGCGCAGAGGCCTTCCTTTGAGTCGGTGTCGAATGACGACGCTCCTGCAGCCTTTTCGATGGGAAGTGTTCGATCACCCACTACACAGCCCTAATTGTCTCGTCCTGAGTATCATCTCTGTTCACATGAAACGCTGGATACGAAGACAACACTTGAGTGCAGGCTGTGAGCTATAGACCAGCGTAGAGAATTATCGGAAATAACAGGCAGCTGCCTTCTATGACAATGGTGTTGGAAATTTGGCATAAGATTCCAACAAATGTCTTAAGTCGGAGCGGCGACTATGTAGGGAAGTACCTGGAAGGTGTAATTAACTCTTGCAAATAAAATGGTTCTGATTTTCACTGTGATTTACATTTAGCGATCGATCAGAACTTACTTTCTGGACAATTCTCATATTTTCCTCACCGTGTCACGTTCCCACAACGCCGCGAGCAGGCGTCCAGCCAAGCAGTGGGCAGTGGTCGTAACATTGTGGCTCTTCAGTTCATGGCCTACCACCCAGAGGAATATAAGCATTAATGGCTTGCCCTCGCCACATGTACTTGGAGGTAATAACCAACCTAAATATGTACTACTTCATATTATCTATAATTATCAGTTTGCAAATGAAGTAAAAAGTGACATAAAGTTGTTCAATGCTAACAATAAAAATAACTGTGGTGTGCGTGCTGTAAGATCTTCGGTACACACACCATCAGATTATTTGGCTTGTCGCTCTAACGAAGTAGGTGAGTGTCAGCAATAAGTCTCCTGGTCTTATCGTGGTGTGTTTATCTTCTCCCGTTAGGTCAGACGATAGAAATGCCACTTGCACGCTTAGAGTAGCAGATTGACGGTGACCAACTTTAAACAGAACTTGATTAATTTTCACACACATTTATTAAAGTAATAATAAGCATAAAAATTATTTAACTTGGTTCTGGATGCTATTTACAATTGATAATCTGAAGTTCCTTTGGTATTGGTATTCTCACATATATCTCCGATACTTGACAAAGTGTCTATACATTTATCTTCATGGCTATGTACAGGAATATGGTAATCTTATTAGGCGCAGACTGAAGCTTGGCTATAGACTGGTACAGACAAATGCAGACTGACTAATAGGAGGGCTGTACACTCGTTATAATACCTCGAGCTTTCAGGTATCACTGCGCTAGTGTGATCCGCGAGGAGAAAAGGTTCTATGTTAGCAGCAATCTCATTGGCTGCGTTACATATTAATACGCGGATCGGCGGAAGTAGAATTTGGTCCGTCTCTATGGCAGCACCATCTCGTAGTGCGGAGACGGACGAGTAGTTGCTGCGCTGTTGTGCTTAGCGGGGCGCGCTCTAGTGAGAAAGTTGTGTACGCGCCGACTAGGCGGTTCAAATGGTTCAAATGGCTCTGAGCACTATGGGACTCAACATCTTAGGTCATAAGTCCCCTAGAACTTAGAACTACTTAAACCTAACTAACCTAAAGACATCACACACACCCATGCCCGAGGCAGGATTCGAACCTGCGACCGTAGCAGTCCCGTGGTTCCGGACTGCAGCGCCAGAACCGCTAGATCACCGCGGCCGGCGCCGACTAGGCGGAACTATGTACACAACAATAACTGATCACCCCTTGCACCTTGTATATTTACTTGCCATTGAAATGCTGAAGACAGTAGGGAGAAAAAGCAGGGACTGAAATGTTACGATCACAAACCAGATTGAAGTTTTAACAGTCGAAGGGCAGGAAAGGGATGCAATACTTTCCACAGGAATGGGACTTGTTTGTAAGGTATCACACACGCTATTCAAGGAGAAATCTGGAAATAGAATGTTCTGGGATAAGAAATTTGCCTCTGACGATGTAACTTTATCAGATACGGATAGTGAGATGAAAAATCAGTTCATCATAATGTCTTGTCTCTTGAAGACAGGGCCGGCCGCTGTGGCCGAGCGGTTTTAGGCGCATCAGCCCGGAACCGCGCTGCTGCTACGGTCGCAGGTTCGAATCCTGCCACGGGCATGGATGTGTGTGATGTCCTTGGGTTGGTTAGGTTTAAGTAGTTCTAAGTTCTAGGGGACTGATGACCTCAGAAGTTAAGTGCCATAGTGCTCAGAGCCATTTCAGGACAGGTTATAAGACGGACATCAACAACAAAAAAGGAAACTAAGGGTACTAAAATATTGTGTTAATGCTGAAGTATCTGTTAAGAAAATTAGATACTTAAAGTAGTAGAAAAGTTCTATTATTTTGGCAGCAAAATAAATGGGGATGTCCAACGTGGAGAGGATCTAAAACGTAAATTGACAATAGCAAGACAATCGTATGCGAAAAACAGAACTATTTTGAAGTTTACTATAAATGTAAATGTCAAGAAATCTTTTCTGAAGCTACTTCTGTGGTGCGTAGCCTTATATGGAAGTGAAACGTCGACGTAAGCCAGCTCCAAGAGAGAAATTACAAATATGGTAAGGTTTCCTAATTGTGCTTCTGGACCTTGAGGAGACACGTGTTCATGTAAAAGGAATGCAACATTCGAGAAAGCCTCCAGAAGAGAACGGGAAGCCCGACACTTACAACAATAAAGGAAATGTATCAAATGGTTCAAATGGCTCTGAGCACTATGGGACTTAACATCTGAGGTCATCAGTCCCCTAGAACTTAGAACTACTTAAACCTAACTAAGCTAAGGACATCACACACATCCATGCCCGAGGCAGGATTCGGACCTGCGACCGTAGCGGTCGCGCGGCTCCAGGCTGAAGCGCCTAGAACGGCACGGCCACTCCGGCCGGCTGTCATCAGTCCCCTAGAACTTAAAATTAAACCTAACTAACCTAAGGACATCCATGCCCGAGGCAGGATTCGAACCTGCGACCGTAGCCGTTGCGCGGCTCCAGGCTGAAGCGCCTAGAACCGCTCGGCCACACTGGCCGGCTCTTGCGCCATCTTCCCACAAGAACGACTGATCTGCCGGCACTTGAGCTCGCCACAGCATCTGGGGCGGTCATTGTACTTGGGACTCGCGAATTGGTCCAACGCGACAGCGGTGCGTGTGTGACGTCACTCGGGCCGCTAAGAGCCGTCTTGACAGGCGTGACGCAGGCCTGTAGCAATTCCTCACCCGCCTGCCGAACATTTGTCAAGCCATTGGCGTCCCAGTGAAACGTCAAGTGCCGACAGTCGAATGAAGAGGAGACATGTTGAATGTTGCTCTGAGTCGTGAGGTGCGCTCCTGTCTTGCAGTCCAGTGCACGGAAAAACGCAAACTGATACCTGAAATGCCGTAGATTCTTTATTCCGAAGAAAAGTTTAGTTTTATCTCAGATTGTCCGATTAATTTTTGTAGTTGAGCGCCCCTGACCAACAGACGCAACACAATACGTACAGTGAAGAGCCAACACATTGCGATCAGCTGGTCAATAGCGTGGTGGTCCATATGTGGAACGCAATAACACTGGACTCGCATTCGGCCTTCCAGATTAAGGTTTTCCGTGATTTCCCTAAATCGCTCAAGGCAAGTGCCTGGATAGTTCCTTTTTCAGGGTACGGCCGATTTTCTTCCCCACCTCTTTGACACAGTCCGAGCTTGTGCTCCGTCTCTAATGACCTCGATGTCGGCGGAACGTTAAAACCAATCTTCCTTCCTATTGATGGCAATAAAGGAGCTATTATGAGTGCCATGGATCGGACAGGTCCTTGGTATGAAACTTCCTGGCAGATTAAAACTGTGTGTCCGACCGAGACTCGAACTCGGGACCTTTGCCTTTCGCGGGCAAGTGCTCCACCATCTGAGCTACCGAAGCACGACTCACGCCCGGTCCTCACAGCTTTACTTCTGCCAGTAAGCTGTGAGGACGGGGCGTGAGTCGTGCTTCGGTAGCTCAGATGGTAGAGCACTTGCCCGCGAAAGGCAAAGGTCCCGAGTTCGAGTCTCGGTCGGGCACACAGTTTTAATCTGCCAGGAAGTTTCATATCAGCGCACACTCCGCTGCAGAGTGAAAATCTCATTCAGGTCCTTGGTAGTCTTCCGAACGTGTGTGACACCAGATTTCTAAGCACAAGTCCTGCAGTTCATGTAAGTTACTGGCCGGTACGTTTCTTGAAGTTTTTCCGGCGGACAGAAAATTCCATCATTTTTCGGGAGTGCATTCGTGACTATATTTACTCGTATGCCGATCTTTCATCGGACAACCTTTGAGCCATTCCCAAGGTGATCGCTTACAAGCTTTTTAGTCAACGTTTAAATTTCATAGAGTGGCTAGTACACGAGTTGTAAGATCCCCACCATGTTTTCTGTATGAAATTAGTCCAAATTTGCCTCTCACTCTATAAAAAGTCTACGTGTTACGAAGAGTGTGTACCCACAAACAGTTCTTCAGTTCAAAATCGTATGCTGACCTTTGACCACAAAAAGCCTAATCTGAATTGAACTGTAACTGGTCTGACTACAAAATGTCTTTATATTAAATGAGCAATTAAAGTAAAACAATTATCTGGCCCTAATCAAAATTCCCCTACCTCGCGTCTTTACAGCATTTTTGCAGGTTTCTCGTCAGCACAACAGCCAGCAGGCAGCGGTTAAGTTAGATCTTTATTTTTTAAATGAAATTTTCAAACAGTATTGCATACCATATGATGCAATGTGGTAACGCGTAATGATAAACCTTCTTTAAACGGTGGGATGGGGAGAGTAACTACTCCTATGAGCTGATACTCCAAGACAACGATTTTAGAATGAAGTATGTATTCAAAAGAACAGATTAAAACCTCTCGTAATCTTCACGCGTAACATTGGTCTGAACAATACTGTGCTTAAGGAAGTGTATACTGATTTAAAAACTGTACTATGTTAACACCGAATTTCTATGAAAACAAAACAGTTCAATTAGTTGATACGTTAATGCGTGGCTCAGGGAACTGGGGTGGTCCTTCCCTCAGCTCTGAGCAAGTTAACTAGCTGACAGTAATAATTCCGGCAAACTAGCTGCAGTCTTCTTCTCTTCAAAAAACAATTACATTATTAAAAATTTACGTTCTTTTCGCCTTCCAATATATACATCCTATTCATCCTTGCTGTCCTTAACAATAATTTTTGTTGATCTAAAGATACAAACCCAAGTCCGCACAACACTACTGAATACGTCCTTCACCTACCATAATTAAAGTAAGAATGTATGAGACTGCGCAGAGGCAAAGACTGTGCTACAAGGCCAAAGATCCTTTAACAGTAACACAACTTGCGCTCTCTCTCTCTCTCTCTCTCTCTCTCTCTCTCTCTCTCCCTCCCTCCCTCCCTCTCCCTCTCCCTCTCCCTCTCTCTCCCTCTCTTTCTCTCTCTCTCTATGATGTGCGCATCGATAACTCACAAAAATCAAAATGACATGCCCGCTTTACGGAGTGGTCCTTGCGGCAATAAACGTTAACTCGGCCGCCATATTGACGATGGTCAAAACATCGAGAGGAGCCAGTCTATTGTTAGTATGTGTGGGAAGTCAACTGCTTTATTTGCTGAATCGTTTAATTTTTCTTTGCAATTTGTTTAGAGAAATATAAATTAAATATGCCTTGAATATGTTTAGCGTTCAATCGCACTAATCGAAGGAACTAGAGGCACATCTGCTCAGATAACTTTGAAGAGAAATATACGTAAGACGCAAATGATCAGAGGTTCCTTTTGTTCAGGGCAACGCTAACTGTCTGTAATTTTCCACAATATCTACGAAAAAAGATGAAATCTCTCAACCAGGACCTAGAACTCAACCAGGACCCAGAACTCAACCAGGACCCAGAACGCGAACTTTCGACAATTAGGTCAATAACATTGTCAGTAGCATATAGTAAGTCTTTAATTTTACAATTATTCTGCTTTTACATATTTTCATTCAAATAATAATACTGTTTCTGTTAGATAACCACAACGCATTTCGAAGTTTACTCTATAACGTTAAAGTGGCTCAAATGGCTCTGAGCACTGTGGGACTTAACATCTATGGTCATCAGTCCCCTAGAACTTAGAACTACTTAAACCTAACTAACCTAAGGACAGCACACAACACCCAGCCATCACGAGGCAGAGAAAATCCCTGACCCCGCCGGGATTCGAACCCGGGAACCCGGGCGTGGGAAGCGAGAACGCTACCGCACGACCACGAGATGCGAGCGTTAAAGTGGTACCTGCTCATGTTGCACTGATGCGAGAAACAACAAGTTATAGAAGTTATCGTGGGTGGACGAAAACGCTTTACGAACTTCCAGCATGGTGGAGTGGGTTTGGTGAGCACCATCTGCTAATCAGTAGAACGAAAAAACCAGTCCAGTGATTCTGGAACTTGTAATGACTTGTCTTACGTCTTGACCACACCATATTTTTCATCAAACTTACGCGTTTCGACTTTCCGCCATTGTTGCATTTGTCTCGTACTCTAGAATGTTCATGTGATGCAATCTGTCTAATGTTTTTGTATGACTGACATAGCGATGCCTTTGAAAATGACGTAATGTTGAAACGCGTAACGATGAAAAATAAAGTGTGGTCAAGATAAAAGAAAAGTTGTTAAAAGTGCATCCAGATAACCGCGTCCTGTCACAGCAATTTCGTGCAAATTGCAGCTGATACTGGAACGTTACTTACAATGTCCTTCAGGACGTATATTTCACTGCAAGGCCAATCATCAAGGAAAAAAAAATTCATTTTTGTTGAAACTTCCTGGCAGATTAAAGCTGTGTGCCGGACCGAGACTCGAACTCGGGACCATTGCCTTTCACGTGCAAGTGCTCTACCAACTGAGCACCCCAAGCACGACTCACGCCCCATCCTCACAAGTTTCATATCAGCGCACACTCCGCTGTAGAGTGAAAATTTCATTCTAGAAACATCCCCTAGGCTGTGGCTAAGACACGTCTCCGCAATATCCTTTCTTTTAAGAGTGCTAGTTCTGCAAGGTTCGCAGAAGAGCTTCTGTAAAGTTTGGAAGGTAGGAGACGAGGTACTGGCAGAAGTGAAGCTGTGAGTACGGGGCGTGAGTCGTGCTCGGGTAGCTCAGTTGGTAGAGCACTTGCCCGCGAAAGGCAAAGGTCCCGAGTTCGAGTCCCGGTCCGGCACACAGTTTTAATCTGCCAGGAAGTTTCATATCAGAGCACACTCCCCTGCAGAGTGAAAATCTCATTCTATAATTTTTGTTGTTCGTGAACTGTTAATAGTAGGACATGTTCAGTATCCTTGCAAAAGAGATCTAAAGATGATAAAACGGCTACCGCTGCTACGACCTGCTGGCGGGGCGCCCCTTCGCCCGGCTGTCGGCTCGCTGGCTGCTGCGCCGGCGTCCCCCGGGCCGGGCCGTTGCCCTTGCGCCACCCCCGCACGGCCACCCTCCTTCGCCCCCCGCCCCCGTCAGGCACCTCTGACGTCAGCGCGGCCCTGGCCGCCCCCACCTCGCCGTGCAGGTTGCGGACGATCGGCGAGGTGACTTCACCGACGCGGCATTTCAGGGTCCGATAGGGACTGCCTGGCGCTGACGTGCCGGCGGATCACGCGACAAGTCCGGACAGGACACACGAGACTGCCGCGGTGGGCTTCTGCGTCGGACGGCTGTCTGGCAAAGGAACGGCACCTGATCGAGACTCTACAATCGGATAAAAGTGATTTTATCCGCGGCGGGTACAAGGCCGTGGTTGTCAGTATTAAAATGCACTGTCAACAATCGTTCGGAATGCAAAACCACTAACATCTACATTTATACTCCGCAAGCCACCCAACGGTGTGTGGCGGAGGGCACTTTACGTGCCACTGTCATTACCTCCCTTTTCTGTTCCAGTCGCGTATGGTTCACGGGAAGAACGACTGTCGGAAAGCCACCGTGCGTGCTCGAGTATCTCTAATTTTACATTCGTGATCTCCTCGGGAGGTATAAGTAGGGGGAAGCAATACAGGGTGTTACAAAAAGGTACGGCCAAACTTTCAGGAAACATTCCTCCCACACAAAGGAAGAAAATATGTTATGTGGACATGCGTCCGGAAACGCTTACTTTCCATGTTATAGCTCATTGTATTACTTCTCTTCAAATCACATTAATGATGGAATGGAAACACACAGCAACAGAACGTACCAGCGTGACTTCAAACACTTTGTTACAGGAAATGTTCAAAATGTCCTCCGTTACCGAGGATACATTCATCCACCCTCCGTCGCATGGAATCCCTGATGCGCTGATGCAGCCCTGGAGAATGGCCGTCTTGTATCACAGCCGTCCACAATACGAGCACGAAGAGTCTCTACATTTGGTACCGGGTTGCGTAGACAAGAGCTTTCAAATGCCCCCATAAATGAAAGTCAAGAGGGATGAGGTCAGGGCAGCGTGGAGGCCATGGAATTGGTCCGCCTCTACCAATCCATCGGTCACCGAATCTGTTGTTGAGAAGCGTACGAACACTTCGACTGAAATGTACAGGAGCTCCATCGTCCATGAACCACATGTTGTGTCGTACTTGTAAAGGCATATGTTCTAGCAGCACAGGTAGAGTATCCCGTATGAAATCATGATAACGTGCTCCATTGAGCGTAGGTGGACGAAACTAAAATGAGCTCTAACATGGAAATTAAGCGTTTCCGGACACATGTCCACATGACATCTTTTCTTTATTTGTGTGTGCGGAATGTTTCCTGAAAGTTTGGCCGTACATTTTTGTAACACCCTGTATATTCGATACCTCATCCAGAAACGCACCCTCTCGAAACCTGGACAGCAAGCTACACCGCGATGCAGAGTCTGCCTGTTGAGTTTGCTAAACATCTCCTTAACGCTATCACGCTTACCATATAACCCTGTGACGAAACGCGCCGCTCTTCTTTGGATCTTCTGTCAACCCGACCTGGTACGGATCCCACACTGACGAACAATACTCAAGTATAGGTCGAACTTTTGTTTTGTAAGCCATCTCCTTTGTTGATGGACTACATTTTCTAAGGACTCTCCCAATGAATCTCAACCTGGCACCCGCCTTACCAACAATTCATTTTATATGATCATTCCACTTCAAATCGTTCCATACTCATACTCCCAGATATTTTACAGAACTAACTGCTACCATTGTTTGTTCCGCTATGATATAATAATGGATCCTTCTTTCTATGTATTCGCAATAAATTACATTTGTCTATGTTAAGGGTCAGTTTCCACTCCCTGCACCAAGTGCCTATCCGCTGCAGATCTTCCTGCATTTCGCTGCAGTTTTCTAATGCTGCAACTTCTCTGTACACTACAGCATCATCCGCGAAAAGCCGCATGGAACTTCCGACACTATCTGCTAGGTCATTTATATATATTGTGAAAAGCAATGGTCCCATAACACTCCCCTGTGGCACGCCAGAGATTACTTAAACGTCTGTAGACGTATCGCCATTGACAACAATTTGCTGTGTTCTGTTTGCTAAAAACTCTTCAATCCAGCCACACAGCTGGTCCGATATTCCGTAGGCTTTTACTTTATCAGGCGACAGTGCGGAACTGTATCGAACGCCTTCCGGAAGTCAAGGAAAATGCCATCTACCTGGGAGCCTGTCTGTAATATTTTTTGGGTCTCATGAACAAATAAAGCGAGTTGGGTCTCACACGATCGCTGTTTCCGTAATCCATGTTGATTCCTACAGAGTAGTTTCTGGGTTTCCAAAAACGACATGATACGCGAGCAAAAAACGTGTTCTAAAATTCTACAACAGATCGACGTCAGAGATATAGGTCTATAGTTTTGCGCATTGCTCGATGACCCTTCTTGAAGACTGGGACTACCTGTGCTCTTTTCAATCATTTGGAACCTTCCGTTGCTCTAGAGACTTGCGGTATACGGTTGTTAGAAGGGGGGGCAAGTTCTTTCACTGAGGCCTTTCGAAAAAGCAAGACTTCGTCATCAGTTATTTTCTACCCGGTGGTTATAATTCTGTTGCAACTATTCGCGTACCGCTACGGTCGCAGGTTCGAATCCTGCTTCGGGCATAGATTTGTGTGATGTCCTTAGGTTAGTTAGGTTTAATTAGTTCTAAGTTGTAGGCGACTGATGACCTTAGAAGTGCTCAGAGCCATTTGAACCATTTTTGAACTATTCGCGGCAGCCTAGTAAGGGCTGTAATGTATTATGACAGCGAACTTGCTAGATATGCTACACTACTGGCCATTAAAATTGCTACACCAAGAAGAAATGCAGATCATAAACGGGTATTCATTGGACAAATATATTATACTAGAACTGACGTGTGATACATTTTCACACAGTTTGGGTGCATAGATCCTGAGAAATCAGCACCCAGCACAACCACCTCTGCCCGTAATAACGGCCTTGATACGCCTGGGCGTTGAGTCAAACAGAGCTTGGAAGGCGTATACAGGTACAGCTGCCAATGCAGCGTCAACACGATACCACAGTTCATCAAGAGTAGTGACTGGCGTATTGTGACGAGCCAGTTGCTCGGCCACCATTGACCAGAGGTTTTCAATTGGTGAGAGATCTGGAGAATGTGCTGGCCAGGGCAGCAGTCGAACATTTTCTGTATCCAGAAAGGCCCGTACAGGACCTGCAACATGCGGTCGTCCATTATCCTACTGAAATGTAGGGTTTCGCAGGGATCGAATGAAGGGTAGAGCCACGAGTCGTAACACATTTGAAATGTAACGTCTACTGTTCAAAGTGCCGTCAATGCGAGCAAGAGGTGATGATGATGTTTGGTTTGTGGGGCGCTCAACTGCGTGGTTATCAGCGCCCGTACAATTATCCAATCTTTGCTCAGTCCAATTTCGCCACTTTCCTGGATGATGATGAAATGATGAGGACAACACAAACACCCAGTCATCTCGAGGCAGGTGAAAATCACTGACCCCGCCGGGAATCGAACTGGGTGTTTGTGTTGCTCGGGAAGCGAGAATGCTACCGCGAGACCACGAGCGGCGGACTCGAGCGAGCAAGAGGTGACTGAGACGTGTGACTACCACCTGTTCCCTAGGTTAAAGAACATTTGGCTGGAAAGCGATTCAGCTCCGACGACGAGGTGGAAGAATAGGTTCATAACTTTCTGAACAGCATGGCAGCGAGCTGGTATGACATGGGCATACAAAAACTGCCACAGCGTCTGCAAAAAATGCATCGACAGAAGTGGTGATTATGTCGAAAAATAGCTAAATGTTCAAGCTGCAAATTGATGTAAACCATTGTAGAAATAAGCAGGTCGGTACTTATAAAAAAATAGGAGACCTTACCTTTTTGATTACCCTCGTATTTCTCAAAATTTGCTTTTGTCGCATTACAATAAATAAATAGATGTCCAGATATTTTTGATCAGATAGTGTGTTTGGATATGCTTGACCGTGTGTGCCGACAGTGTGCAAGCTTCTAGAAACACCAGTTTAGAGACAGTCTTCGTACGGCCCTGACCTCAATCGACATATAACCAACCAGTCGCAGATTGCTGCAAAAGTTTGAGACTATACGAAAAGTAGCTTTGTCGTAGCGGCATTAAATCGAAAGCCTATCACGCCTGAAGGAATGAGGGATGTGGAATATGTTTTAATGTTTTACTTTTAACATAAGTCCAACCAAATGACCAAGTAACTCACAAAGATGGCCTTACTAAGAAGACAAATTTCCCAATAACCAACTACAGCCGGAAGGGGGTGGGGAACGAATATGTTCATAAATCCAGGACAGGCAGAGAGGTGGTAAATGGCAGCGCTCGCATGTTACAGTAGTGAGAACATGTGTATTTGAAGTCTTCATAGCCCAGTCTGGACGCGAGAAATGGTTATATGGCTGCTAGTCTTTCGTGTTATGTTTTACGTAACTTCTATCATTACTGTATCCCTTTTAATTTAGCTGTAGCCGTGCGGCTCTAGGCGCTTCAGTCTGGAACCGCGCGACCGCTGCGGTCGCAGGTTCGAATCCTGCCTCGGGCATTGATGTGTGTGATGTCCTTCGGTTAGTTAGATTTAAGTAGTTCTAAGTCTAGGGGACTGATGACCTCAGATGTTAAGTCTCATGTGCTTCGAACCATTTGAACCATTTTTAGTTCAAGATGTTACGAGTAATAGGAAGTTCAGATATTCTTTTCTTTTTATCTTAAAACGATTGTACCAGTCATGTGGACATACCTTTAGCTCGCAGTAACTTAATGTGACAGTAAGTTTTTCTTTTCTCTAACCAGCCTTTCCTCCACAGGTAATCTACCCTATTTCCAAAAGTAGCAAATCATCACCGTCTGAGCTCCACAAATTCGAAACACAAACTGATGCCTGTGCAAGCATGTTTGTACTGCGTGGAGACGAAGGATGTGTTCGCGTGGTCGCACAAAACGTTTGATCATGCGTGCTTGTCAATTTTGCACTTACCTGTGTGCTCACCTTAAGGTAGCTGTTTGCATGTAACTGCTCGCTTCTCTTTTATAGATTTTTCTGTCCTTTTCATAAGAAAGGATCAAAAATATGTGTATTATTGGTTCAGGGGTTAAGAACGAGACTTATTTTGCTGGTCGCCTTTTCTACTTTCACAGGTCTATAATGATGTTCATTAAAGATAGAATAAAGCAGTTAGAAGCAGACGCTTTACTAACGTTATCACTGTACTAAGTATTTGTGGAAGAAGGCAGACATTTACCTTAACCTTGCGAGGTGCCGGGGTGGAGAAGAGTTTGTACCTCTTTAATTCAGGCGAATTTTGCATGAGAACGAGACATGCACTCGACCCCCTCCTTATCCACCACGTAATTAATTATCTGGACAACGGTAACGGAAGAAAATGATGGTGGACCCTGCTAGTTGGTAAAACAATAATTGTAAAACTCACAATAATTTAATAAAAATCGTAATCTACTCAGAAAAAAAGAGAACTTTATCATAATAAACAACAGGAAATGGCATTCTGCATATATCTACGAAATGATATGCGGATTAAATATTACAGTGAGATTTATTATACATCACAACATAAATGTACATGATTATCGACGCAAACAATAGGTTAAAGGATAGGGTATACTGAACTACACTCCTGGAAATTGAAATAAGAACACCGTGAATTCATTGTCCCAGGAAGGGGAAACTTTATTGACACATTCCTGGGGTCAGATACATCACATGATCACACTGACAGAACCACAGGCACATAGACACAGGCAACAGAGCATGCACAATGTCGGCACTAGTACAGTGTATATCCACCTTTCGCAGCAATGCAGGCTGCTATTCTCCCGTGGAGACGATCGTAGAGATGCTGGATGTAGTCCTGTGGAACGGCTTGCCATGCCATTTCCACCTGGCGCCTCAGTTGGACCAGCGTTCGTGCTGGACGTGCAGACCGCGTGAGACGACGCTTCATCCAGTCCCAAACATGCTCAATGGGGGACAGATCCGGAGATCTTGCTGGCCAGGGTAGTTGACTTACACCTTCTAGAGCACGTTGGGTGGCACGGGATACATGCGGACGTGCATTGTCCTGTTGGAACAGCAAGTTCCCTTGCCGGTCTAGGAATGGTAGAACGATGGGTTCGATGACGGTTTGGATGTACCGTGCACTATTCAGTGTCCCCTCGACGATCACCAGTGGTGTACGGCCAGTGTAGGAGATCGCTCCCCACACCATGATGCCGGGTGTTGGCCCTGTGTGCCTCGGTCGTATGCAGTCCTGATTGTGGCGCTCACCTGCACGGCGCCAAACACGCATACGACCATCATTGGCACCAAGGCAGAAGCGACTCTCATCGCTGAAGACGACACGTCTCCATTCGTCCCTCCATTCACGTCTGTCGCGACACCACTGGAGGCGGGCTGCACGATGTTGGGGCGTGAGCGGAAGACGGCCTAACGGTGTGCGGGACCGTAGCCCAGCTTCATGGAGACGGTTGCGAATGGTCCTCGCCGATACCCCAGGAGCAACAGTGTCCCTAATTTGCTGGGAAGTGGCGGTGCGGTCCCCTACGGCACTGCGTAGGATCCTACGGTCTTGGCGTGCATCCGTACGTCGCTGCGGTCCGGTCCCAGGTCGACGGGCACGTGCACCTTCCGCCGACCACTGGCGACAACATCGGTGTACTGTGGAGACCTCACGCCCCACGTGTTGAGCAATTCGGCGGTACGTCCACCCGGCCTCCCGCATGCCCACTATACGCCCTCGCTCAAAGTCCGTCAACTGCACATACGGTTCACGTCCACGCTGTCGCGGCGTGCTACCAGTGTTAAAGACTGCGATGGAGCTCCGTATGCCACGGCAAACTGGCTGACACTGACGGCGGCGGTGCACAAATGCTGCGCAGCTAGCGCCATTCGACGGCCAACACCGCGGTTCCTGGTGTGTCCGCTGTGCCGAGCGTGTGATCATTGCTTGTACAGCCCTCTCGCAGTGTCCGGAGCAAGTATGGTGGGTCTGACACACCGGTGTCAATGTGTTCTTTTTTCCATTTCCAGGAGTGTATTATAAGAGTTGGCTCGGGAACAAGGGGCTCCTACTCTCTGTGATGCAATAGATTGACGAAAAAGACTTGAGATCCTAATGTATCAAATGTTAATCTCCCGACTATATATCAGTGTAGCAATTAGTAGTGAAAGGTCAAATGGGATCACATGGGGAAACAAGCAAGGTGGACTTGTAATAAAGCGAGCGCGCGTGCTGCTGAGGGATTCGGTATAAAATCGATAATGTCCTACAATGCTGGAGCGGCAAAATACTGTACCAGTACTGAAATCTGCAGCACGCCGTCGGTAGGCAGCGTCACGACAATGTAGGCGCCGACTTCTGCTGTGCAGCAACTCTGTGTCAACCGCTGCCCACGAAGGCTGTCCGAGAATTCTAAGTTCTTTCGAAAAAGAGCGACTGAGTCGCAAGACCGTCCGACTCCGACGAAGATCAGATCCCGAATTTCCGCGCCCGCACAACGCAAGAGCGAAGCCAACATTGCTCAACTCCCTACCGCCCTCGAAAACCTCGAATCAGCATTCAGTTCTGGTTCCAAAATTCCCCCATACCGTCTCAGAACATCATTCGCGCCCATAGCGACCGTTCCTTCCAATTTCGAGCAGGGCTTTATGACGTCAACTAGCCTCAGTTTAAGTTGACCAATCGTGCCTCTGCTATTCAGCTGAGGGCACTGAACTTGCCGTTTGACCGGCTACGAAAACAACCTGCCTAGACCACCGGCAATACATCGCCAGACAGTCGCACCCAGCAGGGCGCGGTCCACAAGTATTCTCAGAATCAAGACGACAATGCAGTCAGTCGGAGCCAGGAGTCTTTGTTCCGGACGCGCCGGAACGGTAAACACACAAACTGCGGCGACGCTCAAAAAGTATTTTTGAGCTCTCAGTGTCTAACGACCCTACAACAACAAAGATCAAAAATCAATTATGATTTGTAGTGTTGCTCACGCTGCTAAATATTGCATTTTCGGGCAACAACAAAGTTATATTATGTGGCAGGTGTCATTAGAGCACAGTTAATAAAGTCATTTCATGAAATAATGGATAGACTAGGCACTCATCTTTTCGCGTTTCCCACGCTGGTTTCGTTTTGAACTCATGGCTCAATCGTCGAAAATCTTGGTGGTGATTATTCCAAGCTCAGTTGCAAAGAGGCCTCGGTGTTATTCTGCGATATTCAGAAGTTTTATAGATGCGTTTCATAAACGATTCTTGAAGATTAAACGTTTGCAAGTTAGGACAATGGTGATGTAAAAAAGTAATCAGCACTCCGAATTTAAGTTACACTTCTTTTTTATTACTTTAGTTGCAATATCACTTCATAATATAAAACATACTTGAAAATATCTTCCTCGCTGTTAAAGTTCACATTACATAAACTGACTACAATTTGCGTCTTTTCAACATGACGACCAAGACTTGACTCTCTAATAACAAGTACGTCAAAAATCATAGTGACAAAAGAAAGAATTCACATAAGAATAATATCATTGCAATATAAACATATCGATGTATCAAAGTACCTCTACATTAATGAAATCAAATCTGAATGTTGTCTCAGAAATATGTTAACTACTTTACAGAAACACAGTAGATATTGCTGCTATCGAGAGGTTGGTGAGGTGCCGTAATGTTTACGTAATTCAAGTACCATTACAAGTACAAATACTGTCATTACAATAACCTTATACAGTCTGTTACCACCGTGCAATGACAAAACATTAATAAAATTGATGAAAATGAGAGGCGACATGCAAAAGAGGGCATGGAACCTGTCAACCTATAAGGGACGATAAAAAAAAGTTCCGTTCGAAGGCCATACAGCCAGAATCGGTACGCCAATCACGCAAAATCGCTGTCGTCATTCAGGCAGTCACAATCCCCTTACCCCCTCCCACTCCCCACGGACACACCAGGCTGTAGACACCTGTCTGTGACTCACCGTGTCCTGCTGCGTGAAAGAAGTCCGTAACTGCATACTGCACATCCTCGTCCGATAGGAATCATTGACCCTTCAGGGCCTTTTTTAAGGAACAGAAGGGTTGATCACATGGGGAGAGATCAGGGCTGGTGTTAGTCTCCCGCTTGAGTTGGCGTAACTTCTGCGTTACAACATTTCCGATATGGGGACATCCGCTATCAAGAAGCGGTACGGAACTTGGTGCACCATTCCACAAATGTGGTTTTCGACAGATATGCCGTCCCATACTCACCCTTTATTTTCCAGTGGATGTCTGTGGATCTCGGCCGGTGCTTGTCCTTCGGCAACTAAGAAAAGAATAACAGTACGTTGATCCTGTTTACATTGCATTTGGTAATATGTTTATAGTTCATGTTTCGTGTCGGAAAGACACGAATGCCACACTACTACCTTGCGTACGTATCGGTGTTTGGATACTCGCATCGGACTCTCTCTACGTCGCGCATATGCCGCAGGAACGCCTTCAAACGGAGTTATCCAGCAAACTGATAAATCAGATTCACTTATTCATAAGTTTTTCTGCCCTTACAGTAGTTCCCTTGCGGCCTATTGATCAAATACTTACCAATACACCGTCAGAATTAAAAATATATACACGGTCAATGTTGTGCAATAACTGTAACTGTAATGTATACTACATAGACGACTAATTTATTTTAACCGTCATTAAATAAATAGTGGAAGCTTATTATTTCCCCAACAGTATTCGGTACATCAGACGCATATAGTCTGATTATTCTTTAGGATCCTTTGAAATTATATGTTAGCGTCAGTATGGATAGAGAAACAATAGTATCGAATAAATCGAAAGCGCTAATTTGCTTTTGTTCTACAGCACTCATTTTATTGTGGTAACCAGTTTTCGGCTTACAAGGCCATCTTCAGATGCTTACTGACTGTTGTCACCAAAGAAGTTGCAATGTTTATAAACGACATAGAAAATGAAGTTACACATATAGATTGAAGCTGAAACGCACAATATATAACATCTTTGTCAGTGTGGTGCTAACACAGTGTAAAAGGTCGAACAGCACATAAATATAAAGTGAGTAAACAGTAAAAACTTTAATGGAAATCTGGAGCAGCAGGCCTACATAACTGAATGAAATGTTCTCGGGTTTCCAACCGCGTCAGTTGCTTAAAACTACACGAGCTTTCGGCCAAGCGCTCCTTGGCCATTGTCAAGTCATATCACTTGACAATGTGCAAGGACTGCTTGGCTGAAAGCTCGTGTAGTTTTAAGCACTTGACGCGGTTGGAAACCCGAGAACGTTTTATTCCATGTTATCGCCGCGAGACTCTGCATTCATACAAGCCTACATAATTGTTTATATCAACAAACAAAACAATAAAATGAAATAAAATTAGTATTTGACAAGGCTACCTCAGGAGGCATAAAATACGCAGAGTGACAAGTAAACCAATTAAAAGAAAGAATTATCAATGTAACTACAGAATATGTGAAGAACTTAAGCAATATCAGTAGGATAAACAGAAATGAATAGATGTAGAGTAACTGAGGAGTGTGAGGAAACATTACGAAATGCCATCTTTGAGAGTGTGGTGGTACTACATTTTAAAAAGTAAAAAGTTAAACAATAGACAAATATAAAACGAGCAAACAGGAAAGACATTAACACTGCACTCAAAACTGTGCTTATGTAACAGTTTGCATTAAATAAATGAACTAATTAAATAGAAACAGGCCTCAATGAGACAACTTGGAGAAGTGCTAGTGAGAAGAAAGACTCAAAAATTTTAAGCACCGACATATGGGTTACATAGGCAATTTCGGCAAAATAAAAGAACTCTGTGAATGAAGGAAACATTACTCATTACTAACAGTAGTGACTACCTGATCAAAATTGATGTCTAACATTTATTACAGTGCTTAAATGCTTCTGTTTGATGAAAGATTTGACGTTCAGAGAGAAAGTTAGTCGCAACTGAAAATAGAACAGTCGTATTGAACATATTGGGAATCCTGTTGAACAGATTGGAAAATACGCACATTTCTTCAGAATCTATGAGCCTGTCTGGAAAAATCAGTGTTGTGGAAGGTGCGAAGTACTGAATGATACGAAAGAGATACTGTGAGATTGGGAAACTCGTTGAAAGGAGGATGAAGGAAGAAGATGGTGGTGGTGATGAAGATGGTGCTGATGAAGCAGTTGTTGACAGTGGAGTTTGGACCATTAACGCGTGCATTATGGGCCCTGAAACGAACCCCTGAGGAGCACAAGAACTGCGACATAATGAACTCCCCTCCTGAGCCGGCTTTATCTCGCCTGACGCTTTGTACTGTAGGCACAGTGAGGCAGCCGCTACTTTTGTCGACACCCAGCGAAGCCGGTGAGTATTTCCACGGCGAGCCGGCGTTACGTAACAGGCTTAGCGGCGTATCTCTTGGCGCGCCAGCAACAATCGATACGGCGTGGTCGACGTTTCCCTCGCGTATTGCATTTTCCTTCGCTTCTATCCACCGGGGCATCGCGGTGTTCTATAAGGGGTCCGCCCCCTACAAGTTTCAGCTAGGGCTGCCCAGTCGATAGGTGTTCGTGGTGGCCCAGCGCAGGAGAAAGTACCGAGGGCGGAATTTTTCCGTCGCAGGAGCGAGAATGTAACAGTGGGAATTAGATCAGAAAATGTGACTGTAAAAGTAGATAAATTTTGCTCTTTGGCAGCAAACTAACTGACGATGTCCGAAGTAGAAGGTATATACGAGGGCTGTTCAAAAAGTGTTGATTTTTATTTATAAAAGAAACCTTTATTCAGATAGACTAGATACGTCTTGCGTTACCATTCTTCTGAATGGTTTAATGCGGCCCGCCACGAATTCCCCTCCTGTGCCAACTTGTTCGTCTCAGAGCAGCACTCGCAACCGACGTCCTCAATTATTGCTGTATGTATTTCAATCTCTGTTGTCTTCTACAGTTTGTGCCTGCTACAGCTCCCTCTGCCGGCCGGAGTGGCCGAGCGGTTAAGGGCGCTACAGTCTGGAACCGCTACGGTCGCAGGTTCGAATCCTGCCTCGGGCATGGATGTGTGTGATGTCCTTAGATTAGTTAGGTTTAAGTAGTTCTAAGTTCTAGGGGACTTAATGGCCACAGCAGTTGAGTCCCATAGTGCTCAGAGCCATTTGAACCATTTGAACAGCTTCCTCTAGTACCATGGAAGTCTTAACAGATGTTCTATCATCCTGCCCTCTTTGTCAGTGTTTTCCACATATTCCTTTCCTCTACGATTCTGCTCAGAACCTTCTCATTCGTTACTTTATCAGTCCACGTAATTTTCAACATTCGTCTTGTAATGGTACTTGAATTACGCAACCATTACGGCACCTCGTCTAAACCTCTCGATACCAGTAATATTCTACTGTGTTTCTGTAAAGTAGTTTACATATTTCTGAGACAACATTCAGATTTGATTTCATTAATGTAGAGATACTTTGATGCATCGATATGTTTATGTTGCAATGATATTATTCTTATGTGTATTCTTTCTTTTGTCACTATGATCTTTGACGTTCTTGTAACTCTTGATTTTTGGGTGCGTAAGCAGTTGTTAGAGTGTCGGACCTTGAAAAAGTCAAGTCTTGGACGTCATGTTGGAAAGACGCAAATTGTAGTCAGTTTACGAAATGTGAACTTTAACAGTGAGGAAGATGTCTTCAAGTATGTTTTGTATTGTGAAGTGATGTTTTGTGTGTTACGTGCTATCGCAACAAAAGCAATAAAAAACTGTAACTTAAATTCGGAGTGCTGATTATTTTTTTACATCACCATTGCGCTAACTTTGAAAGGTTTATTCTTCAAGTTTGGTTTGTGAAGCGCATCTACAAAACCTTTGAATATAGCAGAATAAAACCTAGGCCTCTTTGCATCCGAGCTTGGAATCACCACCACCTAGATTTTCAACGATTGAACCATGATTTTACAACGAGACCAGCGTGGGAAACACGAAAAGATGAGTGCCTAGTTTATTCATTATTACATGAAATGACTTTATTAACTGTTCTCTAATGACACCTGCCACATAATAACTTAGTTGTTGCCCGAAAATGCAGTATTCAGCAGCGTGAGCAACACCACAAACGTTATTAAATTTTGACCTTTGTTGTTGTAGGGTTGTCTGTAGCACCACATCTGAAATGCTTCGATTTTCTTCTGTTCCGGTTTTCTCACAGTCCATGTTTCATTACCGTACAATGCTGTGATGCAAACGTACATTCTCAGAAATTTCTTCCTCTAATTGATGCCTATGTTTGATATTAGTAGACTTCTCTTGGCCAGGACTGCCCATTTTGCCATTGCTAGTCTGCTTTTGATGTCCTCCTTGCTCTATCCGCCATTGGTTATTTTGCCGCCTAGTTAGTAGAATTCCATAACTTCATCAACTTCGTTGACCATCAGTCCTGATGTTAAGTTTCTCGCTGTTCTCATATTTGCTACTTATCATTACTTTCGTCTTTCTTCGATTTGCTCATTATCCATACACTCTATTCCATTCAACAGATCATGTAACTCCTCTTCACTTTCACTCAGGATAGCATGTCGTTAGCGAATCGTATCATTGAAATCCTTTCACCTTGAATTTTAATTTCCCTCCTGAACCTTTCCTCTATTTCCATCATTGCTTCTTTGATGTACAGATTGAACAGTAGGGGCGAAAGACCAAATACCTGTTTTACACCCTTTGTAATCCGACCGAGCCTTTCGTTCTTGGTTGTCCACTCTTATTATTCCCTCTTGACTCTTGTACATATTGTATATTACCCGTCTCTCCCAAAAGCTTAGCCCTATTGTTTGATACTAGTGATACTGTGGTATGTCCGCTGTTGTTTTCTATCTACATAAGTGATCTTTTGGATAGGGTGGATAGCAATATGCTGCTGTTTGCTGATGATGCTGTGGTGTACGGGAAGGTGTCGTCCTTGAATGACTGTAGGAGGATACAAGATGACGTGGACAGGACTTGTGATTGGTGTAAAGAATGGCAGCTAAGTCTAAATATAGATAAATGTAAATTAATGCAGATGAATAGTAAAAAGAATCGGGTAATGTTTGAATACTCCTTTAGTAGTGTAGCGCTTGACACAGTCACATCGATTAAATATTTGGGCGTAACGTTGCAGAGCGATGTGAAGTGGGACAAGCATGTAATGGCAGTTGTGGGAAGGCGAATAGTCGTCTTCGGTTCATTGGTAGAATTTTGGGAAGATGTGGTTCATCTGTAAAGGAGACCGCTTACAAAACACTAATACGACCTATTCTTGAGTACTGCTCGAGGGTTTGGGATCCCTATCAGGTCGGATTGAGGGAGGACATAGAAGCAATTCAGAAGCGGGCTGCTAGATTTGTTACTGGTAGGTTTGATCATCACGCGAGTGTTACGGAAATGCTTCAGGAACTCGGGTGGGAGTCTCTGGAGGAAAGGAGGCGTTCTTTTCGTGAATCGCTACTGAGGAAATTTAGAGAACCCGCATTTGAGGCTGACTGCAGTACAGTTTTACTGCCGCCAACTTACATTTCGCGGAAAGATCACAAAGATAAGATGAGAGACATTAGGGCTCGTACAGAGGCATATAGGCAGTCATTTTTCCCTCGTTCTGTTCGGGAGTGAAACAGGGAGAGAAGATGCTAGTTGTTGTACGAGGTACGCACCGTATGGTGGATTTCAGATTATGTATGTAGATGTAGACCTTCATAGTAATCCCCTTCAGCTTCTACCCATCTCTGCTGCCACAGCTGGAAGCATCGCTGGAAAGCCTCTTTTGATTTGGTGCGCGATTGCTGCGTCCAGTGTCTTCACAGTTCTGAAAAAAAAGGGGAGGGGGGCTCTAAGCACAGTGGGACTTAACATCTGACTTCATCAGTCCCCTAGACTTAGAACTACTTAAACCTAACTAACCTAAGGACATCACACACATCCAAGCCCGAGGCAGGATTCGAACCTGCGACCGTAGCAGCAGCGCGGTTCCGGAGAGAAGCACCTAGAACCGCTCGGCCGCAGCGGCCGGCTCCTTCCGAGTCATTTTCAGTTTGGGTAAAAGCCAGAAGTTATTCGACGATAGTTCAGGGGATAAGGGAGGTTCATAAACCACAGCCTTGTTGTGTTTTGGCCAAGAAACTCTGAATCACTTGATAACAATGGCCGGCTGCGTTATTGTGGTGAAGGTGGCAATTGTCCATTGCCTCCCAAGTCCCGCCATTTGCATCTCACTGCTTCACGAAGGCGACGCAGAACCTCTTCCTAGTACTCCATTTGAGTCAGGAAGGACGGCCAGCAAGACTTTGAGATTGCTGCGGACCTGTCACGCTTCTTTGAACCTGGGGAATCATGGATGTTCCAATTGTGATGACTGGTACACCTGTCGCACCCTTACAACAATGACTCATCACCAGTGATCACCGCGTAGAGAAAGCTGGGATTACTGATCACAGTATCCATTATGCCCTATGCGAGCTCCGAACGAAGTTGCTTCTGCTCAGTTGTTAGCAACGTGGGCCCAAATTTTGCTGATATCCTTAAGATCCGATAAAATGGGATGAATGTATCCAGCCGCGCGGGATTAGCCGAGTGGTCTGGGGCGCTGCAGTCATGGACTGTGGGGCTGGTCCCAGCGGAGGTTGGAGTCCTCCCTCGGGCATGGGTGTGTGTGTTTGTCCTTAGATTAATTTAGGTTAAGTAGTGTGTAAGCTTAGGGACTGATGACCTTAGCAGTGAAGTCCTATAATATTTCACACACATTTGAACATTGTGAATGTATCCGATACGAATTTTAACGTCTTCCGCAAGTTCTCAGATAGTGATTTGTCCGTCCTGTATCACCAGGTCCCTTACCTGCCCGATAATAGCCGCATTTTTGGGTGTTGAATACCTTCCTGAACGTGCTTCACTCTTCATTGGTGAGCGGGTGGTGCCCATTGCTTCGTCACCAAACACTTGTCAGATCTTGAGGATTGTTTGAGCTTGAGAATCGGCGCACGTAAAACAGAATTTCATGCAGTGACGTTGTTCCCATTTTTCTGTCAGACTGCGCACGACACAAAATCCATAGATAACCGCCAAGCGGTTCTAGGCGCTGCAGTCTGGAACCACGTGACCGCTACGGTCGCAGGTTCGAATCCTGCCTCGGGAATGGATGTGTGTGATCTCCTTAGGTTAGTTAGGTTTAAGTAATTCTAAGTTCTAGGGACTGATGACCTGAGAAGTTGAGTCTCATAGTGCTAAGAGCCATTTGAACCATCAATAGTAGGGAAAGAAAGAGAAGGAAACGTAGTAGGTGAATATGGAATGGGGGCAAGGAATGAAGCCCCTGATAGAATTTTGCACAGACCATAACTTAATCATAGCTAACACTTGGTTCAAGAATCATGAAAGAAGGTTGTATACATGGAAGAAGCCTCGAGATTCTGGAAGGTTTCAGATAGATTATATAATGGTAAGCCAGAGATTTAGGAACCAGGTTTTGAATTGTAAGACATTTCCAGGGGCAGATGTGGATTCTGACTACAATCTATTGGTTATGAACTGTAGATTAAAACTGAAGTGACTGCAAAAAGGTGGGAATTTAAGGAGATGGGACCTGGATAAATTGAAAGAACCAGAGGTTGTACAGAGTTTCAGGAACAGCATTAGGGAACGATTGACAAGAATGGGGGAAAGAAATACAGTAGAAGAAGAATGGGTAGCTTTGAGGGATGAAATAGTGAAGGCAGCAGAGGATCAAGTAGGTAAAAAGACGAGTGCTAATAAAAATCCTTGGGTAACAGAAGAGATATTGAATTTAATTGATGAAAGGAGAAATAACAAAAATGCAGTAAATGAATCAGGCAAAAAGGAATACGAATGTCTCAAAAATGAGATAGAAGTTTTCGAAATGTGGTGGTACAGAAGAATGCTGAAGATTAGATGGGTAGATCATATAACCAATGAGGAAGTATTGAATAGAATTGGGGAGAAGAGAAATTTGTGGCACAACTTGACTAGAAGAAGGGATCGGTTGGTAGGACACGTTCTGAGGCATCAAGGGATCACCAATTTAGTATTGGACGGCAGCGTGGAGGGGAAAAATCGTAGAGGGAAACAAAGAGATGAATACACTAAACAGATTCCGAAGGATGTAGGTTGCAGTAGGTACTGGGAGATGAAGAAGCTTGCACAGGATAGAGTTGCATGGAGAGCTGCATCAAACCAGTCTCTGGACTGAAGACCACAACAACAACAATTGAGAAAAAATAATTATTTACAACGTACACAATTAGTATTAAAGTCTTACAAAATTGTGATAATAGTGATGATCTTTTGAAAATAATACAGTTTCGTGACTTAAACAAATCAAATCGTTTAGTTTTTACCCCTCAGAAAATTTCATTTTACCCCTCAGGGCGTAATTACCCCCTTATTGGAAACCGCTGCTGTACACTGTGGTTAATGGTCTGCTCTGAAGTTTCAGAGTCGCACTATGGGAAGTCCGAGAGTCCCCGTTTGTACATGAAGGACGTAATTATTCCGCGTCCACATTGGATTATTTCCAGTTGACACCAGGTTCTTCTAGGCAGTTGCAAGACTGATATACGAGGCCATGACGACGAATGCTGGTCTAGTTCCTCCAAGTCTCCGTCCACACATCTTGAGTCTTCAGTGGTTGGACATCACGAGCTGTCCACAATGGTTTCCTCGACTTGAGACGCATGATGGGGGGGGGGGGGGGGGGGAGCGCAGTTTCCTGGAAAGGTAGTCTTTGGGAAGTCCCAGTTATTAATCTTTTCCCATTCAAGTACACTGCTTTTTGTCTTCTCAAATGTGGTGGAGCAGTGTTACTGAGAGAAGTCAGTCAAGGTGGAGGAGTTGCTCTCAAGATGACCATTACACCTCTCCTGTCACACCAATGCGACCACGGAGTCAACGTTTAGTAACCACTCGCAGACGGTCCTGCCAACCTGTATACAGCATGGTCCATTGATCGTGACCGGGCCAAATATCTCACGAAATAAGAATCAAACGAAAAAACTACAAAGAACGAAACTCGTCTAGCGTGAAGGGGGAAACCAGATGGCGCTATGGTTGGCCCGCTAGATGGCGCTACCATAGGTCAAACGGATATCAACTGCATTTTTATTACATATTCGTGTAGTACGTAAAGAAATATGATTGTTTTAGTTAGGCCACTTTTTTCGCTTTGTGATAGATGGAGCTGTAATAGTCACAAACGTATAATTACGTGCTATCACGTAACAAATGGCTCTGAGCACTATGGGACTTAACATCTATGGTCATCAGTCCCCTAGAACTTAGAACTACTTAAACCTAACTAACCTAAGGACAGCACACAACACCCAGCCATCACGAGGCAGAGAAAATCCCTGACCCCGCCGGGAATCGAACCCGGGAACCCAGGCGTGGGAAGCGAGAACGCTACCGCACGACCACGAGATGCGGGCAATATCACGTAACATTCCGCCAGTGCGGACGTTATTCGTGATACATTGCCAGTGTTAAAATGGACCGTTTACCAATTGCGGAAAAGGTCGATATCGTGTTGATGTATCGTTTGCTATGTATGCTGCTCGGTATCTTGGACGACATCATCCAAGTGTCCGGACTGTTCGCCGGGTAGTTACGTTATTTAAGGAAACAGGAAGTGTTCAGCCACATGTGAAACGTCAGCCACGACCTGCAGCAAATGATGATGCCCAAGTAGGTGTTTTAGCTGCTGTCGCCGCTAATCCGCACGTCAGTAGCAGACAAACTGCGCGTGAATGGGGAGTCTCAAAAACGTCGGTGTTGAGAATGCTACATCAACATCGATTGCACTCGTACCATATTTCTATGCACGAGGAATTGCATGGCGACGACTTTGAAGGTCACATTTCTGCCACTGAGGACAAGAGAAATTACGGGACGATGACAGGTTTTTTGCACACATTGTATTTAGCGACGAAGCGTCATTCACCAACAGCGTAACGTAAACCGGCATAATATGCACTATCGGGCAACGGAAAATCCACGATGGCTGCGACAAGTGGAACATTAGCGACCTTGGCGGGTTAATGTATGGTGCAGCATTATTGGAGGAGGGATAATTGGCTCCCATTTTGTCGATGGCAATCTAAATGGTGCAGTGTATGCTGATTTCCTACGTAATGCTCTACCGATGTTGCTACAAGATGTTTCACTGCATGACAGAATGGCGATGTACTTCCAACATGATGGATGTCCGGCACATAGCTCGCGAGCGGTTGCAGCGGTACTGAATAGCATATTTCATGACAGGTGGATTGGTCGTCGAAGCACCATGCCATGGCCCGCAGTTCGCCGGATCTGACGTCCCCGGATGTCTTTCTGTGGGGAAAGTTGAAGGATATTTGCTATCGTGATCCACCGACAACGCCTGACAACATGCGTCAGCGCATTGTCAATGCATGTGCGAACTTTACGGAAGGCGAACTACTCGCTGTTGAGAGGAATGACGTTGCACGCATTGCCAAATGCATTGAGGTTGACGGACATAATGTTGAGCATTTATTGCATTAATGTGGTATTTACTGTAACAGCATGCGTTGTCAGAAATGATAAGTTCACAAAGGTACATGTATCACATTGGAACAACCGAAATAAAATGTTCAAATGTACCTACGTTCGGTATTTTAATTTATAAAACCTACCTGTTAGCAACAGTTCGTCTACAATTGTGAGCCATATCTATGTGACTATTGCAACGCCGTCTATCAGAGAGCGAAAAAAGTGGTCCAACTAAAACATTCATATTTCTTTATGTACTACACGAATATGTAATAAAAATGGGGGTTCCTATTTTTAAAAAAACGCAGTTGATATCCGTTTGACCTATGGCAGCGCCATCTAGCGGGCCAACCATAGCGCCATCTGGTTTGCCCCTTCATGCTAGACGAGTTTCGTTCTTTGTAGTTTTTTCGTTTGATTCTTATTTAGTGAGATATTTGGACCATGCTGTATACAGGTTGAACAACAGTGTTGCCAGGACCGTCTGCGAGTGGTTGTTAAACGTTGACACCGTGGTCGCATTGGTGTGACTGGATGGTGCGCAAATATAGTAATGAGTGTCAGTAAACGTATTTATTAATAAACACAAACTGAAATATCAGTTTTTATAACAGAATGAAACTGCGAAATCCTGTCACTCCATTTCCTAAATCTCTCTCTCGCTCTCGCGTACACGGAGGCTGCAGTGGGCCGCTCCGGGCTGCCGTAGTATCCCTTTGAGGCTTTGCGGACTGTGTGTGTGTGTGTGTGTGTACACCTGGACTGAGACATCAGACGAGCAGCAAGAGGCAAAGCGGCAGCGCTGCTGGGGCTTAGCGTATTTACCATCCAGCTGCACGCTCGCCCTCAAACGAGAAGCGACACCCCCGCTCTCGCAATATCGCGGAGCAAAGAAGAGTTCTTCCTCAAGGGGTTGATATAAAGGAGTGGGCGACGGGACGAGCTCCGTGGGGGTCATCACCCTCACTTCCCACATCCATTCCACTACTCCCACATAACACGTTACTTACAGCGGTTTCTTCCCAATTTTTTCAGTATTACCTCATTTTCTCCCCATGAAGTCTCTTTCTTTCTTCTGTCCATATTGTTCCCGATTTTTTATTTCTTCTACTTTGAAAGCCTTCCAAATTTAGTATTTTATTTTTAAAAAGGTTTCTTTCTGCTGTTTCTGATTATTTTATGTTTTTTTCTGGATCTTTCCTTGCTTCTGTAATCCATGCTGTTATCTATTTCGTCTTCCAGAAATATAGGAGTATTTGTTTTGTAAGTCTGTTTCTATCCATCCGGTAGAGGCGTCCGAAAAAGGTTATTTCTCTATATTTTTGTAGATCTCATCATTACATCTTATTTTCCAACCATCTGCAGTTATTATTGCACCCATTATTTTTCTAATAATACTTCTTTCCAGTACCTCTAGTTTGTCCACCTTACAGTTTATCGTTAGGCATTCAGATCCATACAAACATTCTGGTGGTACCGCTGTGGTGTAGTGTTTTACTTTTGTTTTTCTATATATATATACATTTCTTGTTTTAAATATTTTTGCTCAAAAAATATGCTCTTTTCATTTTGGTAATTCTTACATCTATTGCAGATTTTTCTAGTCTATTCTGTTGTATAGTTTCTCCAAGATATTTAAATTTATTTACTGAGGCTATTTTACCTGTTTGTGTTTATATGAATTTTGGCGCATTTTTTATGTTTGTCATGAATTTTGGTTTTCAGCTGAAATTTTGAGACCAGTTCTGTTTGCTATTTTTTCCAGAAGGTTTATGTGAATAGCTGCTTCTGTCAGATTTTCTGGAAGTATTTCAAAATCATCCTCAAAAGCCAACCAGTATACCTTAATTCCATTTGTTTTCCTTCCCAGAGTTATTGGTTCAGTTTTGTGATTTTTTTTTAAGCTCCGAATTCCAGATCCTTACAGTTTTTTCTAGAACACAGTTAAACAGTAAACGTGATAAACCATCACCTTGTCCAACACCAGTTCCTGTTTCAAATGGCTGAGATACTTCTCCCACAAATTTGACTTCAGATATTGTACCTGTTAGTGTTTCACTAATTATATTGGCTAATTTTGATTTAACACAAAATTCTCTAAAGAGGTTATCTATTGTTTTATGTTTTCACGTATATCAATTTCCAAATTTTTCATCCTGATTATGCAATATCCCGTGGTGTGTGAGACCGTGCAACCTAATGGACCTATGCAGACTCAGTCACACTCGTCTTAAGACGACATATTAACTGTAAATTACGCAACGAAAGCTCTATCTTGAAATGCCTTAACATAGAATCATAAGGTGGTAAATTGCAGTAATCTTACTGCATAACAATATATTGAACCAATAGAACAAATAAGTGGGTTGAAAGGCTCTAAGTGCTCCATCAAATAAAAATACAAACGAAACATAACCGATTATTTATTATATTAACCAATTACAGAGTCTCAACATTCTACGAGGAAACAAAATTGATTTCTGACGACAACACAAGATAAGGCAGCGCAGGGATGGCTACTGCATCCTAGCTGCATATTAGATCATTAATCCAATTCGCCCGACGATTAATTTAGAAACTTCAGTGGTCGATTCAGTACCACAACAAACGATATGAACTCCCCCCAGGGGGTCCACAACTCTTTTGTGGATACGTGCGTAGCGAGCACGGGACCCCGAGCTAATGTGGCCTTCCTTCCTTTCCGGGCTGCATACCTTCCCATTCCGCATCCTTTCCCATCCCTATCTTCGCCCCTCCTCCCCTCACCTCTGGCTCTTTCCTTCTCTTTCTCCCCATCTGGGAGTATGGTTTGTGCCTACGTCCGGAGACGGACGCTCGTAAATGTACTGCATTTCTTGCCTTCCTTGCTTTTATGTCTTCTTCCTTCCTTTGTCCTTCTCTGTCTTTTTCCTTCCTTTGTCCTTCTCTTTTCCTTACCTCTTCTCTTTCTCTTTTCTCCGCTGCGGCGTTTGAGACTTCTCTTCCTTCCCTTCCCTTTCTTTTTCTTCCTCCCTGTGCGTGTCTGAAGGCCGACCCACGCCCTTCGTGCGTAGCCGGTGACGGGGTAACGCGTAATTCCCCGCCCCGGGTAGACAGGTAGGACACGTACGTACCCCCTGGTAACGGCCAGGCCCAGGGAGGGGTGATTACCCGAACTGATACCTTCCGAAAATGCCGATTGGTCCCTCCGTCCGTTTGTCGGGAGGTGTGACCTGAGGTGTGAACAATCACCTAAGGCGGGAGTGCCCTCAGAGAGGGCCCCCACAAGGGAGGAGCGCGCCATCGGAGACGCCGGTAATCATGGGGGATTCTTCCGCAATGGTTTCCTCACCTTCCACTAAGTCTAGTCACAAACGTAAGCATACTGAGTCTCAGCCACAGACGATTCTTCCATCGTTGCCACAGTTCCTTGTTGTTTCTCGGTCTGATGAAGGTCACGACTTCTCCACGGTCAACCCTTTCATTATTCAGAAAGGAGTCGACGCAATAGCAGGTCCTGTAAAGTCTTGTTCCAGATTACGGAATGGCACCCTGTTGTTAGAAACACACAGTGCCCTCCAGTCACAAAAATTGCTGCGTACTTCTCTGCTCCACACCTTCCCTGTCCGGGTGGAACCGCACCGTACCTTGAATTCCTCGCGTGGAGTCGTTTATACACGCTCCCTCGATGGATTGTCTGACGAAGAAATTCAGCACTATCTGTCTGACCAGGGCGTAACGGCAGTTCATAGAGTAATGAAACGGGTTGACACGAACATCATTCCAACCCGTACTGTCTTCTTGACATTTGACACAGTTCAACTCCCATCGAAAATCAAAGCAGGCTATGAGATAATTTCCGTTCGCCCTTACGTCCCAAACCCTACGCGTTGCTATCGATGTCAGCGGTTCAATCACACCAGCCAGTCCTGTTCCAATCCAGCCAAATGTGTTACGTGTGGCACGGATGCCCATGAGGGTGCTTGTCCACCTCCATCCCCTCGCTGCATCAACTGTATGGGTGACCACGCTGCTTCCTCTCGAGATTGCCCCGTTTTTAAGGATGAGAAGCTCATCCAGGAAATAAGGGTGAAGGAAAAGGTGTCGACCTTTGCTGCTCGAAAATTATTCGCCAGTCGCAAGCCCACCGTGCCTCAGACAGGAAAATACAGCACTGTCCTTGCTTCTCCTCGGCCAACAAAGGAGGCGGCCACGCAGACTTGCGACCTCACCTTTAGTACCACGGTCGTCAGATGGGCCAGCGCAAAGATCGCTCGTTCAACCTCACCACTTTCGCCTGCCCACTCTATGGCTCACCCTTCGTCGGGTTCTGCTACATCTCGAGCCCAAAAGTCGGACGCCAAGTCTTCGAAAAAAGAGCATACTCGTGAAGAGTTTTTACGGACCGCAGCTTCACAACCATCGGTTCCTCCTTCCTCTAAACAACATTCTTCCAAGAAGGCTACAAAGAAACCCAGTTCCTCTCCTTCTCCGCCAAGGCGTGCCCCCTCTACAGCACCACCTGGCGAAAATCGCCCTCGGCCATCTTCTGTGTCGCCGAGGCGCACTGCTGGTGGCCGGTCAACCGGCCGATCGCTGGTGGCAGGGACTGCTCCTGACCAACTTATGGATCAGGATCTTCTGCCTTCGGCTGAATGCCATTCCATGCTGTCGGTTGCTAGCTCCGAGCAGTCTTTGAGTTGACAGCAACTTTGGTCACATTCCTCCATTCTCTTTTCACCCCATGTCCATTATCCACTGGAATATCCGCGGCATTCGAGCCAATCGGGATGAATTGTCGGTCCTCTTACGCTCCTACTCGCCGGTCATCTTCTGTCTTCAGGAAACAAAGCTGCGTCCCCATGACCGCTTTGTTCTCCCTCATTTTCAGTCTGTCCGATATGATTTCCCCTCTGTTGAAGGCTCTCCTGCCCATGGAGGACTCATGATTCTTCTCCGTGATACTCTCCATTATCACCCAATCCCCTTACACACTTCCTTCCAAGCTGTCGCCGTCCGTCTTTCACTTTCCGGATACACGTTCTCTCTTTGTACTGTATACATTCCATCGTCCACACCAATGGCACGAGCTGATCTCCTTCATCTTCTTGGTCAGCTTCCACCCCCCTATTTGCTGGTTGGGGACTTCAATGCCCACCACCCGCTTTGGGGATCTCCACACCCTTGTCCACGTGGCTCCGTATTGCTAGACGTCTTCCACCAAGCGGATCTAGTTTGCCTCAACACTGGGGTCCCCACATTTTTGTCTGCCTCCACGACAACCTTATCTCATTTGGACCTTGCGGTCGGTACTGTTCCGCTAGCTCGGCGCTTCGAATGGTTCGCCCTTGATGATACACACTCGAGTGACCACTTTCCATGTGTCCTCAGACTGCAGCCTCAACTGCCATATATGCGCCCGCGACGCTGGAAGTTTGCCCAAGCCGATTGGACACTTTTTTCGTCTCTCGCGACATTCGATGACCGTCGCTTTCCCAGCGTCGACGATGAGGTCACACACATTACCGACGTTATCCTTACAGCTGCGGAACGTTCAATACCACGCACCTCCGAATTGCCCCGGCGCCCCCCAGTTCCGTGGTGGAACGAGGCATGCCGTGACGCAATACGTGAGCGGCGACGTGCTCTTCGCATTTTCCGTCACCATCCTACTTTGGCCAACTGTATCCGCTATAAGCAGCTCCGTGCGCGATGCCGTCGCGTCATCCGCGATAGCAAGAAGGCAAGCTGGAAATTCTTTATTAGCTCATTTAACACCTTCACTCCCTCCTCGGAAGTTTGGAGTCGGCTTCGACGGTTCTCAGGCGCGCCTAGTTTCTCCCCGGTTTCTGGGCTCACTGTCGCGCATGATACCTTAGTGGACCCCGTCGCAATTTCTAACTCGTTGGGTCAGCACTTTGCTGAGATTTCGAGCTCTTCAAATTACCCGCCAGCGTTTCTCCCGAAGAAACGTGCAGCGGAAGTGCGACCTCTTGCTTTCTCCTCCCAAAATCACGAAAGCTACAATACTGTTTTCTCCATGCGGGAACTCCAACATGCCCTCTCATCTTCTCGCTCCTCCGCCCCAGGACCGGATGGTATCCATGTCCAAATGTTGCTGCATTTATCCACCCATAGTCTGCGTTACCTCCTTCGCCTTTATAATCGAATTTGGACCGGCAGCACCTTTCCCAGACGGTGGCGGGAAGCTATTGTCGTTCCCGTTCCGAAACCTGGAAAGGACAACCATCTCCCCTCTAGCTATCGCCCCATTTCTCTCACGAGTAGTGTCTGTAAGGTTTTGGAGCGTATGGTGAATTACCGTTTAGCTTGGTGGCTGGAATCCCGCAGCCTTTTAACACCAGCCCAACGCGGATTTCGGAAGCATCGTTCTGCAGTTGACCATCTTGTCGCTCTCTCCACTTATATCATGAACAACTTTCTCCTGCAACGCCAAACGGTAGCAATATTTTTTGATCTGGAGAGAGCATACGATACCTGTTGGAGGACAGGCATCCTCCGCACACTGTTCTCTTGGGGCTTTCGAGGCCGGCTGCCCCTTTTTCTTCGCGAATTTATGGCAGAGCGCACTTTTCGGGTGCGGGTGAACACTACTCTCTCCCGTACTTTCTCCCAAGAAAACGGGGTACCCCAGGGATCCGTGCTGAGTGTTGTACTGTTTGCCATCGCCATAAATCCAATTATGGATTGTCTCCCTCCTGATGTCTCGGGCTCCCTCTTTGTGGACGATTTTGCGATCTACTACAGCTCTCAACGGACCAGCCTTCTTGAACGACGTCTTCAAGGATGTCTCGATCGCCTCCACTCGTGGAGCATCGAAACTGGCTTCCGTTTTTCACCCAGTAAGACCGTTTGTGTCAATTTTTGGCGACGTAAGGAGTTTCTTCCGCCCTCCTTACATCTAGGTCCTGTCACCCTTCCGTTTTCAGACGTCGCTAAATTCTTGGGTCTGATGTTTGACAGAAAACTATGCTGGTCCTCCCACGTTTCCTATCTTTCGGCTCGCTGTCTGCGATCACTTAACACCCTCCGTGTCCTGAATGGTACCTCCTGGGGAGCGGACCGAGTGGTCCTTCTCCGCCTCTATCGCGCCTTAGTGCGCTCGAAATTGGATTATGGAAGCATAGTCTACTCCTCTGCTCGGCCGTCTATTCTTCGGCGTCTCGACTCTATCCACCACCGTGGATTACGTTTAGTGTCTGGAGCTTTCTACACTAGCCCTGTGGAAAGCCTTTATGCTGAGACTGCTGAACCTCCGCTGTCCAATCGGCGAGCAGTCCTCCTGAGTCGTTATGCTAGCCGTCTGTCTTCCATGCCTGCTAATCCAGCCCACGACCTTTTTTTCGACGCCTCCTTTGATGTAGGGTATGCAGGCCGCCCCTCCTCCCTACTACCCCCGGGAGTCCGCTTCCGTCAACTGCTCCATTCTCTTTCCTTCCGCTTTCCTAAAACCTTCTTGACAACTTGGGGTACAGCTCCGCCTTGGCTCCGTCCCCGGATCTGCCTGCTCCGTGACCTTTGTCAATTTCCCAAGGATGGTACCCCTACACTTGTTTATCGTCGGGCATTTGCTGCTCTATGTGCAGAAATGACGGACGCCACACTTATTTACACCGACGGCTCGAAAACATCGTTAGGTGTAGGGAGTGCCTATATTGTTGGCGACACCCCAAATCGCTTTCGGCTTCCCGACCAGTGTTCGGTTTATACTGCGGAGCTTTACGCTGTTCTCCAGGCTGTCCACTACATCCGCCGCCATCAGCGGATACAGTACGTTATCTGCTCCGATTCTCTCAGCTCTCTCCTCAGTCTCCAAGCTCTTTACCCTGTGCACCCTCTGGTCCACCGGATTCAGGACTGTCTGCGCTTGCTTCACCTGAGGGGCGTCTCGGTGGCGTTCCTCTGGCTCCCGGGACACGCTGGTATCTGTGGGAATGAGGCGGCCGATATAGCGGCCAAGGCCGCAGTCTCTCTTCCTCGGCCAGCTATTCAGTCGCTTCCCTTCACCGATCTTCGGAACGATTTATGTCGCCATGTTGCTCAATTATGGCATGCCCATTGGTCGGCACTTCCCTGTAATACATTGCGGGAAGTGAAAGCCCTTCCTTGCGCTTGGACCTCTTCCTCCCGAACGCGTCGTCGGGAGGAGGTAATTTCAGCTAGACTCCGGATAGGGCATTGTCGTTTTAGCCATCGACATCTTTTAAGCGGCGATCCTCCCCCACTCTGTCCCCACTGCTCTCAGCTGTGGACGGTAAGACACCTTTTAATTGAATGCCCCTATTTTAATCCGTTACGCTCCCGTCTACAGCTATCGCCTGATCTATCGTCGATTTTAGCAGATGACACGCGCTCCGCCGACCGCGTTCTACAGTTTATTAGTGACAGTGCAATGACGTCAGTCATTTGAAGCTTTTTTGGGGACAATCACCCCCTTTCTGTAGTGGATTTTTAAGCAGTCTTCTATTTTTAGTTTCTCCAATTTTCTGACTTTGTTCCCATTGCTGCTGGTTTTAAATTTCGGTTTTTTACTGTCTTAAGTCACGGGCTGGGCGCTAATGACCATAGAAGTTTTGCGCCCTAAAACCACAAAAACAAAAAAAAAAAAACGATATGAACTGGAAGTATGAATTTAAAAAAAAAAAGCCTTCAGTCACAAATTATCGTGTTTTATTAAATATATAAAATCGTATCCAAATGTGCCTCTTGAGTGAAGTAATATGCATAAACAGGATGGAGAAACCAATGTATGATAGTGTTAAAAAGTTAAAATCGCTTTACTTGGATTATGTCCTAAGTTTACAGTGTTCATTTTTTTCCACTGTTTCGTACGCATTTTACGAATTTGACTTACGAAATTCGTAATCTAGCATCAAACCTTTTCATGACAGAAACGTGCATTTCATCTCACTCAAGAGCAAAAGTAAATCGTGTAGCAAGGCAACTAATACCTGAGGATGGACCCACAGGGTAAAAAATGTATCGATTATTGAATAAAACACGAAAATTTGTGACTGGAGGCGTTCTTTAATTCGTACTTCCAGTGTATTGAATGCAGTCACGTTTGCTGCTGCAAAATATGGGTAAAGTTAAAACGATACTAAGACATGAATCGGTTTTAGCGGAGCTGCGGCAGTACTAGGCTTCCTACACTCCTGGAAATGGAAAACAGAACACATTGACACCGGTGTGTCAGACCCACCATACTTGCTCCGGACACTGCGAGAGGGCTGTACAAGCAATGATCACACGCACGGCACAGCGGACACACCAGGAACCGCGGTGTTGGCCGTCGAATGGCGCTAGCTGCGCAGCATTTGTGCACCGCCGCCGTCAGTGTCAGCCAGTTTGCCGTGGCATACGGAGCTCCATCGCAGTCTTTAACACTGGTAGCATGCCGCGACAGCGTGGACGTGAACCGTATGTGCAGTTGACGGACTTTGAGCGAGGGCGTATAGTGGGCATGCGGGAGGCCGGGTGGACGTACCGCCGAATTGCTCAACACGTGGGGCGTGAGGTCTCCACAGTACATCGATGTTGTCGCCAGTGGTCGGCGGAAGGTGCACGTGCCCGTCGACCTGGGACCGGACCGCAGCGACGCACGGATGCACGCCAAGACCGTAGGATCCTACGCAGTGCCGTAGGGGACCGCACCGCCACTTCCCAGCAAATTAGGGACACTGTTGCTCCTGGGGTATCGGCGAGGACCATTCGCAACCGTCTCTATGAAGCTGGGCTACGGTCCCGCACACCGTTAGGCCGTCTTCCGCTCACGCCCCAACATCGTGCAGCCCGCCTCCAGTATTGTCGCGACGGGCGTGAATGGAGGGACGAATGGAGACGTGTCGTCTTCAGCGATGAGAGTCGCTTCTGCCTTGGTGCCAATGATGGTCGTATGCGTGTTTGGCGCCGTGCAGGTGAGCGCCACAATCAGGACTGCATACGACCGAGGCACACAGGGCCAACACCCGGCATCATGGTGTGGGGAGCGATCTCCTACACTGGCCGTACACCACTGGTGATCGTCGAGGGGCACTGAATAGTGCACGGTACATCCAAACCGTCATCGAACCCATCGTTCTACCATTCCTAGACCGGCAAGGGAACTTGCTGTTCCAACAGGACAATGCACGTCCGCATGTATCCCGTGCCACCCAACGTGCTCTAGAAGGTGTAAGTCAACTACCCTGGCCAGCAAGATCTCCGGATCTGTCCCCCATTGAGCATGTTTGGGACTGGATGAAGCGTCGTCTCACGCGGTCTGCACGTCCAGCACGAACGCTGGTCCAACTGAGGCGCCAGGTGGAAATGGCATGGCAAGCCGTTCCACAGGACTACATCCAGCATCTCTACGATCGTCTCCATGGGAGAATAGCAGCCTGCATTGCTGCGAAAGGTGGATATACACTGTTTTAGTGCCGACATTGTGCATGCTCTGTTGCCTGTGTCTATGTGCCTGTGGTTCTGTCAGTGTGATCATGTGATGTATCTGACCCCAGGAATGTGTCAATAAAGTATCCCCTTCCTGGGACAATGAATTCACGGTGTTCTTATTTCAATTTCCAGGAGTGTATATAAACGTTAACCCCAATCTAGCGAGCACTGCTGTTGTGTACCTCCTCCAGTATGCCGTGGCGGTAAGTCGGAGCACCGTGGTCGTAGTGGAGAATCAGAATCTCGCTGCTCAGGACTCTGACGTCTTCAGGCGCCACGACGTCTTCAGCCAGCGACCTCTCTCCATCCACAATAAAATCAAGTGTCCAATTTTCTTCCACCAGCTCCCGATACAGTAGTTTGCGCAAGTCTGGCCGCAAACGCCGATCAGGAAAAATTAGTCTTTTTCGCCAGTAGCGTGTCAGTGCCACGTTTAGCAGATGTCGTCAGTCACAGTCCAATCGGAGCACATCTTCCTCGCTAGTTTGTCCTCGAAATGCCCGTCTGAGGTCAGCCAGCGGTGGGCCAACCATAGCGTCGTTTAACGCTTGTGGATTTCCCGGACCTCGAGATGTGCACAAGCGTTAAACAATCTTTTCTCACAGTCGTTTGCCCCCAACATTCCAAGACTTGTAGCCTGAAGAACCAAGAAACGTACACCTGCCTAATATCGGCTGGAGCCCCCGCGAGCATGCAGAAGTGCCGCAACACGACATGTCATGGACTCGACTAATGTCTGAAGTAGTGCTGGAGGAAATACACGATGAATCCTGCAGGGCTGTCCATGACTCCGTAAGAGTACGAGGCGGTGGAGGCATCCCAGATATCCTCAATAATGTTCATATCTGGGGAGTTTGGTGTCCAGCGGAAGAGTGTTCTTGGAGCCATTGTGTAGCAATTCTAGACGTGTGGGGTGTCGCACTGTCCTGCTTTAATTGCCCAAGTTAGTCGGAATGCACATAGAGGTGTACAAATTCCCCTTGCAGCCTGCTTGCCCCTAGCTCCTCTACAACCATTCATGCAAGTCAGCCTGCCTCGACGTACACACAAGAGTGCGCGTCTACTGAGGCATGGTGGGTAATGCAGCCGAATTGGGCTCCCGCAAGCCCGGGCTACCTGGGTTCCCGCAGGCCTGCCAAGCTTCACGGGACCCGCTCAGCTTGATGCGCCTGACAACAGGTTGCGCTGTCAAGTTAGCCAGCCCGCAGTTCATTTATCGCAACGGTGGGGGCAGCACAATGAATAGGTCGAATTTTAGTGAGATTAAAAAAAATTGACAACTGGCGAATACATGCTGGCAACGAAACAGAGCACAAGTGCCGCATGGGAAACGTTTTAGTGTGTTTATGAGGCCGCTTCAAATAAATCGGTAGGTGTGTCTCAATGCAAACTATGTAAAAAGCTCTTAAGTACTTATTCGGGAACCTCGAGTATGTTACGACATGTGTGCAAATTTGACAAGCAGTTCCCTCACTCCGTAAATATCTTGAAAGATTACAAAGATTTAGTGGCCGAAAAGTGCATCGAAATGTGTGCTAAGGACCTGAGACCATTTAGCAGTATAGAGGGAGAAGGATTTCATAGTAACCCGCAAACGATGTCATAATCTTTTGTAAGGTACTCTATTCCATGCACTGTCCTAAATATTATGTAGACAGTGATGTTCCTCTTGATGGTCAAGTGTGCAAAATTTCTTCAAGATCGGAATAAAATTGTAGGTTGGTGCAGAAGTGTGTAAGTAAAGTATCCTCCGCCATGCACCATTCAGAATTTTAAGCAGACCGCGCCCTCCATCCTGCTTTGAATATAAAGTGTGCCAAATTTCATCAAGATCGGAATAAAAACGTGCAATTTGTCGAATTCCGTTAGGTAAAGTAACCTCTGCCATGCACCCTACGAAATTTTATGTAGACTGTGACCTTCCTCTTGGTTTCAAGTATAGTGTGCAAAATTTCATCAAGATTGTATGCAATACAAACACACGGACACAATGAAAACGCACTTTCAGTTTTTCTCAAATTTTCCAATTTTTCGGTCGATTTTCCAAAAAATTTATTTCATAAAAACCTTGTCCTGAGAATTACGAACACAGCAAAAAAAAAAAAAAATTGCCGAATTGGTCCAGCCGTTCTCGAGTTTTACGCTTATCAACGCATTTGGCAATTCATTTTTATTTATATAGATAATAAGCCCGAAATATACGCGTAAAGGAAGAACGTACAAATAAAACCCAATATTTTTTGACCTTAAATTTATATATATATATATATATATATATATATATATATATATATTGGGGTTTGTCTTGTGGTGCTCAGGTAAAATAAAAACTTTTAATTACCGTTCATAATACAATGACGCGCGCAGACTGAACGGCTGCGTAGCGCAGTCTGCCCGTTCTGTTGCAACGCGCGGCGGCCTGGCCACCGGGCAAGCATGGGCGGCTTAAAAGCGGAACATGAACACCACTGAATGCACAGTGGACACGAATGGATGCAGGTGATCAGACAGTATGCTTACGTAGGTGTCACCTGTCAGAGTCGTGTCTAGACGGATCAGGAGTCCCATATCACTCCAGCTGCACACGTCTTACACCATTACAGAGCCTCCACCAGGTAGAACAGTCCCCTGCAAGGTCCATAGATTCAAGAGGTTGTCTCCATACCCGTACACGTCCATCCGCTCTATACAATTTGCTACTAGTCTCGTGCGACAAGGCAACATGTTTCCAGCCATCAACAGTCCAATATCGATGGGCCCAGGCGAGGTATAAAGCTTTGTGTCGTGCAGTCATCAAGGGGACACGAGTGGGCCTTCGGCTCCGAAAGCTCATATCGATTACGTTTCGTTCAATGGTTCACACGCTGACACTTACTGATAGATCAGCATTGAAATCTGCAGCAATTTTCGGGAGGGTGCATTTCTGTCACGTTGAACGGTTATCCTCATTCGTCGTTCGTCACACTCTTCCGACCGTAGCGTTGTCGGAGATTTGATGTTTTACAGGATACCCGATATTGTCGGTACACTTGTGAAATGGTCGTAAGGGAAAAATCCCACTTCATCACTACGTCGGAGATGCTATCTTTCGTCGCTGGTGCGCCGACGACAACACCACGAACTCACTTAAATGTTAATAGCCTGCCATTGTGGCAGTAGTAACGTGCCTAACAGCTGAGCCAGACACTTGTTGCTCTTATCTAGGCGTTGCCGATCGCAGCGCCGTATTCTGCCTGTTTACATAACTCTGTATTTGAATACGCATGCCTATAGCAGTTTCTGTGGCGGTTCACTGTACATTTCCGCCATAAATTGTGGTACGCAGCAATCACTTGAAACTGTTGTTCTCGGCCATCTCAAGTGGTGAGTCGCGCCACAGGCTGCAGAGCCCGACTTACAAGGAGACGGCACGAGCGTGGGGTCGGGGATTTCTCCGAAATTTTGTGTGGCGAAAGAGGACCCCTAACACCTCACGTGGTTAAAATATTAGGACGCACTACCCAGAAAATCCCGGGAAAAATCGATCCAAAGTTTCTTAGGTGCCTTAGGAGTATAAAATGTTAGTCCACTGCCGAGCCGCCGTCTGGCCTACGTGTTAAGGGCTCGGAATCTTACGCCAGAGGTCTCGGGTTCTATTCCTCCTCCGGCACTTTTTTTCCTTCTGTTTCATTTTCTTTTTGTTATTCCACCAATTATTCAGAAAGTTCCCAAACCTACATTATCTTCAACAAATTAGTTACATTACTGAATAAAAACTATTTTCTTTTTTGGACAACAACACAATTCATGGCAGTGGGTTTTCCATTTTTCATTGTAAAGTATATAAGGAGAGTCATTGGGTTTTTAATCAGAATAACGAAGTCGATTGGGAAACATTCAATTTTTATACATATAATAATTATAAACAAGAACCGCAGTGGTAATTATCGTAAAAACAAACAAAGCCACAATTTTTGCGACATCTTGCGCAACATATAAAAGCGGATTTTTTACACTCACAAGACGTTTGCAATAAATCTGTACAAAAATATGCCCCATTAACATTTACGAAAATGTTTTGAGTTTGTGATAATTTTGAGGCAAACCAGGCATATTGAATCATGTCTCGGAATATTGGTGACGATAATTGATTGTGAATTATAGAATGAATTTTTATACAGTGTTCTCGGGAATTAATTTCACAATTCTCCTGTAACAATGCGGTGCAATTTTGTAAGCAACAGAAGAAATAAAAAAGTGCCGGAGGAGGAATCGAACCCTAGACCTCTGACGTAAGGGTCCGACCGCTAACCATGTAGGCCAGACGGCGGCTCGGCAATAGACTAACATTTTATACTCATGAGGCACTAAAGAAACTTTGGATCGATTTTTCTCGGGATTTTCCGAGTAGTGCGTCCTAATATTTTAACCACGTGAGGTGTCAGGGGTCCTCTCAGCACACAAAATTTCGGACAAATCCCGGACTCCACGGTCGTGCCGTCTCCTTGTTAGTGAAAAGGGCCGGTAGTTTCACTTGTTAGTGAAAAGGGCCGGTAGTTTCCGTGAGCTTCCGGATGAATTTGTAAGGGACCAAACTGCTGAGGTCATCGGTCCCTTGACTTACGCACTACTTAAACTGACGTATACTAATAAAACACACACACACACACACACACACACACACACACACACACACACACACGCCCGAGGAAACCTCCAGCGGGAGGGGTTGCGCAGTCCGTGACAGGGCGGCTGAAACCGTGCAGCCACTCCGCGCGGCCGTGGGCTTCCATCACTGGCCTCTTGAGAGGCACAATCCAGCACAAAGCTTTGCCCACGACATACCTGGCGCATTCAGATCAGTGTTAGAACTGTGCATTTCTCACGTATTCACAGACTGGAGCTATTAGCTCCTGTACCGACGATCACTGAAATTTTACAAAATACATTTCCTTGTAATAAATCAACGCAGTTAGTGACCTGCCTATCGCCAATCGTGACGAGGCGCAGATATAAATTTAGTATAAATGGAAGGAGACAAGCCAGACAACTTGTAACCTTCCAGATAAAGCAGCGCAAAAAGTTCCCGTCTCGAAAATGGCGAGGAAATGTGCAAAATTTCGAGGTTCATTTAACGCAGGGTACTTTTCAGGTGCTTTCTTGAGGTCCTGAGCATGTGAATTGGCTTGCGATCTGACTACGCCAATTTTCGTAAACGTGCTGTCTGATTTGCGGTCCAGACAACAGCCGATAACCGCGTCTGCGTGGCGGATCACGGTGAGGAGCACGTTACGTTTCGTGTGATATGGCAGCTCGTTTCTGAGCGTGCGGCAACCAGCACGGAAACCACGTTGGCAAGCTAAACGTATAGAAGCAAGGCCCCTATTAAGGACTAGCTATGGGCGAACTTGACAAATCGTAGGCGCCGATTTCGAGTTAATTATCGGCATCTAAACATTAACCAACGATAGTAACCAAACTCGAAATATCAATATTTTTAACATCGAAGTAAAATGATAACTGTATACAGTGGTGTAAAAAGCAACATACATATAATTGTTTTGTAATTCATACAATTATACACTTGTTTTATTCCGATCTTGATAAAATTTTACACAATTCGCCTTGAAGACAAGAGGCAGATCACTGTCTACATAAGTTCTCGTAATCTAACTTGAAACGAATGGATATATAGTATATAAGGGGAAGGGTTGTTACCAAAAACCTCTAAAGGTTTTTGGCCTATTTGGTTAAGATTTCTACACGATCCCCTAATGTACTTTTGCATGGACATAGGCTACATAGTATTTTAAATGTACACAATACATAAAATATTCTCAGTGCCGCCACAGTCTACTATAAATTGCCGTTTACTCACGGACAGAAGCTAATCTACTGGGCGGCAGTGAGAGTCGGGATGGAGGAGGAAGGCGTGCGAGGCTATCTGTGCACTCGCGTGAACCTCCGTGCCAAGTGGCTTCGTGGTTAACCCACCTGGCTGGTAAGCGGGATACCTGGGTTCGATTCCCGGCCTTAGTACAAATTTTCACTCGTCGCTTCAGTCTTTATACATAAAATCACTAAAAGTACTTGACCGATTTACTTCAAAGTATTTGGCCGATTTACTTCAAATTTGTACGTTCACATGAAACAATGGAGATACTTAATAGAGTATTAAATGCCTAACAAACGAAATATATCGTCGTAAACTAATTCCTAGCTCGAGAATAAATTAAAGCGGCAGTAAACTTGCCCTATTTCGGTGTAGCGCCATATACATCACTAGATCGCGGAAACAGCGAAATCTCGAGAATTTGACAGAAACGTGATTGCAGACTTATTTATTCATTAATTTTTGTTGTTACATCTGACTTATACCTCAGAAGATATTTTAGTACGTTCTACACAGTGTTTACTTCTTTTCTATGACAGGGTATTTTTATTTATTTATTTATTTTTTTGAGAGGGAATACAGTCATTTGTACATGCAGTAAATGAAGCAGGCAAAAAGGAATACAAACGTCTCAAAAAGGAGATCGACAGGAAGTGCAAAATGGCTAAGCAGGGATGGCTAGAGGACAAATGTAAGGATGTGGAGGCTTGTCTCACTAGGGTTAAGATAGATACTGCCTACAGGAAAATTAAAGAGACCTTTGGAGAAAAGAGAGCCACTTGCATGAATATCAAGAGCTCAGATGGAAACCCAGTCCTAAACAAAGAAGGGAAAGCAGAAGGGTGGAAGGAGTATATAGAGGGTCTATACAAGGACGATGTACTTTAGGACAATATTATCGAAATGGAAGAGGAAGTAGATGAAGATGAAATGGGAGATACGATACTGCGTGAAGAGTTTGACAGAGCACTGAAAGGCCTGAGTCGAAACAAGGCACCCGGAGTAGACAACATTCCATTGGAACTACTGACGGCCTTGGGAGAGCCAGTCCTGACAAAACTCTACCATCTGGTGAGCAAGATGTATGAGACAGGCGAAATTCCCTCAGACTTCAAGAATATAATAATTCCAATCCCAAAGAAAGCAGGTGTTGACAGATGTGAAAATTACCGCACTATCAGTTTAATAAGTCACAGCTGCAAAATACTAACGCGAGTTCTTTACAGACGAATGGAAAAATTGATAGAAGCCGACCTTCGGGGAAGATCAGTTTGGATTCCGTAGAAGTATTGGAACACGTGAGGCAATACTGACCCTACGACTTATCTTATAAAATAGATTAAGGAAAGGCAAACCTACATTTCTAGGGTTTGTAGACTTATATAAAGCTTTTGACAATGTTGACTGGAATACTCTCTTTCAAATTCTGAAGGTGGCAGGGGTAAAATACAGGGAGAGAAAGGATATTTACAATTTATCCAGAAACCAGATGGCAGTTATAAGAGTCGAGGGACATGAAAGGAAAGCAGTGGTTGGGAAAGGAGTGAGACAGGGTTGTAGCCTCTCCCCGATGTTATTCAATCTGTATATTGAGCAAGCAGTAAAGGAAACAAAAGTTTGAGATTCGCCGATGACATTGTAATTCTGTCAGAGACATCAAAGGACTTGGAAGAACAACTGAACGGAATGAACAGTGTCTTGAAAGGAGGATATAAGATGAACATGAACAAAAGCAAAACGAGGATAATGGAATGTAGTCCAATTAAGTCGGGTGATGCTGAGGGAATTAGATTAGGAAATGAGACACTTTAAATAGTAAAGGAGTTTTGCTTTTTGGGGAGGAAAATAACTGATGATGGTAAACGTAGAGAGGATATAAAATGTAGACTGGCAATGGTAAGGAAAGTGTTTCTGAAGAAGAGAAATTTATTAACATCGGGTATAGATTTAAGTGCCAGGAGGTCGTTTCTGAAAGTATTTGTAGCCATGTATGGAAGTGAAACATGCACGATAAATAGCTTGGAGAAGAAAAGAATAGAAGCTTTCGAAATGTGGTGCTACAGAAGAATGCTGAAGATTAGATGGATAGATCACACAACTAATGAGGAGACATTGAATGTAATCGGGTAGAAGAGAAGTTTGTGGCACAACTTGACTAGGCGAAGGGATCGGTTGGTGGGGCATTTTCTGAGGCGTCAAGGGATCACCAATTTAGCATTGGAGGGCAGCGTGGAGGGTAAAAATGGTAGAGGAAGACCAAGAGATGAATACACTAAGCAGATTCAGAAGGATGTAGGTTGGAGTACGTACTGGGAGATGAAGCAGCTTGCACAGGATAGAGTAGCATGGAGAGTTGCATCAAACCAGTCTCAGCACTGAAGACCACAACAACAATAGTCATATCCGACATACGAGAGAAAGTCTGGCCTGAATTTCTTTTCCACGATTGGGCTGCACTCGTTTCCAGTAGTACAGCAAGGGGCTAATGTGGCTTGCGAACTACTGCTGCAGAGCGCAGAATGTGTGCCGTGCAGACTTGCAGACACACACACACTCGGGCTAGAAAGGCGCCTGTTGCCCGCGACCGCTAGGTAGGCCGTGTGACGCTGGTGTCGGCCGCCGCCCCCCCCCCCCCCCCTCCGCAGCCACTGTGCTCGCCGGGCCGCAGTGCAGCGCGCGGCCGCGGTGCGTGGGCGTCCTCTGCCTCCGGCCCGGCCGGCGCGGCGCAGCGCAGCGGGCCCGTCCATCCCGCACCGCGGGGGTGGCCCTCGGCTGGCGGCGGACACCCCTGCGCGGGGCGTGGTCGCGCGCTCGGCCGCCCCCACACCGCGCCGTCGGCCCAGGCGGCAGCGGCGGCTAGGGTAGCCGGCGTTTCTTAGTAGGCAGCGTATCACAAGATACACGAATACTTCGTAAGCAGCTGTAACTTCCGCTGTTCCAGGCATGACAGACACAACAAAATTTCCTTGACTTCCAGAAGGCGTTCGATACAGTTCCGCACTGTCGCCTGATAAACAAAGTAAGAGCCTACCGAATATCAGACCAGCTGTGTGGCTGGAGCACAGCGTGTTGTTCTCAATGGAGAGACGTCTACAGACGTTAAAGTAACCCCTGGCGTGCCACAGCGGAGTGTTGTGGGACCATTGCTTCTCACAATATATATAAATGACCTAGTAGATAGTGTCGGAAGTTCCATGCGGATTTTCGCAGATGATGCTGTAGCATACAGAGAAGTTGCAGCATTAGAAAATTGTAGCGAAATGCAGGAAGATCTGCAGCGGATAGGCATTTGGTTCAGGGAGTGGCAACTGACCCTTAACATAGACAAATGTAATGTATTGCGAATACATAGAAAGAAGGATCCTTTACTCTATGATTACATGATAGCGGAACAAACACTGGTAGCAGTTACTTCTGTAAAATATCTGGGAGTATGCGTGCGGAACGATTTGAAGTGGAATGATCATATAAAATTAATTGTTGGTAAGGCGGGTACCAGGTTGAGATTCATTGGGAGAGTCCTTAGAAAATGTAGTCCATCAACAAAGGAGGTGGCTTACAAAACACTCGTTCGACCTATCCTTGAGTATTGCTCATCAGTGTGGGATCCGTACCAGGTCGGGTTGACAGAGGAGATAGAGAAGATCCAAAGAAGAGCGGCGCGATTCGTCACAGGGTTATTTGGTAAGCGTGATAGCGTTAGAGAGATTTTTAACAAACTCAAGTGGCAGACTCTGCAAGAGAGGCGCTCTGCATCGCGGTGTAGCTTGCCGTCCAGGTTTCGAGAGGGTGCGTTTCTGGATGAGGTATCGAATATATTGCTTCCCCCTACGTATACCTCCCTAGGAGATCACGAATGTAAAATTAGACAGATTCGAGCGCGCACGGAGGCTTTCTGGCAGTCGTTCTTCCCGCGAACCATACGCGACTGAAACAGGAAAGGGAAGTAATGACAGTGGCACACACCGTTGGGTGGCTTGCGGACGTGTTGTCACATGTAATTCGATACAATCTGGATCTTTTCATTTTAATTTAATTAATTTATTTATTTTCTTACGAATAGGCAACCTGAGCAGCGATGCGCGAAGCATACAACCACTACCACCGTCATTCCTTAGCAAAAGATATTGCTGAAAACCCAAGGAAATTCTGGTCTTACGTAAAATCGGTAAGCGGGTCGAAGGCTTCCATCCAGTCACTCACTGATCAGTCTGGACTGGCAACGGACGACAGCAAAACGAAAGCTGAAATTTTAAATTTAGCATTTGAGAAATCTTTCACACAGGAGGATCGTACAAACATACCGACGTTTGAGTCTCGTACAGATTCCCGTATGGAGGACATAGTGATAGACATCCCTGGGGTTGTGAAGCAGCTGAATGGGTTGAAAATAAATAAATCGCCAGGTCCTGATGGGATTGAAATTCGGTTTTACAGAGAGTACTCTACTGCATTGGCTCCTTACTTGTCTTGCATTTATCGCGAATCTCTTGCCCAACATAAAGTCCCGAGCGACTGGAAAAAAACGCAGGTGACGCCTGTCTATAAGAAGGCTAGAAGGACGGATCCTCAAAATTACAGACCAATATCCTTAACATCGGTTTGTTGTAGGATTCTGAACATATTCTCAGTTCGAATATAATGAGTTTCCTTGAGACAGAGAAGTTGCTGTCCATGCATCAGCACGGCTTTAGAAAGCATCGCTCCTGCAAAACGCAACTCGCCCTTTTTTCACATGATATCTTGCGAACCATGGATGAAGGGTATCAGACGGATGACATATTCCTTGACGTCCGGAAAGCGTTTGACTCGGTGCCCTACTGCAGACTCCTAACTAAGTTACGAGCATATGGGATTGGTTCCCAAGTATGTGAGTAGCTCGAAGACTTAAGTAATAGAAACCAGTACGTTGACCTCGATGGCGAGTGTTCATCGGAGGTGAGGGTATCATCTGGAGTGCGACAGGGAAGTGTGGTAGGTCCGCTGTTGTTTTCTATCTACATAAATGATCTTTTGGATAGGGTGGATAGCAATGTGCGGCTGTTTGCTGATGATGCTGTGGTGTACGGGAAGGCGCCGTCGTTGAGTGACTGTAGGAGGATACTAGATGACGTGGACAGGATTTGCGATTGGTGTAAAAAATGGCAGCTAACTCTAAATATAGATAAATGTAAATTAATGCAGATGAATAGTAAAAAGAATCGGGTAATGTTTGAATACTCCTTTAGTAGTGTAGCGCTTGACACAGTCACATCGATTAAATATTTGGGCGTAACGTTGCAGAGCGATATGAAGTGGGGCAAGCATGTAATGGCAGTTGTGGGGAAGGCGGATAGTCGTCTTCGGTTCATTGGTAGAATTTTGGGAAGATGTGGTTCATCTGTAAAGGAGACCGCTTATAAAACACTAATACGACGTATTCTTGAGTACTGCTCGAGCGTTTGGGATCCCTATCAGGTCGGATTGAGGGAGGACAAAGGCGGGCTGCTAGATTTGTTACTGGTAGGTTTGATCATCACGCGAGTGTTACGGAAATGCTTCAGGAACTCGGGTGGGAGTCTCTAGAGGAAAGGAGGCGTTCTTTTCGTGAATCGCTACTGAGGAAATTTAGAGAACCAGCATTTGAGGCTGACTGCAGTACAATTTTACTGCCGCCAACTTACATTTCGCGGGAAGATCACAAAGATAAGATGAGAGACATTGGGGCTCGTACAGAGGCATATAGGCAGTCATTTTTCCCTCGTCCTGTTTAGGAGTGGAACAGGGAGAGAAAAGATGCTAGTTGTGGTACGAGGTACCCTCCGCCGCGCACCGTATGGTGGATTGCGGAGTATGTATGTAGATGTAGATCTATTGTACTAAAGACAGATCGGAAACGGCGACTTTATTGCTGCTCTTTAACATTTTGAAAGTACCTTGTTGTTTGCCGTAACCTTATATTTGGTCTTCGTGGCCCTTTCGTTCTTTTCTTATGTGCCCTTTTTGCAGTATCATTCACTGGCATTTATGAACAGTCCGCCCTGATAGCTGAGTGGTCAGCGTGACGGCTTGCCGTCCAACGGGCCCGGTTTCGATTCCCGGCTGGGTCGGGGATTTTCTCCGCTGAGGGGCTGGGTGTTGTGCTGCGCTCATCATCATTTCATCCCCATCCGGCGCGCAGGTCGCCCAATATGGCGTCGAATGATATAAGACCTGCACCAAGGCGGCCGGACCTGCCTCACCAGGGGCATCCCGCCCAATGACGCCAAACGCACATTTCCATTTCGGAATAAGCAATACGTGCATTATCAGTCTCCTTCAGTTGTATTTCAGTGATGCATCGTGCCTCAAATCTTAATCTCGTAAAGGTCATGTTTCTTACATTGTTCCCATCAGACAAGCGTCATACGAGGCAGTTTTAACAAGGTGAGCAAAACATTGTCTTTGGGCATACCTTGCAAATGAGATGATTGAAACTTTCGCTCGCGTTTCCTGTTCTGCCATACCTGCATTTCTTTAACAAGGAGTCATTAATCGCATCGTTAACGGGCTCGCGGTCTTTTGTTCCGTTCAGACGCTTCTCTGACGTTAGGGAATAACGAACTATCGCAAACAAGGACAAAGTGTGTAGAACAGGGGGCGTAGCGCGGCGCATTTGTTGAAACGAGAACTCTGAAAACATGCAGACAGCAGTTCTAACGTGCTACAAAACTATCTAGCAGCAAAAAAAAAGCAACTTATGATTTTGACCCATTTTGCATACATCCCCCCTCCCCTTAAATTGTGTTCCGTCGAGCTAGTCCATTTGTTTCATGTTCAGTGAGCAATTTTCGGCCGGCCGGAGTGGCCCAGCGGTTCTAGGCGCTTCGGTCTGGAACAACTCGACCGCGACCGCTACGGTCGCAGGTTCGAATCCTGCCTCGGGCGTGGATGTGTGTTCGTTAGGTTTAAGTAGTTCTACGTTCTAGGGGGCTGATGACCTCAGAAGTTAAAGTCCCATAGTACTCAGAGCCATTTCAACCATTGTTTGAGCAATTTTACGCCATATATCGTAATGATGTGGAACGAGTCATTTTACATTGCATTTCAGATTAAGTTGTGAATAAGGCTACAAGCTGAACACACACGTCTATTTTTTTATATTAAATATAATATACAGATGTGAGTTAGTAACTCCTACCCACCACCTTCTACACATTACAGTAATAGAAATTCTTAAACGGAATAGGACGAGTTGTCACGGAAAACCTTTTCTTTTTCTTTTCAAATTTTACTTTGCTGTTTGTCAGACATACTTTATCACTGGGTAAAGTCATCAAAATGTTTTATTTCAGCATTGTGCACACCTTTTTGTGCTAAAGACAACCTTAACGTGGAGTAATGAATGCCGTTTTCCTTCTGGTATTGTAATTCTGTACGTCGTAAAACAACATTGAACGGCAGTGGATTTTTTGACAACAAGCAACATGAGGGAATGCATATACTGTGAAGCAGAGATCAGAATGCCCTACTGCTTAAACGTACCTACACATATTACTGTTACAGCACGGTTTTGAGCAACGAAAACTAACAGCCACCTCGAAACATTGCTGCGTATGACGTTATTGAATGAAAATGTGCAAAATTCGTCAGCTTACTGATTTGTGGCTCTCTATGATTTCCAATGATTCTATGAGCAAATGTGACTGAACTAAGTTGTTTAGGAGTTCCACAACGAGCTTTTTTCAGTTTAAATTCTCATCAGTATGGACATCTAAGAATTTTGAAGTTCCCACCCTATTAATTACCCTCACCAAGTGTTACGCTCATCATTGGTGTAGTACCTCTAGATATGCAAAACTGAATATGCTGTGTCTTTTTAAAATTGAGGGTGAGATCATTTGGTGGTAATTTCCTATGGGACCAAACTTCTGAGGTCGTCAGTCCCTAGGGTGACACACTACTTAATCCAACTTAAACTAACCGGGTGGAGTTAGGGCGAAGGGATTACTGGACCATTCCTCGACATCTTGTGGACTCGAGATTCGCTGGGCTCAGTTCACAGGACCCGTGGAGATCAGTCAACGGTTCTCGAAACTGTCATGCCTCTTTGCATAACATTCGAGAAAGTGTCTTAACCCTAGGACGCCCAAGCCTTTTTTTTCTTACGTGGATGCCTAGGGGGAGCGGGGGGGTGGTCGGCGAGCCCACAGATATTAAATAAGTTGACTGACGAAAAAATTACAAAATGGTTTATGTATTTTAACTAAGGCTCGGTTTATAAATGTTGTTAATTGTTATTGTATCGAGTGAATAAAAAGTTGACATATCACAATACAAAATACAGATGTGTTCATATACAATAGACTACTGAGTCCTCAACTTCAAGGCAAGAGAGACACTTAACAATTTTTTCTGAATGTGTGTTACACACGTGTTTGACACTGTCCACAGTACTGTTTTGGTTTGCTTAGATTGTTGTACTTCTGCTTCTTTGTTTTAGTTTTTCTTATACAAATATGGCACCGGCCTTTCCTTGCAGGAGGCTGACGTGCTTCTGCTGTCACTTCTTTGATTTTCTTTTGTAGAATAGTCTCCATTGATTGAACAATTTGGTTAGATAACCCTCTTGCATTGGCACTTCTTTCTTCTGCCTGCAATTTGACTAATTCCATTCCAACTTGCAGAAGATAAAGTTTCCGTTTGTTGTGTTTCTTTTCATTCCATCTTGGATGTTGCTGGATGAATATGGTGGTTGCATTGATAGCACAAATGTCGATGAGAGAGTAAAATACAGATGGAGGCCATCTCTTTGTTCCCCTCCTGCAAGTGTACATACGCGCCATTTGATCAATGGTATCAATTCCACCTTTAGTGGAATTATAATATGCATTTATGTCGGTTTTTGCAAAAACAGACATAATGTCTTATGGGATAACAGCAATCAGTGTTACTTAAAATCCGTCTTGATTGCAATTTTTTTTAAATTATTCATATGACCGGTTTCGGTTCATTCAGAACCATCTTCAGATCTGTAAAAATAATTATACTAATTTACTATTTCACGGAAGCAAATCTTTTTCATCCTATCTAATCAACATCAAATGTACCAGAACGTACCTGATATTTCAGTTACAGGAGTAACCCGTCCAAATCCAGCAACTTTCACATGCTACGTCACATAAAATAGGTTGGCAGAGTGCACGTCATTTATATTAATTATAACACTATTACCGACAGGTGGCGTCTGGTACATTTGTTACATTCCATTTGCACATACTGTATTCAGTAGATCTTTTTTATATTAAAAATATTTAATTAAAATATGTAGATGTCAAAGTTAAAATCTGTTCTTGTCAGGATTAAAAAACAGTAAAATTATCATCAAATTGCAATCAAGACGGATTTTAAGTAACATTATGTCGGTTTTATTCTTCTCTCTTCCAACAGTGCCTTTATCTTGGTGCATTGTTCAAAACATCAGTAAGTTTTTACTTGGTTTCGTTTTTGCTGTGTAGGACACAAAAGTTACTGGAGGTCTACGTGTTGGGTACTGCACTAACTCACTGCAGGTTTACAAGATAAATAACAGCTGACTGACATCAACAATCAGTTCCTCTGAAAGTAAACCGATTGTTGTGAATATCAAGAATACCAACCAACAAGAAGCTAACTTGCATTGTTGTAGAGATGAGAAATACGAAATCCTACTAAGGGAAATTTTCTATAGCATGGAAGCCTAAGGGGGGGAGGGTTGTTGGACCCGTAATAAGTTTATTTATCTTTTCTTTCAAAGCAGGAATTTTCTATAAAATATATTGACACTAATGTTTCATAAAATAGCCAACAAACAATAACTCAAAGGGAATATGCGGTCTGAAAGTTACTTGGGCAAAAGCAGGGGACATAAAAAAAATTGTGGGTTCATCAACCCCCCCCCCCCCCCCTTAGGCGTCCTAGGGTTAACTTGCACCTAAGTGATTCATAACTCCTTGTTGTGACGTGTGAATTTCTTTTCTGTGTTGCAGGTGAGTCAGCAGAGCGCGATATACGTTTTGGCTGCCAGCCACCTGCCTCTGTCTCTGGAACAGTGTGGTCAGCTTGCTAACTCCAGTGATTGGCTGACATCCACAGGTAACGACCTAACACTTACTGTGCACAGCTGCTAATATCCAGAAGCAAAAATACATGCTTTTATACCACCACTACTAATGTTGATACTACCACTATTGCTACTACTACACACGTGCATCGTCACGACCTTTACCAAAACACCAAACGATAAAATCATACCTGACAGGTACCAAGGACTACACTGTTACCATTTGCCCAGTTGCTGCTCGCTTGTGTTTACTCTTACAGGCGACGGCAGTGCCGTGTGGCGGCACGTGGTAAGGAATCACGGCGCTAGGGACCGGCGCTCAACGGGGAAATGATGTCAGCAAATAGTCGCGTGACACAACATAGAACGCGACAAAAGAAGTAAATTACGTATTTCCCATCCTCCTCCTATCCGGACTTCAAACAGCACAGGCTCAATTAAAAATACGTATGTGTTGTATGTTTCATATTACAAATTATTTACATTATTTACAACAACAAAAAAATACAAAATTCAGTCTGTGTAACGAAGACGGCAACATGTTAGTTCAATCGCCGTTTTTTCTCCGTTGTCATTGCTACTGAAATTTTGTTTTGTTCTATCTGCTCAAGATACTTTCATTATGTCATCTCATTGTCAATCGACAATCTAGGAAAAAAAGGAAAATTGGCGTTAATATGAACGGCATTGGTCATTTTAATGTAGCTGTTTGTATTAGAGCGATATTGACTATTGCTCGACAGTAGCTGTTTCAAAAATATGACCGCTACCAGTAACAAAATTTTTTCGCCATCTAAAATTATTTAATGAAGCGAATTTTTTCGAGATATAAACGTCGTCTTCGGGTTACAATTACGATACGAAAACAGTTAATAAAAGTAAACATACAGGGGTTCGACAAATTCATGCAAACAGCGCGAGAAATGCATCCTTGCAAATAAATGCAGGCGCCAACCAAGCCTGCAGCCTAGATTAGTTGTTGTTGTTTTAACATTGTGTTTGGCGGCAGTTGGAATTTAGAAGTCATGGTAATTTTCCGACAACCTTCTTCTGTCTACATTATTAGAGGCTTTGACGTAGTCAATAAACAGCAGATATTTTTCTCTATTAAATTTTGAACACCTTTCAATTACTTATATGTTATCAAATATTTATTTGAAAACGACCTATCCTTACTTAACTAACTTTGCTACTGCAACAAGATATTTTCCAAAATTCCCGTGTCTCTCTATATTATCGTCATCAAAGTACATACATCAAAAAAAAGTTTTGCATCACTTCGGTTCCGAGAGTTCCTGAACCTTTACGGAAAATTGGAATAGAGATCAGCGTAAACATCATTTTCGCCCTTCTAACTGCTCAGGAAAACCACACATTCCATGTTGTACGACCATACATCGAGACCTTCAGAGGTGGTGGTCCAGATTGCTGTACACACTGGTACCTCTAATACACAGTAGCACGTCCTATTGCATTGATGCATGCCTGTATTCGTCGTGGCATACTACCCACACGTCTATCAAGACACTGTTGGTCCAGATTGTCCCACTCCTCAATGGCGCTTCTGCGTAGATCCCTCAGAGTGGTTGGAAGGTCACGTCGTTCATTAACAGCCCTTCTCAATCTATCTCAGGCATGTTCGATAGGGTTCATTTCTGAAGAACATGTTGGCCAGTCTAGTCCAGCGATGTCGTTATCCTGAAGGAAGTCATTCACAAGATGTGCACGATGGGGGGCGCGAATTGTCGTTCATGAAGATGAATGCCTCTGCAATACGCTGCCGGTATGGTCGCAGTATTGGTCCGAGGATGGCATACACGTATCGTACAGCCGTTTCGGCGCCTTCCATGACCACCAGTGGCGTACATCGGCCCCACATAATTCCACCCAAAAACAGCAGGACACTCCACCTTGCTGCACTAGCTGGACAGTGTGTCTAAGGCGCCCAGCCTGACGACTGGGTTGCCTCCAAACACGTCTCCGACGATTGTCCGTCTGGTTGAAGGCATATGCGACATCCATTCGCTGAAGAGAACGTGATGCCAGTCCTGAGTGGTCCATTCGGCGGTTTGTTTAGCCCGTCTGTACCGCGCTGCATGGTGGTGTGGTTGCAAAGACGGACCTCGCCATGGACGTTGGGAGTGAAGTTGCGCATCATGCAGCCTATTGCGCACAGTTTGAGTCGTAACACGACGTCCTGTGGCTGTGGAAAAGCATTATTCAACACGGTGGCGTTGCTGTCAGGGTTCCTCCGAGCCATAATCCGTAGGTTGCGGTCATCCACTGCAGTTGTAGTCCTTGGGTGGCCTAAGCGAGGCATGACATCGACAGTTCCTGTCTCTCTATATCTCCTCCATGTCAGAACAACATCTCTTTGGTTTAGTCAGAGACGCCTGGACAGTTCCCTTGTTGAGAGCCTTTCCTGGCATTCACGTATCGTACAGCGGACGCGATCGAACCGGGGTATTAGTCGTCTAGGCATGGTTTAACTATAGACAACACTGTTTACTTTCTTCCTGGCGGAATGACTGGAACTGATCGGCTGTCGGACCCCCTCCGTCTAATAGGCACTGCTCATGCATAGTCGTTCACGTCTTCGGGCGGGTATATTGGAATCTCTGAACAGTGAAAGGGACTGTGTCTGCGATACAATATCCACAGTCAGCCTCAATCTTCAGGAGTTTTGGGGTGATGCATAACTTCTTGTGCTGTATTTTATATGTAGTACTGAGCAAAGAAATTCGTCTGTACCTCTCAGTGTTTCCTACCACCTTCCTGACATACAAAGAGGGTGGACAAAAACATGAAAACACACTACTAATACGGTCTAGGAGAACCATTGGCTTTCAAAACACCTCCCAGTCGTCTCAGATTCGGTAAGTAAAGATTATGATTTTTAAGGGAATCTTACGCAATCCTTCTTGTAAAATGTTAGCAAATTCAGGTAACGTTGCTACAGTTGGATAGCGATCACGCACACTTCTCTCGAAAGTAAGCCTCAAAGGCTCAATAACATTGAAATCTGGTGACTGTGGTGCCCAAGAAAGATGCGACAATTTATTCAGGTGCTCACGAGACCAGACCTACACTACCCTAGCTCTGTGACCATGAGGCCTGTCTTATTGAAACACAGCTTCACAGTTGGGAAACAAACATTGACTCGATCAACCAAAATGGTCACATAATCCGTGGCCAGAAGTTGGAAACAGTGCGACACAAGATTCATTCTACCAAATGATTTTTTTCTTTCATTGCCCCACAATCCAAGTTTTCATGGCTTGACTTCCACGATTACCTGTTACGGGCATTTGCACCAATCATGAGTGGTTTAGGGATTCTAGCTCGCTCTGCAATTCTCTACCCGTGGAGCTCCCGTCCTGTTGTTTTGATGCTGACGGGGTTCCTGAACGTTCCTAACGAAAGTACCAATCCTCCGAAATTCTTGTTGCCGAAAACACCATGTCAAAATAACATATCTAGGTTTATGACAAGGATTCAGTTTGTCTCCAACAATTTTTAATATATGTTGTTGATATTTTGGGACAATGGCTAAAATAAGCAGAATTTTACGCCTGTAACTTTAGCCACCAAACAACCCAATCACCACACTCCGCTGTTGATCAGTTCTTACAGCCGATAGTAGCTCGCCTCTCAGAAAGCCACATATTCTTTAAATGTAACTGCCAAGAGTTATATATTCACAATCTCGACCCAAAAAACGAAAGTCATGGCTTTAGAGGTCAAGTCCAGTTCCCAAGCAGAATGTTAAATTTCTCTTTAGTGCTTGCTCAATGTAGAGACTGAGAAACAGTAGCGGATAAGTTAAAAGCCGTTTTACGGTATGTTTGTTATGCACGTTATTCTGTAACACCCTCCCCAGACTTCCATACACAGGAGAGCACCCGAACACATTAGTTAAACGCTCGCCTGCAGCCACGGAGTAAATCGATTTTTAAGTAATTTGCTCCAGCGTAAGACAACTGAAGGTCACGCGCTAATACACTACGACAAGAAGATATATTTAGTCTCCAGAGTAGAGATGGGCAAACTGAAACACGTAAATGTTTCGAAACAAATGAAACAGTACAATGTAATGTTTCGATACGGTGTTTCGAAACAGTGAAACAGTTTGTTTTGTAATCTAATAAACCTACACATTTTATCATCTTGAATGTCTACTGTGTAAGTATGTCCATATAAACACAAATGAGGTGCGAGAGCGCTAATCATATCGCAGAAAGTATGAAACTATCACTTAGGCGTTTTGGCAGTTCCGTATTTCCTGCAGCAAATGCGCTGCTTTTGTGTCATGTACTTTCATACTTTTCAATTGGCTGAGGAAAGCCTTAGCTGAAGACAGAAGAACCACCACGAACGGAACTGGAGGTGGGAGCAAACTGCAGAAACAACAGATATGCTACTGGGATTCCCACATTCCGTTAGTGTGGGTAATATACCCATCCTGCTAATTTCCATGCACACAAAGGGAATCATTGTGGATAATAGGCACAGTGACTGTAGACTCACAAATAACGCAAAATAATTCGAATAAATAACAAACTATAACAGAAAAAAAATTGTGTTTCAAGGTGTTTCGAACCGTTACTATGAATTTACGATGCTTCCCGTTCACCATTACACTATCAGTGATATGTCAAACAGATTGCTTGCAATTATACCTACATCATATTTATATACATATCTAATAACTGTCACTCTACGCCTTTTTTTATTTGAAATGTTGTAGTCTTACTTGCGTTTCTTAATATGATTACTGTACATGAACAGAGAAGCGTATGTTATAAAAAAAGTGTAATTTAACTGAATGATTTTCACATATTTATTATTTTGAATGCGAATAGTATGCGTTGTTTTATTGTTGGTTAGTGTTTATAAATCAGATGTTACGCCATTTCGGAATAGGACAGTCAGCTAGAAACGAAGCTTTATTTTCGGATATCTTAAGCTTCATGCTATTGCTTGTCAAAAAGATTTCCACACTCTTGAAAGTGTTTCACGAAGTGTTATGTTGTGTTTCAGTACCTGTGCCGAGCCCGAATCTCGTCCGACACAGAGCGGAATGAAACATCACTGTTTCGATACAATTAGTCCGTTCCAAGCACAGGTGGACTGAAACAGCCTTATTTTGAAACAACGATACAGTTTCTGTGTCTGGCTCTAGATCCGAGACAAGGGCGGAATGAAACACCACTGTTTCGAAACAGTGAACCATAGCCGTTCCGAAACACTGAAACAGTTCCAGGTATCGATACACTGTATCGAAACATAGAAACAGTGGCCAAGTCTACTCCAGAGTAGTTAGTTTTGCTTCCTCATTGGTGTGTGTGTGTGTGTGTGTGTGTGTGTTTGTTTTCTGATCATGGGAGAAAAGTCGAATGGACGGCCTGTACTTTGCAAGGACAGGAGGTGCCTCAAACATATAAACAGACCATGGTTAGAAATTAAAAACACTTGTGCACAGTTATGTACATAGATAACTAACCTATAGGTTTTGATGATTCAGTATGCTTGTATCAAAATATGTGATATACCTGACCGGATCTTTCGATTGCATTGACGCACAAGCTTAAATTTTTTTTCCACCGCCAAGAGACCGTAGACCTTAGTACACTCATGTTCAGAAAAAACGTAACACCTTAAACGACTAGAGATACGACGTTCATGTCCACAGGACACGTACATTGGTATGTTCTGCAGAAGTGATTGGCGTTTAAGCCATATCAGCCCACGAGTTATACTGGGGTAAGTCAATTATTATCCGCAGTTTGGCTATATATTTGTTTATTTTGGTAATACTGTCGTTTTACGCTGATGACGCATGCTTTGTTTATTTGTTTTTATATCTTTGCAATTTTCAAGCTGCTAGGTTATTTTCGTTATCGCTGCCGTGCTGTTAATCATGGCTGCTCCGCTGTCAATTTGCTCCAAAGGAGAGCAACGTTCAGTGACCTGTTTTTTGTGGTCGGAAGGCGTATCAGGCGCCGAAATTCATCGAAGACTTTTGGTACAGTACGGGAACAGTGTTAATGCCATAACGAAGTGTCTACGAATGGTTTGAAAAATTTCGAAATGGTCGAACAAGTGTTACGCGTGATGGAGCCGGACGACCGTTTACCGCCACAAATGAAGAAACCATTGAGCGTTCACTTGAAATGATTCTCTTAGACGATTAATTATTGACGAAGTGGCACAGCGTCCGCAAATTAGTCACGTTTCTGCCTACGAAATCATCCACAACAGACTTGGGTTTCATCAAGTTTGTGCAAGAAGGGTCCCAAAACAACTCACACAGTTGCATAAACAAACGCGCTTGGACATCTATCTGCAAAAAAACATTTGGATCGCTATGGTAACGAAGGGGACAAGTTCTAGGACAGGATCATTACTGGTGACGAAACATGGCTCCACCATTACGAGCCGGAAAGTATGGAATGGAAACATTCAAATTCGCCGTGCAAGGAAAAGCTCAAGAGCCAACCGTCCGCAGGAAAACTGATGCTTACGGGTTTTTGGGGCGCACAAGGTCCACTACTAGTACATTATGGGGAAAGCTGCATAAAAGTAGACAGCGTACGTTGCAGTGAGATGCTTACTGCGAGCGTAAAGCCTCCAATTCGAAGCAAACGCCGAGGATTGCTGTCAAAAGGAATTGTGTTGTTGTACGACAATGCCCGTCGGCATACTGCTGCCCACACTGCTGAAACGCTCCAGAAAAATTTGAAGTGCTCGGTCATCCTCCATATAGTCCCGATCTTTCCCCCTTCTGACTATCACTTGTTTTGTCTACTCGAACAGGCATTAAGGGGCGGTCGATTTGCCTTGGACGAAACAGTGAAAGAAGCGGTGCATTCCTGTATTGCAGCTTAACCGAGAACCTTCTTTTATGACGGCATCAGGAAGCTTGTATAACTGTGGACCAAGTTCCTTGAAACGCAGGGAGACTATGTCGAGAAATGATGGTCTTGTAACTTTCCTATTTGATTACAGCCGGCCGTGGCGGCCGAGCTGTTCTAGGCGCTTCAGTCCCGAACCGCGCGACTGCTACGGTCGCAGGTTCGAATCCTGCCTCGGGCGTGGATGTGTGTGATGTCTTTAGGTTAGTTAGGTTTAAGTAGTTCTAAGTTCTAGGGGACTGATGACCTCAGATGTTAAGTCCCATAGTGATCAGAGCCATTTGAACCATTTGATTACAATAAAATTTTTCAACTACTTTGCGGATAATAATTGGCTTACTCTTGTACGAGGTGCATTCAATTTCTAAGGCCTCCGTTTTTTTTCTTCGGACTGGAAAGAGATAGAAACATGCGCATTATTTTAAAATGAGGCCGCGTTCATTGTCAATACGTCCCAGAGATGGCAGCACCGTACGGCAGATGGAATTTTACCGCCAGCGGCGAGAATGAGAACTGTTTTAAAAACTTAAAATAGCGACGTTTTCCTTACTTGAATAGCATGCAACATTCGTTTTCTGAATTTGCGTGGTGTGAAACCAATTGAAATTCATCGACAGTTGAAGGAGACATGTGGTGATGTAGTTATGGATGTGTCGAAAGTGCGTTTGTGGGTGCGACAGTTTAATGAAGGCAGAACATCGTGTGGCAACAAACCGAAACAACCTCGGGCTCGCACAAGCCGGTCTGACGACACGATCGAGAAAGTGGAGAGAATTGTTTTGGGGGATCGCCGAATGACTGTTGAACAGATCGCCTCCAGAGTTGGCATTTCTGTGGGTTCTGTGCACACAATCCTGCATGACGACCTGAAAATGCGAAAAGTGTCATCCAGGTGGGTGCCACGAATGGTGACGGACAACCACACGGCTGCCCGTGTGGCATGTCGCCAAGCAATGTTGACGCGCTACGACAGCATGAATGGGACTTTCTTTTCGTCGGTTGTGACAATGGATGAGACGTGGATGCCATTTTTCAATCCAGAAACAAAACACCAGTCAGCTCAATGGAAGCACACAGATTTACCGCCACCAAAAAAATTTCGGGTAACCGCCAGTGCTGAAAAAAAATGATGGTGTCCATGTTCTGGGACAGCGGGGGCGTAATCCTTACACATTGCGTTCCTAAGGGAACTACGGTAAAAGGTGCATCCTACGAAAATGTTTTGAAGAACAAATTCCTTCCTGCACTGCAACAAAAACGTCCGGGAAGGGCTGCGCGTGTGCTGTTTCACCGAGACAACGCACCCGCACATCGAGCTAACGTTACGCAACAGTTTCTTCGTGATAACAACTTTGAAGTGATTCCTCATGCTCCCTACTCACCTGACCTGACTTTTGGCTTTTTCCAACAATGAAAGACACTCTCCGTGGCCGCACATTCACCAGCCGTGCTTCTATTGCCTCAGCTATTTTCCAGTGGTCAAAACAGACTCCTAAACAATCCTTCGCCGCTGCCATGGAATCATGGCGTCAGCGTTGTGAAAAATGTGTACGTCTGCAGGGCGATTACGTCGAGAAGTAACGCCAGTTTCACCGATTTCGGGTGAGTAGTTAATTAGAAAAAAAATCGGAGGCCTTAGAACTTGAATGCACCTCGTATGTGAGCATCGATGTCGCGGCACATCACCATCTACCGGCTCTTGTCGCTGTAAACCCCGGATCAGTGTGACTTGAGCAGATTTGCAGTATGCCTCGCAGAGATATCCGCGGACAGTACCGTCAAATCTGTGAGTTTGAAAGACGGCACATTATGGGCGTGAGAGAATGTGATGCATCCATCCGGGAAGTGTTTCGGCAGTGCAACGGGTGTGCGCAGAATGGTACACGGAGGGTCGTAGAACACGATTAGATGGATCAGGTCGCTCCACCCAGACCGGTCCCCGAGAAGATCGACGTCTCATATCCGAATGGCATTGCAGGACAAGAAATCACAGTTGGTGCGTGTCCAGGGCACTGTGACCAGTATGACCTACGTGAATGGCGTCCTGTGACCTGTAGCCTTACCCTTTCCGTACAACACACCAGACGCCATTTTACAGCAAAACAATGCACAACCACATATTGCTGCTCGAACACTTGCCTTCTTGGTATCATAGAATGTGGCCTTTTGCCATGGTCCGCCAGATCACCACACTAGTCGCAATTGAAAATGTGTGGGGTATGGCGAAACGACATGTGCAGTTCTGTGACCAAATGGCAATCACCACAGATGAAATTTGGAACCAGGTGAATGCAGAATGGACGGCTATAACGCAGGACGCCATCCGCGCCTTACGCGCGTTGATGCCATCACGCATGGAACAAGTTATCAGGGCCGCTCATGGCGGAACCTGTGCCTACTAGGCAATGGGAGACATGCTGAACCAAGGCGACTGAAATGCTAATCATTTCTGCAGAACACAATAATGTATATATCCTGCAAATATGAACGTCCTTAGTCTTTCAAGGTGTTCGGTTTTTTTGCATGATTGTATACGACATAAATTTCAACGTGATACCTCTACCCGTTCCTGAGAAAGGTGCGTTAACAGAGAAATAGAAAGTGGCTGGGTACAAACAATAAAGAAAGATCTTAATTTTATCCATTGTTTTTCAGTGTTTCGTCCGGGACTGTTTAACTTTCGTAAAATGAAGAACAAACCGCCTTCAGTCACAAGTTGCGTTTATTTACTGCACTATGCGTTTCGAGCCCTGGAGGCTCATCTTCAGGTGCTTTTTACTGATGTACATCAGGTTTTTTAGTTGTTTGCCTCTTGATATTACTTTTTGTGTTACAACATGGTATATTGTAGAAATAAGTTCAACAGCGTTAATAACATGAAGCTAACTTACAGTTTAACATTGTATGACGTCTGCTTCTGTTGTGCAGTTGGTATATACAATACATATCTTTAATTTTGCAGTACATACTGGGATATATACATAGTCACACACTTTTTTGCACATTGTAGTAGCAAAACGTAAACGTGCCAAAGATTCTCCTTCATACAGATGTTCTACTTCTAAATATAATCGATTTTCTTGTTTCACAGAAGATAATATGATATAGTATTACTAGTACATAGGTATTATTAAAATAATTATTTGGCACTACGTTGTAGGTTGTCAGCTGTTTGTACTATTATAAATTTGATTCCTCACGAAAAAATAAACTTTTAAAGGTGTAGAAAGAATTGTGGCTGTTAAACTCTGTCTGTTCATTCAACACGTTTTCGGAATATTCTTCTTTGTGTAGCATTATTTCTAACTGTTCTAGTAGATTAAGTTTTTTACTGTTGGGTTCTGTGTGAAGTACAGTTAGGCTGTAGTGGATGTCGCCAAGTCTGTGTTTATTAATATACATGTGGTTAGCTATTGTAGATTTTTCAAAATGGTTTAGTCGAAAGGCGTCGGTTTGTTCTTTATACCGTGTGTGGAATGTTCTTCCAGTTTTTCCTATGTAAAATGCAGTGCAACTGTTACATCGTAATTTATATATTGCACTGTCTTGTGTTACTGGCTTGTTTGTGTTCACTGTGTGAGGTAAGTGGTATCCAAGTTTGCTGTTTGTGGAGAAAGATATTTTAATATTTTTTTTTTGTAATAAGTTAGCTATTTTTTGTGATACTGTGCCTAAAGTATGGAATGCTTGTGAAGATTTGTTTTGTGTCGGTCGTTTTCTTTTCAGTGCTTTTGTGAGTGTTGTAAATAAACTCAACTTGTGACTGAAGGCGGTTTGTTCTTCATTTTAATAAAGAAAGAATTGAAGAAAGCCGGTAAGTGCTTTAGCTATCAGAAAGATAGGCCTGTTTGGAGACGCAGCTGGGTTAAGGTTGTCTGAATTGTTTGCGCTAAGCGATAGCCTTGCATGAAGGTCGCCGCCCCCGCCCCCCCCCCCTACCCACCCTTGAAGATAGTGTGTGTGCACGCGCAGGTTCTGCTATCTCCCCAGGGCCCTGTTGTGGTTTACTTTCCCCTGAGTCAGCGGCGGAAGCACACATTACACTAATTAATCTGCACTCAGTCACTCGTTCAGTGACGTCAATCGCTCCTATCTCTGAGAGGGCAGCCTGGGAAAGTTTCGGCAGCACTGCTCGACCCAGAAACCTACTCGATCCACTTGTCCGCAGCTCGTGGTCTCGCGGTTGCGTTCTCGCTTCCCGAGCACGGGGTCCCGGGGTAGATTCCCGGCGGGGTCAGGGATTTTCACCTGCCTCGAGATGACTGGGTGTCTGTGTTGTCCTCATCATTTCATCATCATTCATGCAAGTGGAAGATTGGACTGAGGAACGGTTGGGAATTTGTACGCGCAGTTGAGCGCCCCACAATCCAATCCATCATCATCATCATCGATCCACGCACAGCATTGCGTATGGTGAAATTGCTTGAATCGGTGATGCGTCAACGCTGACTGCCTAATGTGTCTGCAAGGAATACCCGTACGAGGGACGTTCTATTGTTCTCCACTCGTTTGGCTACAAAATCCTATTTTTCAACATAATCTCCGTTCAGTGCGACGGCCTGACATCACCTTACTGTGACGGCCTGTATGCGCGCATGGTACCACTCTATTGATCAGAGTTGGAGTCATCGTCTTGCCGCATCAATAACCTTCCCGTTATCCATGAAGTGGGTCAGGCATGTAATGGCAGTTGTGGGGAAGACGGATAGTCGTCTTCGGTTCATTGGTAGAATTTTGGGAAGATGTGGTTCATCTGTAAATGAGACCGCTTATAAAACACTAATACGACCTATTCTTGAGTACTGCTCGAGCGTTTGGGATCCCTATCAGGTCGGATTGAGGGAGGACATAGAAGCAATTCAGAGACGGGCTGCTAGATTTGTTACTGGTAGGTAACATCACGCGAGTGTTACGGAAATGCTTCAAGAACTCGGGTGGGAGTCTCTGGGGGAAAGGAGGCGTTCTTTTCGTGAATCGCTACTGAGGAAATTTAGAGAACCAGCATTTGAGGCTGACTGCAATACATAAGAGAGATTAGGGCTCGTACAGAGGCATGTAGGCAGTCATTTTTCCTTCGTTCTGTTTGGGAGTGGAACAGGGTGAGAAGATGCTAGTTGTGGTACGAGGTACCCTCCGCCACGCACCGTATGGTGGATTGCGGAGTATGTATGTAGATGTAGATCCACGTACTGCTTACCGCAGAGTGCAGCCTCCATTGGCCCAAACAGATGGAAGTCGGAAGGTGTGAGTTCCGGGCTGTAGCGTGGATGAGGAACTTTAGTGAGCCTGAGGCGTTGCGTTCTCACGGAAAGGAGAAGTTGGTTTGCACTTTTGTGGCGACGAACACGGTGAAGTCGTTTCTTCAATTTCCTTACGGTAGCACAGTACGCTTCCGAGTTGATCGTTCCACCATCGGAAAGGACATGAAACAGAATAACAGCTTCTGAGCGCCAGAAGACCGCCGCCATGAATTTACCGGCTGTGGGTGCGGCCTCGAACGTTTCCTTCGAAGGAGAGGTGGTGTGGCGACAGCCGATGGATCTCCGTTTTGTTTCCGGTTCGAAGTGATGAACCGCATGTTTCATCGCCTGTAGCAAGACGTTCCACAACAAATTGACACGATCAGCCTCTTGAGGCGCAAGCAATTCCACGCACCGTTACCGTACTACAACTGTTTGATGACGTGTTCGCTAGGTAGATTTGCAACAGGGCACTCAAGGAGAAGGGTTCCTGTGTCGCATCGGCTAATTCACGCCTTTGTTAGAGCAGCGTGGTTGGCTACACGTCAGCAGAATACACCGATATGATCCTTCTGAATGGCGAAGCTCACCGTAATACTCCAACAGGAATGCACACTATTTTTGTAAAAATACCGTTTTCGTTCTGCATGTGTGAAAGTTTTACAGTGTGTAAATACACCCTTCTCGCTTCTTTTCAAACTTAGTTCAACCTGTTCCCGTGAGTGGCGCCGTCACAGCATGTCTTCAAAATGGCTCTTACACTTGACGTTCGCCATACGCGACGTGCTGTCATAGAATTCTTGTGCTGTGAAAACTAGACAGTGGGAAACACCCACAAGAGGTTGAAACAGGTGCATGGAGATGCTGTTGTCGATAACAGTACAGTTAGTCGGTGGGCAAGCAGGTTATGTGATGAAAGCGGGCACAGCTATATTAAGGATTGTCCTCGCAGCGGCAGGCCTCGTACTGCACACACTCCAGACAATGTGCAGAGGGTTAACGAATTGGTGACTGCCGACAGACGAATCACAGTGAACGAATTGTCACGCTACGTTGGGATAGGGGAAGGAAGTGTTTGCAGAATACTGAAAGTGTTGGCGTTAAAAAAGGTCTGTGCCAGGTGGGTTCCCAGGATGTTGACAGTGGCTCACAAAGAAACAAGAAAAACGGTATGTAGCGAACATTTGGAACAGTACGAGAATGGTGGAGATGAATTTCTTGGAAGAATTGTGACAGGTGATGAAACATGGCTCCATCATTTTTCACCAGAGACGAAGAGGCAATCAGTTGAGTGGCATCATGCAAATTCACCCAAGAAAAAAAATAAATTCAAAACCACACCTTCTGCTGGAAAAGTTATGGCTACGGTGTTTTTCGATTCCGAAGGCCTCTTGCTTGTGGACATCATGCCCAGTGGAAGCACCATAAATTCCGATGCATATGTGACGACACTGAAGAAACTTCAAGCTCGACTGAGTCGTGTTCGACCACGTCGGCAAAAGCAGGATGTCTTGCTGTTGCACGACAATGCACGGCCACATGTCAGTCAAAAAACCGTGGAAGCGATCACGAAACTCGGATGGACAACACTGAAACACCCACCTTACAGTCCTGACCTGGTTCCGCGTGACTATCATCTCTTTGGGAAACTGAAAGACACTCTTCGTGCAACAAGGTTTGAAGATGACGACTCCCTTGTGGACGCTGCCAAACAGTGGCTCCAACAGGTTGGTCCAGAATTTTACCGTGCGGGTATACAGGCGCTGGTTCGAAGATGGCATAAGGCAGCTGACAGGGATGGAAATTATGTGGAGAAATGAAAATATTGTCCCTAAAGGATGGATCTACACACTGTAAAACTTTCAAATATGTAGAATAAAAGATGGATTTAAAAAAAAAGTGTGTGTTTCTTTTGGAGTGACCCTCGTAGAACAGCTGGTCGTCGTCTTTATCAAGACCATTCTCCGCGCGCGTTTGTTTGTTTGTTTGTTTGTGTGTGTGTGTGTGTGTGTGTGTGTGTGTGTGTGTGTATGAGAGTATGAGAGAGAGACAGAGAGAGAGACACTGTCCGCCGCTCGTGGTCTCGCGGTAGCGTTCTCGCTTCCCGAGCACGGGGTCCCGGGTTCGATTCCCGGCGGGGTCAGGGATTGTCACCTGCCTCGAGATGACTGGGTGTTTGTGTTGTCCTCATCATTTCATCATCATCCAGGAAAGTGGCGAAATTGGACTGAGCAAAGGTTGGGAAATTGTACGGGCGCTGATAACCACGCAGTTGAGCGCCCCACAAACCAAACATCATCATCATCAGAGAGAGAGACAGACAGACAGACAGTGTTCTTGCAGTACATGTCACTAAAGTGGTGTGTATCCGTACATCTACCTTGCTGATGAATGCTGCCCGTGACCAATAAAAGGACGTGATAATTTAATATCTGGGTGAGCGCAACTTCTGCGTATTTTTTTGATATACACACAGTAGAGCCAAAGAAACTGGTACGCCTGCCTGTTATCGTATAAGGCCCCGCGAACAAGCAGAAGTGCCGCAACACAACGTGGCATGGACTCCATTAATGTCTGAAGTAGTGCTGGAGGGAACTGACACTATGAATCGTGCAGAGCTCTCCATAAATCCGTGCGAGGGGGGGGGGGCACTCTTGGGATATCACATTGTCTTGCTGGAATTGCCAAGTCCGTCGGAATGCACGATGGACATAAATGGATACAGGTGATCACACCGGATGCTTACGTACGTGTCACCTGTTAGAGTCGTATCTAGACGTATCAGGGGTTCCATATTACTCCAACTGCACACGCCTCATACCATTACAGAACCACCACCTCCCTGCTGAAATGCAGCGTCCATGGATTCATGAGGTTGCCTCCATACCCGTACACGTTCACCCGCTCGATACAATATGAAACGAGACTCGTCCGATCAGGCAACATGTTTCCAATCATCAACAGACCACTGTCGGCGTTGATGGGCCCAGGCGAGGCGTAAAGCTTTGTGTCGTGCAGTCACAAAGGCTACACGAGTGGCATTCGGCTCCGAAAGCCCATATCGATGATGTTTCGCAGGCTGACACTTGTTGATGGCCCAGCACTGAAATCTGCAGCAATTTGCGGGAGGGTTGCAATTTTGTCACGTTGAACCGTCCTCTTCAGTGATCTTTGGTCCAGTTCTTGCAGGATCTTTTTCCGGCCACAGCGATGTTTTTCGACATTCACGGTACACTTGTGAAATGGTCGTACGGGAAAATCCCGACAACATCGCTACTTCGGAGGTGCTGTGCCCCATCGCTCTACTATAACGCCACGTTGAAACTCACTTATATCTTGATAACCTTCCATTGTAGCAGCAGTAACAGATGTGACAACTGCGACAGGCACTTGTCTTATATAGGCGTTGCCGACCGCAGCGCCTGCCTACATATCCCTTTATGTGAATACGTATGCGTGTACCAGTTCCTTTGGCGCTTCAGTGTATGTATTGGTTGTCTAAAAATCCTTAGATGTATGAAGTTGACGTTAATATGTGATGTTCCCATATAAAAAATTGTTTTGAATATTTTTTATACAAGGTGTACAACTTTGCTTCCGCCGTTTGCCGATACGTGACGACAACCGAAAGTAGCGGTCGAAAAAAAACAGATCGCAGACGTCAGGCAGTTAGCTTGGACCTCGGTCAGTATAACCCCATTCAAACATTAGTGGATTTTTGTCTGCATCGTAAAGTTGTTCTTTATCGAAAATGTCAATTTACGAGCTTAATTCTCGTCATTTGCAGGAGGTATTACTGTTTTGTTTCAATACGAAGAAAACAGCGGCTGAGTCTCATGGAATGCTCTCAAGTACGTATGGCAAGGACGCTATTAGTGAAAGAACGTGTGGTGAGTGGTTTCAACGCTTCAAGAACGGTGATTTTAACGTCGTAGAAGTGGTGGAAGAGAGAATGTTTTCAAAGATGTAGAATTGGAGACCCTGCTGAGTGAAGACTCGCGTCAGACTCAAGAAGAATTGGCACGATCAGTGGGAGTGACACAGCAAGCCATTTCAAAACGTCTTAAGGCTATGGGCATGATTCAGAAAGAAGGAACTTGGGTCCCGTGTGAGCTGAAACCAAGAGACGTTAAACGGCGTTTGTGTGTTTGTGAACAGTTGCTTTAGAGGCAAAAATGGAAGGGATTTCTGCATCGCATTGTGACCGGGGACGAAAAATGGGTTCGTCACGACAACTCTAAACACAAAAAACCTTGGGAATATCCCGGCCATGCTTCCAAGTCGACGGCCAAACGGAGATTCACGTCTCCAAAGTCATGCTCTGCATTTGGTGGGACCAGCTCGGCGTCGTGTACTGTGAGGTGTTAAAACCCAGTGAAACAATCACAGGTGCTCGTTATCGAACACAATTAATGCGTTTGAGCAGAGCATTAAAAGAGAAACGGCCGCAATACAGCGAGAGGCACGATAAAGTGATTTTGCAGCACGACAACGCACGACCCAACGTTGCAAGAGAGGTCCAAACTTACTTGGAAACGTTAAAATGGGAAGCCCTACCCCACCCGCCGTATTCTACAGACATTGCTCCCTCTATCACCTGCTTAGGTCAATGGCGCATAGCCTGGCTGACCAACACTTCCGATCTCATGAACAAGTCACAAATTGGGTCGATTCGTGGATCGCTTCAAAACATGAGAGAAAGTAGTGGCCAGCGATGGAAAATAATTTGAATGATACATGTGTAACCAATTTGTTTCATTAAAGCCTCAAATGTTGGGGAAAAAACGGCGGAAGCAAAGTTGTACACCTTGTATTATTGTTCAAGAATGTATCTGAGGAGCGTCGTATTTATTTGCGCAGTTGCATTTTGTGTTAAATTCTTGACTGGCAGCACTGGTGCACAATCTGAATACGAAGTCCGAGCTGCACCAACGGTCAAAAATAAAGGAAAAAAAGAAGCAAAAATAAAGTTACAGGTGTGTGTGTGTGTGTGTGTGTGTGTGTGTGTGTGTGTGTGTGTGTCTTTAGTGCAAGGCACCGACTTCAATCGCCAGCTATGCCCCGCACCGACAATGCAGCCGTAGACACGAGGAAATTACGACACGAGGAAAACCGCAAAGACTTTGCGCTGGACAGGACGCAGCGCCGAGAGATATCGCAACAGAGCCAGCTGTTACGATGTGCGCGGCAGAGGGTGCCTTTTATTGCACGTATGCAGAAGTTTTTTTTTCCGCGTTCCATTATCTAATGGGGCTGGCGCACAATATATTGCGATCTCTGCCGCCATGACCTTCGCCAGAGCTGGGAAACGCTGAGTGAATTTGAGTTTCACGGAACACCAGAAAATAAGAGCGTCAAAGGGCATAGCGAGGGTCGGGAATCGAAGTTAGCAGTAAATACCTGCGCCCTACCATCAAGTCCACAGTAGAGTTGCGCTCTACCATTGCTACAGTTCGTTAGTTTTGGTACAGTATATAAATGACACAGTAAATGATAGGTTTACCGGTGATACTGGTAGCGTTGCTAGGGAAAGAAACACGCGAAACTGTGAGAGGTTAACGGAGCTGACGGCTTCTCTTTGTTTTTTGTTTGTCTATTTGTTTTGCACATAACTAGAACCGCACAGTTTGGTGTCTGTCCACTGCGTATTTTGCATCGTTGTAGAATACAAATTGCGTTTTGTAATTAATAAAAGTTAGTTGATCGCGTAGCTTCTGCGCTTGTATGTAACCAAAGCATTTGGTGCAAGTACTGTTTCCCTGCACAAACATAAAAAAATGTATATAATAATTGTTATTTTTTAGTCAGTAGAACTTTCTTCATCATGATCAAAGGAAATGGTTTCCTGTTATTATTATTGATGACTGTGAAGTTGCTTATGAATGACAGAAACATGTTTTATATAAGCTCGACGAAGCGATGTTTGACATATTTTCGTTTTGCGTGGTTTCTTTGTTTTTCTTTTTTTTTTAATTTCGTTGAAGAACTGGGGTTTTCTGGTGCTGTATGGCAAATCTGTATCGTTTTTTTAAAATTTTGTTGCAACATCCTTTTGTTTTGCGTTACAAATGAACAATTTTGGAATGAAACCTGTATTAAACATTGGCAATTCAAATTTTGCTATAAGTAGTATTTATTCTTAAGTAATGTACAGGAGGATAACTGTGTAGAACAAAAATGTTTCGTAGGTTATGTGGCCCTTTATATATCCTCATTCATTTTCCGGCCGGTTCACTGTTTCCAGTTTCTATGGGACTATAGTACACCACTGATGGCGTACGCAAAGCGATCGATGCGAGGGAAAGACCGGCAGATTTGCAACACCCGTAACATACAGGTAACGCCGGTACAGTCTTAACTTATCAAGGCTTCTGGGATAACTACCGTAGTCAACGCTTGCTTACGATAGTCCTCTGTAACCTACGATAGATTTACAACTCTGGTTCATAGAGTGGTTGGAGTCTAGACAGTGAGCACACGTAGCAGCAGCAAAACTCGCAGCACCTGAAGAAGACAGCTGGGTCTATAGTGGAAACATCGTGCATAAAACCGAAACAACTCAGCAGAACTCAGAGAAGACAGTGATTTGTAAGATAGTGATTTGTTATTTATTTATCTGCTGCCACTTAGAAATGACCTCACACATTGTTACTAAGACAAGTCATATTTTCATAATTTCTCTACCTGTAGAGAATGTGAAACTATTTTGATATTTCTATGTTTCAATAAGAGCTTTTAATTCTTATTTAATTCGAAGTAGCACACAAAACAAGTCTCGAACATACATTTGATCAATTTATCTGTATAGGCACGTATTTTTATCAGCAGTGAATAAGATAGCCAACCAGTTGCAATAAACGATGATTTTCAAGGGACTTAAACCCGTCTTCTTCAAAAAGGCAAGAAACAAACCTCACATTAGCAAACAGTCAGTAAAGCGATCTGTCTACTAATGTTTGTGTCTTGTCCTTCTGAAGAAGACTGGTTTAAATCTGTTGAAACCGTGGTTAAGGTTAATTGAAAAACGCCATTTATTGTAACTGGTCTGCTGTCTTATTCACTTCTGTAAATGTTGCTGAAGTGCAGCCATTTTAAAAATACTGAATATTTATATTACTTTTATATTACATTTGTTAAAGGTCGTAAGTGCTCTGCACAGGGCATAATCGGTATATTATGTGTACATCGTTGGCTTCCTTATTTCTTCGTTTTGTTTGCATGACGTGTAGTGTCGTGTGTAAGGTAAAACTTGATATAAGCTGTAATATCTCTTTATATTCGATGAATTATTCTGATACAATTCTACCCTTGAATGACGTTTACTAATTTTCTATCTTCATACTCGCAGAATCCATGCGCAAAATAGTTTCATACAATAACTATGCCATGAGCGCATAATTATTCTTTGTAGTACTCTCTCTAGTGGTTGTTAGAAAAAAAAAAAAAGCTTCCGAGATTGTCATCGTGCGGATTAGCCTAAGCTTTGTTTTGAAGAACTGTAATCTGATTATTGAGATTTATCACAGAAGATAACTGATACGAACTGTACGATTAAAAAGGAAATATATATAGATTGCTCCTTCATACAAAAGGTGTGTATTTGACATTTGAGAATTAATGATATTTATCGATATATTGCGTAGTTGTTAATCAGAAGGGAACTTCCGAAAGACTGGATACGAACCTGCATTTAATAATCCAAGAGCTCCATTACTTCTTCGGAAGGTTAAACTTCATCAAAGCCAAATATCCGCTTGATCTGAGGTTTCCCGACTGGTTATACAACGCTCCCAAAATTACGAGGCATTTTATTTGTACAGATTAGCAGACTGCCGCAAAGCACGAGCCTGCAGAGAAGAAGAATCATCGCCTGATTTCATTCTAACAAGTAAAATTTCAGAATCATTTTGAGTGACTGAGCTATGACTGTTTTTCCTATCATGAATGATTGATTGCTCGAACGAATTGAGAGCTACATAATCATGTAGATAGGAGAAAAAATTACAAAGCTAAATAACCAGTTACATCATTGTCATTACAGTTATTACTTTACCTATGTAAACAATGATAAGAATGTTGTATGCTGGGGTCTGGAGCAAAGGTGACATTCTGCCTCGCCCCAGAGGTGTCCCGTTGGGCTCAGGCCGTGATTCTGGGCAGGCCATTCCACTTTAGGAAAGTTATTGTCCACAAACCATCGCCTCACAGATGCTGCTCTCTGGCACGGTGCATTGTCATGTTGGAAGAACCATAGTGTCAGAACTGTTCCCGTACTGCACGCAGTACACAGCGCTGTAATATGTGTCTGTATCCTTCCAGACAGCATTTTCTTTAATGAGACCACACCCTAAAGATGCAAAACACCACTATACCGTGACACTACCTCCTCTGTACTTCGTCCGCCGCTCGTGGTCTCGCGGTAGCGTTCTCGCTTCCCGAGCACGGGGCCCCGGGTTCGATTCCCGGCGGGGTCAGGGATTTTCACCTGCCTCGAGATGACTGGGTGTTTGTGTTGTCCTCATCATTTCATCATCATCCAGGAATGTGGCGAAATTGGACTGAGCAAAAGATTGGGTAATTGTACGGGCGCTGATAACCACGCAGTTGAGCGCCCCACAAACCAAACCTCATCATCATCATCATCATCATCCTCTGTACTTCACTGTTGTCACCACACATGAGGGCACCGAACCCAGAGACTTCCATCGGATTGCTACAGTTCCCAGTCATTCATTGTCCAGCGGCGTCGCACTTTTCCACCACCTGAAGCGTCGGTTTGCTTTGGCTACAGAAGTAAGTGGTAGATGAGGTGTTGATCTTTTCGACTCCCCTCGCACATTGTGCTAACTGGGCTGCTGGTATCTCACGACTCATTCCTTTCGCTGATTTGATTCTATTATTCACGACCACGCACCGCAGTGGTCGACGGTCCCCGGTTGTCAGTACACACGGTCTTGCCTGGTCTTGGTTCAGCTGAGAGCGAGCGAGGTGGCGCAGTGGTTACACGCCGGACTCGCATTCGCGAAGACGAACCGCCCATCCAGATTTAGGTATCCCGTGATTTCCCTAAATCGCTCCAGACAAATGCCTGGATGATTCTTTTGAAAGGGCACTGCCGACTTCCTTCCCCATCCCATCCCATCCAATCCGAGCTCGTGCTCCGGCTCTAATGACCTCGATGTCGACTAGACGTTGGAAACCAATCTTCCTTCCTTCTTTGGTTTACCTGTGCTTTTTCCTTCGCGATTCCCCTTGGCACTCACAGTTGACTTGGTAAGCTTCAGAAGGGTTGAAATGAGTCCAGTCAAGTTGTTAACTCACGTGACGTCCACGGACGGGTCCAATGTAGGTATCATTGAGCTATCCTGACCGACCCATTTTCTGTTCCTGCTTCTCTGCTGTCAAAGCAGTTCTCCGTGCCTTCTTTCGTACCGGCTGGACTGTCCGTCCTTATATCTAGTGATCAGTTCCGCATTACATAGCGGTTTCCGGATGCTTTTGATTAGTTTCTCTTCATGGGACATCCACAACTGTTATCCACTATCAATGATAAAATCCGCTCCAATTATTTCTAAAAATACAAGCTCTACGCGGTTTCAGGACCCATGTCCATTCTTCAGGTGCATATTAAAATGTAAGCCCGCAAAATATGCATAACAAAGTTTCAACAAGGTTAAAGTATGTTAAAACAGTGCATCCCCGAGAGGCTTTCTGGCAGATCTAGGACTGAAGAGGATACTCTCATGTCATATACCAGGTATTCACTATATTAACATATTTTAACCTTAGTTAGGCCTCCTTTGCGGACTCACATTTTAATAAGGACCTGGAATGTGACATGAGAATGAAATTTTCGCTCTGTAGCGAAGCCTGCGCTGATATCAAACTCCATGGCAGATTAAAACTGTGTGCTAGACCGAGAGTCGAACTTGGGACCTTTGCCTTTCGCGGGAAAGTGCTCTAGCAGCTGAGCTACCCAAGTTTGGAAGGTAGGAGATGGCAGAAGTGAAGCCGTAACACACTTCACTTCTGCCAGTATCTCGTTTCCTACCTTCCAAACCTCACAGAAGCTCTACTGAAAACCTTGCAAGTCTTTCTTCCAGGAGTCTTGCAAGGTTTGCAGGAGAGCTTCTGTGAAGTTTTCAAGGTAATGGCGGAAGTGAAGCTGAGGACTGGTCGTGAGTCGTGCTTGGGTAACTCAGTTGGTAGAGCACTTGCCTGCGAAAGGCAAAGGTCCCGTGTTCGAGTCTCGGTCCGGCATACAGTTTTGATCTTGCAGGAAGTTACATGTGACATTTGTCTTGAAACTGGGCGATCCTTTCCGTTTCAGAAATAAATAATTTTTACAGCTTGCGATTAGATAGTGTAGTTACATTTGACACCCGTTCGGAGCACAACAGGCGGTAACTCCACGTATATTGTCTGGCTCCGCTCCGGTCAAATCACTGCTGGCCCGTTTCCTCCGCTCCGATTTCGACTCGATCGACCCCTTGCACGGTAGTGTAACATCCACGTGATAAATTTTTGGCTACAGTGCGACGAGAGGAAATTATGCCTGTAACAGTTATAAACATTATTTATTCGGCATATGAAAAAATAGTGAATTAATTATTTATATAATATTCTATGATATAATTAGACATATCGATGTGTATCATACAAAGACAATGATAATTGTAAATTCCTTTTATGATCTGCGTTTGTCTTCCTTTGTTTTTTTACCTTTTGCTTGTTGGCTTTTGTAGACTGCGGACGCATATCAGACTGAGGTCTGTTAAGAAATTGTAATTATTTGATAATTATTACTTGAAAATAGAGTTCATTATTATTATAAATATGAGGGAATAATTCTTTGTAACTTTAATCCCTCTCTCAGTAAACATTATCTGTGTTAATTATTTCTTTCCGCTGCAACGAGCGCAGCCATTGATGATAGCGATTTGTATCGCGTTTTTTGTCTGTGTTTTCCTTAGAAACGAATCAAATGTTTGCTTGCTGAGGTCTAAATACTGCACAATATGAAAGTATAGTTTATAGCGTTTAATAATCGTTTTAAATATATACTTATTTGGTCTAACAATAGAAAGTCTCTATCAATTGTCTGCCGCCATCTTAACAATTGTCTCAGCGGCAAATTCAAACTACGCAACTCTGCAGACATAAATGCTGAACGTAATACAAATGTGTAAAAATAAATGTGCACCGGTGGTCTCGAACTCATTTTAATGAAAATAATTCGAATCAGATTGGTTCTTTAAAAACAGTGCTCATAGCACAATCGTTATAACAAACTTTTCTAGCTGATGTATGGAGCCGAAATTAATTACGCACGAGTTGCGAAGAATATTGTTTCAGGTAACATACGTCAGTGTTGTGCGCGGCTGATATTCTGTGGTTTTAATGATCATTTTGCAGAAGATAACTGTTTCCATCATAATCCATAGTTGTGTAGAATCTGTTGTATGAACTGTGATTTAGTGACACTTACACAACTTACAGACAACACTTTAACACGACGTTAACTGGGAGTTCTTTAGCAACTTGATCAAATCTTTAGCCGGGAGAAAAATTATTTAGTAATTACTCAATGTAATAAAATACGATTATCATTTCCATTCACAAATTAGTTAAATACCAAACCACTGAATAACACAGCGAACGCCACAGTAGCCGCGCGGTGTCGCCGCCCGGTTTAGGGCGCCATGTCACGTATTGCGCTGTCCCCCAGCCGGAAGTTCGATTCCTCCCTCGGGCATGGGTGTGTGTGTTGTTCTTAGCATAAGTTAGTTTAAGTAGTGTATAGGTGTAGGGACCGATGACCTCAGCAGTTTGATCCCTGAGGAATTCACAAACACATTCCTTGCACGGTAGCATTAGAAGGAGCGCACTACTGTGGACGGGATCTGCTGAGCAGTCCCAGCCGGCAGTAGGGCCTCTCTCGGCACGTCTTGTCACAGGTCAGTTAGCTGCGCAGCAGCTCAGGGGTGCTGTGATTGCGCGCAATGGCCCCTCCCCTCCGTCTCTCTCCCCCCACCTCATTCCTTTCTCTCCTCCGCCCCTCCCCCCTGCCTGAACATAACCACACCCCTCCCGCGTCATGCCCCACTGCCAAGTCCTTTCTCTCTGGTCGGCGCCCATTTCACGTCACGGGAACGTTGCGTCGGCAACCGCGGAGGGCAGCGGAAGTTTCCAGTAGCGATGAGAGACTGGAGATTCGTACTGGAAAGGTACCAGACACTCGTCTTCTACAACGACTTAAAATGAGCGATGATAGATATGAAAGTCAGCGACGAAGGGAGTCATCGTAGAGCAGGGCTTCACAACGTACGTGCTCGCGGAGCAAGCTGTGAGCAGCAAGGCGCGAGCACGGAGCAGCGCGAGCACGCTGAGCACGCTACCCCCACTACCGGACCAGAGCGGAGAGTGGGGAAAGTCACGTGGGGCACACAACAGCTGCCGCCAGTCAATGTAAATCCGCGGCCACCTGCAGGGATATCACTCACGAATTATTACTGCGACAAATGAAACAAATAAAGGAGAATGTACACATGCCACATAATTTTATTAGCTTAGTGTATGCCTCTACATTCGCATTAATTCGTGAACTGTTACACAATAAAAGGTGTCACTGAAGTGTGGGATTCTCTGTTATCTTGTACTTTATGCCCTTTACAATTGCGTCTATGTTCGGAGTAATTGTTCTTGTGCATTTTAGACGCAGCATGCAGTTTAAATTTCGATCAGACAATGCGTTTCTCAGGCGCGTCTTGTTACATTTCATTGCAGAGAACAGTTGTTCACAAACATACGTGGAACCGAACATTGATATTATTGTAGCCGCCAGTTTGTGCAAACGAGGAAATCTATCCTGAGGGAAGTGTCTGTAGAATTCCAAAATGTTTTTCTTGTTCTGAAATTTGTCTCTGTATTCTCTGTCACACTGCAGGTCAATAATTTCTTGCTGCAGCTCAGGACGAATCTCTTAAATATTCGCTGAATATGTAGAGAACAGATCAAAATCACTGTCTAGTGCTGTCTGATCTTGAAAGCGCTGATCAACTAAACTATGTGAATAACGTTCAGTCTTTGTGAACATCTTGCATGGATGATAATTTAGGAAAATGAGCTAGGTTTCCTGTTTCCAGCTGACTCACCCAAAGTGTCAATTTCATTTTAAAAGCTCGTATTCGATCTATGAAATGAGTAATTAGCAGATCTTTACCTTGTAGTAAAATGTTCAAAGCATTCAGATGGCTAGTTAAATCTGCTAAGAACGCGAGATCACAATCAAACGTCCGCGCGCATTTCCCCTCCCTCCCTACTCCGCGATCTTCCACCTGCTCGCGAGTACGTGCCTGAGCAGACGCGAGTACTCGCGCTCAAAACTGGCCAGTTGTTAAGCCCTGTCGGAGAGCAACGATATTTATACGAAATATAGGATGGGAAAGGAAATGGAAAGGATGGGTGGGCAACTCGTGGCTTCTAGCCGCACAGGACGTTGTGGTAATGTAGTCGTGAAAGTTGAAAATCTACGCTACACCGGGACTTACCGCTGATGCTCCGCTGTTCTAGATCGGTTACCTTAACAGTCTCGGCCATCCGGGCACGCTTGCCGTCCGACATAAATTCTCAGCCGAGACGCAGTTTCCAAACACGATTTAATGTTCCAAAAGGACTCGATGCGGAAACTCGTCACAAGCCCTTCGCCAGATTCCAACAGGCAATGTGGCTGATGATCTAGTCGGGAATGTTGGCAAGAAGTTACTCTTGAAAATGTCGCCAAAGTTTCTGGAATAATTCACCAAACTTCAAGCAAATCAGCCTGGCGAGCGGTTCTAGGCGATTCAGTCCAGAACCGCGCTGCTGCTACGGTCGCAGTTTCGAATCCTGCCTTGGGCATGGATGTGTGTGATGTCCTGAGTTAGGTTTAAGTAGTTCTAAGTCTAGGGGACTGATGACCTCAGATGTTAAGTCCCATAGTGCTTAGTGCCATTTGAACCATTTCAAGCAAATCCTTGCGAAGACTGGCTTTGCGTTCCAGTAAACGGAAAATGCTGACACAGAACCTACACACGTTTCCATTCAAAATCCAAAGCCACAATGCCACACCTATACGACATGTACGAAGCAGATTATCACAGTGATTATTAATAGAACGATTTGGTATTGGCTGCATCTGGTTCGTTTGAGTGGAGTCGTAAATAAACAGAACTAGAAATTTTGGGATTCCGTAAATGTGTGTGAAACGAGACCTCTGTAGTCTCCCAAAGTTACTGGTTGGGTTGCGAAGTGCAGCAGAGGCATTACTGGCCATTTTTTCTTGCGAGAAACGATCACTACTGAACGTTACGTTGCAATTTTGGACCAATCTGTAGCCACACAGCAGGCGTTGGAAGATCGACGAGTCACTGCGTGGTTCAAGTAAGATTAGCCCGCCTCATCGCACATAGCAGGCGTTTCGCTTTCCTGATGAACACTTCGGGAATAGAGTCATTGCGCTGGATTATTGCTGATGTTCTCGCACCGGAATGGATCTGCCTTCATGCTGGCTCCATCTGACTCCTTTCGACTACTTTCAGCGGGGCACATAGGAAGACTTTACCTCTATCGGAACCATCCCACCACGCTGGACGAGCTAGAATAGACAATGTCTGTGGCATCTGAATCCAGTTCCGTTGTGACACTGCAGGATGTGATGGAAAATTTTCATTGTTCGTTTTCACCGTCTCCGCACTGCAAGTGGTGGACATATAGAGCAGATTGTAATGTGCTTGCAAAGGCAGCCTGCGGAGGTCGAGTTTGATTATGCACACTGATAGTGTACGAGCTGTACAGCGTACAGCGCCATCTGCTAGCAGCTTTTCGAACTATTTCGAAACTTCTGTATGACTTCCGTATAAATTTCTTCCAGCTTTCACTATAAACATACCGTTTTTCGCACTCGTCTGTCAGTCTTAATATACTCCGTCTTCAGACCACGAGTGGCCTACCGGGACCATCCGACCGCCGTGTCATCCTCGGAGGAGGATGCGGATAGGAGGGGCGTGGGGTCAGCACATCGCTCTCCCGGTCGTTACGATGGTATTCTTGACCGAAGCCGCTACTATTCGGTCCAGTAGCTCCTCAATTGGCATCACGAGGCTGAGTGCACCCCGAAAAATGGCAACAGCCCATGGCTGACTGGATGGTCACCCATCCAAGTGCCGACCAAACCCGACAGCGCTTAACTTCGCTGATCTCACGGGAACAAGTGTAGCCACTGCGACAAGGCCTTTGCCTCAATCTTAATATACGAGACATTTAATTTTGACTTCAGGGGCTCCCTTGTTGGGTAGTCTGTACATATAGTTATCATGAATCGCAGGCCACTGACACTGCTACGTAAATAAAAGGAAGTGAAACGGTGGCATAAAAGCAAAGAGCCTTTTATGTAGTTTTATAGGCAGATCAACAACAAGAAGAAGAAATTGAAGGCGGTGGTGGTGGTTACTGGCTGCACAGCCAGCTCAGATGTGAGTGAGTGTTGCAGTGTGCATGACACTGGTTCTGCTTCCTAGGCTGGAGGGAATCACAGTGAAGGTGATGCTAATGTTATGAAGATGATTATATGGTTCATGATGATCACTATCATCATCATGATCGAGTGGTGGTTTTGGATTGGTGGTGATAGAATGGTGGTGGTGGTGGTGGTGGTGGTGGTGGTGGTGATAATGATGATGATGAAGAAAAATTAAAAACTGATACAGATATGTGAAGCATCAAATACAAATTGACATAGTGTAGTATCTGTAAGCATTAATACGATATGTAACTTAACTGACAGACCAGACATTGCTTGGGCATTCATTCTGCTAAATTTTGTATTAGAAACAGAAACAAAAATTGAGCCGTGTTTGTAATGTGTTATTGAAAACACCTCTGAAATTATGAGATGGCTACTGCTTTCGCCTACAGCAGTTTGCACTTCCTTGTTGGAAGCTGTCAGAACAGTTACCCGGTGTCAGGAATTTCCTCAAGTTGACTGCAGTAGTGTCTTAGTACTAAAGTATGATGTATTAAAACTTCATTTTTTTTTCAAGCATCTCAGCGTTTCTAACACCATGTCTCCTGCACTCCGTATCGTACAACGGTGTATTTGTGCAGGCATTCGTACATTCAGCGGCATATGTCGATACTGTCTGCAAAATATATTGTGAATACAGTTAGCAGCAAAGAAGTAATAAATTTAAACGTCATGCACGATGCGCCAGTTTTTCACACATCCCATTGTTTATAACGCCATACCTGCTGAACTATCATACATAGGTGGTTCTTATCCCCACCATGATTGTTGCCTGACAGTAAAGATATGTGGACCACGTCTGATTGAAATTGATCCAGCAGTTTAGGAGATTTGGAAACACACACACACACACACACACACACACACACACACACACACACACATATATATATATATATATATATATATATATATATATATATAAAATTTGTTGTTGTAGTCTTCAGTGCTGAGACTTGTTTGATGCAGCTCTCCATGGTACCCTATATTGTGCAAGCTTCTTCATCTCCCAGTACCTACTGCAGCCTACATCCTTCTGGATCTGGTTAGTTTATTCATCTGTTGGTCTCTCTCTACGATGTTTACCCTCCACGCTGACCTCCAGTGCTAAATTGGTGATCCCTTGATGCCTCAGAACACGTCCTACCAACCGATCCCTTCTTCTAGTCAAGTTGTGCTACAAACTCCTCTTCTCTCCAATTCTATTCAATACCTCCTCATTAGTTATGTGATCTAGCCATCTAATCTTCAGCATTCTTCTGTAGCACCACATTTCGAAAGCTTCTATTCTCTTTTTGTCCACACTATTTATCGTCCACGTTTCACTTCCATAAATGGCTACACTCCATACAAATACTTTCAGAAACGACTTCCTGTCACTTAAATCAATACTCGATGTTAACAAATTTCTCTTCTTCAGAAACGCTTTCCTTGCCATTGCCAGTCTACATTTTATATCCTCTCTACTTCGACCATCATCAGTTATTTTGCTCCCCAAATAGCAAAACTCCTTTACTACTTTCAGTGTCTCATTTCCTAATCTAATTCCCTCAGCATCACCCGACTTAACTCGACTACATTCCATTATCCTCGTTTTGCTTTTGTTGGTGTTCATCTTACACCCTCCTTTCAAGACACTGTCCATTCTGTTCAACTGCTCTTCCAAGTCCTTTGCTGACAGAATTACAATATATATTATTCAGTTAGATATTAAATATAGTTGCTACCATGGATAAAGGAAGTACCATCTTATCAAAAAAATGGTTCAAATGGCTCTGAGCACTATGGGACTTAACATCTGAGGTCATCAGTCCCCTAGAACTTAGAACTACTTAAACCTAACTAACCTAAGGAACATCACACACATCCATGCCCGAGGCAGGATTCGAATCTGGGATTGCAGCAGTCGCGCGGTTCCAGACTGAAGCGCCTAGAACCGCTCGGCCACTGCGGCCGGCACCATCTTATCACTTACATAGCCAGAACGGTACGCATCCATCTGTCGGTGGCTCTGTTCAATTGCTCGAAACGTTTTATACTTAACAGCGCTCGGAAATCTTAAAAGTTGACTTCGTTCCTAGAGGTTGAAGAATGTGTCGTACTTCTTTAGTGCATCAAAATAGGCACGCACCCACAGATGATTGCTGTCGAATAAAACAGTGCGCAGGTGCTAGCACCTGTGTGAATAGGCTCCCAATATTTATAGTTTAAGAGGGCTGGAAGTCACACCTTGAAAAGAGATTTTCTTTTCGAGCTTTTCTGAAGAATTGCGTCTTGCTGCTAGACAAAACTGACGTCTACATCTACATCTACATCCATACTCCGCAAGCCACCTGACGGTGTGTGGCGGAGGGTACTTTGAGTACCTCTATCGGTTCTCCCTTCTATTCCAGTCTCGTATTGTTCGTGGAAAGTAGGATTGTCTGTATGCCTATGTGTGGGCTCTAATCTCACTGATTTTATCCTCATGGTCTCTTCGCGAGATATACGTAGGAGGGAGCAATATACTGCTTGACTCTTCGGTGAAGGTATGTTCTCGAAACTTTGACAAAAGCCCGTACCGAGCTACTGAGCGTCTCTCCTGCAGAGTCTTCCACTGGAGTTTATCTATCATCTCCGTAACGCTTTCGCGATTACTAAATGATCCTGTAACGAAGCGCGCTGCTCTCCGTTGGATCTTCTCTATGTCTTGTATCAACCCTATCTCGTACGGATCCCACACTGCTGAGCAGTATTCAAGCAGTGGGCGAACAAGCGTACTGTAACCTACTTCCTTTGTTTTCGGATTGCATTTCCTTAGGATTCTTCCAATGAATCTCAGTCTGGCATCTGCTTTACCGACGATCAACATTATATGATCATTCCATTTTAAATCACTCCTAACGCGTTCTCCCAGATAATTTATGGTATTAACTGCTTCCAGTTGCTGACCTGCTATTTTGCAGCTAAATGATAAAGGATCTATCTTTCTGTGTATTCGCAGCACATTACACTTGTCTACATTGAGATTCAGTTGCCATTCCCTGCACCATGCGTCAATTCGCTGCAGATCCTCCTGCATTTCAGTACAATTTTCCATTGTTACAACCTCTCGATACACCACAGCATCATCTGCAAAAAGCCTCAGTGAACTTCGGATGTCATCCACCAGGTCATTTATGTATATTGTGAATAGCAACGGTCCTATGACACTCCCCTGCGGCACACCTGAAATTACTCTTACTTCGGAAGACTTCTCTCCATTGAGAATAACATGCTGCGTCCTGTTATCTAGGAACTGCTCAATCCAATCACACAATTGGTCTGATAGTCCATATGCTCTTACTTTGTTCATTGTCCGGGGCACACCTTGTGCGACGGGCCACAAGCACGAGAGCGCTTGGCGCTTCAAAAGCTGACCGGACTCCCTGCGGCGACTGCGTCCGGTGGCGAGTGCGGAGGAGATGAAACCCTGTTTCCTTTTTGAAGTGGCGGCGCGCGCTGCCCGGCGAGCCTCGTTCGCAGTATGTGGCCGCCTGAAGCACCGCACAGAAGGCAGCGCTTTAATAAGTACAGCCCTCTCGAGAGAGCGGGCGCGGGTTCTCTGTTCACTGTACATTATACAGAAAGCTGCCGACCGCAAGAGGCGGTGGCTGTCCGCTCTGCTTTCACTGCCTGCGTCGTCCCTGAAAGCACCCTCCCCCACTCACTCCCGCTCTCCTGCCACACAGCTAACAAGTCACTTCGCATTAACATGGGCAGCTGTAGCCCGTCGATAGAGGGGAGCGGCTTACACGCTCGCTGCTCGCCGTGCTTCTTCCTGGTGGTCGATGGAGAATTTTAGCGTGTACATAAGATATGTACGTGCTACAGCCACACGAAATTCTTATAAAGACTGCTGGTGGGTGTAGCCTGATACTGTTCTTTAGAACGAAACCGGTGGTGACAACACATTATCAAGACAGCTGAGGTGGTCTCTTCTTATACCTGACATACAACTGCACTACTGGCCATTAAAACTGCTACACCACGAAGATGACGTGCTACAGACACGAAATTTAACCGACAGGAAGAAGATGCTATGGTATGCAAATGATTAGCTTTACAGAGCATTCACACAAGGTTGGCGCCGGTGGCGACACCTACAACGTGTTGACACGAGGAAAATTTCCAACCGATTTCTCATACACAAACAGCAGTTGGCCGGCTTTGCGTGGTGAAACATTGTTGTGATGCCTCGAGTGAGGAAGAGAAATGCGTACCACACGTTTCCGACTTTGATAAAGGTCGGATTGTAGCCTATCGCGATTGCGGTGTATCGTATCACGGCATTGCTGCTCGCGTTGTCGAGATCCAATGACTGTTAGCAGAATATGGAATCTGTGGGTTCAGGAGGGTAATACGGAACGCCGTGCTGGATCCCAACGGCCTCGTATCACTAGCAGTCCAGATGACAGGCATCTCATCCGCATGGCTGTAACGGATCGTGCAGCCACGTCTCGATCCCTGAGTCAGCAGATTCGGACGTTTGCAAGACAACAACCATCTGTATGAAGAGTTCGACGACGTTTGCAGCAGCATGGACTATCAGCTCGCAGACCATGGCAGCGGTTGCCCTTGACGCTGCATCACAGACAGGAGCGCCTGCGATGGTGTACTCAACGACGAACCCGAGTGCACCAATGGCAAAACATTTTTTCGGATGAATCCAGGTTCTGTTTATAGCATCATGATGGTCGCATCCGTGTTCGACGACATCGCGGTGAACGCACATTGGAAGCGTGTACTCGTCATCGACATACTGGCGTATCACCCGGCGTGACGGTATGGGGTGCCATTGGTTACACGTCTCGGTCACCTCTTGTTCGGATTGACGGCACTTTGAACAGTGGACGTTACATTTCAGATGTGTTACGACCCGTGGCTCTACCTGTTATTCGATCCCTGCGAAACCCTACATTTCAGCAGGGTAATGCACGACCGCATGTTGCAGATCCTGTACAGGCCTTTTTGGATACAGAAAACGTTCGACTGCTGCCCTGGGCAACACATTCTCCAGATCTCTCACCAATTGAAAACATCTGGTCATTGGTGAACTGTGGTATCGTGTTGAAGCTGCATGGACAGCTGTACGTGTACACGCCACCCAAGCTCTGTTTGACTCAATGCCCAGGCGTCTCAAAGCCGTTATTACGGCCAGAGGTGATTGTTCTGGGTACTGATTTCTCAGGATCTGTGCACCCAAATTTTACATTCGTGACCTCCTAGGGAGGTATAAGTAGGGGGAAGGAATATATTCGATACCTCATCCAGAAACGCACACTCTCGAAACCTGGACAGCAAGCTACACCGCGATGCAGAGTCTGCCACTTGAGTTTGCTACAACCACACAGCTGGTCTGATACTCCGTAGGCTCTTACTTCATCAGGCGACACTGCGGAACTGTATCGAACGCCTTCCGGAAGTCAAGGAAAACAGCATCTACCTGGGAGCCTGTATCTAATATTTTCTGGGTCTCATGAACAAATAATGCGAGTTGTCTCTCACACGATCGCTGTTTCCGGAATCCACATTGATTCCTACAGAGTAGATTCTGGGTTTCCAGAAATGACATGATACGTGAGCAAAAAACAAGTTCTAAAATTCTGCAACAGATCGATGTCAGAGATATACGCGTATAGTTTTGCGAATATGCTCGATGACCCTTCTTGAAAATTGGAACTACCTGTGCTCTTTTCGAATCATTTGGAACCTTCCGTTCCTCTAGAGACTTGTGGTACACGGCTGTTAGAAGGGGAGCGAGTTCTTTGGCGTACTCTGTGTAGAATCGAATTGGTATCCCGTCAGGTCCATTGGACTTTCCTGTGTTGAATGATTTCAGTTGTTTTTCTGTTCCTTGGAAACTTATTTCGATGTCAGCCATTTTTTCGTTCGTGCGAGGATTTAGAGGGCGTGCGAGGGCGCACTGAAGCTAGACAGCGCCTCGGACGAAGCACCTTGTTCCATCTGGCTTGGGAGGCCTTTGTTCAGGGTGCTGGGCAGGTAAGCAAGCGACCAGGCGCGTTTCTCCTCAACTCAGTCCAGGCACAAAAAGCGGACGTCCCCGGCGACCGCGGGCCTCGTATCTCTAACACACCTGCCGTTCTGACGGCCCGGGTCGTGGGGAACGCAGGTGGCAGGCGCCTGTTACGTAGGCAACCGGTCAAGCACGCTCCACATCGCTACCAATAGCCAATGGAAGCAAGAGCGAGATATCGAATATAGCCATCAGCATTGCATTATTGTGGTTTCAAGCTGATAATCGCCCCACACTGTGTAAGAGTAGTTACAGACGCGATGGAAGACTTTGATATTCGGAGAGGATTATTTTGTTTGGCAAGCGCACTCTCCTTGAGGAAGAAACAGAAAGGCGTAGACAGCAATTTAGATGTATCTGTTTGTACATAAGCGTGAAATGCTTGCACCTAGTGCACTTGGCACTAAACTGCCGCTCGAGCTTTCATTAGCATTAGTCTTAAACGTTCTACAAATCTCTGTTCATGCTTTTCGTTCCTTCCTCACTACAGGAGAAAATTTAAAAGCAGAGAAGTAATTACCGGCGACCAACACAACAGGAAGAAAGACTAGCATTTACGCTCTGCTTATTAGCAACTGGAAATTTTTACGTATTCACGTTAGTGATTAAAATGCGAAACAATAACAGCTGTATGTCAGATAGTTTCTGATGCCAGCAGTGACATATGAGAAACAAATTATTTTATTGAATTACGTATAAGAATGATAATCACAATAAAATATGCTTAATGAAATGTGAAATACACATGCGACCTGCCGCATAGGCTACTAGATAAAATCTGCTGCAGTATGTGATCAAAAGTATCCGGACACCTGGCTGAAAATGACCTAAGTTCGTGGCGCCCTCCATCGGTAATGCTGGAATTCAATATGGTGTTGACCCATCCTTAGCCTTGATGACAGCTTCCACTCTCGCAGGCATTACGATCAGTCAGCTACTGGGTTTCCTGGGGAATGGCAGCCCATTCTTCACGGAGTGCTGCACCGAGGAGAGGTATCGATGTCGCTCGGTGAGGCCTGGCAGAAGTCGGCGTTCCAAAACATCCCAAAGGTGTTCTATAGCATTCAGGTCAGGACTCTGTCTAGGTCAGCCCATTACAGGGATTTTATTGTCGTGTAACCACTCTGTCACAGGTCGTGCATTATGAACAGTTGCTCGATCGTGTTGGAAGATGCAGTCGCTATTCCCGAATCGCTCTTCAACAGTGGGAAGCAAGAAGGTGCTTGAAACATCAATGTAGGCCTGTGCTACGATAGTAACACGCAAAACAACACGAGGTGCAAACGCGACCACACCATAACACACCGCCTCCGAATTACACACGCTGGCAGATGACGTTCACCGGGCATTCGCCATACCCACACCGTGCCATCGGATCGCCACATTCTGTACCTTGGTTCATCACTCCGCACAACGTTTTTCCACTGTTCAGTCGTTCAAAGCTCTCCTTACACCACGCGAGGCGTCGTTTGGCATTTATCGTCGTGATGTGTGGCTTATGAGCAGCCGCTCGACCATGAAATCAATGTTTTCTCACCTCCCGCCTAACTGTCATAGTACTTGCAGTGGATCCTGATGCTGTTTGGAATTCCTGTGTGATGGTCTGGATAGATGTCTGCCTATTACACAATACGACCCTGCTCAACTGTTGGCGGCCTCTGTTAGTCAACAGACGAGGTCGGCCTGTACGCTTTTGTGTTGTAAGTGTCCCTTTCCGTTTCCACTTGACTATCACATCGGAAACAGTGGACCAAGGTATGTTTAGGTGTGTAGAAATCTCGTGTACAGACGTATGACACAAGTGACACCCAACCACCTGACGACGTTCGAAGTCCGTGAGTTCCGCAGATTGCCCCATTCTGCTCTCTCACGATGTCTAATGAGTACTGAGGTCGCTGATATGGAATACCAGGCAGTAGGTGGCAGCACAATGCACCTAATATGAAAAACGTATATTTTTGGGGGCGCATCTTGTGAATGACTTCCTTCAGGATGATGACATCGCTCGCCTAGTGGCCAGCATTTTCTCCAGACATGAACCCTACCGAACATGCCTGGGATAGATTGAAAAGGGCTGTTTCTAGACGACGTGACCCACTAACCACTCTGCGGGATCTACACCGAATCGCCGTTAAGGACTGGGACAATCTGGACCAACAGTGCCTTGATGAACTTGGGAATAGTATGCCACGAAGAATACAGGCATGCATCAATGCAAGAGGTCGTACTTCTGGGTATTACAGATACCGGTGTGTACAGCAATCTGGACCACCTCCTATGAAGGTCTCGCTGTATGGTGGTACAACATGCATTGTGTGGTTCTCATGAGCATAAAAAGGGTGGAAAGGATGTTTATGTTCATCTCTATTTCAATTTTCTGTACGGGTTCCGAAACTCTCGGAACCGAGGTGATGCAAAACTTTTTTTGATGTGTGTATTCTGATCTGAAAATCAGCGGAAACTGCCGAAACTAGTTATGTTTTCTTACATGCGATCTTGGCTAGTAAAGATTTTACAAAAAAAATCAGCGTTAATAAAAAATTCTTATTTGCACGTAGGAGGAGTCTTTTACTTTCATGGCAGTTATAATGTTTTTAATAAATCATTTATCTTGTAGTTTGTCATTATTTTTACGTAATCATGTGGTGAGCAGCATAATTCTGTGGTATCGGAAAACCTTCCGAACTTTCCTTACGGAATTAAGTTAAGGACGATAAGAGATACATTGTCTTTTGACTCTGCTGACAAACGTGTGATTTGGCACCTAGAACGTTTGACATTTCCATTTTTCATTTGTCTACGTGTTCTCACTCTCCATCACCCCACTTCCCTCTACCCCCCACCACTCCCTCCTCCCCCTCTCCTCCCCCTTCTCCCCCTCCTACCTCCCTCCTACCCCACTCCTCCTCCCCCCTCCTACTCCTCCCTTCCTCCCCTCCTACTCCTCCCCTCCTCCCCCTCCCCCCTCTTACACCTCCCTTCCTCACCCCTCCAACCCCCTCCTACCCCCTTGTACAACCCCTCCTCCCCCCTCCTACCCAATCCTCCCCCCTCTCCTTCACCCGTCTCTAGTGGCTCTCTCTGCAACTAAGGCACAGAGTGTATTACTAAAATTGAGGATGTGCTCTGTCCACTGATAAGTGTCATTTTTCAGTGTTGTAGATTTTCGTCTTCTGAAAACCCAGAGGTAGGCCTATTTATGAATATCCCTTTATACTAGAACCCTCTACTTCCTGTTCCTGTAGGGATAATGTAGCCAAAATTAGAGTAATTACAGCTCTGATAGAGACTTTTACAGCATCATTTGCACTCCCGTTCCATTCGGGAAAGGAACGGGAACCAATAACAGTTGGTACCCAGTGACACACGAATGGGTTTCACTGCGTAGTACGGAGAGCCTAGTGGTGGGAGGAGATCACGATGCAGCGAATTTTTTCGGTCTCGGTCGACACGGAGTTTTCCGAACCATCACAAAATTCTCAGACTGGTGAACACTTCAGATCAATTGGGAACATAATGGATAATAAGCGCACAGGCCCGAGACAGTGTGTAACGTCGCCAGAGAATGTTGCAAGAGTAAGGGAGGCGATAGAACCCCAGGACGGTGAGCTAGACGTCATGCTAGTGAGCCAGCAGTCAGTCATGAGTAGGTTAGACGAGTTTTTCACGCATTAAAATCCCATCTGTACAAATTTCTTATTGTGCAGCAACTGAAGCCAAATGATTTTGCTGTAGGTGGAGACTTAGCTCACAGAATGCAGTTTATTTTCAGAGATAATGTGACTTTATAGGTGAGCGACAAATCTCATTTTCATTTAAACGGTGCCGTCAGTAAATAAAACCTTCCTTACTGGGCTCCTGAGGGTCCACACCTTATTCACCAGCGTCCTTTCTTTTTCTTTCTTTTGCTTGTGCCGTTTTCCCCGCGGATACGCAGGGTCAGCATGGTTAATCGGATGTGGCAATGTTAGTTAAAGGGCTGGCCGGATGCCCTTCCTGCCCGCCACCCCGTACCCCCCCCCCCCGGAAGGAATGAGTGTACCTCAACTGTATGTAACTGAAGCGGGACGTGGGGACCAGCCCGGTATTCACCTACGGGGATGTGGAAAACCGCCTAAAAACCACATCCAGGCTGGCCAGCACACCGGCCCTCGTCGTTTTCTGCCGGGCAGATTCGATCCGGGGCCGGCGCGCCTACCCGAGTCCAGGAAGCAGCGCATTGGCGCGCTCGGCTAACCTGGCGGGTGGCCGAGCGGTTCTAGGCGCTTCAGTCTGGAACCGCATTACCGCTACGGTCGCAGGTTCGAATCCTGCCTCTGACATGGATGTGTGTGACGTCCTTAGGTTAGTTAGATTTTAAGTAGTTCTAAGTTCTACGGGACTGATGACCTTGGTAGTTACGTCCCATAGTGCTCAGAGCCATTTTTTAACCTGGCGGGATTCACCAGCCTCCTTTACAGCCTGTTAATTCATCTTTATACTTCCATATGCTTGAAACCTTCTTGGAAACCAGAACTAAGAAGACGAAGAATCTTTTTAAAAGTTGGTTAGTTGAAGCTTGATGGCACTAAATCGCACACTGTGTTCACTTCAATGGCATTTCTTCTTCAGTGTGTGTCCTGGAAAGACCATGTTTGGTCAATGTTCCTTGTCCTCCAGGATCTCCAGACTTACCAGTGTGTGTGTTTTCTTTTGTAGCGGTACCTCAAGAGCCGTGTCTGCAGCGACAAAACCGCGAAATTTGGATCAGTTGAAGAATGCAATCATTCGAGAAATTGCTGCCATTCCTGCAGAGACGCTTGGTCCTTGTGAGGAGGTATTTGGGGAAGAGGTATGAATCGTACGTTTTGAATGACGGACATTACCTGAAAGATATTATTTTTTGCGAAGAAGTCTGATTTGCATTAAATGACAACTAATGGGTATTGATTTGATGTCAATGAAGACAAATTACCCGGTTCTAAGCAAAGAAGGGAAAGCAGAAAGGTGGAAGGAGTATATAGAGGGTCTATACAAGGGCGATGTACTTGAGGATAATATTATGGAAATGGAAGAGGATGTAGATGAGGATGAAATGGGAGATACGCTACTGCGTAAAGAGTTTGACAGAGCACTGAAAGACCTGAGTCGAAACAAGGCCCCGGGAGTAGACAACATTCCATTAGAACTACTGACGACCTTGGGAGAGCCAGTCCTGATAAAACTCTACCGTCTGGTGAGCAAGATGTATGAGACAAGCGGAATATCCTCAGACTTCAAGAAGAATATAATAATTCAAATTACAAAGAAAGCATGTGTCGACAGATTTGAAAATTACCGAACTATCAGTTTAATAAGTGACGGCTGCAAAATACTAACGTGAATTCGTTACAGACGAATGGAAAAACTAGTAGAAGCCGACCTCGGGGAAGATCAGTTTGGATTCCGTAGAAATACTGGAACACGTGAGGCAATACTGACCTTACGACTTATCTTAGAAGAAAGATTAAGGAAAGGCAAACCTACGTGTCTAGCATTTGTAGACTTAGAGAAAGCTTTTGACAATGTTGACTGGAATACTCTCTTTCAAATTCTAAAGGTGGCAGGGGTAAAATACAGGGAGCGAAAGGCTATTTACAATTTGTACAGAAACCAGATGGCAGTTATAAGAGTCGAGGGGCATGGAAGGGAAGCAGTGGTTGGGAAGGGAGTGAGCCAGGGTCGTAGCCTGTCCCCGATGTTGCTCAATCTGTATATTGAGCAAGCAGTAAAGGAAACAAAAGATAAATTCGGAGGAGGTATTAAAATCCATGGAGAAGAAATAAAAACTTTGAGGTTCGCCAATGACATTGTAATTCTGTCAGAGAGAGCAAAGGACTAGGAAGAGCAGTTGAACGGAATGGATCGTGTCTTGAAAGGAGGATATAAGATAAATATCAGCAAAAGCAAAACGAGGATAATGGAATGTAGTCGAATTAAGTCGGGTGATGCTGAGGGAATTAGATTAGGAAATGAAACACTTAAAGAAGTAAAGGAGTTTTGCTATTTGGGCAGCAAAATAACTGATGATGGTCGAAATAGAGAGGATACAAAATGTAGGCTGGCAATGGCAGGGAAAGCGTTTCTTAAGAAGAGAAATTTAACATCGAGTATAGATTTGTGTGTCGGGAAGTCGTTTCTGAAAGTATTTGTGTGGAGTGTAGCCATATATGGAAATGAAACGTGGACGATAAATAGTTTAGACAAGAAGAGAATAGAAGCTTTCGAAATGTGGTGCTACAGAGGAATACTGAAGATTAGATGGGTAGATGACATACCTAATGAGGAGGTATTGAATAGAATTGGGGAAAAGACAAGTTTGTGGCACAACTTGACTAGAAGAAGGGATCGGTTGATAGGACATGTTCTGAGGCATGAAGGGATCACCAGTTTAGTATTGGAGGGCAGTGTGGAGGGTAAAAATCGTAGAGGGAGACCAAGAGATGAATACACTAAGCAGATTCAGAAGGACGTAGGTTGCAGTAGTTAGTGGGAAATGAAGAAGCTGGCACAGGATAGAGTAGCAAGTAGGGCTGCATCAAACCAGTCTCAGCAACAACAACAATTTTAAAATTGACCGTCCGTCTCCTGTGTTACATACTGTACAGTTGGAAGTACCCTCTGCCACTCACTTCACACTGGTGTTCAAAGTAAATGTGTAGATATCCACAGATGAGGTTTGTCACGGCTACAAGGATCAATGCGTAAGTCAAACGTGGCAAAATTGGAGTTGGTTGCAGTGCGGCACGGAAACGTCCGCTCACTCCTTGTCTTGGGGTGCGAGCCGCAGCCGCTGGTGCACTGGGCGTTTACTGCACAGCGGCCTCTGACGTCACAGCGCGGGGGCCACTTTTTGGCCGGCGCTAGGCGGGGGGGGGGGGGGGGGTGGAGGGAGACGAGGGGTTGTCGGACGTGGGTGTGGGGTGGCGAAGGAGCGGTGGCACCCATACCTGGGCGGCCTATCGACCAGTCGGTATCGACCTCTCGGAGAATGCTTCAGTGTCGTCCTCACCACACACACACACACACACACACACACACACACACACACACCTCTCTCTCTCTCTCTCTGTCTCTCGGAGCAAAAAAGAAGTCCGTCACAATGTCTGCAGGCGGTGATTACTTGTTTAATTTTTGTTTCCCCATTTGCCCCGCTGTACCAAGCACACGATTTTACAATGCTGCAAAAAGTACGCATTTCAAGAATTTATTGTTGTATGATACAATTTAAACAGGACATACCACACAGTGGAGAGTCTCTCTGATTGCAACAGCAACGAAACTGCTACGTCCTTGTTTCAATGCCGATGAACGTGCAGTCGTAACAAATAAATAATGTAACGGAGAAACAAATCAACCAACAAACGAAAAATGTACAATTGTTCATACTTCCGTTACTCATTTGGAGTAACAAAAGTCGCTCCGTGTGGAGCGGGATTATTCTGGAAGAGCAGTTAGCACTACTGTTGTGAGGTTAAATTTGCAGAAAATCGGGACTTGGGAACTGGTGCTTTAAGGAATAGGAAGGACAGGGACCTAAAAGTTTGGACAGAAGAAAATCGAACTAAATTTTCAATTATAATGCAGGGCGTCCCAGAATTAAAGGTTAATACTTAGACATATGACAGGAACGCTCATTCGAAGCAATAAACTCCACATGGACACGTTTCCTATTCCGAATACTTTTCGAGACAGAACGCTTCTAATGTGCAGTTGCTACTGAAGTACTGGCGCACTTGCATGTGTGTCTGTGTCTTCCCCACTCAACCTCTTTGGCGTTTTATTCTAGCCCAACTACATCGTTGCTTCCGACGTCTTTGCTCGGGATGTCTTTCTGTCATTAAACTAGCCTGCTGAAGCCGCTATTCATCGTGGTGTGCACTGAGAATGTAGCAGAGAGAAGCATCGTTTAACATTGTCTGTAGATGGGCTGGCTGAAATGCAACACATTTACAGTAATGAAGAATACGCAGATAAGGTGCATATTTACAGATTCTCCAGCGCTTTCCGATACGTGGAACTCCTGATCGTAGACTGTTTACCAGAGTTTTCAGCACAACGCGTGAAACAGGTTTCTTCTCAAGTCCCCATTTCGTCTTCTGAACAAGTAGTTAAACAACCTTTGCACATTATTGAAATGGTGCACTATAGTCCTATTCACGGCACAGGGCGACTGTCAATGTCCTACATAACACTGAAGCGCCAGAGAAACTGGTATAGGCATGCGTATTCAAATGTGTAAGACAACAAGTGTCTGGCGCAGTTCTCAGATCGGTTACTGCTGTTACAATGGCAGGTTATCAAGGTTTAAGTGTGAACGTGGTGTTATAGTCGGCGAACGAGCGATGGGACACATCATCTCTGACTTAGCGATGAAGTGGGATTTTACCATACGACCATTTCACAAGATATCGTGAATATCAAGAACCCGGTAAAACATCTCCGACATCGCTGCGGCCGGAAAAAGAACCAGTAAGAATGGGACCAACGACGGCTGTGACAGAACAACTCTTCCGCAAATTGCTGCAGATTTCAAAGCTGGGCCATCAACAAGTGTCAGTGAGCGAACTATTCAACGAAACATCATCGATATGGGCTTCCAGAGCCGAAGGCCTTCTCGTGTATCCTTGATGACCGCACGACACAAAGCTTTACGCCTCGCCTGGGCCCGCCAACACCGACATTGGACTGTTGACACCTGGAAACATCTTGCCTGGTCGAGCGAGTCTGGTTTCAAATTGTACCGAGTGGATGGACGTGTACGAGTATAGAGACAACCTCATTGAATCCATGGATCCTGCATGTCAGAAGTGGACTGTACAAGCTGGTGAGGCCGTGTAATGGTGTGCAGTTGGTAGGTGACATGGGACACCTGATCCTTCTAGATACGACTCTGACAGATGACATATACGTAAGCATCGTGTCTAATCACCTACATCAATTTGTGTACATTGAGCATTCCGCCGGGCTTGGGCAATGGAGAATGCGACACCTCACATGTACAGAGTGGCTCCAGGAGCACTCTTCTGAGTTCAAACACTCCCTCTGGCCACCACACTACGCGCACAGGAACTTTGAGCACATCTGGGATGCCTTGCAACAGCATCTCCAAGATAGGGATGAAGTGGGGATTATCCCGTACTACCATTTCGCGAATGTACCGTGAATATCAGGAATCCGGTAAAACAACAAATCTCATACGTCGCTGAGGCCGGAAAAAGATCGTGCAAGAACGGAGAATCGTCCAACGTGAAAGAAGTGCAGCCCTTCCGAAAATTTGTGCAGATTTCAATGCTGGCCCTCAGATTTCAATGCTGGGCCATCAACAAGCGTCAGCGCGCGAACCATTCAACAAACATCATCGATAAGGGCTTTCGGAGCCGAAGGCTCCTTCGTACAAAAGGTGTGTATTTGACATTTGAGAATTAATGATATTTATCTATATATTGCGTAGTTGTTAATCAGAAGGGAACTTCCGAAAGACTGGATACGAACCTGCATTTAATAATCCAAGGGATCCATTACTTCTTCGGAAGGTTAAACTTCATCAAAGCCAAATATCCGCTTGATCTGAGGTTTCCCGACTGGTTATACAACGCTCTCAAAAAATACGAGGCATTTTATTTGTACAGATTGGCAGACTGCCGCAAAGCACGAGCCTGCAGAGAAGAAGAATCATCGCCTGATTTCATTCTAACAAGTAAAATTTAACAATCATTTTGAGTGACTGAGCTATGACTGGGTTTCCTATCATGAATGATTGATTGCTCGAACGAATTGGAAAAATTACATGTGTATTAATATTGTATACTGTAGACTCAGCAGTATTTGGCTTGTAATGCGGCAACTACGTAACCCAGTCCCTAGACAACGAAACCAGCCAAAACTTTTAATATTTCAACTCTGAGTCAGAGGGTACGTAGTTGAGGACCATCACTCGTCACATTCATTTTATTTTTGAAAGCCCGCAGTGGATACGTGCACGTTCAGTCGTATCCGCTCGTGCGGGCCACTTTCATGGGCCTCACTCTTTTTTTAAGATATACTTAATTTCTATTGACGTTGGTGAATTCGGCGGTGAGCTAAATAAAGTTGGCTACTCGCCTGACGGGCAGAGGGGTAATTAGCGTGCTATTAGAGGATGTGAGATTGGGAGTGTTTTATTTCAAAATTTTGTACATGCCTGCACGTTCAGAGACCGTGAATAGTTGCAATTAAAAGAAAACAGCCCTCGGTCACTAATTTTTGACGAATTAACCGGGTTTCGACACTGCTAGGAGTGTCTTCCTGAGAATTTACACCAAAGAATGGTCTGTAACATGGTCACAGAATTATGACTAAAAACGTATTATACAAATTATAAGTACGGAATTATCGTGTAAGACTGGCACTACCTGTATGTCATTTATAAAATAATAAATATGCCAAATAGTCATTAGTCACAAAGTTATTTAAGATAATAAAACATGGCGAGCCACCAAGGGCTGCTCGTTACTTGTGTGGTGCAGGTTGTAAACGGACTGTAAATTCTGAGGAAGACACTCCTAGTAGTGTCGAAACCCGGTTAATTCGTTAAAAATTAGTGACCGAGGGCTGTTGTAATTGTAGTGTTTTATTTTTTGTTTCCTGGTTACGACACTTCAAGGGCGTGAGCGGTCGTACCAGTCGGCTGCTAAGGTACCATTTTGTGCGGAAATAACACATTCATGAATGAGCATTACAGAGACGGTCGTGTTGAAACGTGTTCCTTGTGTTTGTAGTAAGGAATATGAAATTAATCTAAAAATGTTGTAACACAACGCAAAGAATAGAAGAAAAATAGCGTTCAAATTGTTTAGTAAACATTTGTGATCGTACCTGATATTGTTTAATGCACTCAAATGTAAGTAGTATTAATCAGTTAATCGTCTTCTCACACAGACAACACAACACCACTTCGTGTCCATTATAATTATCCGGGCTGTTATGCATTGGTCGGTTGATGAATTCTGTGTCGATTCCCAACGTTTTTTGTGCCCACGGAAGAAATTATAGCCAGTGTAGGAGCAGGAATTCGCAGTGTGGATTCTGTAACAGCTGAAGAAATCTGTATACAAACAGTGAGAATATTAGCCAATGCAAACCCGCCGAAAAGTAATATAACTGTGGGTGAGAGAAGAGCTTTAAAACGCCTGAATGACGACGATAGTATTTTGGTTCTCCCAGCTGACAAAGGAAGCGCAACGGTGGTTATGGATGTGGCCGACTATCAGAGTAAAATTACTGATCTATTGGATCCGCAAGCATATAGGAAGCTGAATAAGGACCCCACTAACAACGTTCTCAGAACTGTGTCGAGGATAATAAAAAAGTCCTCCATTGAAGAGAGTGTACAGAAAGGTCTCTGCAATTCGGTTGCGCTACCGAGGCTTTATGGATTGCCCAAAATTCATAAAGAAAATGTGCCTTTAAGACCGATACTAAGTGCCATTGGTTCGCCCACCTACTCGTTAGCCAAGTTTTTGACTACGCTGTTAAAACCACATGTGGGCCGTTCTGACTCTTATATAAAGAATTCGACACATTTCATCAGCAGATTGAATGGCATAGTGGTCCAGCCGGAGGACATATTGGTCAGCTTCGATGTGGTATCGCTGTTTACCATGGTTCCACTTAATGATGTATTGGAACAGCTGGATCGAATTTTTCCTGCCGATATTTTAGAACTGTTTAAGTGTTGTTTGACGACCACGTATTTCAATTGGAATGAACAGTTTAATGAACAAATGGATGGCGTGGCTATGGGAAGCCCCCTAAGTCCCGTAATTGCGAACTTCTTTATGGAGAAATTCGAAGAACAGGCCTTAGGTACTGCCAGCAAAAAAACAAATGTTCGGTTCCGATACGTGGATGACACGTTTGTGCTGTGGACACATGGTAGGGAGGAACTAAGCCGGTTCCACGAACATCTGAACAGTATAAACACGAGAATTCAGTTTACAATGGAGGATGAGGTAGACGGCAAATTACATTTCCTCGATGTGCTTGTTTTTAGAAACGAAAATGGTAGTTTGGGCCAATGCTCAAAATAGTTTTCAGATTCACTTATCGGAATGTTCTTTATGCCTTCCAGCGAGTTTTGTTTTACCTCCTCCACAGCGCCAAACCGCTTTCCTTTCATGTCCCTTTTGAGTATGGGGAACAAAAAGAAATCGCTGGGAGGCTAGATCCAGCGAGTGGTGGTGGTGGTGGTGGTGGGGGGGGGGGGGGGTGTTCACAATCGGTGTCATACCGTTTTTGGTCAAAAACTGCTCTACGGAGAAGGCGATGTGGGCCAGAACGTTGTCATGATGCAAGAACCAGTCGCCTCTGTACGACAAAGATCTGCCCTTTTCTTCTGGACACTGTCCCTCAATTTTTTCAAAACCTCCAAGTAGAACTCTTGGTTTACAATTTGACCCAGGGAACGAACTCCAGGTGTACAACACCTCTGCATTCGAAGAAACAAATGAGCTTTGTCTTGATGTTTGACTTCGCTTGGCGAACTTTTTTGGGACGAGGAGACCCATTTGTCTTCCACTGGCTTGATTGCTGCTTTCTTTTGGGGCGTATGCACTGCACCACGATTCATCACCCGTAATCACCTTGTAAAAAAATTCAAGACTCAAAACATGCCTGAAGTCGACGCTCCCTTTGCTCGTCTGCGAGAAAGCGAGCGACAAATTTGGTTGCAACCCTTTTCATGTGCATATTTTCGGATAAAATCCTCTGGATTGAAGTTGGTTCACGGCGATCTTCACGAATGAGGGCATTGATTTTTGTCGACGTTCTCGTCACTTCTTGACGTTAAGGGGCGTCCTCAGCATTTCTCCATTTTTAAAACGTGAAAACCACTCGTAGGCTCTGGTTTTACTTCGGGCAGCATCTCCATAAGAAGTCTTACAGTAGTTTCTGCGGCCGATTTCCCAAACGGGAAACAAACTTTCACAGCCGCGCATTGTTCTCGACAATCCATCACTTGTTCACCGAAATGGAAAAAGTTGTTTTAGTGGAAAAAAAGCTCTCATGGGCGAACCGATGCACTCGCAGCGACACAACTTCGCATTCTGACTCATGGCGTGACCATAACGGGACACCTCGTCGAACAACGGGTTCCCCCACTCTTCCTCCCCAACGCAGCTCAATTCCCACGACTTTCGGGTTGTACAGTGTTGTACAGTGAACGTACCATTAGTACTGTGTCTTACAAAATGTGCTGAAACTGACAGCCATCAGTCACAGTGCAAATATGACATCGGCGAACAAGATTCTGACGGACCCTCAGAAATGTCCCTGGTGTGTTTCGAATCACACCACAGGCAGCTACGTTTCTGGCAACTAATTCCATCTCCGTATTAAATGGTTCAAATGGCTCTGAGCACTATGGGACAACATCTGATGTCATCAGTCCCCTAGAACTTAGAACTGCTTAAAGCAGGGCTTCACAACATACGTGGTCGCGGAGCAAGCTGTGAGCAGCAAGGCGCGAGCACGGAGCAGCGCGAGCACGCTACCCCCACTACCGGACCAGAGCGGAGAGTGGGGAAAGTCACGTGGGGCACACAACAGCTGCCGCCAGTCAATGTAAATCCGCGGCCACCTGCAGGGATATCACTCACGAATTATTACTGCGACAAATGAAACAAATAAAGGAGAATGTATACATGCCACATAATTTTATTAGCCTCTACATTCGCATTAATTTGAGAACTGTTACAGAATAAAAGGTGTCACTGAAGTGTGGGATTCTCGGTTATCTTGTACTTTTTGCCCTTTACAATTGCGTCTATGTTCGGAGTAATTGTACTTGTGCATTTTAGGCGCAGCGTGCAGTTTAAATTTCGATCAGACAATGCGTTTCTCAGGCGCGTCTTGTTACATTTCATTGCAGAGAACAGTTGTTCACAAACATACGTGGATCCGAACATTGATATTATTGTAGCCGCCAGTTTGTACAAACGAGGAAATCTATCCTGAGGGAAGTGTCTTTAGAATTCCAAAATGTTTTTCTTGTTCTGAAATTTGTCTCTGTATTCTCTGTCACATTGCAGGTCAATAATTTCTTGCTGCAGCTCAGGACGAATCTCTTAAATATTCGCTGAATATGGAGAGGAGAACAGATCAAAATGACTGTCTAGTGCTGTCAGATCTTGAAAGCGCTGATCAACTAAACTATGTGAATAACGTTCACAGTCTTAGTGAGCATCTTGCATGGATGATAATTTGGGAAAATGAGCTACGTTTCCTGTTTCCAGCTGACTCACCCAAAGTGTGTCAATTTCATTTTAAAAGCTCGTATTCGATCTATGAAATGAGTAATTAGCAGATCTTTACCTTGTAGTGAAATGTTCAAAGCATTCAGATGGCTGGTTAAATCTGCTAAGAACGCGAGATCACATTCAAACGTACGCGCTCATTTCCCCTCCCTCCCTACTCAGCGACCTTGCACCTGCTCGCGAGCACGCGCCTGAGCAGACGCGAATACTCGCGCTCAAAACCGGCCAGTTGTTAAGCCCTGGCTTAAAGCAAACTAACCTAAGGACATCAGACACATTCATGCCCGAAGCACGATTCGAACCTGCGACCGTAAGAGTCGCGTGGTTCCCGACTGAAGCGCCAAGAACCGCACGGCCACAGCGGCCGGCTATCTCCGAATCCACAGGCGTCTCATACACAAGTGACCTTGTTCGAGCAGTTGTCCCGTTATGGTCACGCCATGCGTCAGAATGCGACGTTGTGTCGCTGCGATTGCATCGGTTCGCCCATGTGTAGTTACACAAAACCCAGTCCCTGGTCAGAGAAAATCCGCAACCCGGCCGGGAATCAAACCCGGGACCCCGTGATCCAGACGCAGCAGCGCTAGCCATTGGACCACGAGCTGCGGATATCAATAAAATCGGTACACGTGCGGCCGACGTGCCACCATGCAGCCAGTATTGGCTCTTGACGGTAAACGTTTGTCAGCCACTGCAGTAAATATTGAGTAACGTGTGGTAAAGTTAGGTAGAAGCCCCCGCCGCCCACAGGGTGACTGGCTGACTCGCCGAGTGGTAGGCCGGCGCGATAGTGTAGGTGTAGTTAGAGGAGTGGGTGGAGGTGTCGGCTGCGACTGGACGGATCCGGCTGCCGCCTCGCCGCCGCTGCGTCACGCACTCGCTTCTAAATACGCCGCGGCTCTCCCACGCACAGCGGGCCGCGTATTTTGAGCGGTGCGTGCGCCTCCCACCTCCCAGCTTCCTGTCGCCCTCCAACGCTACCTGGCTGCACGACGGGACGGCTACAGCCGGCATAAAGGCCGGTCAGGGTGAGCCGAGTCACGGCGTTTAATCACTGCACTCCAGATGCCCGTGACGTGACGTTCCGGATCGTGTCGGTTTCTAGACATCGTCATCTATGCTTTTCAAACCCCGGTAAGGTATCTGGCGGATGATACCTTGTGTAACACTGTCATCACTTCCCAGTTCCAGTCGAGAACGCTCTGTGCGAAAAACAATTGCCGGTAAGCTTCCGCGTGACCTCGAATCTTTCATTTTTACCTTGATGGTCTTTTCGCGAGATATACGTAGGACGAGGAATACATTACTGGCCATTAAAATTGCTACACCACGAAGATGACGTGCTACAGACGTGAAATTTAACCGACAGGAAGATGATGATCTGATATGCAAATGATTAGCTTTTCAGAGCATTCACACAAGGTTGGCGCCGGTGGCGACACCTACAACGTGCTGACATAAGGTAACCGATTTCTCATACACAAACAGCAGTTGACCGGCTTTGCCTGGTGAAACGTTGTTGTGATGCCTCGTGTAAGGAGGAGAAATGCGTACCATCACGTTTCCGACTTTGATAAAGGTCAGATTGTAGCCTATCGCGATTGCGGTTTATCGTATCGCGACATTGCTGCTCGCGTTGGTCGAGATCCAGTGTGTTAGCAGAATATGGAATCGGTGGGTTCAGGAGGGTAATACGGAACGCCGTGCTGGATCCCAACGGACTCGTATCACTAGCAGTCGAGATGACAGGCATCTTATTAACATGGCTGTAACGGATCGTGCAGCCACGTCTCGATCCCTGAGTCAACAGATGGGGACGTTTGCAAGGCAACAACCATCAGGCAAAAACAGTTCGACGACGTTTGCAGCAGCTCGGAGACCATGGCTGCGGTTACCCTTGACGCTGTATCACAGACGGGAGCGCCTGCGATGGTGTACTCGACGACGAACTTAGGTGCACGAATGGCAAAACCTCATTTTTTCCGATTAATCCAGGTTCTGTTTACAGCATCATGATGGTCGCATCCGTGTTCGGCGATATCGCGGTGAACGCACATTGGAAGCGTGTATTCGTCATCGCCATACTGGTGTATCATCCGGCGTGATGGTATGAGGTGCCATTGGTTACACGTCTCGGTCACCTCTTGTTCGCATATACGGCATTTTGAACAGTGGACGTTACATTTCAAATGTGTTACGACCCGTGGCTCTACCCTTCATTCGATCCCAGCGAAACCCTACATTTCAGCAGGTTAATACACGACCGCATGTTGCAGGTCCTGTACGGGCCTTTCTGGATACAGAAAATGTTCGACTGCTGCCTTAGCCAGCACATTCTCCAGATCTCTCACCAACTGAAAACGTCTGGTCAATGGTGGCCGGGCAACTGGCTCGTCACAGTACGCCAGTCACTACTCTTGATGGTATCGTGTTGAAGCTGCATGGGCAGCTGTATCTGTACACGCCATCTTAGCTCTGTTTGATTCAATGCCCAGGCGTATCAAGGCCATTATTAAGGCCAGAGGTGGTTGTTCTGGGTACTGATTTCTCAGGATCTATGCACCCAAATTGCGTGGAAATGTAATCACATGTCAGTTCTAGTATAATATATTTGTCCAATGAATACCCGTTTATCATCTGTATTTCTTCTTGGTGTAGCAATTTTAATGCCCAGTAGTGTATATTGCTCGAATAGTGATAACAAAATCAGCGGTTGTATTTGAATCTATTATGTCTCCATGCTCGTCGTCAAATATGGGGTGTCTAGCAAACCTGCTTTCTCGGATCGCTGTACGACATTCAAACAGATCGTATTAATGAGTTTTATTAAAAAAAATGACAGTACTTAACTTTGGCACTTTCACGGAAGTGTCGCAAGGAAAGGGCGACTTACAAAATAAGCTATCTGTCTCAGTTTAAACAATGCCACGTCTGAAACTTTCTGGCAGATTAAAACTGTGTGCCGGACCGAGACTCGAAGTCGGGACCTTTTCCTCGAGTCTCGGTGCGTCACACAGTTTTAATCTGCCAGGAAGTTTTATATCAGCGCACACTCCGCTGCAGAGTGAAAATCTCATTCTGGAATGCCAAGTTTGTCTACATAGAGAGCACAAGCGATGTAACGAGCGTTGTAGTCTTGAAGCTTCAATTCAACTAGGGCGTCGCCACTCGGTCGCGGCGTTTATGCCCTCTTCACATAGGGGCCGCTGCTGTCACGTTGTCATCCTACATATACATCTACATTTATACTCCGCAAGCCACCCAAGGGTGTGTGGCGGAGGGCACTTTACGTGCCACTGTCATTACCTCCCTTTCCTGTTCCAGTCTCGTATGGTTCGCGGGAAGAACGACTGTCTGAAAGCCTCTGTGCGCGCTCTAATCTCTCTAATTTTACATTCGTGATCTCCTCGGGAGGTATAAGTAGGGGGAAGCAATATATTCGATACCTCATCCAGAAACGCACCCTCTCGAAACCTGGCGAGCAAGCTACACCGCGATGCAGAGCGCCTCTCCTGCAGAGTCTGCCACTGGAGTTTGTTAAACATCTCCGTAACGCTATCACGCTTACCAAATAACCCTGTGACGAAACGCGCCGCTCTTCTTTGGATCTTCTCTATCTCTTCCGTCAACCCGATCTGGTACGGATCCCACACTGATGAGCAATACTCAAGTATAGGTCGAACGAGTGTTTTGTAAGCCACCTCCTTTGTTGATGGACTACATTTTCTAAGGACTCTCCCAATGAATCTCAACCTGATACCCGCCTTACCAACAATTATTTTTATATGATCATTCCACTTCAAATCGTTCCGCACGCATACTCCCAGATATTTTACAGAAGTAACTGCTACCAGTGTTTGTTCCGCTATCATATAATCATACAATAAAGGATCCTTCTTTCTATGTATTCTCAATACATTACATTTGTCTATGTTAAGGGTCAGTTGCCATTCCCTGCACCAAGTGCCTATCCGCTGCAGATCTTCCTGCATTTCGCTACAATTTTCTAATGCTGCAACTTCTCTGTATACTACAGCATCATCCGCGAAAAGCCGCATGGAACTTCCGACACTATCTACTAGGTCATTTACATATATATTGTGAAAAGCAATGGCCCCATAACACTCCCCTGTGGCACGCCAGAGGTTACTTTAACGTCTGTAGACGTCTCTCCGTTGAGAACAACATGCTGTGTTCTGTTTGCTAAAAACTCTTCAATCCAGCCACACAGCTGGTCTGATATTCCGTAGGCTCTTACTTTGTTTATCAGGCGACAGTGCGGAACTGTATCGTACGCCTTCCGGAAGTCAAGAAAAATAGCATCTACCTGGGAGCCTGTATCTAATATTTTCTGGGTCTCATGAACAAATAGAGCGAGTTGGGTCTCTCACGATCGCTGTTTCCGGATCCTGGAGAGGGGTCGGCCAGCGTGCGATTTGCTGACGTCTTCTCACAGCCATCTCTTCTCTCTCATCCCCGACTGTGCCGGTGCTTGACTTTACGGCGTAACAGCATCTAAGTCGTTTATTCTTTTTAACACATGCTACCAGTTTCGACACCACATGGTTTCATCTTCAGGCCTCATACGTTACCTGTCATACACAACCGTTTTCATGTGCAATGAACAGAATCGTAAGCAGCGTCCCAAAATTAACTAGATTCAGCACCTTCCTTGGCAATAACAAGCCCAGCACTTTCGAGTCGCGTCTAATGATGCAGTTAATCTTGGGCAGCTACACCTGATTCCGTTTATGAAAACTGTTGCGGATGGCAGATTATCTTCGTGGTCTGAAGATGACATCATGTGGTCCGAAACTGATAGCATGTGTTAACAAGAAGAAACTGCGTTAGATTCAAATACAGCCGCTTGCTTCATTATTCAAGTACTACGTATCCAGCAGCCGTCCCCCCATCCTTGATGGATTACCAAAGGAATATATTAGTTGCCTCTTCGAGGAACGTACGATCTCGGAACTTTATCAGTAAATCACATGATGATGCGTAACACCTCTCTTGTAGCCAGTGCCACAGAAATTGTTTGAGCATTTCTGTGGCGCTTTCGTGCTGGCTAAATGAACGTGAAAGGAAATGCGCTGTTCTTCTTTCGGTGTCCTATGTTTCCCCTATGAGTCTCCTCTGGTCACAGATTCCGAACTGAAGAGTAATATGGGAGTATTGGGAGAATGAACGTTTCGTGAGCTACTTCGTTTCTGGCTGAACTACACTTCCACATCTACATTTACATTCTCTCTGCAAACCACTGTACGGGGCATGGCGGAGCGGTGGGTACTTTGTATCGCTACTAATCATTTCTTTTCCTGCTCTACTCGCGAATATAGCGATAGAAAACGACTGTCCATATGCAGCCGTACCAGCAATGCAGAAAATTAGGTAGACTGATAAGGTAAAGAATGAGGAGGTTCTCAGAAAGGAATACGTGGGAAATATTGACAAGGAGAAGGGGAAGTGTGATACGACAGCTGTTGCGACTCCAGGGAATGACTTCCATGGTACTAGAGGGAGCTGTAGAGGGCAAAAACTGTAGAGGAAGACAGGGATTGGAATACATCCAGCAAATAATTGAGGACCTAGGTAGGAAGTGCTATTGTGAAAAGGATGACACAGGAGAGGAATTCGTGGCGGGGCGCTTCAAACCAGTCAGGAGAGTGATTAAAAAAAATCCTAATCACTTTCATCTTATCTTCATAGTCCTTAAACGAAACGTACAGTGGTGGAAGCAGGCAGTCTGCCTCAAATGCCGGTTCTCTAAATGTCCGCTCTAGCGCCTTGCGAAAAGAGCATCGTCTTTCCTCCATGGACGCCAATTTGAGTTCAGGAAGCATCTCCCACACCAGTAAAAAATCTAGCAGCCCACATCTCAATTGCTTCGGTGTCTTCCTTCAATCCTCCGCGCCGAGTGGCCGCGCGGTTTGAGGTGCCATGTCACGGATTGCGCTGCATCTCCCGCCGGAGGTTCGAGTCCTCCCTCGGGCATAGGTAGGTGTGTGTGTGTGTGTGTGTGTGTGTGTGTGTGTGTGTGTGTGTGTGTGTGTGTGTGTAAATATAGGGATCGATGACCTCAGTAGTTTGGCCCCTTAGGAATGCACACACATACATCTCTTTAATCCAACATGGCGGGGATCCCAAACACTCGAGCAGGACTCAAGAATGGATCGCAGTAGCGTTCCATATTCCGTCTCATTTAGAGGTCTACAGTTTCCCAAAATTCTCCCCACAGAACATAGTCGGATATTCACCTTCCCGACTATCGACCTGGCGTGTTCATTCCATTTCATATTGCTTCGCCACGCTTACGTTTTTAATCTGTTTGACTGTGTCAAGCAGCCTATTACTGATGCTGTATTCCAGCATGACGTGACTCGTTTTCCTACTCATCCGCATTAACCCGCAGTTTTCTAGATGCAGAGCAGGCTGCTATCCACCATACCAACTAGAAATTCCGTGTAAGTCATCTCTTACCCTCCTAGTCACAGGCGACGTCTTCCAGTACGCCACAGCGTCATAAGCAAACTACTGTCAGTTGCTATTCATTCTCCTGAGGATTATTCCATTGAATCTCAGTCTGGCGTCTGCCTTACCGGCTGTTAGCTTTTGTGTGTCCGTTCCACTTAAAATCGTTCCTTACACATACTCCCAGATATTTTAACGATGTGACTTGGTTGCACTGATTGTTCTGCAATCGTATAATCAATCAGTGAAGGATCTTTCTGTCTATTTATGCGCAATACGTGATGTTTATTTATGTTGAGGGTCAACTGTCGATCCCTGTACCAGCCGCCTGGCATATGCAGGTCTTGCATTTCGCTACAGTTTTCTAGCGTGGCGACTTTTCTGTGTACAACACCATCTTCGAAAACTCTAAGTAAAACAAACGTTATTAACATTTTACATCTCTAATCATCTAGTCTACATACGACGGTTCGAACTTTAATAGTGGCAACTATTTACTTACAGCTCGTACAAAATAATACGTGTTTCAAAGTTTTACTGACCTTCAAAGTAGTCACCAGTATTGTGTGTAACCCTTTGCGATGTGGAAGGGGCTCTGAGCACTATGGGACTTAACTTCTGAGGTTATCAGTCCCCTAGAACTTAGAACTACGTAAACCTAACTAACCTAAGGACATCACACACATCCATGCCCGAGGCAGGATTCGAACCTGCGGCCGTAGCGGTCGCGCGGTTCCAGGCCGAAGCGCCTAGAACCGCTCGGCGAATTTGTAGCAGTTCTGAAGCGAACGCCGTAAAGTGCTTCCTTCAGTTTAGAAATCGAGTTGAACTCGTGGGGGCTAAAGTCAGGGGAGTGCAGTGGAGGAGGAGGAGGAGGAGATTAGTGTTTAACGTCCCGTCGACAACGAGGTCATCGATCTCATTCAATCAGGGAAGGATGGGGAATGAAGTCGGGCTTGCTCTTTCAAAGGAACCATCCCGGCATTTGCGTGAAGCGATGTAGGAAAATCACGGAAAACCTAAATCAGGATGGCCGGAGACGGGATTGAACCGTCGTTCTCCCGAATGCGAGTCCAGTGTGCTAACCACTGCGCCACCTCGCTCGGTGGAGTGCAGTGGATGGTATAGCACTTAGCAATCCCATCACTCAAACAAATCAGTAACAGCTTGCACTGTACGTGCTTGAACAGTGTCCTGCAAAATGATGGTCAGGTCCTGCAGAAAGTGTCATCACTTCTGTCTCTAAGCTGGTCGTAGCTTCCGTTCCAAAAATGAACAAGTAAGATTTAGGAGGGTGAGTCCTACGACACCATTGATCGTGGACTGGGTCAAGGAAGCGTTTTCTTCTCACGAAGCTAAATTGGTAAGTTCAGTAACGGAGAAAGGTAACGACAAACGTTCGAAAAAAATAATAAATCTTCTACACAATGAACTTCACGTAGCGACATCCTTAAGTACAAATTATTATTGTACACCTATAACAACTGTGTTTACATTACTATCTTACTGTACGTTCTGATCTTGTCGTATAAGAAGTTATTTATTATGTAACAGTAAGAAAATATCAAAAAGAACTTTAAAAAAGTGATATAGCTGCTAACAATATAGCTTTTAACAATATATCTTCTATATGCTGTTCTGCAACTACAAATTGTATGAAATGCATTGTAACGATAGCCCGCCACAGCTGCCTTTTTATATCTGTTTTATTTATTGCTACCGTTTGAAAATGCGCGAAACCGGCAGCAATAAATAAAACATATTATAAAAGCAGCTCTGTTGCAATTGATTTGTATATCTGTAAAACTTATTATCTGCATACAACGATATCATCATCATCATCATCATCATCATCATCATCATCTCGTCGTCGTCAGGTCATCGACATGATATCATTGACATCACAGTAGCATCATCGTAATAATATCACCCTCGCCATATCATCATTGACATCATCATCATCATCATCATCATCATAGTCGTCGTTTTCATCATTCAGTCATCCATGTCTTTGTAATTCACATCATCATCATCATCATCCACGGCGTTGTCATCGTCGTCGTCGTCTCACATGTTTATCTGAAATGTATAGCATGAAGCATTTGGGCTAACATGTGAGCATCCTAAGTCGTTCTCTATATTTCGTGGTCACTTTTGAGCACATGCTGTGTGTCACGTTGGGAAATTTTTCTGCTGGCGCTCATATTCCATTCCGTCGGCCCGTCATTATTTACCCAACAGCCGGAACAGCTCTTTTCGTGCAGTATTGTGTGTGCGAGCGCGCGCATGATTTATGGTGTTTTGCGGCGACTGTTTGCCGCTTGATGCCGAGGTGACGTCAGAGACGAAGACGGCGCCTTGGGGAAGGAAAGGAAAGAAGGAAAGGGTGTGGGGGGGGGGGGGGGAGAGGAACGCAGCGGCAGCCGCAGGCGCCGCCATTGTGCGCGCGGGGGTTCCCCTTTGTTAGCGCTAAACCGGCCTCTCAGTGCTGCCACAAGCCGCGACTAAACAACACCGCAACCTTTCCAGCCTGACCTTGCCCTCTGCCGTTTACCCGCACTGTCGACCTCGAGTCCAACTCCTTCTGCGCTCCAGGTACTTGGGAACGCACCGGCGAAGCCAAAGCTCGTAGAAGTCATTTAAACGGTCCACCTCATCCGTGTTGCGTAGCATCGGCGGGGAGCTCAAGGCTACCAAACGAAACGGTAGGTGTCTGTGCGACGGTCAGGAAGTGACAAAGAGAATACCAGAGAGAGACAACACCGCAGCAAACTACACGCGCCTGCACTCAATCAATTCTTATTGCCAATACTAATTCGTTAAAACTTTAGTATATTGCAGCAACCTGCACACCATCAACGGCATTGTCAATATTTTCAGTTGCTTTCGCTATTTTATGTGTTTAAGACGTCGAACTCTCATAATAGCAATTATAATAGCTCTATCAACAGCTCTAACAACAGAACAACAGAGGCTTATCTCGCTAGGGGTAAGATAGATACTGCCTACAGGAAAATTAAAGAGACCTTTGGAGATAAGAGAACCACTTGTATGAACATCAAGAGCTCAAATGGGAACCCAGTCCTAAGCAAAGAAGGGAAAGCAGAAAGGTGGAAGGAGTATATAGAGGGTCTATACAAAGGCGATGTACTTGAGGACAATATTATGGAAATGGAAGAGGATGTAGATGAAGATGAAATGGGAGATACGATACTGCGTGAAGAGTTTGACAGAGCACTGAAAGACCTGAGTCGAAACAAGGCCTCCGGAGTAGACAACATTCCATTGGAACTACTGACGGCCTTGGGAGAGCCAGTCCTGACAAAACTCTACCATCTGGTGAGCAAGATGTATGAAACAGGCGAAATACCCTCAGACTTCAAGAAGAATATAATAATTCCAATCCCAAAGAAAGCAGGTGTTGACAGATGTGAAAATTACCGAACAATCAGTTTAATAAGCCACAGCTGCAAAATACTAACACGAATTCTTTACAGACGAATGGAAAAATTAGTAGAAGCCGACCTCGGGGAAGATCAGTTTGGATTTCGTAGAAATACTGGAACACGTGAGGCAATCAATACTGACCTTACGACTTATCTTAGAAGAAAGATTAAGGAAAGGCAAACCTACGTTTCTAGCATTTGTAGACTTAGAGAAAGCTTTTGACAATGTTGACTGGAATACTCTCTTTCAAATTCTAAAGGTGGCAGGGGTAAAATACAGGGAGCGAAAGGCTATTTACAATTTGTACAGAAACCAGATGGCAGTTATAAGAGTCGAGGGACATGAAAGGAAAGCAGTGGTTGGGAAAGGAGTGAGACAGGGTTGTAGCCTCTCCCCGATGTTATTCAATCTGTATATTGAGCAAGCAGTAAAGGAAACAAAAGAAAAATTCGGAGTAGGTATTAAAATCCATGGAGAAGAAATAAAAACTTTGAGGTTTGCCGATGACATTGTAATTCTGTCAGAGACAGCAAAGGACCTGGAAGAGCAGTTGAACGGAATGGACAGTGTCTTGAAAGGAGGATATAAGATGAACATCAACAAAAGCAAAACGAGGATAATGGAATGTAGTCGAATTAAGTCGGGTGATGCTGAGGGAATTAGATTAGGAAATGAGACACTTAAAGTAGTGAAGGAGTTTTGCTATTTGGGGAGCAAAATAACTGATGATGGTCGAAGTAGAGAGGATATAAAATGTAGACTGGCAATGGCAAGGAAAGCGTTTCTGAAGAAGAGAAATTTGTTAACATCGAGTATAGATTTAAGTGTCAGGAAGTCATTTCTGAAAGTATTTGTATGGAGTGTAGCCATGTATGGAAGTGAAACATGGACGGTAAATAGTTTGGACAAGAAGAGAAAAGAAGCTTTGAAATGTGGTGCTACAGAAGAATGCTGAAGATTAGATGGGTAGATCACATAACTAATGAGGAAGTATTGAATAGGATTGGGGAGAAGAGAAGTTTGTGGCACAACTTGACCAGAAGAAGGGATCGGTTGGTAGGACATGTTCTGAGGCATCAAGGATCACCAATTTAATATTGGAGGGCAGCGTGGAGGGTAAAAATCGTAGGGAGAGACCAAAAGATGAATACACTAAGCAGATTCAGAAGGATGTAGGTTGCAGTAGGTACTGGGAGATGAAGAAGCTTGCACAGGATAGAGTAGCATGGAGAGCTGCATCAAACCAGTCTCAGGACTGAAGACAACAACAACAACAACAGATAACAACGAAAAAGAGGAAGTTGGTCTGAAAAATGACTGAACGAGACCCGACTTGTATGTTAATTTACTGACTGAAATCAGAATCAAGTTCCCGAAAGATTTCATGAACTATTTTCTGATCAGTCCTGGACCTAATGATAAATGACTGATGTCGATACGTAGTAAAATAGAGACGAAAGTAGATACGTTAATTACACATTAACTGCAGTCGGCTAGAGATTAGTACTGTAAAATCAGCAAACACAGTGAAATGATAGAAGCCTGTGAAGCAATTGGCTCTGGCAAGTTAATGTTCAAGCAACTAACGTAAAAACTTTTTTCTTTTCGTTTTGTGATAATGTATTGAAATGACATCCATTTCGCAGAGTTCTTACTAGTAACTGCAGATATAGGCTATGCCGTATTTTTCGAAGTTCAAGCATTTTTCAAATTGCTCTGTAATTCGCTAACCTATACTATACGTTCAAATTAATAAAGTAAGCTGTGTGATAGATAATCCTCTGTTGCCCATCCTAAAGTGGTACATACAATGATTACCCTTACATAGGCTTTTTACAAGTACACTGTGTTAAAAGACGCAATAACTTTGAATCTGGCACAAAGGCGAATTAAAAACAAAGTATGTACACTAACGCCGTACGGCTGGTTTACGAATCTGTGTCAATATCTGAATGGGGAATATTGCCAAACCGTCAGTACTTGACCTAACAGTTTACAGTATTTATTGACAATACTGAGACTAATTTAAGGCCGTCAGTTCTGCTCAGTATTTCTGTTATTGACAATACGTCAATATGCAACCTCAGGCGGTCAGTGTATCGACGATTTGACAGTATTACGGAACGTCTGAGGGCCCCTTAACTGAACAACTCTCCGCCATGTCTTAACGTGTCAAAAGAAATGGGCGTAATATGAGATACAGATAATGTGTCAAATAATTACGAAATTATACCTGTTGATGTTCAGCAATCAACCGAAGTTTAACGGACTCCTTTTACCGCTCATCTGGATGTCCTCACACTTTTTATTTTTTTACATTCATTTGCCAATTTTCGCACCATACGAAACATTGTCTCGAAATTTGGTAGAAAATCCGAAGAAATTCTGGTCGTATGTAAAGTACACAAGCGGCAAGACGCAGTCAATACCTTCGCTGCGCAGTGCCGATGGTACTGTTACCGACGACTGTGCCGCTAAAGCGGAGTTATCGAACGCAGTTTTCCGAAATTCCTTCACCAGGGAAGACGAATGGAATATTCCACAATTTGAAACATGAACAGCTGCTAGCATGAGTTTCTAAGAAGTAGATACCTTAAAGGTTGCGAAGCAACTCAAATCGCTTGATACGGGCAAGTCTTCAGGTCCAGATTGTATACCGATTAGGTTCCTTTCAGATTACGCTGATACAGTAGCTCCCTACTTAGCAATCATATACAACCGCTCGCTCACCGATTGATCTGTACCTGCAGATTGGAAAATTGCGCAGGTCGCACTAGTGTTCAAGAAGGGCAGTAGGAGTAATCCATCGAACTACAGGCCTGTATCATTGACGTCGGTTTGCAGTAGGGTTTTGGAGCATATACTGTATTCAAACATTATGAATCACCTCGAAGAGAACGATCTATTGATACGTAATCAGCATGGTTTCAGAAAACATCGTTCTTGTGCAACGCAGCTAGCTCTTTATTCGCACGAAGTAATGGCCGCTATCGACTGGGGATCTCAATTTGATTCCGTATTTCTAGATTTACGGAAAGCTTTTGACACCGTTCCTCACAAGCGACTTCTAATCAAGGTGCGGGCCTATGGGGTGTCGTCTCAGTTGTGCGACTGGATTCGTGATTTCCTGTCAGGAAGGTCGCAGTTCGTAGTAATAGACGGCGAATCACCGAGTAAAACTGATGTCAGGTGTTCTCCTGGGAAGCGTCCTGGGACCTCTGTTGTTCCTGATCTATATAAATGACCTGGGTGACAATCTCAGCAGTTCTCTTAGGTTGTTCGTAGCTGATGCTGTAATTTACCGTCGAGTAAGGTCATCCGAAGACCAGTATCAGTTGCAAAGCGATTTAGAAAAGATTGCTGTATGGTGTGGCAGGCGGCAGTTGACGCTAAATAACGAAAAGTGTGAGGTGATCCACATGAGTTCCAAAAGAAATCCGTTGGAATTCGATTACTCGATTACTCGATAAATTCTCAAGGCTGTCAATTCAGCTAAGTACCTGGGTGTTAAAATTACGAACAACTTCAGTTGGAAAGACCACATAGATAATATTGTGGGGAAGGTGAGCCAAAGGTTGCGTTTCATTGGCAGGACACTTAGAACATGCAACAAGTCCACTAAAGAGACAGCTTACACTACACTCGTTCGTTCTCTGTTAGAATATTGCTGCGCGGTGTGGGGTCCTTACCAGGTAGGACTGACGGACGACATCGAAAGGGTGCAAAAAAGGGCAGCTCGTTTTGTATTATCACGTAATAGGGGAGAAAGTGTGGCAGATACGATACGCTAGTTAGGTTGGAAGTCATTAAAGCAAAGACATTTTTCGTCGCGGCGAGATCTATTTACGAAATTTCAGTCACCAACTTTCTCTTGGGAATGCGAAAATATTTTGTTGAGCCCAGCCTACATAGGTAGGAATGATCATCAAAATAAAATAAGAGAAATCAGAGCTGGAACGGAAAGGTTTAGGTGTTCGTTTTTCCCGCGCGCTGTTTGGGAGTGGAATGGTAGAGAGATAGTATGATTGTGGTTCGATGAAACCTCTGCCAAGCACTTAAATGTGAATTGCAGAGTAATCATGTAGATGTACCTTTCTAAGCAGTTTCGCAGCCTGTTTTGATCTTCTGATGACGTTAGTAGACGACAGACGATAGCATCATGTGCAGACAACCTCAGTCGGCTGCTCAAATTGTCTCAAAATCATTTTCAAGGAACAGAATGCGGTATCAACAAGATGGGTGTCGGGCACATTTTTCGCTGATGGCTAGAAATGAGTTGCAGAGACAATTCCAAAGTCGTTGGATTGGACGCGGAGATGTGTCGTGGCCGGCTCGTTTGCCAGACTAGAGGCCTCTGGATTTTTTTTTTTTTTCTTGTGGCGATTCGTAAAAGACGTTGTTTATACATTCCAACTACACCCGAAGACCTGCAGGATTCATGGTGTTAATTCCCTCCAGCAGTGCTTCAGACGTCAGTCAAGTGTATGCCTCGTCGTGATGCCGCACATCTACGTGCTCGCGGGGACACTACACGGTATTAGGCAGGTGGTCCAGTTTCTTTGGCTCTTCAGTGTAGTTTACTACTTTATGTACACAACGACTGTACGTCTTTCACGTAACTTCTGTGTGTTTCTATGCATAATACCTGTGTTATAATGTCCATCGACATAATACATACGAAAAGACAGCCGGCCGGAGTGGCCGTGCGTTTCTAGGCGCTACAGTCTGGAACCGCGTGACCGCTACGGTCGCAGGTTCGAATCCTGCCTTGGGCATGGATGTGTGTGATGTCCTTAGGTTAGTTAGGTTTAAGTAGTTCTAAGTTCTAGGGGACTGACGACCACAGCAGTTAAGTCCCATAGTGCTCAGAGCCATTTGAACCATACGAAAAGACAAAAAGGACGCACCACGAAGGAATTATCTGAAGACGGAATATGAATATAATATTATTAATGAGATAAACGATTTCAAAAATTCTTCAGTAGTCTTAAGCCAGTTCTAATGCAATAGATTTAAAATGTCCACCAATGTAAACAAACGACTACCAGACTGCCAAAATCGTAAATATTGACGTAAAATGTGATAATCAATGTCCACCCACACTAGGAGGCCGCCATACCGTAATTAACTGTACAGTGTTTACATGTATATATAAAAAATTGTGCAGTGAATCTCGTCAAAAACAGTGACAAAATAAATAGTGCGACAGTGTAATGTCTCACAAAAATCTCCGACACTGATCTAGGGATGAAAAACGAAACTGCGAGACGCCAGAATCGTAAGTGAACAAATGTCGTATAGAAAAGTGTATCTCAAGATTTTTGCAACAAAACAAGTGATGCAAAGCTGACTGAATTCCACACAGGCTGTGTTGTTAATCATACTAAACATAGAGACACAGTTCCACACTGGCAGAAGACATCACTCGGCGGCAATTTCTGGTCAGTCACTGCCCCTCCCCCCCCCCCCCCCTCCCTCCAAATAGTTCTACAGCGACTGGCAGAAACGAACAGTAAACAAAAATTTGTACCTTAATCTAGTTTAAGGCAATTTATTTTTAAGTAACATTTTTCTGTATGCATAAACGGCTGAAGATAGGCCAAACATGCTCGAAACGTGTTACGTTATATTGCATAAAACATGAAAAAAATAAGTGACTGTAATTGAAAATACAAAGAAATAAATGTGATTCGCATGAGCAGGCGATGCGATTCCATCGGTCCACTGCCTAATTTCAGTGATCCCGTGCACACTGGAATCGTAACTGACGACGTCTTTGGGTCAACATGGGAACATACGCTGAAGAGCCAAACAAACTGATACGCTTGCCTAATATAGTGTAGGGCCCCCGCGAGTACCGAGCGAGGTGGCGCGGTGGTTAGCACACTGGACTCGCATTCGGGAGGACGACGGTTCAATCCCGTCTCCAGCGATCCTGATTTGGGTTTTCCGTGATTTCCCTAAATCGTTTCAGGCAAATGCCGGGATGGTTCCTTTGAAAGGGCACGGCCGATTTCCTTCCCAATCCTTCCCTAACCCGAGCTTGCGCTCCGTCTCTAATGACCTCGTTGTCGACGGGACGTTAAACACTAGCCACCACCACCACCACCACCCCCGCGAGTTACTCTGAAGTGCCGCAAAACGACGTGGCTTGGACTCGACTAATGTCTGAAGTAGTGCTGGAGGGAACTGGCACCATGAATCCTGCGGGGCTGCCCGTAAATCCGCAAGAGTACGAGGGGGCGGAGATCCCTTCTTGAACAGCACGTTGCAAGGCGTCCCACATATGTTCATGTCTGGGGAGTTTGGTGGCCAGAGTGTTTATGCAGCCACTCTGTGGCAATTGCCCAAGTCTGTCGGAATGCACAATGGACATGAATGGATGCGGGTGATCAGTCACGATGCTTACGTTTGTATCACCTGTCAGAATACTATCTAGACGTATCAGACGTCCCATGTCACTCCAACTGCACACGTCCCACATCATTACAGAGCTTCCACCAGCTTGAACGTTCCGCTGCTGACATGCAGGGTCCATGGATTCATGAGGTTGTCTCCATACTCGTACACGTCCGTCCTCTCGATACTATCTGAAACGCGCACACCGTTACAAAAATTGTTCAAATGGCTCTGAGCACTATGGGACTTAACATCTGAGGTCATCAGTCCCCTAGAACTTAGAACTACTTAAACCTAACTAACCTAAGGGCGTCACACACATCCATGCCCGAGGCAGGATTCGAACCTGCGACCGTAGCGGTCGCGCGGTTCCAGACTGTAGCGCCTTTAACCGCTTGGCCACCCCGGCCGGCGCACACCCTTACAGAGCATCCACAAGCTTAAACAGTACACTGCTGACACGCAAGGTCCATGGATTCATGAGGTTGTCTCCATACCCGTACACGTTCATCCGCTCAATACAATTGGAAAAGAGACTCGTCCGACCAGGCAACATGTTTCCAGTCAGCAACAGTCCAGTGTCGGTGTTGACGGGTCCAGGCGAGGCCTAAAGCTTTGTGTCTTGCAGTCATCAAGGGTGCACGACTGGACCTTCGGCTCCGAAAGCCCATATCGATGATGTTTCATTGTATGGTTCGCACGCTCACACTCGTTGATTGCCCAACATTGAAATCTGCAGCAATTTGCGAAAGGGATGCACTTCTGTCACGTTGAACGATTCTCTGTAGTCGTGGTTGGTCCTTTTCTTGCAGGATCCTTTTCCGACCGCAGCGATGTCGAAGATTCGGTATTTTATCGGATTCCTGATATTCACGGTACACTCGCGAAATGGTCGTACGGGAAAATCCCCACTTTGTCCTATTGCTCGTGCGTCGACTGTAACACCACGTTCAAACGCATTTAAATATTGACGACCTGCGTTTGTAGCAGCAGTAACTCATACAACAACTGCGCCAGGCACTTGTTGTCTTTATACAGGCTTTCGCGACAGCAGCGCCGAATTCTGCTTGTTTACATGTCTCTGTATTTGAATACGCATGCCTGTACCAGTTTCTCTGGCGCTTCAGTGTATATGACTCTAGTGACGTTTCTCGCGATTTTTCCAATAATTTCAACTCCATGATTAAAAATGGCTGCTGGGCTGATAAAAGATTTAGCGTTAGACAGATCTCTGGTTCAAATGTCTCTAAGCTCTGTGGGACTTCATCTGAGGTCATCAGTCCCCTAGACTTAGAACTACTTAAACCTAAGGACATCACACACACCCGTGCCCGAGGCAAGATTCGAACCTGTGACCGTAGCAGCAGCGCGATTCCGGACTGAAGCGCCTAGAACCGCTCGGCCACAGCGACCGGCACAGTCTCCGAAGAAAAAAAGAAAAAAAAATCCAAATCGGTATACAGCACAGAGCATGTAATTTTTTTAAATATATTGTATGTTCATGGGTATGGAATATCGTGTTCAAGAGTAAAAGTATTGTTAATCGCACAGGGCATTGGTTTTTAGCAACTCCAGTACGAAATAAATGGAAAAGCTGACTACCTCGGCTTGCGTTAGAAACTCAGAACAAACACGCTGCACAGCCTCGGCTCGACGCTTTTATGAAAGCTCCGACGTGAGCGTCTCATAAAAAAGAGCAAAGGCACGCCACGCTTTACTCGCTCCGCTATTCAGCGCCCTTATCGTTTATCGCCGTTCCAACAGTAACATATTCCAAGTCACACTGGCATTCCCGGTGTACCAGGTAATACGTTGGTTTCCGTTGATAACCGCGTCGCCAGACGACTGAACGCACTCGCAGCCTCACTTGATTTCAGGCACAGTAAAGAGCGGAAAGCGTGTGGGGCAGCTGGGGAAGGGCAGCCTCTGACCTATGGGGCTCCACCGCTGAGAATAGCACGCCCGTGGCGCAGTAGTGTTCGATGAAAACAAGAAGTTAAACGATCGAATAGGTACATCAAGTGAGAGTACGAGTGTAGCCCCTGACCTATGGGGCTCCACCGCTGGGAATAGCACGCCCGTGGCGCAGTAGTGTTCGATGAAAACAAGAAGTTAAACGATCGAATAGGTACATCAAGTGAGAGTACGAGTGTAGCCCCTGACCTATGGGGCTCCACCGCTGGGAATAGCACGCCCGTGGCGCAGTAGTGTTCGATGAAAACAAGAAGTTAAACGATCGAATAGGTACATCAAGTGAGAGTACGAGTGTAGCCCCTGACCTATGGGGCTCCACCGCTGGGAATAGCACGCCCGTGGCGCAGTAGTGTTCGATGAAAACAAGAAGTTAAACGATCGAATAGGTACATCAAGTGAGAGTACGAGTGTAGCCCCTGACCTATGGGGCTCCACCGCTGGGAATAGCACGCCCGTGGCGCAGTAGTGTTCGATGAAAACAAGAAGTTAAACGATCGAATAGGTACATCAAGTGAGAGTACGAGTGTAGCCCCTGACCTATGGGGCTCCACCGCTGGGAATAGCACGCCCGTGGCGCAGTAGTGTTCGATGAAAACAAGAAGTTAAACGATCGAATAGGTACATCAAGTGAGAGTACGAGTGTAGCCCCTGACCTATGGGGCTCCACCGCTGGGAATAGCACGCCCGTGGCGCAGTAGTGTTCGATGAAAACAAGAAGTTAAACGATCGAATAGGTACATCAAGTGAGAGTACGAGTGTAGCCCCTGACCTATGGGGCTCCACCGCTGGGAATAGCACGCCCGTGGCGCAGTAGTGTTCGATGAAAACAAGAAGTTAAACGATCGAATAGGTACATCAAGTGAGAGTACGAGTGTAGCCCCTGACCTATGGGGCTCCACCGCTGGGAATAGCACGCCCGTGGCGCAGTAGTGTTCGATGAAAACAAGAAGTTAAACGATCGAATAGGTACATCAAGTGAGAGTACGAGTGTAGCCCCTGACCTATGGGGCTCCACCGCTGGGAATAGCACGCCCGTGGCGCAGTAGTGTTCGATGAAAACAAGAAGTTAAACGATCGAATAGGTACATCAAGTGAGAGTACGAGTGTAGCCCCTGACCTATGGGGCTCCACCGCTGGGAATAGCACGCCCGTGGCGCAGTAGTGTTCGATGAAAACAAGAAGTTAAACGATCGAATAGGTACATCAAGTGAGAGTACGAGTGTAGCCCCTGACCTATGGGGCTCCACCGCTGGGAATAGCACGCCCGTGGCGCAGTAGTGTTCGATGAAAACAAGAAGTTAAACGATCGAATAGGTACATCAAGTGAGAGTACGAGTGTAGCCCCTGACCTATGGGGCTCCACCGCTGGGAATAGCACGCCCGTGGCGCAGTAGTGTTCGATGAAAACAAGAAGTTAAACGATCGAATAGGTACATCAAGTGAGAGTACGAGTGTAGCCCCTGACCTATGGGGCTCCACCGCTGGGAATAGCACGCCCGTGGCGCAGTAGTGTTCGATGAAAACAAGAAGTTAAACGATCGAATAGGTACATCAAGTGAGAGTACGAGTGTAGCCCCTGACCTATGGGGCTCCACCGCTGGGAATAGCACGCCCGTGGCGCAGTAGTGTTCGATGAAAACAAGAAGTTAAACGATCGAATAGGTACATCAAGTGAGAGTACGAGTGTAGCCCCTGACCTATGGGGCTCCACCGCTGGGAATAGCACGCCCGTGGCGCAGTAGTGTTCGATGAAAACAAGAAGTTAAACGATCGAATAGGTACATCAAGTGAGAGTACGAGTGTAGCCCCTGACCTATGGGGCTCCACCGCTGGGAATAGCACGCCCGTGGCGCAGTAGTGTTCGATGAAAACAAGAAGTTAAACGATCGAATAGGTACATCAAGTGAGAGTACGAGTGTAGCCCCTGACCTATGGGGCTCCACCGCTGGGAATAGCACGCCCGTGGCGCAGTAGTGTTCGATGAAAACAAGAAGTTAAACGATCGAATAGGTACATCAAGTGAGAGTACAGCCTCTGACCTATGGGGCTCCACCGCTGGGAATAGCGCGCCCGTGGCGCAGTAGTGTTCGATGAAAACAAGAAGTTAAACGATCGAATAGGTACATCAAGTGAGAGTACGAGTGTGGCCGTCCCATGGGATAACGGCAGTCAACATGGGATGCAGAGCGGCAAGGTTCGCTTGGTTGCCACCACGTTATGGCAGCCACTCGCGTGGGAAGAGCAGATAATCCTTGCTTCCATTTCGATTTCAGGGGTACCCGCGATAGTGCCAAATGAGATTGCAAGCATCTAAACCCAGCAGTCATTTAAATAAGCAAAACTACTTGGTGGAAGAAAAATTTGCATTCTTCAGAAACGTAGAAACACGAGAGGAAAGACCGACAGCAAGGCTTACTTTGAAGGATAACATGAAGTCACACAAACGCACATCTGTAGAATTTATAGGAGTACAAAAAGCTTTTGACAACTTTAATTTGAAATACCCTCTCTGAAATTCTGTAGCTGTCTGGGATACAATACATGGTCTGATTGGTATCTATAATTTGTAGAGAAACCGGTTCGCGGTTAGTGAGAGTCGAAAGAAATGAAAGGAAAGTAGTTGTTCAGAATGGAATGAGAGAGCGTTGTAGCCTATCGCCGATAGTATTCAGTCTGTACGATAAGCAAGGAGTAAAGGAAACCAACGAGAAATTGAAATAACAAGTTTGAGATTTGGCAATGAAATTGTAAATGTTTCAGGGGCGGCAAAGGACTTGGAAGATTAGTTGAACGGAATGATTATTGACTTGAGGTTATAAGATGAACGGTAACGAAAGTAAAGCAAAGTTTGTTGAATGTTGTCGAAATATATCAGGCGCTACTGGATCTAGATAGGTTGGATACGCCCACATAAGGCACGCGATCTCCACACGATGTGCTTACTTCATCGATTTCTTAGCCACTGGTGCCCCCAATACTTATCTTCTCACATTAAACACCTATCATCATTCCACAACCGCAATACCAGATCGGATACGTCTAGCATCTTGGCTGTACCTTTACATAACACAAAATCTTTCTCTGTGTCATTCTCCATCTCAGCCATACGACTATGGAACGCGCTCCCCTGTGATCTGCGTCTTATCCAGAACCACTTAACATTCAAGAGGGAACTCAAGACTTACATATTAGGGACGGTATAGCCACCATTGTCGTGCCCCTCTCATCTTTTTCTTTCTCCTCTCCATCATAGCTTCGAATTTTACCATTCTATTTCTCTTCCTCTAACCTATCTACCTCTTCTATATTTCTTTCACCCCATTCCATCGTCTTATGTCTCTGCTTGATGAGAATAACTCACAAGCTGCAAGAATATAACGAGAAAATTCCCAACTAGCAATAGGACTGACATTCAGAAAAGAAAAAATATGTTTACTTTCCTATACATAGTCATTACTATTATTATTATTCTTGATTGTTATAATTATTTTTTTGATTGTTATAATTATCATTGTACTACTTTTATAATCTCTAATTTTTTCTGTAACATTAATACTGTATAACATGTTATATGTCCTTAATGTTCTGTAGAAACTGAAACTTGTTGAATCTGAGTATGCCTGAAGGCCCTAATCTTGCCAGGTAAAATAAATGCATAAATAAATAAAAATAAATAAAGAAATGAGAAACTAAAAGTAGTTGATGACTTTTGTTACTTTGTCAGAAAAAACTGACGATTGCTCAAGGTAGAGAGGATACAAGATGAAGATTGGCAATAGCAAGAAAAGAATTTCTTAAAAATGAGAAATCAGTTAACATCAAGTGTAAACTTAACTGTTACGAGTCTCAACGGAGAAATAACACAGCTATCGGTTGCAAATAATTGTTTAATACATTGACCTAGGTTTCTACACCTTAACGATGTCTTCTTCAGAGTGAAACTTTAAAAGCCGTAAAGTTACTCTGCGAGAAGGCAATAGAGTTTAGAGCAGATTTTTTGACTCGAGCATATCTGCTTTAAACTCTGGCTATTGCCCCCTCCCAATGTAGCATTACAGCTTTTAAACAAGGCATCCTTAGAGGTGTCGAAACCTAGGTCAGTGCATTAAACAATTAATTTGCAACCAGTTTGCTATGTTACTTTTCCACTGAAACTTCTTACAGTTGCTGAAAGACAGCCGTGTTCAAAACTGTGTACAAATCTTTTCTGAAAGTAAAGTACTTTTCTGGAGGCATCCTGGACGAGGTACACATATTTCTCTTGTATGACCACCATATCACCATTGTGACAATATCACAATTGCAACCATGTCACCACCAAAAACTTGAAAACACCAGGACCACCATGAACATTACGTGATTTCTCATACCACCAACACCACGAACACTGCATAACCATCACGACTGCCCCGACACTACCACCACCACCACCACCACCACCACCACCATGTACATTACATCACTGCCGCCACCACCACCACCACCACCACCACCACCAACACTAACGCTACTGTCATTACTACCACCACTAACACTACTGCCACCATACCGCCGCCACAACCACAACCATCACCATCACTAACTCTATTGTCACCATACCAGCACCACCGCCACCACGATCGCAGAAACAACAACAATAATAATATTGTCACCATAATACTGCCATCAATAACAGCACCACGTCGTATTCGGCGTCGATGATCGTGACGTTGATCATCATGATTCACTTGACACCCATTACTGGATATAGCGTTTAAACTTTCCCATGCGTATCTGTAGACACTTCGCCCAACACGAATTTTTCGTTAGTAACAGTGCGCGATCAGCATTTATAACTACCTTTTATTAATATACGTGAAATTAATTCGCATTTACGAATATGGACAACCGTAATCTGCTGGACCAGGACATGAACCTGGTTTTCCCTCTTACGGCGAATGGTGTCTTACTGCGGGGTGGCGCAGTGGTTAGACACAGGACTCGCATTCGGGATTACGACGGTTCAATCCCGCGTCCGGCCATTCTGATTTAGGTTTTCCGTGATTTCCCTAAATCACTCCAGGCAAATGCCGGGATGGTTCCTCTGAAAGGGCACGGCCGACTTCCTTCCCAATCCTTCCCTAATCAGATGAGACCGATGACCACGCTGTCTGGTCTCCTTCCCCAAACCAACCAACCATCCGAGCACGGATCGCGGCCACATCCATACTTCCGTATGTCGCTAACACTGCATCGTAATTTGGATCAACACAGGCACTGCAATATCGTATTTTATTAATATAAGTTCATATCATTACGTTTCAAGGAGTTTGTCCTCGTTCATGTGTGAATCCATTTCATTTCAGTGAATCTAATGTAGATCTTGATGTGGAGTGAAATACATATTGTGTGTTCGCGTTGAAACTATTGTCACCCGCCGTTCTTATCTTCATCATGTCGCGCGAAGTACACTGCTGGCCATTACAATTGCTACCCCAAGAAGAAATGCAGATGATAAACGGGTATTCATTGGACAAATATATTATACTAGAACTTACATGATATTACATTTACGCGCAATTTGGGTGCATAGATCCTGGGAAATTAGTACCCAGAACAACCACCTCTGGCCGTAATAACGGCCTCGATACGCCTGGGCATTGAGTCAAACAGAGCTTGGATGACGTGTACAGGTACAGCTGCCCATGCAGCTTCAACACGATACCACAGTTCATCAAGAGTAATGACTGGCGTATTGTGACGAGCCAGTTACTCGGCCACCATTGCCCAGGCGTCTTCAGTTGGTCAGAGATGTGGAGAATGTGCTGGCCAGGGCAGCAGTCGAACATTTTCTGTATCCAGAAAGGCCCGTACAAGACCTGCAACATGCGGTCGTGAATTATCCTGCTGAAATGTAGGGTTTCGGAGGGACCGAATGAAGGGTAGAGCCACGGGTCGTAACACATCTGAAATGTAACGTCCACTGTTCAAAGTGCCGTCAATGCGAGCAAGAGGTGACCGAGAATTGTAACCAATGGCACCCCATACCATCACGCCGGGTAATACGTCAGTATGGCGATGACGAATACAGGCTTCCAGTGTGCGTTCTCCGCGATATCGCCAAACACGGATGCGATCATCATGATGCTGTAAACAGAACCTGAATTAATCCGAAAAAGTGACGTTTTGCCATTCGTGCACCCAGGTTCGTCGCTGCGTACACCATCGCAGGCGCTCCTGTCTGTGATGCAGCGTCAAGGATAACCGCAGCCATGGTCTCCGAGCTGATAGTCCATGCTGCTGCAATCGTCGTCTAGTGGCTCTGAGCACTGTGGGACTTAACTTGTAAGGTCATCAGTCCCCTAGAACTTAGAACTAATTAAACCTAGCTAACCTAAGGACATCACACACATCCATGCCCGAGGCAGGATTCGAACCTGAGACCGTAGCGGTCACGCGGTCACGCGGTTCCAGACTGTAGCGCCTTTAACCGCTTGGCCACACCGGCCGGCACGTCGTCGAACTGTTCGTGCAGATGGTTGTTGTTTTGCAAACGTCCCGATCTGTTGACTGAGGGATCGAGACGTGGCTGCACGATCCGTTACAGCATTGCGGATAAGATGCCTGTCATGTCGACTGCAAGTGATACGAGGTCGTTGGGATCCAGCACGGCGTTCCGTATTACCCTCCTGAACCCGCCGACTCCATATTCTGCTAACAGTCATTGGATCTCGACCAACGTGAGCAGCAATGTCGCGATACGATAAACCGCAATCGCGATAGGCTACAATCCGACCTTCATCAAAGCCGGAAACGTGATGGTACGCATTACACGAGGCATCACAACAACGTTTCACCAGGCAACGCCGGTCAACTGCTGTTTGTATATGAGAAATCGGTTTGAAACTTTCCTCATGTCAGCACGTTGTATGTGTCGCCACCGGCGCCAGCCTTCTGTGAATGCTCTGAAAAGCTAATCATTTGCGTATCACAGCATCTTCTTCCTGTCGGTTAAATTTCACGTCTGTAGCACGTCATCGTGGTGTAGCAATTTTAATGGCCAGTAGTGTATGTCAGGAACGGGCCTGAGTGCTCATCAGTTGCAGCATGCGTGGTTCTGGTTAAGCTGGTCTCAGTGTCCGGGGGTCGTTGCCCGCCATCATCCATTGTTGATTAGCGCTGCTAATTAGTGGGGCAATGCTCGCCTAGCCCACGCCGCGTGTGGGAAGCTGCGCTTCTGTGCAGGCACCTGTTGCGCGCACAGTATTCCTAGCACAGGCACTGCGCTTTCCGTAGGGCAGTGGAAATGGCACAGCGTCACCAAGGAAACAAGTGCCGTTACCATGTCGAGAACGCTGTCGGCTGTCTCAACAGCCGCACACAGTTGTGGACAACTGACGAGGAGAACACAAGTGCCATAATACGATTTGCCAGAAACTTCGCTCATTGGAAGAAGAATCAAAATAAACTAACACGGCGTATCCATAGGTAGTCGTCCGCCGCTCGTGGTCTCGCGGTAGCGTTCTCGCTTCCCGAGCACGGGGTCCCGGGTTCGATTCCCGGCGGGGTCAGGGATTTTCACCTGCCTCGAGATGACTGGGTGTTTGTGTTTTCCTTATCATTTCATCATCATCCAGGAAAGTGGCGAAATTGGACTGAGCAAAGGTTGGGAAATTGTACGGGCGCTGATAACCACGCAGTTGAGCGCCCCACAAACCAAACATCATCATCATCATCATCATAGGTAGTCGACTGTTTCTGAGAAAACGACGGTCACAGTTTACCACGTAATTTAGATGCCTTTTAGCACACAATAATTTCACCCGAAACAGTGGCACAGTGGCTAACGTCGTATCCTGTCGCTTTCACGCCCCGTGTTAAAGACGATTATTACTTTTATTTTTGTTTTTCATTTATCAACCCGTGCCCGAAGGAGGTAACTACACGTTTCTTATCGAGATAGAGGATAAAGGGTGTTACAGGAATTTAAAATTACGACTGGCTTTCACAGGAAGTGTATGCAGAGGGGTCCAGAAAAATGTTCACACTCTTTGCTAGTTAATATCTTTGGAACAAAATGACGTATCGTTGCAGTTCTGCGTGGTAGCGTAGTCCATTGTTTTCTCGACAGATCGTGGCACGCGTTATCAAGCAGATGACAGCGCGGCAATGAAGTAAGACTGTAGCTTGAGCAACGCAAGGCCGTATTAAAGTTGTATTGGAGATACGAAAACATGATAGAGCTACAACGGCACTGGGTAATGTGTATGGTACTCGGCCACCAGCGCGTACAATAATTCATTGTATTCGGGATGATTTCGAAGCCGGCGGTACTGTTCAGGATGTTCATAAGGAGAAATGGCCGACCAAAAACACCAACAAGTTCAGCCGCGAGCACTGCTGCGTTGCAACATTTTACTAGGTCACCTTGAAATCCCGTGAAGCAGGGTGCACGTGAAAGCGAGGCAAGCAGATCAAGCGTACGACGGTTTCTGAAGGCTGCAAATTGGAAAGTGTACGCTGAAAGTTCCCTGCACGCTGTGAACGAGGACGAATCGAAGGATGGAGTTCTGCGTGTTGTTTGAAGGCGTGCTTCGCAATATTCAATACTTTGCAGGGATGGTTATGTGGTCTGACGAGGCGCATTTCAAACTGAACGGTGCTGTAAACCGCCACAAGTGCGTCTGATGGGCTCCTGAAAATCCTCACGTTCACGTGGACAAACACGTCAATCTGTGGTGTGGTCACAGGTTCGAATCCTGCCCCGGGCATGGTTGTGTGTGATGCTCTCAGGTTGGTTAGGTTTGAGTAGTTCTAAGTTCTAGGGGACGTGATCACCTCAGATGTTGTCTCATAGTGCTCAGAGCCATTTGAGCCAGTGTGTGGTGTGGTCTGTCATCGCACGGTTTGTGTTGTGGACTGACAAGACAGCCAGTCCACAGTGACGGGTAACCGAAAGGCACGCGTTTAATTCATGCAGGCTTGCTTAAGTCTGAAACAGGATACGGAATGAATGCTATAAAGAAAAGTACGTAGCTGCGGGAATACTTAACTTTAATCCATCATTTGTATACAGCATTCTTGATGATACAATTGAGACTCTTTAGATACATGCAATGTAATGCTAATGGCGCCTTGCTAGGTTGTAGCCGTTGACTTGGCTGAAGGCTATTCTAACTATCTCTCGGCAAATGAGAGAAAGGCTTCGTCAGTGTAGTCGCTAGCAAAATCGTCGTACAACTGGGGCGAGTGCTAGTACGTCTCTCTCTAGACCTGCCGTGTGGTGGCGCTCGGTCTGCAATTACTGACAGTGGCGACACGCGGGTCCGACATGTATTAATGGACCGCGGCCGATTTAAAGCTACCACCTAGCAAGTGTGGTGTCTGGCGGTGACACCACAGTTTGAGTGGCTCATTCTTCTTTGAGGGTACCGTAACTGTTGAGGTGCATCTCAATACTCTCAAACGTCGATTTTGCCTGTCATCCCCAGGCGTGTTTGGAAATGAAGATTTTAGCTTCAACAAGATAGCGCTCCGCCTCACTACCCACAGAGATGTCAGCGCCTACTTGGATGAAAATTCACATGGACGCCGGATGGGTCGAAGAGGAGGTCGCCAGACGTTACACATCTTGACTTCTGCCTATTGAGACCTCGAAAAATGAAGTTTATCAACAGAAGTTGTTGTTGTTGTTGTTGTTGTTGTTGTTGTTGTTGATGATGATGATGATGATGATGATGATGATGATGATGATGATGATGATGTCGTTGTGGTCTTAGGTGCTCCCCAAATAGCTCGAGAGTCGGGAGCAGGTCAGTGCATTTCACGAACGTTGACATCCAGAAACAATTACCTTACGGATGCTGCCTTGTGACAGGGTGAATAGTCGTGCTAACTCAATCTTCGTATCCGAACTGTTCCTACAGTGAACGCAGTACACACGTCTTTCAAATGTGTTCATATCCTTCCGTATTTAGTATCTACTTAACGAAATAAGAGGGCCATGCCCTATCCATGAGAAACAAACCCACAACGTAACTTTACCTCACCCATATTTCGCTGTTATCACTACACTTGATGGAAGGTAATGTTTTCCAGACAACTACCAAAACCGAAACCCTTCCATCGGAATGACATGTTGTTGTTGTTGTTGTTGTTGTTGTTGTGGTGGTGGTGGTGGTCCTCGGTCATGAGACTGGATTGATGCAGCTCTTCATGCTACTATATCCTGTACAAGCTTCTTCATCTCCCAGTACCTACTGCAACCTACATCCTTCTGAATCTGCTTAGTATATTCATCTCTTGGTCTCCCTCTACGATTTCTACCCTGCATGCTGCCCTCCAATACTAAACTGGTGATCCCTTGATGCCTCAGAACATGTACTACCAACCGATCCCTTCTTCTTGGCAAGTTATGACACAAACTCCTCTTCTCCCCAATTCTATTCAATACCTCCTCATTAGTTACGTGATCTACCCATCTAATCTTCTGCATTCTTCTGTAGCACCACATTTCGAAAGCTTCTATTCTCTTCTTATCTAAACTATTTATCGTCCATGTTTCACTTCCATACATGGCTACACTCCATGCAAATACTTTCAGAAACGACGTCCTGAGACTTAAATGTATACTCGATGTTAACAAATTTCTCTTCTTCACAAACGCTTTCCTTGCCATTGCGAGTCTACATTTTATATTCGCTCGACTTCGACCATCATCAGTTATTTTGCTCCCCAAATAGCAAAACTCATTTACTACTTTCAGTGTCTCATTTCCTAATCTAATTCCCTCAGCATCACTCGACTTAATTCCACTACATTCCATTATCCTCGTTTTGCTTTTGTTGATGTTCATCTTATATCCTCCCTTCAAGACACTATCCATTCCGTCCAACTGCTCTTCCAAGTGCTTTGCTGTCTCTGACAGAATTACAATGTCATCGGCGAACCTCAGAATTCCTTGTTCTGCTCCATGGATTTTAATACCTACTCTGAATTTTTCTTTTGTTTCCTTTATTGCTTGCTCAGTATACTGATTGAATAACATTGGCGATAGGCTACAACCCTGTCTCACTCCCTTCCCAACCACTGCTTCCGTTTCAAGCCCCTCCACTCTTATAACTGCCGTCTAATTCTGTACAAATTGTAAATAGCCTTTCGCTTCCTTTATTTTACCCCTGCCACCTTCAGAATTTGAAAGAGAGTATTCCAGTCAACATTGTCAAAAGCTTTCTCTAAGTCTACAAATGCTAGAAACGTAGGTTTGCCTTTCCTTAATCTTTCTTCTAAGATAAGTCGTAAGGTCAGTATTGCCTCACGTGTTCCAATATTTCTACGGAATCGAAACTGGTCTTCCCCGAGGTCGGCTTCTACCAGTTTTTCCATTCGTCTGTAAAGATTTCGCGTTAATATTTTGCAGCCGTGACTTATTAAACTGATAGTTCGGTAATTTTCACATCTGTCAACACTTGCTTTCTTTGGGATTGGAATTATTATATTTTTCTTGAAGTCTGAGGGTATTTCGCCTGTCTCATACATTTTGCTCACCAGATGGTAGAGTTTTGTCATGACAGGCTCTCCCAAGGTCGTCAGTAGTTCTAATGGAATGTTGTCTACTCCCGGGGCCTTGTTTCGACCCAGGTCTTTCAGTGCTCTGTCAAACTCTACACGTAGTATCGTATCTCCCATTTCATCTACATCCTCTACCAATCCAATAATATTGTCCTCAAGTACATCGCCCTTGTTGCACTGAATGAGTTACGAGGAACGATCGAGGGGTCCTGTGCGGCTACCATGCCGGCATCGACAGCCATAGTTCGATCAACAGTTCAGCGGCATCGACATTGTTTGGCTGCTAATGGGCGTGGCGCGCGCGGGGGTTGGTTGGGGGGGGGGGGGGAGATCACTTTGAACACATACAAACTTCCCTGCCTGCAAGAACTGTGACGATATGCCATTTTGTTACATTAATACCGACTACAATCTTTTTTAAATTCTCATATACTGGCACTTCATTCTCATATCAATTCTTATGTTATGTTTGCTATTTTATAGTTATCTTTAGTCTTCAGAAAGATTTGGTGCATTTCCTTGGACGATGCCGATCGTAGGAACATTCGATACACCGGAATTCGGACCACCACGATCATCGCGTGAAGGCAGGTTTGCCACAGCGACATTTCTTCGTATGAACCTTACTCGGGAAAGAAACTTCAATAACGTCGCTGAAGATTTCACCCGTTGGTATTATTTTCGCGGCAAAACACGCATAATGAATTACTTTACCGAAAACTAGGGCTTTCAAATGATTGTGAATCAATATGCTCTACAGCAATTTCACCGACAACAATTTCACATAATTTTATAATTAATTTACCTGTCTTTTTTATTCATTCTACAGACATACAATTACTAGACGAATAAGCACGAAGTTCTTTCAGTATACAGTACATTGAAAAATATTGGTGTAGTAATCTTCCATGGACATCGGCAGATAGATGAAAAATGGGTAATAATGGCCTCCCGCTTCGGTTGAACTATTTTCTCGGTAAGAGGCACGTAGAGTACCTCGAAAACTTTGACCGTTTCTTTCTCACAAACAGTCGAGTATCTACGGACAAGCCGATGCGCATGTTCGCTTATTTATTATCCAACTGAGCAATGTTTTTGGATAATGCAGGTATGGCATCTGTCCTACTGTCCTCATAAGATGAGTGAAGGTGAAAGAAGGTTCGATCAGCAGTTAAGTATTACAGAGTTGCCTCGTGAACTCAAGTGGGAATCCCTGGAGAGAAGACTACACTCTTTTTCGCAAGGCACTACAGCGGAAATTTAGAGGTCGGGCCGGTGCCGCCAATATACATGTCGCTTAAGGACCATGAAAATAAGATGCGAGAAATTAACGCAATTCCGGAAGCTTTTAGACAGTCTTTTTTCCCTGGTACTGTTCGCGAGTGGATGACAAATGGCTCTGAGCCCTATGCGACTTCACTTCTAAGGTCATAAGTCGCCTAGAACTTAGAACTAATTAATCCTAATTAACCTAAGGACATCACACACATCCATGCCCGAGGCAGGATTCGAATCTGCGACCGTAGCGGTCGCTCGGCTCCGGACTGTAGCGCCTAGAACCGCACGGCCACTCCGGCCGGCTCTCGAGTGGAACTAAAACAGGGTTCATTAGTAGTGGTACGGGGTACCATCCACCATGCGCTATACCGGACACTGACCTTAGGAGAAACTGTGCCCCTCAATGTCAAAGTGGGTAAATGATGGACTGTAAATCCAAGGTACGGCGATAGTCCACAAAAGGTTCGCGCATGTTAAAATACACTACAACAACTGAAAGCGATGCAGGTGAGTGTTCAGAGCGAGTACGTTTAACATGTGGCGCCACAGGCTGAACTGTCCCCACCTGCGCTGTTTGTGGCGTCTTCCAGCAAAGCAAACACTGAAGTTATGAAAACGTCGACCCACCTGGCGTCTTTGTGATGCTGCCACCACCGCACAGAAGTAACACGTAGGTCGTGAGCCCACTGTTCTAGCAATGAGGCTGTAAATATGGCCTGGAGGGCAGTCAAATGAAAACGGGACGGACTTATAAGGAGTATGGTGCGGACATTGTTAACGCAGGTAGCGGTGTGTGTGTGTGTGTGTGTGTGTGTGTGTGTGTGTGTGTGTGTGTGTGTGTGTGTGTGTGTGTAGAAATGCCCTCTGTTAGGTATTAGGAGGTTGGTATTACAAATCCCTCTGCTGTCCCATATCTATATAAACGCTTTAGGAGCAGCCGTCTTAAGTTATTTGCAGATGATGCTGTCCTTTATCGTCTAGTAAAGTCATGAGAAGATCAAAACAGATTGCAAAACTATTTTGAAAAGATATCTCTATGGTGCGAAAATTGGCAATTGACCCTAAATTATGAAAAGTGTGATAAATTGAGAAATAGTGAAAAGTGTGGAGCCATCCACATGGGTGTTAAAAGTAATCCATTAAACTTAGATTACACAATAAATCAGTCAAATCTAAAGCCGTAAATTCAACTAAAAACCTAAGAATTACAATTGCGAATAACTTAACTTGGAAACAAAACATAGAAAATGTCGTGGCGAAGTCAAAACAAAGACTGCGCTTTATTGGCAGAGCACTTAGAAAATGTAATAGATCCACTAAAGATACTGCCTACACTACGCTTGACAGTCTCATTTTGGAATGCTATTGTGCGACCTGTTGTGCGAACTGTTTCGAACAGTTGTCAAATGTCCCATCCATAAGCACAGTTCCATTGCCGCAAAGGATTTTCTCTACTTCTTCACAAGCAAATACTAGAAGTGTCTTGCCTGGAACAGAGCCATCATCAATCTTCAAAAAACTATTACCTTCCGTTAATTTCAAAAGGTCTTCACTAAGGTGAGTTTCCGAACTAGAACTAGGTTTCTGGGTTGTCCCAATAGCTCCTCTTCTCGCCTTACACAATTGAGTCTTGGAGCTGTCATAATTCGGAATATATGCCACGAATTCTAATCCTTTATCTTTCAAATCTTGAAATTCCTGCTTAAAAATTTGGGCTATATGCACTGCTTTTTCTTCACGAACTGTTTTTCTGCAATTATATAGTCTTTTCTTTATCTCCACATCTGTTTTGTCAGGTGGACAAGAATGTTGCTGTTGAGCAACGAGTTCACCATTTGCAATTTTTAAAAGGCCTTTGCACCTACTGTTGTGGCGTAGCAAAACAGCCACGCCACTCTGAGGTAGCCGAAAGGCACGCGTACACACACACGCCGGCTGGCGTGAGTTCTGGAACAGGATACTTAATTAATGCTATAAGAAAAGTATGCAGCTCCTTGAATACTTAACTTTATTGCATCCTTGTGGTACATCGCTATTGACGATACAAATGAGTCTATCTCCAGATACGGTTAATTACAATCACTGTAAGGCTAATGGCGCCTTGCTAGGTCGTAGCCATGGACTTAGCTGAAGGCTATTCTAACTATCTGCTCGGCTAATGAGCGAAAGGCTTCGTCAGTGTAGTCGCTAGCAAAGTCGTCGTACAACTGGGGCGAGTGCTAGTCCGTCTTTCTAGACCTGCCATGTGGTGGCGCTAGGTCTGCAAGTACTGACAGTGGCGACACGCGGGTCCGACATGTACTAATGGACCGCGGCCGATTTAAGCTACCACCTAGCAAGTGTGGTGTCTGGCGGTGACACCACACCTACTCCATTCATAATAGACGCACATCCAGTTCGTATATCCTTCATTTTTCCTATAAATATGGTAGCGATGACCATCCTTGATAAAACACGGCCTCCCTTTCGTTGTTGTTATCACTTCCATCGTGTAAACTGCATATAAGTCATAGACGAAAACGCACGGAACGAAAGCTATCGACGACGACACCGAAAATCGGTGACACCGGCACTGAGGGTGAGCGACTGGGGTAGACAATCTGTGGGGGAGGTTCAGTTCGCAAACAACTCGTTAGGGAACCGGTTGCTCGGGACAGCTTCGCTACCTGCTGCACCCTTGTAGGAAGCCCCACGTAGCCCTTTCTCGGTGTAGTTTCCGTTCCGTCTTCAAAGATTGTGCCGGTTCAGTTCTTTCAACATCTCAGTGGTTTTGACAACAGTAATGATTCCATTACCGAAGAAACAAGGAACCAAGAAATGCAGCGAGCACAGGACAATCAGCCTCATTTCACATGCAGCCAAAGTGATGTTAAGAATAATTAATAAAAGACTTGAAAAAGTAATAGAGGAGAATCTCGGCGAGGAGCAGTTTGGCTTTAGACGGAATACGGGCACCAGAGATGCAATAGGGCTCCTACGAATCTTGGGAGAAAGGTTTATTGAAAAAGGAAGAGACCTATATATGTGCTTCATCGATTTAGAAAAGGCATTTGACAGTGTGGTTTGGGACAAGCTGGCGACTATTATGAGGGAAAAGAGAGTGGACTGGAAAACCAGAAGACTTATAAACTCATTATACCTTAATCAAAAAGTTTCAGTTAAAGTGAGAGGAGAAAGTACAAACTGGATCAGACTAGGGAAAGGAGTAAGACAAGGATGCTGTTTATCACCTACTCTTTTCAACCTGTACTTGGAAAATATGATTGACCAGTGCTCATTAGATGACAAAGGAGTAGAAATTGGAGGAAGAAGAGTAGGGTGCTTGAGATTTGCTGATGACATGGTCCTTCTAGCCACAGGGGAAAAAGAATTACAGGATTTGGTGGACACCATTGCAACTAACGGAAAAAAATATGGAATGAAAATTAACACAAATAAAACGAAAGTATTGGCAATAGGAGGAAATAAGGAAATAAAAATTGTGCTGAATGGAGAAACACTAGAACAGGTGCAAAATTTTAAGTATCTTGGAAGCAGGATGGACACCGACTGGAAGTGCACCACAGAAATTAAAACAAGGATAGCAATGGCAAAAGAGGCGTTTTATAAGAAAAGGAGAATCTTCTGCAGCGATCTGAACAGAGATCTCAGAAAGAGACTCATAAAATGTCTTGTATGGAGTGTTCTTCTATATGGCGCTGAAACATGGACTATGAGGAAAAAAGACGGAGAAAGGCTGGAGGCTTTTGAGCTCTGGACATGGCGGAAGATGGAAAGAATAAGTTGGATGGACAGAGTTAAAAATGAAGAGGTACTGAGAAGAGTGGGAGAGAAAAGACAGTTACTAGATGTAATAAAGAGAAGAAAAAGAAATTGGATTGGGCATATATTAAGAAAGAATGACGGACTGATAAAAACAGTTTTAGAAGGTTATGTAGAAGGGAAAAGGAAGCGAGGAAGGAAGAGATTCCAGATACTGGATGACATGATGGACGGTACAACATACAGCAGCCTTAAGAAGGAAGCAATGGATCGCAGAAAATGGAGAGGCAAAGTACCTGCTAATATAGCAGATAACTGATGATGATGATGATGATGATGGTATCCTCCCGCGGGGTAAACCAGCCTGTGAGCATTCGCAATGCCCTTCTCTTTATATACGTACAATATCCCCTGCCAGTCCTTTGCAAGGGCACGGCCGATTTCCTTCCCCAATCCTAACTTGTGTTCCGTCTCTAATGACCTCGTTGTCGACGGGACGTTAAACACTAATCTGCTCCTGCAGTAGGGAATGCGAATGCGAATGCTCGACTTCAGTTTATTGGGAGAATTTTACGTTAGTGTAGTTCATCCGTGAAGGAGACCGCGTATAAGACACTAGTGCGGCGGGTTCGTGAATACTGCTCGAGTGTTCGAGATCACGACCAAGTCGGATTACAGCCAGGCATCGAAGCATTTGACTGGCGGGCTGCTAAATTTGTTACCGGTAGGTTCGAACAACACACAAGTATAGCGGAGAACTCAAATGGAAGCCCTTAGGGACGACGCGTCGTTCTCTTCGCAGTGCACTATTGAGGAAGTTTAGATGACCGGAATTTGAAGCCGTCAGCGCACATTTTGTGTAAGAATCATGAGAATAACATGCGAGAAATTACGGCTAATACGGATGTATGTAGAAAGTCGTTTCTCCCTACCTCTGTTCGCGAGGAAAGGAACTGACCAGTACTAGTACAAAGTACCCTCCGCCACGCACCATACGGTGGCTTGCGGAGTTTGTATGTAGAAGTAGATGTAGAACTGGTTTTTAAATAAAACAAACGCTATTAACATTCTTCATCTGTATTCTTCATGTATACAAATTTCTCTCTCAACACAGTCACCCTGCCGATTGACACATTTTTCCCAACGAGAGACCAGTTTGCTGGCACCGATACTGTAGAATGCTGGACTTCGTTGACGGAGCCACAACCTTACCTCTGCTTGCACCGCTTCGTCGCTGTCAAGTCCTCGATTGTGTTTTGTAAATTTATGATACAGATGAAAATCAGATGGTGGCAAGTGGCGACTGTATGGAGGACGATCGATGGCATTGAACCCAAGGCGTCAGATTGTTGCAGATGTCACAGCGCTCCTGTATGGCCTGGTAAAGGAGAGAGTGTTCCTCTCTTCGAATTCGTGCTTTCAGTTCTCTGAGGGTCTCGCAGTATCTTGCAGATCTTATAGTGCCGCGTTTAGGCATGAATTCCAAATGCATCACACCTTGAAAATCCCAGAACACTGTGAGCATATCTTAACCTGCTGATTGTGTGGTCTTGAACTTTTTTGGCGTCGGTGAGCCCTATCACACACGTTGAGGATAGTACCACCTTTCCCCTTCATTACGAGCACGAACAACTGGACGTCACATGTTACTGACGTCCATACAAGAATCATCATCGTACACATCTTTCATGAAGCTCCTTTGCAGCACGCTGTTGCTCACCGACGTCGTTACGTCACGCATCGCGGTGTTACACGTTACAATCCGTAGCCCTCTAGCGGCAGAGGGTTCCAACGTGCGTCAGCGCGGCGGGAAAGTTGACCAAGTAATATGCATGACTGGTAATACCTCTGCCGATATTGAGAACAGAATATAGATTTCGTAGGCGTTAGTTTTCAGCACACCCTCGTAATAAATGAGAATGACGTTCCTGATGCTGAACTTTTACTACGTGAACAGCGAAAAATGTCGTCAGCGATAAACTTTTTCCCTTTCATGATTTGGAGGGGGTGGGCTGTGGGATGGGGGACTGTCGCCGAGAAGTAGTTTGGAAGAGATTTCCGTTATGTGTCAAGTTTGCTGGAAGTTGTCACATAGCCAAACTTGCAACTTGAACGCGTGTACCTTACACCAGTTTAGCTGTAGATCTTCTCTTCTTAGGTCTTCAACCGTCAGGTTGGTTAGCGGCAGTTCGGGATAAGTTTCTGTCTTTGGCCATTCTCTTGAGAGCCGTATAGACGGTAAAGCTGGTATCCTCCATCTAGTTGATGTATTCTAGTGTCGGCCTGCCTCTTTTTATTTTCACCTTCTGCTGACCCTTCAGTGGCACTTTTAATCCTCTCTCAGCAGATGGCTGATCGTCGTGTCCATCCTGTATTCGATTACCCCCAGGAGACAAGGCTTCTCTTCCTCCACTACGTGGGACAATTCTTCGTTTGGTATCTCGTCTAACCACGAAATATTTTGCATTCTAGGCTAGCAGCACATCTCGAAGGCTGTTAATTGATGGTTCTCTGCTTCTCCGAGTGTCCATGTTTCGCTAACATACAGCAGCACACTCCAAACATCTTCATGAGGTTTTTTTTCTAGGATGTTTGTCTATGCTGCTTGATTGGAAAGGCTTCTTATCTTGTTAAAACCAGCTTTAGCCTGGTGGATTCAGCTTGCAATGTCCTTGTTAGTCTCTTCTGATATTATGTTACTCCCTAGGTAGGCAAAGGTTTCGACGGTCTCCCGTCTTTCATTGTTAAATGAGCGTTGGACTATGGTGTATTGTCTTCTCACCACAAAGATTTTTGTTTCACCTAGATTAATTTCCATATAAAAGGTGGAGCTGTGGGTGGTTTCTACATGGGGCACCATATTTCCTGATTGTTCATCTTCACCTAACACTACGTTACAGTCACCATATCTCAGCATGTATATTTTCTAATCAAGAATTTTAATTCCTTCTTCTTGATGTTCTCTATACTTTAGCACAACCATCTCTTCTCTATGCAGTCTCCTCATTGCTCTTCTGCCCTTATACTTTGTGCCAGTCTGTCTCTCCGCATCTCAAAAAGCTGTCGCCAATCTACCCTGTCACATGCTTTTTCTAAGTCGATGGAGGCAATACATATGTCGTGACCGTTGTATACTCTTTTCTCAAGAATTAATCGTAAGCCGAGTGTTGTTTCTCGTGTGTCTACACTTCTATGGCCAGACTGGCCGTCCATTATCATTAAATCTATCCTGCCTTCTTTCTGCCTTAGACATCACGATCTTAGAGGCCTGTGTTACCAAACGGAGGATCCTAGAGTGTTCACATCTGTTTTAAGATGATTTCTTTGGCATTGGCATTGTGATACATTTTTGGAAGTCTGTTGGCAGGTCCCCAGCTTGGTATATAAATTTTATGAGACGGAACAGTTCCTGATGTAGGTGTTCTCCAGTAGCCTTGATCAGTTCTGCTGGTATATCAGCTACTCCAGCAGCTTCTCCAGGTTTTAGTTGCTTAACTGCAAGGTTCAACTCATCGCGCAAGGTAGTCTCCCTTTTCTACCGGATCGATTTTCTCAGCGATCTCCAGTTCCAGATCTTCATTATTTCCTGCATATAGTTTTTCGATATATTGTTCCACCTTTCTACTGTGTCTCGTACAATAGTATTCCACCTCCATTTTGGACTCCAGTGCATTTTATTTGTCTGATTCGAACAACTGTTTAATTGATTTATAAGCAGAGTCTAGCCTCCTTGCATAGGCCCTCAAAGAACCAAATAAAACGGAAGAATCTACGTAGATCACAGCGCAGTTCGCTTCGCTGTGAGACCTTATTGTTAATCATCTTGTGGACTGATAAGGTAAGGAATGAAGAGGTTTTGCGCAGAATTGGAGAGGAAAGGAATATGTGGAAAACACTGATAAGGAGAAGGGACAGCATGATAGGACGCCAGGGAATGACTTCCTTGGAGCTGTAGAGGGCAAAAACTGTAGAGGAAGACAGAGATTGGAATACATCGAGCAAATAATTGAGGACGTAGGTTGCAAGTGCTACTCTGAGATGAGGAGGTTGGCACAGGACAGGATTTCGTGGTGGGCCGCATCAAACCAGTTAGAAGACTAATGACAAAAAAAAAGCCACTGGTTGCGTTCTTCCTGGAAAAACCACTCCCCCGCCGCTCGCTGTTTTTCCCACACAGCGGCTGCCACACAGTCTCTGTGGAGCAAACAAACGAAAGTATTTCACAAGTAGCACATGACTACTCTCACACTCACTGACTCACTGATCACCCAGTACACTACGACCACCTACCTAATAGCCGGTATGTCCACCTTTGGCATGGATAACATCTGTGACATGTGGCATGGAAGCATGAGGCCTTGGTAGGTCGCTGGAGAGAGTTTACACCACTTCTCCACAATTGCGGGGGAGGGGGCCGATGAGCTATGATGCCACGTTCAATCACATCCCAGATGTGCTCGATCGGGTTCAGATCTGGCGAGTTTGGAGCCCTGCACCTCAACTGGAACTCGCCACTGGGTTCCTCGAACCACTTTTCTCCTAGCCCTGTGACATGGCGCATTATCTTGCTGAAAAATACCACAATTGCCATCGGGGAACAGGATCGTCATGAAAGGGTCTGCAGCTAGTGTGTCATACTCCTTGGCGGTCATAGTGCCGTGCACGAGCTCTGCTGGACCGATGGATGCCCTTGTGTATGTTCCCAAGAACATAAAGGAGCTGTCGCCAGTTTGTCTCCGTCCTGCAGTACAGGTGTCAGGGAGCCGTTCCCCTGGAAGACGACGGAATCGGGACCTCCCACACCCCATCTGCATGAGGAATAACGTATTGGGATTCATCATACCGTGCAGCGCTCTGACACCGCGCCAACGTCCAGTGGCGATGGTCATGTGCCCATTTCACTCGTAGTTGCAGATGTGGAACATTGCCACAGCATTCGGTGCACTGTGTGCTCAGACACACATGTACTCCGCCCAGCCCTAAAGTCTGATTTTAGTTCAATCACAGTTCGCCGCTTGTCCTGTTTTACCAGTCTGCCCAGCCTACGACGCCCGAAATCTGGTATGAGGGGTGACTGCACAGCCCGACGACGTTTGGACGTGGTCTCACGTTTTTGCCACTTGTTAAAGACACTCATCACAGCACTCCTGGAACACCTGACAAGTCGAGCAGATTCCGAAATGCTCGTGCCGAACCTCCGGGCCATCACAATCTGCCATCGGCCAAATTGGGACAGATCGCACGGCTTCCCCATTCTACAAACAGATGGCAACCTCACTGATACTACATGCACCGTGCATCAGTGTTCGATTTGTGCTTTTACCATAGGGGAGCGGGGGGGGGGGGAATGTCTTAGGGGGTTAGTATAATTATATATCTTACTAGCTTGGACCATGGTGTTACCCATGGCTAAACAGTTATTTATAAATAGATGTTAATGCCGAAACTCACTATTCACGCGTAAGCACTATCAGAAAAGACATCCCTTGTTATATCTTTAAAAGTACATTATAGGTAAAGTTTATTTACAAAATCATTTACATACAGGTATACGAGCGGAATTCAAAAAGTAAAGGCTCATTTGTGAAAAGCTGTACTTATTCTGATGAAAGAAAACTGAAACATGCGTTATTTTTATACGTAACCTCCCTGGACTTTTTTTTTTCTTTTTGGTCATCAGTCTACTGACTGGTTTGATGCGGCCCGCCACGAATTCCTTTCCTGTGCTAACCTCTTCATCTCAGAGTAGCACTTGCAACCTACGTCCTCAATTATTTGCTTGACGTATTCCAATCTCTGTCTTCCTCTACAGTTTTTGTCCTCTACAGCTCCATCATGTCTTAGCAGATGTCCTATCATCCTGTCCCTTCTCCTTATCAGTGTTTTCCACATATTCCTTTCCTCTCCGATTCTGCGTAGAACCTCCTCATTCCTTACCTTATCAGTCCACCTAATTTTCAACATTCGTCTATAGCACCACATCTCAAATGCTTCGATTCTCTTCTGTTCCGGTTTTCCCACAGACCATGTTTCACTACCATACAATGCTGTACTCCAGACGTACATCCTCAGAAATTTCTTCCTCAAATTAAGGCCGGTATTTGATATTAGTAGACTTCTCTTGGCCAGAAATGCCTTTTTTGCCACAGCGAGTCTGCTTTTGATGTCCTCCTTGCTCCGTCCGTCATTGGTTATTTTACTGCCTAGGTAGCAGAATTCCTTAACTTCATTGACTTCGTGACCATCAATCCTGATGTTAAGTCTCTCGCTCTTCTCATTTCTACTACTTCATTACCTCCGTCTTTCTCCGATTTACTCTCAAATCATACTGTGTACTCATTAGACTGTTCATTCCGTTCAGCAGATCATTTAATCCTTCTTCGCTTTCACTCAGGATAGCAATGTCATCAGCGAATCGTATCATTGATATCCTTTCACCTTGTATTTTAATTCCACTCCTGAACCTTTCTTTTATTTCCATCATTGCTTCCTCGATGTACAGGTTGAAGAGTAGGAGCGAAAGGCTACAGCCTTGTCTTACACCCTTCTTAATACGAGCACTTCGTTCTTGATCGTCCACTCTTATTATTCCCTCTTGGTTCTTGTATATATTGTATATGACCCGTCTCTCCCTATAGCTTACCCCTACTTTTTTCAGAATCTCGAACAGCTTGCACCATTTTATATTGTCGAACGCTTTTTCCAGGTCGACAAATCCTATGAAAGTGTCTTGATTTTTCTTTAGCCTTGCTTCCATTATTAGCCGTAACGTCAGAATTGCCTCTCTCGTCCCTTTACTTTTCCTAAAGCCAAACTGATCGTCACCTAGCGCATTCTCAATTTTCTTTTCCATTCTTCTGTATATTATTCTTGTGAGCAGCTTCGATGCATGAGCTGTTAAGCTGATTGTGCGATAATTCTCGCACTTGTCAGCTCTTGCCGTCTTCGGAATTGTGTGGATGATGCTTTTCCGACTTAAATGCAGTTTTTCCCGACGTTTCACGAGTTTTTTTATTTCATCAGAAAATACGTTTATCGGTTGCATCTGTAACCAATTTTGCACCGCAGCAATGACGTCATCATCACTTTCAAATCATCTTCCCTGTAGTGCTTCCGTTAAGGGTCCAAACATGTGAAAATCGCTTGCAGCCAGGTCTGGACTGTATGGTGGATTTTCCAGCACCTCGAGTCTCAACTCCTTTATTGCGTCGGCTGTCCGTTCGGCAGAATGTGGGCGAGCCTTATCTTGCTGCAGGATGACACCCCTTCACAGTTTTCTACGACATTTGGATCTGATTGCAGGTTTTAGTTTCGTACGCAACACATCTCATCCAACAAACAATACAGACCTGGCTCTAAAGCCTCGTTTACGCTGGGGCGACGTCTTGCAACATTGTGGCATGCTATGGAAATGTGGCGTGCGTCGTCTTGTCGTTTAGTTCTAAATGTTTTGAAATGCTTACCTACTACATAACACTTTTTCAAAATTAATAAGCAAACATTAATAGTATTAATAGTGAGACTGTATTAAAAAGTTTCAGTGTTCGGCTCCACAAATTTAAATTATATGTAAAGTATTACTCCAGTGCGATGCATAAACTGAAACCAGAGGAGGGGATGGTCTGATGTACAGGGGGAAATCCCCCCCCCCCATCTCCCCCCCCCCTGCAAATCGCACACTGCCGTGCATATGTCTGACCAAAATTCATTCCTCGCCAGGTTTCGCTGCTTTCGCCTGGACGGGTTTATATCGATAGATTGTCAATGGTCATTATGCTCTGGTTGATCAGTGTAGTCATCCTGTACGGGAGAAGCTACTCCCCCTCAGTTTACAGACAGCTCCAGGTGGTTTGTGGAACAAAGAGATGGAACTATTTTACATGTAGCAGACGACACACACAGGGATGATGGAACAGAGCTGATTAATCGGGACCTTCTGCTCTCTCTCTCTCTGTCCCTTCCGCAGGCAGTTTCCACCTCGCGGCCCCCGAAGCCGTGGTAATGAGCCACCGTAGCCGGTCCGGTAGTCACTCCCTCCCCGCCTCCTGCCTGCTCCTCTGCCCCCCATCCCCACCCACGGTGTTGTCTTGGGCCCCGCCTCCCCTCACTGAGCGAGCCGGGCTACTCCACGCGCAGCACCTGCCGACTATGCCAACCCCCCACCCCCCCGCCCCCTCCGGTTCATCGAGCGCGCGCGCTGTGACGTCACGGGCCGTATTGAGCGGCGGCGGTGACGTCAAGACGCGGTGGCTGACGTCAGCGGCGCGGGTGGAGGGGGCCCGCGTGGGCGGCCTGAGTCAGCGCAGCGCGCATTCCCCCGGCTAGCGGCGGCGACCCTGACGTCAGCGGCAGCGGGCCCGGCCGAACCTGGACGCGGGAGGGCGGCGAGGTGCTGACTGCTAATGACTGCGGGCTGCCGGGGGGGGGGGGGGGAGGCGACTAACGGTGTATTAAAAAAAAAAAAAAAAAAACAGTACTGGCTGTCGCGCGGGAATACCGCGCACTGGCAGGTTCAGGGCCCTCTCGTCTCTACCCTGCCACGAGTGTGTGTGTGTGTGTGTGGCAGCACAGACGTAACATCTCGAATGTATCTAGCAGAATACTGAAGTATTGTTCTATGTATGTTAGCCCAGTACTTAGCCATATCTGTAACTTTTCCTTTAGGAGTGGTCGGTTTCCTGACCGATTAAAGTGCTCGGCCGTGAAGCCACTTTATAAAAAGGGAGACAGGGATAATGTTGACAATTATAGACCTATTTCTATGCCATCGGTGTTTGCTAAAGTTATCGAGAGGGTTGTATGTACAAGGTTACTGGAGCATTTAAATTCACATAATTTGCTGTCATGTGTACAGTTTGGTTTTAGAAATGGTTTAACAACTGAAAGTGCTATATTCTCTTTTCTCTGTGAGGTTTTGGACGGATTAAATAAAAGGTTGCGAACGCTAGGTGTTTTTTTTATGTAACGAAGGTTTTTGACTGTGTTGACCACAAAATATTACTGCAGAAGTTGGACGATTATGGAGTAAGGGGAGTAGCTTACAATTGGTTCGCCTCTTACTTTAAGAACAGAAAGCAGAGGGTAATTCTCCGCATGATAGTGAAGGATCTTGTGTGTAATATTGAAACAGTAACAAATAATGTAGTTCATGAAATAAGTTCGTGGCTTTTGGAAAATAATTTGATGCTAAATCACAGTAAGACTCAGTTTTTACAGTTTCTAACTCACAATTCAACAACAGCCGATATTTTGATCAGAGAGAGTGGGCATATTATAAGCGAGACGGAACAGTTCAAATTCCTAGGCGTTCGGATAGATAGTAAGCTGTTGTGGAAAGCCCATGTCCAGGATCTTGTTCAGAAGCTAAATGCTGCTTTATTTACCATTAGAACAGTATCTGAAATAAGTGACACTTCAACACGAAAAGTAGTCTACTTCGCATATTTTCATACGCTTATGTCGTATGGTATTATTTTTTGGGGTAATTCTTCTGATTCCAAAAGAGTATTTTTGGCTCAAAAATGGGCTGTTCGAGCTATGTGTGGTGTAAGTTCGAGAACCTTTTGTCGACCCCTATTCAATAGTCTGGGAATTCTGACATTGCCCTCACAGTATATATTTTCTTTAATGCCATTTTTTGTTAGCAATATTAGCTTATTCCCAAGAGTTAGCAGCTTTCACTCAATTAATACTAGGCAGAAATCAAATCTGCATGTGGAATGCAATTCCTTGACTCTTGTGCAGAAAGGAGTGCAGTATTCTGCTGCATCCATTTTCAATAAGAACTCAAAAATCTTAGCAGTAGCCCAAACTCTTTTAAGTGTAAACTGAAGAGTTTCCTCATGGCTCACTCCTTCTATTCTGTCGAGGAGCTCCTGGAAGAGCTGAAAAATTAAGCAAGTGTTACATTGTTGATTTTCTTTATTTAAACTTACGAATTGTCGCCTGAATATGTATGTTATATTTCATTTTATCTGTTTCTACTATCGTGTTATAATTTCGTGTATTAACTCGTTCCATGACCATGGAGACTTCTCCTTAATTTGGTCCCACGGAACAATAAATAAATAAATAAATAAAATAAATAAATAGATGTCCTTCCCACGACAGCCGGCACACATTGCGAAAACATCGGCATCGTAGAACAGAGGTTCCCAGACTTTTTGTCACTGCGGACCGCTTGACATTTTTAGCAGTCTGGGTGTACTACGCGACATTTTCAGAAATTCGGGCGTACCGCTATAGCTTATTCACTTTTATCGAATCCTGAGGTTGGAGAAGGCAGGGGGTTGGAGTGTGGAAGGTTGAGCGACGGCTGCGGCATGGGTGAGGATCGGTCTGGGTGACGGAGGGGGGGGGGGGGGGTGGAATAATTTTCGCCATCCTGCTTAGTGCTGACTACATGCATACTATTTTTACGTCATGCCGTTCAACTACTATGTATGTGGAAGCACTTCTTTGAAGAGTTTTTGTATGTCCATCCTAGTGATTGGAAGACTGAGGGACTACGACCTTTCACTGTTGTAAGAAAACGAAACGCCTACAGCCGTCATTATGTCATTTATTGTATAGGTACTAGTTTCGACTCTTCAAAGCACCATTTTCAGGCATTAGCTGATGGTGAAGGGGTCAACACCATCCATATACACAATGCATTACTGGCCAACATACACTAAGTGATCAGAAGTATTCGGACACATGGCTGAAAATGACTTAAATGTGGCGCCCTCCATCGCTAATACTGGAATTCAGTATGATGTTGGCCCACCCTTAGCCTTCATGGCAGCTTCCACTCTCGCAGGCATACGTTCAATCAGGTGCTGGAAGATTTCTTGGGAATGGCAGACCATTCTTCACGGAGTGCTGCACTGAGGAGGGGTTCCGATGTCGGTCGGTGAGGCCTGGCACGAAGTCGGCGTTTCAAAACATCCCTAAGGTGTTCTATAGGATTCAGGCCAGTCCATTACAGGGAGATCATAGATAAACTCCAGTGGAAGACTCTCCAGGAGATACGCTCAGTAGCTCGGTACGGGCTTTTGTTGAAGTTTCGATAACATACCTTCACCGAGGAGTCAAGCAGTATATTGCTCCCTCCTACGTATATCTCGCGAAGAGACCATGAACATAAAATCAGAGAGATTACAGCCCACACAGAGGCATACCGACAATCCTTCTTTCCACGAACAATACGAGACTGCAATAGAAAGGAGAACCGATAGAGGTACTCAAGGTACCCTCCGCCACAAGCCGTCAGGTGGCTTGCGGAGTATGGATGTAGATGTTATTGTCGTGTAACCACTCCGCCACAGACGGTGCATTATGAACAGGTGCCCGATCGTGTTAAAAGATGCAATCACCATCCCCGAATTGCTCTTCAACAGTTGGAAGCAAGAAGCTGCTTAAAACATCAATGTTGGGCTATGCTTCGATAGTGCCACGCAAAACCACAAGAGGTGCAAGCCCCCTCCATGAAGAACACGACCACGCCATAACACCATCGTCTCCGAATTTTACTGTTGGCACTACACTCGCTGGGAGATGACGTTCACCTGGCATTCCCCATACCGACACCCTGCCATCGGATCGCCACACTGTGTACCGTGATTCGTCACTCCACACAACGTTTTTCTACTGTTCAATCGTCCAGTGTTTACGCTCGCTACACCAAACGAGGCGTCGTTTGGCATTTGCATACGTGATGGGTGTCTTATGAACAGCTGCTCGACTATAAAATCCAAGGGTCAACTCCCGCCTAACTCTCACAACACTTGCTGTGGATTAGAGTCCTGCATGACCGAGTAAGCGAGCACAAAATACGAGGTGGGGCGAGCACACCCTAACTGGACAGGCTGCTCGCACTAGTCCTAGTGACCGAGCATAGAAGCTGTGACCGAATACGTAGCACGCAACTTCAAACACATTACACGTGTCATTATCCGTGTGAGACTGCAGCCAGTACGGGCTTCTCATTTGTGGTCTCTCTCTCTCTCTCTCTCTCTCTCTCTCTCTCTCTCTCTCTCTCTCTCTCTGCAATCATGCAGTGCGAGGAAACCAGTGCAGTAAGACGTAAGATTGAAATAAATGTTTACACATTTTAGAGACGGGAAGGTCTAAAAAGCCAAGTACGGAGCATATTTTTGGTGGTTGTAGAGGAAAACAGTGCGTCTACTGGATACGTATCGTGCATAAACTGCTCCACATTATTGCGTTTCCAATCGGGAACCACTCTTTTAAAGAGACACAGTTGCAAGAAACCTCACAAAGATACAGCTCCTTCAGGAATACCGGCAGTAATAAAAAATAGTATTACAGCAAAGTGTGTTGCAATGTGTGCTAAAGATATGAGACCTTTTAATGGTGTTTGCGGTGAAGGTTTCAGAGAAAGAGGCCAAGAATAATACATCTAGGTGCGCATTATGGAGAAGTTAACGTGGCAGATGTCATGCCACATCCCTCTACTATAAGCAGACATGTCAAAGAACAAGCTGATGGAATACGAAACACTTCAGTCTGGAACCGCGCGACCGCTACGGTCGCAGGTTCGAATCCTGCCTCGGGCTTGGATGTGTGTGATGTCCTTAGGTTAGTTAGTTTAAGTAGTTCTAAGTTCTAGGGGACTCATGACCTCAGATGTTAAGTCCCATAGTGCTCAGAGCCATTTGAGCAATACGAAACAGTATAATGCCTTCTGTTATTGCGGAAGTTATTAATAAAACATGTGCTGCGACAGTTGATATGTGGACTGATTCGCATAATCAGGTGCACTATTTGACGCTTACATCTCATTACATTAACACAGATTGGTCTCTTCTGATCAATGTTTTATTTACAACAAAATTCCCGGACGTTAGGAAGACGGGAGTAAATATTATAAAAGAAAGTGCTCTGTGAATTTAGCTGTGTAACGTACCCGTTCTTGGAAACGTTAGTTTTGTATTAAAAGAGAGAGAGAGAGAGAGAGAGAGAGAGAGAGAGAGAGAGAGAGAGAGAGAGAGAGAGAGAGACGTTGGATTTGTACAGTAAAGTACAGTGCAGCGAGCCGGGGCGAGGCGAGGTGAGACGTCAGCGGTGACCGGTCATGCTCGGTTATCCGCGTGTCCGGAGTCCGGACAACAGACATCGCGCGAGTACGTGACGGAGCCGAGTCGTATGGGACCGGACACGAGCTGCTCGGTCCCCCCGTCAACAGGCGAGCCGTGACCAGTCAAACATGGAGCGTTGCAGCACTCTACTGTGGATCTTGATGATGCAGTTTCGGGTTCCCGTGTGATGGTCTGGATAGACGTCTGCCTGTTACACATTACGACCCTCTTCAACTACTGGCGGTCTCTGCCAGTCAACGGACGTGGTCGGCCTGTGCACTTTTCTGCTGTACGTGTCCCTTCACGTTTCCACTTCACTATCACATATGAAACAATGGACCTAGGTATGTTTAGAAGTACAGACGTATGACATTTAACCACGTTCGAAGTCCGTGAGTTCGCGGAGCGCCCCATTCTGCTCTCCGAGGATGTCTAACGACAACTGAGGTCGCTGATATGGAGTAACTGGCAGTAGGTGGCAGCATAAAGTACCTAATATGAAAAACGTATGCTTTTGCAGGTGTCCGGATACTTTTGATCACAATTAGCTTAAGCAGAGTATCTGTAATTGTGATGTCTCTCGAACCATCAATTGTCAACTGGTTGGAGGGAGAATTGTCAGCCAGGGATGCATTGTGTAAGCGAATGGTGTTAACCCTGTAAGTAGGCTGTTTATGTTTTCTTTATGTAACTATGCTGTTTATGTTTTCTTATTCGCAACCCGTTACGTAGTGCTCTGTATGAAAATCACTGGCTGTGCTGTGTGCAGTCTGTGGCTAGTTTGCATTGTTGTCTGCCATTGTAGTGTTGGGCAGCGGCAGCTGGATGTGAACAGCGCGTAGCGTTGCGCAGTTGGAGGTGAGCCGCCAGCAGTGGTGGATGTGGGGAGAGAGATGGCGGAAGTTTTGAAATTGAACTGCTATATATATATATTATGATTATTAAGGTAAATACAGTGTTTGTTCTCTATTAATATCTTTCATTTGCTAACTATCCCTATCAGTAGTTAGTGCCTTCCGTAGTTTGAATCTTTTATTTAGCTGGCAGTAGTGGCGCTCGCTGTATTGCAGTAGTTCGAGTAACGAAGATTTTTGTGAGTTAAGTGATTTCTGAAAGGTATAGTTTAATGTTACTCAGGGCCATTCTTTTGCAGGGATCTTTGATAGATTGCGTTGCGCTAAAAACATTGTGTGTCAGTTTAAGCACAGTCGTGTATAATTGTTCAAAGGGGACGTTTCAACCCCTTCAGCATCAGCTAAGGCTTGAGGTTGGTGCACTGAAGCGCCGAAACTGGTAGCCGTACAATAACTGACATCATAATCGCCGCTACAGCTGTTCCATTTTCTTACAATCTTTAAACAGTTGTTCATGTTCACGTGTTGTACTTATTTGTAGCAAATAATTTTAAATTAAATATTGAACCGGTTTTGATGCAAATATTCAATGAGTATGGGAGTAATATATAGAAAAGCCAACGTCTTGACTGCCTCTTCATCGCCCAGACCAAACAGCTAAGGATAGATCATTGAAATTTGGAAATTTGAGGTAAGTTTCTATGGGACCAAAGTGCTGAGGTTGTCGCTCCCTAGGCTTACACACTACTTAATCTAACTTAAACAAACTTACGCCAAGGACAACACACACACACACCCATGCCGGAGGGAGGATTCGAACCTCCGACGGGGGGAGCCGTGAAATTTGGAAAGGTTGTTGATGTTAGTGTAGGCGTCGTTTAAGAAGCGATTTTTGGAAATGGGGGATGAAAGATTTTTGAAAGTAGGTCACTATTAAGACAATTTTGAAGTTACAACTACGAAAATTGGTATTTGGTTTTTCAGTCACAAGTAAAAAAATACGAGTTTCAGCATTGATGTAAATTTGACTCCTGTGGGGGTGAAATAGTGGGCGAAAGCGTTTTTGAAAATAAATCATGATTTAAGAACTGTTAATGTGTTTTTAAAACTACAACTATGAAAACTGGTGTCTGATTTCTCGGTAGAAATAAAAAATAAGTGTTCGTTTCCTTGTTTTGGAAATGTCAGTCCCTAAGGGGTGAAATGAGCTATGACATGTTTTATGAAAATATTTCATTGTGATAGCATTTCAATGCTAATTCTCTGAAAATTTGAATCTGGCTTGCACGCTAGAAGTAGAAAGTAAATGTGTTTCATTGTCTCAGGTTACTTTCCATTAGGAACGTGGGTGCATTCAGTGACTGTGATACGATTTACAGATGATAGAGCACATCAGCCAGTCGTTCTTTTTTGCAGGTTTTATTTGTTAAATCTAGATTTCGCCTATTGCCTGGCCATTAACCGTGCACTATTTCATAGTATCAGTTCCAGTTGTTCGGGCGTCTGTCATAGTTCTTTCAAAACTACCTGTGTCATTAATTTGCACTTTCCCACATTTACAGCAAGCTGCCATTCATCGAACCAAGTAGAAATTCCGTGCACATCATCCTGTATCCCACTGCATCAGCAAGCAGTCGCAGATTGCTGCTCACCCTTTTCTCCAGAACATTTATGTTTACAGATCATAGCGATCCTAACACACTTCCCTGGGGCACTCTTGCCTCTGATGAGCACTTGCCGTCCAGGACTCCATACTGGATTCTATTGCTTAAACAAAGTCTTCCAGCTACTCCCATATTTGAGAACCCATGCCGTATGCTCGGACCTTCGTTAATCCTAGCAGCACGAAGTATTTTAGGTCACCCGGAGCAACAACCAAGGGCAAAATCTGCCCGTATTACAATAGGCTATAAATCTTGTAGGATCTATTCATTCCAAGTAATTACGTCCTCACTGCGAAATCAGCTCTTTTAATGTGCTCAGTGACATTACAGCAAAAAACATAATTTTTGGAACATTGTCCAAAAATGTGTAAGTTAAAATGCTGTTTTCCTCTGGTGAAAGTATAAAAAGCAACTGTGGTCAAAACTTGGACGATGGAACTTCATAGCAACTAGAAATATAAGCCCCGTACTTGAATATACAGGCTATCCAAAATTTCTATTCATTCTTTGATCTAATAACTGAATAATACAGTTTTGTCGCTTGCTCCAAAAAGTGCGCGCTTACGGTCTATCGGATGACATATGCGGTTGGATAGAAAGTTTTCTAACAGACAGAGAGCAGTATGTCGTCCTCAATGGGGTGATTTCAACAGAAACAAGCGTAACTTCAGGTGAGGCCCAGGGCAGCGTAATATGTCCGCTGTTTTTTACGATTTACCTAAACGATCTGGGTGATGGTATTGACAGAGGCATTAGACTGTTTCCCGACGATGCTGTAGTCTCCAGGAAAGTAGCATCACACGAAAATTGTGAACAAATCAATGAGGATTTGCAGAAAATAAATGCGTGGTGTGATGACTGGCAGTTGTCTCTCAATACTAGTAAGTGTAACCTACTGCGTATAACAAGGCGAAAATCCCCATTAATGTACGATTACAAAATAAATGCCCAGTCTTTGGAAGCGGTAACATCCGTCAAGTATCTGGGTGTGACTATTCGAAATGATCTCAAATGGAATGATCAGATTACACACGTAACGGGCAAGGCGAACTATATATTTCGGTTTATCGGTAGAATCGTGAAGTGATGCAGTCCTTCAACAAAGGAAATTGCTTACGTTAGTCTGTCCAGTCCTATTGTTCGTCTGTATGGGACCCGTACCAGTTGGGTCTGATTCAAGAGACTGAGAAGAAGAACGGCAAGATTCGTGACTGGTACATTTAGCCATCGCGAAAGCGTTTCAAATCTCATAGAAAGATTGAAGTGGGACACACTTGCAGATAGACGACGCGCTAAACTGAAATCCAATCTTCGCCGAGGATGTAGAACATATGTTCCTACCACCAACTTTAAAATCCCGCAATGATCGCCATTCAAAGATAAGGGAAATCAGAGCTCGTACTGAGGCGTTCAGACAGTCGTTTTTCCCTCGCGTGAGTGGAACGGGGGGGGGGGGGGGGGGATAGGACTTAATCGCTAATTGTGCCCTCCGCCACACACCGCTTGGTGGCTAGCGGAGTATATATGTAAATGTAGACGAAAAGTTACAAAACAGATACAGAAGAACTGCACAAATATAGTTTTCGGTATATTAAAACCTTCAAGAAACGCCCTACTGTTGGAGAAAATATTGTCATTTACAGATGACATTTACCTTTTGCACCCAAAATGATTTATTCTGAGTGTTTGTTATACAAATGGCTACAAAATTTACGTCCGGAGTAGTTAGTGAATATAAACAAACAGATGGAGACGGTACATAAAGGTAATAAAGAAGTAGCCGTAAAAGTACTTAAAGAAACAGCAGTTTTATTAATCAGTTACTGCAGTTACTGCACGCCAAGGTTGCCAAATGAAATACAGATACAGTCTGAATTATGGTCACAGGTAGAACCAATCCAGAGCAAACTATGCTCTTGAGCATAAAAATTGCATGTTTATTTTCAAATGTTGACTATATAAATGTACAGTGCAACACTTTATAAGGGGAAAGGCAAAGAACAGAAAAAGATTAATGAACATAGGATGTCTTTTATGTTGTCTTTTTTCCTGCACAACAGCAACGGTTCCACGTAATAAAATTATAAACAGCCGGCCAGTTGCAATGGATAAAGAATTCTTTACCTAGGTTTCGACAAATATAAATTTGTCTTCTTCAGAAGGTGGCAATTTTACATTAGTAAGGACTAATGTACCATCGCCATTTTTACAAATGTCGGCATAGATCCATTTGTCAAAAATGAAATATAGCCCTAGAAGTAGGGTTTGTCACGTAAATATAAATTAGTACATGGATCTTTTAATATAAAAAGAAAAGTTCACGAAAACTGTTTGCCCGTCTTTGATGGTCCTAGGGTTAAAGATCCTTTCGGAAATCTAGGAATAAGGAATGTTCCTGTTGCCTTTCATCCACCGTTCACGAGATATCGTGTGGGGAAAGGGCAAGTTTCGCACTAGCGGCGAGCGATTGTTTCTAAATCGATGGTTATTTTCTGTCTCTAATGACCTAGATGTCCCAGAAAGTTGAACTCCTAGATTCCGTCTTTAAATTAGCGCATTGCGTTTCGACGGCGCAACTCCTGCGCGTGTCTACCATTAAGGCGACGGTCAATGTTCGCTGCTTGCTCGTTACGTGACTCTCTGTTGCCTGCCCGGAATAGAAATCGAAGTTCGCGTGCAACAACACGATTCCCGCCTGTAACATCCAATTTGCGTCTCACGAAAATGTCAGTTTTTTTTTTACAGCTAACGCGCATAATCCTCTCCTGGGGATGGAAAAAGATTTGCTTATGTGGATCAGCAGTTGTCATAACATGTAATTAATGGCCAGTGGGTGGAAACGGAAGGTTACAGCCGTAGCACGTTATGGAAGTGGATGACAATATGTGACACACAGAGGCGAAGACGAACGTACTTTCTGTAAATATGACATCATTATTACATTATTAAGAAACTTTGCATCGAAGAAGCAGTGACGCAAATAAGAGAAAGGATAAACAGTGGGTTTAAAATTCAAGGTAAAAGGATACCTGTGGTAAGAGTCGCTGACGATATTGTTATCTTCAGCGAAAGCGAAGAAGAATTACAGGAGCTGTCGAATGAAATGAACAGTTTGGTGAGTACAGAACGTGGACTGAGAGTAAATAGAAAAAGATGAAAATAATAAGAAGCAGCAGAAATAAGAACAGCGAGAAACTGAACGTCAGAAATGGTGGTCTCTAAGTAGATGAAGTGAAGGAGTTGTGCTACCTAGGCTGCAAAATACCGCAGGAGGACATAAAAAGCAAACACTGGCAAAAAAGGCATTCGTGGCCAAGAGAAGTTTACGAGTATCAAACACTGGCCTTAATTTGAGGAAAATTTTTCTGAGAACGTACGTTTGGAGGATAGCATTGTATGGTAGTGAAACATAGTGTTTTTGGAAAACCGGAGAAGTGAATCCAAACATTTGAGATGCGGTGCTACAGAATAATGTTGAAAATTAGGTGGACTGATAAGGCAAGGAATGAGCGGGTTCTCCGGAGAATCGGTGACGGAAGGAAAATATAAAAAACACTGACGAGCGGAAGGGCGGATAATTATAAGTAAGGGAACAACTCCCATGGCAGTAGAGGGAACTAACGAGGGTAAAAAAACTGTAGAGGCAGACGGAGATTGGAATACATCCAGAAAATAATTGAGGATGTAGGTTGCAGGTCCTACTCTGAGATGAAAGGGTTTGCACAGGGAAGGAATTCGTCGCGAGCCGCATCATACCATTGAAAAGACTGGTGACTCAGAAAAAATGAAACTATAGAGTTGTAATAGAAAATACTGCCATATGCTGTAGACAAGTACTTCAGCCACGCTCATTTCAGCAACATCCGCGCTGTCTCAAATGGCTCCGAGCTCCACGGGACTTAACATCTATGGTCATCAGTCCCCTAGAACTTAGAACTACTTAAACCTAACCAACCTAAGGACAGCACACAACACCCAGTCATCACGAGGCAGAGAAAATCCCTGACCCCACCGGGAATCGAACCCGGGAACGCACTGTCTCAGATTATTTTACTGGCTTATACAGGGTATTCATAAATTGGTCTCGGTAAATTCAGAAATGTGTTGCTAACATCGAAACATTGAAAGAAGTCAGTATGAACATGGACCCAAAAATCGTATGTTAGGGACTTACGAAAGGTATCCCCAGTATTGATTATGCAACACACTTCAGGAGTACGTTTTTACTCCAGTTCTTCTTTGATGATGGTCTTGGTGTGTATTTTTAGCCTGTGTGATACACAAAATGACTTGTAAAACTTGCTCAAGCTACTACACAGGACATATTGGCAGGAATTTTCGAATTAGATACGCTGTACACATCAGCTGTTACACATAACCGGTTTACAAAATCAGTAATAGCAACACACACAAAAACACTGGACCCCAATCGAAAAAAGGTGAAAATATGGCGCTGTAAGCAATCAGAATGCAGTGTGGGTGCAGGAGAAGATGAGGAACGATCAAACATTTGATAACAGTGGTCTTAGCATGTTTATTAGGATATGTCACAAGTTACGACACGGGTTCAGTATAGTCTCCCAACTCACAAGGGAACCTCCCCATCGCACCCCCCTCAGATTTAGTTATAAGTTGGCACAGTGGATAGACTTTGAAAAACTGAACACAGATCAATCGAGAAAACGGGAAGAAGTTGTGTGGAACTATGAAAAAGTAAGCAAAATATACAAACTGAGTAGTCCATGTGCAAGGTAGGTGACATCAAGGATAGTGTGAGCTCAGGAGCGCCGTGGTCCCGTGGTTAGCGTGAGCAGCTGCAAAGCGAGAGGTCCTTGGTTCAAGTCCTCGTTCGCGTGAACAGTTTAATTTTTTATTTTCAGACAATTATTATCTGTCCGCTACACCTAAACAAACATCCAAACACACGACGTCAGTCGACTACAGCGCACGGAAGAGAGAGTATTCCTGCTAACGAGGCTCCATGGCTGGCAGTTGACTGTTCGCTACTTTGAACGAGAGTGCATTAAATACGTGAGATGTATTCCGTGGGCAATATGAATCCAGCAAATATAGTCCGCGAAAATAAAGAAAGTAAACGGACGGACAGTAATGGTCTGAAAATAAAAAATTAAACTTTTCACTCGAGGGAGGACTTGAACCAAGGACCTCTCGTTTCGCAGCTGCTCACGCTAACCACGGGACCACTGCGCTCCAGAGTTCACACTATCCTTGATGTCACCTATCTTGCACATGGACTACTCAGTTTGTTTATTTTGCTTATTTTTTCATAGTTCCACACATTTCTTCCTGTTTTCTCGATTGATCTGTGTTCAGTTTTTCAAGGCCTATCCACTGGCCAACTTATAACTAAATCTGAGGGGGGTGCGATGGGGAGGTTCCCTTGTCAGTAACATGCTGTATTCGTAACATGGCACGGTCGCCACACCGGTGTTGTGTCCAAGCATCAGCTACGAACTGTGTCAGTTGGTAGTTCATGATTGTGTGGCAGGAAATCGTAGTTCGCAAAAACCAGTTCGTCGATGTTGGCCACTGAAGAATCGCGTATACGATTGGAGGTAACCCCTTCAGTGTCCGTTAAGGCCTGAAGATGGTGTACTGAAGCACTGAAACTGGTAGGCATATACTAAATAATACCGTAAGGAAGGCTGTAGGAGTTCGATTTTATTACACTTCTAACGATGGGCATGTGCATCTGCCAGTGTTAACGGTAAGACGTCGGCAACAACAACGGAAAGATAAGTAAATATCCGCGGAGTAGTGAAGCAGATCACTTAATAAAAGCAAGTCTTCTGGACCAGACTGTATAGCAATTAGGTTGCTTTCAGAGTATGCTGGTGCATTAGCTTCGTACTTAACAATCATATACAACCGTTAGCTTGACGGAAGATCCGTACCCAAAGACTGGAAAGTTGCTCAGGTCACACCACTATTCAAGAAAGGTAGTAGGAGTAATCCACTTAATTACAGGCCCATATCGTTGACGTCGATATGGAGCAGGATTTTGGAACATACACTACTGGCCATTAAAATTACTACACCATGAAGATGGCGTGCTACAGACGCGAAATTTAAGCGACAGGAAGAAGATGCTGTGATATGCTAATGATTGGCTTTTCAGAGCATTCACACAAGTTTGGCGCCGGTGGTGACACCTTCAACGTGCTGACATGAGGAAAGTTTCCAACCGATTTCTCATACACAAACAGCAGTGGACCGGCGTTGTCTGGTGAAACGTTGTTGGGATGCCTCGTGTAAGAAGGAGAAATGCGTACCATCACGTTTCCGACGTTGATAAAGGTCGGATTGTAGCCTATCGCGATTGCGGTTTATCGTATCGCGGCGTTGCTGCTCGCGTTGGTGGAGATCCAATGACTGTTAGCAGAATATGGAATCGGTGGGTACATGGGGGTAATACGGAACGCCGTGATGGATCCCAACGGCCTCGTATCACTGGAAGTCCAGATGACAGGCATCTTATCCACAGGGCTGTAACGGATCGGGCAGCCACGTCTCGATCCCTGAGTCAACAGATGGGGACGTTTGCAAGACAACAACATCTGCACGAACAGTTCGACGACGTTTGCAGCAGCATGGACTATCAGCTCGGAGACCATGGCTGCGGTTACCTTTGACGCTGCTTCAGACAGGAGCGCCTGCGATGGTGTACTCAACCACGAACCTGGGTGCACGAATGGCAAAACGTCATATTTTCGGATGAATCCGGGTTCTGTTTACAGCATCATGATGGTCGCATCCGTGTTTGGCGATATCGCGGTGAACGCACATTGGAAGCGTGTATTCGCCATCGCCATACTGGCGTATCACCCGGCGTGATGGTATGGGGTGTCATTGTTTACACGTCTCGGTCACCTCTTGTTCGCACTGACGGCACTTTGAACAGTGGACGCTGCATTTCAGATGTGTTAAGACCTGTGGCTCTACCCTTCATTCGATCCCTGTGAAACCTACATTTCAGCAGGATAATGCACGACCGCATGTTGCAGGTCCTGTACGGGCCTTTCTGGATACGGGCCCTGGCCAGCACATTCTCCAGATCTCTCACCAACTGAAAACGTCTGGTCAATGGTGGCCGAGCAACTGGCTCGTGACAATACACCAGTTTAGTAACGTGTTGAAGCTGCATGAGCAGCTGTACCTGTACACGCCATCCAGGCTCTGTTTGACTCGATGCCCAGGCGTATCAAGGCCGTTATTACGGGCAGAGGTGGTTGTTCTGGGTACTGATTTCTCAGGATCTATGAACCCTAATGGCGTGAAAATGTAATGACATGTCAGTTCTAGTATAATATATTAGTCCAATGAATACCCGTTTATCATCTGCATTTCTATTTGGTGTAGCAATTTTAATGGCCAGTAGTGTATATTGTGTTCGAACATTATGAATTACCTGTAAGAAAACGGTCTATTGACACACGCAACAAGGATTTAAAAAACATCGTTCTTGTGAAATATAACTAGGTCTTTACTCGCATCAAGAGTTGAGTGCCATTGACAAGGGATTTCAGTTCGATTCCGTATTTCTGGGTTTCCGGAATGCTTTTGACACTGTAACGCACAAGTGCTTTTTGTAGTGAAATTGCCGGCGGGAGTGGCCGAGCGGTTCTAGGCGCTACAGCCTGGAGCTGCGCGACCAGTACGGTCGCAGGTTCGGATCCTGCCTCGGGCATGGATGTGTGTGATGTCCTTAGGTTAGTTAGGTTTAAGTATTTCTAAGTTCTAGGGGACTATGACCTAAGAAGTTAAGTCCCATAGTGCTCAGAGCCATTTGAACCATTTTTTTGTAGTGAAATTGCGTGCTTATGGAATATAGTCTCAGTTATGTGACTGGATTTGTGATTTCTTGTCAGAGAGGTCACAGTTCGTATTAATTACGGAAAGTCATCGAGTAAAACAGAATTGATTTCTGGCGTTCCCCAAGGTAGTGTTTAAGCCCTTAGCTGTTCCTTATCTATATAAACGATTTGGGAGACCATCTGAGCAGACGTCTTAGGTTGTTTGCATATGACGCTGCCGTTTATCGACTAACAAAGTCGTCACAAAATCAAAACAAATTGCAAAATGATTTAGAAAAGATATCTCAGTGGTGCGAAAATTGGCAGATGACCCTAAATTACGAGAGGTGTGAGGTCATCCGCATGAGTGCCTACAGGAATTCGTTGAACTTCGGTTACACGGTAAATCAGTCAAATCTAGAAGCCATAAATTCAACTAAATACCAAGAAATTACGAACAGCTTAAATTGGGAGGAACACTTAGAAAATGTTATGGGGAAGGCTAAGCAACGACTACCTTCTATTGGCAGGACACTTAGAAAATGGAACAGACCTACTAAGGAGACTGCCTACACTACGCTTGTCCGTCCTCTTTTAGAATACTGCTGCGCAGTGTGGGATCCTCACCAAATAGGACTGACGGAGTACATCGAAAAAGTTCAGAAAAGGGCAGCACGTTTTATTGTATTATCGCGAAGTATGGGAGAGAGTGCACTGAAATAATACAGGATTTGGGCTGGACATCGTTAAAAGAAAGGCGTTTTTCTTCGCGACGGAATCTTGTCACGAAATTCCAATCACCAACTTTCTCCTCCGAATGCGAAAATATTTTGTTGACACCGACCTACATAGGGAGAAACGTTCACCACGACAAAATAAGGGAAATCAGAGCTCGTACGGCAAGATATAGGTGTTCGTTCTTTCCGTGCGCTATACGAGATTGGAATAATAGAGAATTGTGGAGGTGGTTCGATGAACACTCTGCCAGGCTTGCAGAGTGTGGTGTCACCGCCAGACACCACACTTGCTAGGTGGTAGCTTTAAATCGGCCGCGGTCCATTAGTACAGGTCGGACCCGCGTGTCGCCACTGTCAGTGATCGCAGACCGAGCGCCACCACACGTCAGATCTTGAGAGACGTACTAGCACTCGCCCCAGTTGTACGACGACTTTGCTAGCGACTACACTGACGAAGCCTTTCTCTCATTTGCCGAGAGACAGTTGGAATAGCCTTCAGCTGAGTCCATGGCTACGACCTAGCAAGGCGCCATTAACCATTTCTATAGAGAGTCTCACTTGTATCATCAAGAATGCTGTATACAAATGATGGATTAAAGTTAAGTATTCCAGCAGCTACGTACTTTTCTTTATAGCATTCATTACGTATCCTGTTCCAGACCTCACACCAGTCTGCGTTAGATTATAGCGTGCATTTCGGCCTCCTCTAACTACAAGGTGTTGGCACATCTGCCAACACATCACAGAGTTCCATGTAGATGTGGATATAGGTGTAGGTGAAATGGGCACGTGACCGTCAGCACAGGACGCTGACGCGGTGGCAGAACATTGCACGGTCAGATGAATCCCGATACATACTTCATCATGTCGATGGAAGAGCGCGAATCGAGCATCTTAGAAGGAAACAGCTCCTTGTCACCTGTACTGTGGGGCGGAGACAAGCTGACGGAAATTCCTGTATACCCCAGGGAACATTCACGTGGACATCCATGGATCCAGCAGAGCAGTATAGTACGCTGCTTGCAGGTCACGTACACACTTTCATGACAATTACGTTTCCCGACGACAGTGGCATTTTTCAACAAGACAATGCACCGTGTTAAAAGACCAGGAATGTGATGGAGCGGTTCGAGGAACACAGTGGCGAGCTTCAGTTGATTTTCTGGGCGCACAGCTCGACAGATCTTAACGCGATCGAATACATCTGGCATGTGATTGAAGATGGCTTCACAGCTCATCGCCACCCTCCCTGTAATTTACGCGAATTAAATGACGTACATGTGCATATGAGGTGCCATCTTCCTCCGGTGACCTGTCAAGGCGTCAATGCTTCCATGCCACGACACGTCGCCGCTTTTATCCATGCCAAAGGTGGACTTACGGGTTATAAGTTAGGTTACATAATACTCTGGCTGAACAACAGTGTAAGTAGATAGAATGAAACTAACTGGCAGATTAAAACTGTGTGCCGGACCGAGACTCGAACTCGGGACCTTTGCCTTTCGCGGGCAAGTACTCTACCAACTGAGCTACCCAAGCACGACTCACGCCCCGTCCTCACAGCTTCACTTCTGCCAGTACCTCGTCTCCTACCATCCAAACTTTACAGAAGCTGTCCTGCGAACCTTGCAGAACTAGCACTCCTGAGAGAAAGGATATTGCGGAGACATGGCTTAGCCACAGCCTGGGGGATGTTTCCAGAATGAGATTTTCACTCTGCAGCGGAGTGTGCGCTGATACGAAACTTCCTGGCAGATTAAAACTGTGTGCCGAACCGAGACTCGAACTCGGGACCTTTACCTTTCTTACAGGAGTGCTACTTCTGCAAGGTTCGCAGGAGAGCTTCTGTGAAGTTCGGAAAGTAGGAGACGAGGTACTGGCGGAAGTAAAGCTGTGAGGACGAGGCGTGAGTCGTGCTTGGATAGCTGAGATGGTAGAGCACTTGCCCACAAAGGTAAAGGTCCCGAGTTCGAGTCTCGGTCCGGCATACAGTTTTAATCAACCAGGAAATTTCAGTGTAAGGCGGATTGAAAGTGTAGGTAATGACAAGTTGGGTTTTGAGGAGAGAGAATAACAAACTACACTCCTGGAAATGGAAAAAAGAACACATTGACACCGGTGTGTCAGACCCACCATACTTGCTCCGGACACTGCGAGAGGGCTGTACAAGCAATGATCACACGCACGCCACAGCGAACACACCAGGAACCGCGGTGTTGGCCGTCGAATGGCGCTAGCTGCGCAGCATTTGTGCACCGCCACCGTCAGTGTCAGCCAGTTTGCCGTGGCATACGGAGCTCCATCGCAGTCTTTAACACTGGTAGCATGCCGCGACAGCGTGGACGTGAACCGTATGTGCAGTTGACGGACTTTGAGCGAGGGCGTATAGTGGGCATGCGGGAGGCCGGGTGGACGTACCGCCGAATTGCTCAACACGTGGGGCGTGAGGTCTCCACAGTCCATCGATGTTGTCGCCAGTGGTCGGCGGAAGGTGCACGTGCCCGTCGACCTGGGACCGGACCGCAGCGACGCACGGATGCACGCCAAGACCGTAGGAACCTACGCCGTAGGGGACCGCACCGCCACTTTCCAGCAAATTAGGGACACTGTTGCTCCTGGGGTATCGGCGAGGACTATTCGCAACCGTCTCCATGAAGCTGGGCTATGGTCCCGCACACCGTTAGGCCGTCTTCCGCTCACGCCCCAACATCGTGCAGCCCGCCTCCAGTGGTGTCGCGACAGGCGTGAATGGAGGGACGAATGGAAACGTGTCGTCTTCAGCGATGAGAGTCGCTTCTGCCTTGGTGCCAATGATGGTCGTATGCATGTTTGGCGCCGTGCAGGTGAGCGCCACAATCAGGACTGCATACGACCGAGGCACACAGGGCCAACACCCGGCATCATGGTGTGGGGAGCGATCTCCTACACTGGCCGTACACCACTGGTGATCGTCGAGGGGACACTGAATAGTGCACGGTACATCCAAACCGTCATCGAACCCATCGTTCTACCATTCCTAGACCGGCAAGGGAACTTGCTGTTCCAACAGGACAATGCACGTCCGCATATATCCCGTGCCACCCAACGTGCTCTAGAAGGTGTAAGTCAACTACCCTGGCCAGCAAGATCTCCGGATCTGTCCCCCATTGAGCATGTTTGGGACTGGATGAAGCGTCGTCTCACGCGGTCTGCACGTCCAGCACGAACGCTGGTCCAACTGAGGCGCCAGGTGGAAATGGCATGGCAAGCCGTTCCACAGGACTACATTCAGAATCTCTACGATCGTCTCCATGGGAGAATAGCAGCCTGCATTGCTGCGAAAAGTGGATATACACTGTACTAGTGCCGACATTGTGCATGCTCTGTTGCCTGTGTCTATGTGCCTGTGGTTCTGTCAGTGTGATCATGTGATGTATCTGACCCCAGGAATGTGTCAATAAAGTTTCCCCTTGCTGGGACAATGAATTCACGGTGTTCTTATTTCAATTTCCAGGAGTGTATAACAAAATCGCAGTTGTGAATGTGTGTGGTGTACCGTTTAGACGACTGCCGGACGAGTTTGTGTATAAGGTATACGTGGCTCGCTGACACGTTCTAGCCGACACCCCCGGGATAACAAGGCCGCCCAGCAGTGTTAGTGACGTCACACTAAGCGGCCCTTAGCCGACGCAGCAGTCCACGGACACCTCCGTACAGACGCGCCTGATGCTAACGATCCTCTGTGCGTCATACAGAAAGGAGCGAACTGTAATTCGAACCAAAGACCAAATTATGTATATTCTTGTAAACAGCATAAAGGTTCATAACGAAATACCGATCACATATACGGGCAGGAGTAAGTTTAATCGATTGAGGAACTTAGCCACTATTTTATGTCAGAACACTAATTAGCTTTAAAACTCGCGTACAGGTGGTGACAAATTCCAACTGACAGCAGGACTTAACATTTTCAAGCTATTACACTGAAAGTAAATTATGTTAAACACTGTCATACATAGCAAAACCCTCACAACTTTCGTTCACAATAAGGTAACAAGAGTTCGCTTTATCTCATAAAACACATGACTATTGTGAATTTACTTATATGTTCATGGTGACAGCTCTTTTCAAGAATTTTTACAAGTGTATCCCCAGTAATAAAGAATGGAAACAATAGATAGATATCAAATATTCTCCTTTTAACATTGGCATCACTGAACACAAAATTCTGTCTTGCACTGTTTTACTAAGGGACTGCTCTTTCCTTTAAGAAAAGCCTGACAATTTGAAGTTCACTCTGCTATTGAAGATACACTTCTTGAAACAATATTAAAAATGTTATGAAAGGTAAGGAAATGAGAAACAACGAAGTGCACTACATGTAAGAATGTGAGCAAAAGGCTGAGGCTCTCTTTACTTACCATTTTCAATCTCTCTACAGCTTATTTCCTTTTCCACGTAGAAATCACCAACTGCAAGTCTCATTATTGCTGTCTTGCTAACAAAGTGCTTTTCTATTTAGAAAACCTGACAATTTGATCTTCATTCTGGTACTGAAGATAAACACTTTTCAGAGGAGTTCTAGAACCTATTCCTGCCCGTATATGTGATCGGTATTTCGTTATGAACCTTTATGCTGTTTACAAGAATATATATAATTTGGTCTTTGGTTCGAATTATAGTTCGCTCCTTTCTGTATGACGGACAGAAGATCGCTAGCACGAGGCGCGTCTGTACGGAGGTGTCCGTGGACTGCTGCGTCGGCTATGGGCCGCTTACAAGGGGAGGCCGCCAATTGTGAAATTCAGATTCGATTCATACTGCGCATAATAAAAGCTCATGGCCAGAGGTGTCATGTGGCAAAGCACAAAGATGCACTTCTCAGCCGTTGTCGAGAAAATCGACAGTTAAAAGAAACGTTTGCGGTGAAATACTCCCTACGCTTAATGATTTTCTCCAGCGTCGTCGCGCAGCGGTAAGCGCTGGAGTTCGTAATCCGAAGGTCGCCGGATCGAATCTCGCGCCATGCAATTTATTTTTATTATTATTTTTTTTGTAATTCAAATATATATATATATATATATATATATATATATACTATTAATGTATTGCTTATGCATGTTGGTGAAGGCGGATTGCTCTCCAATTGTACCGCCTCCATTTTTCCGTTTGTTTAACAGTGTGTACCAAAGCTCTCCCGTCCGCACTGATTTTCGATGTTATAAGTTGCGCTAGGGACCGCATCTACCTTCTTTCGAAGTTAGCACGCAACTACGCTGTTATGCGGCGGCTCGTTTCGGCCCATCCAACATTGTCCTTCAAGTGTAACGAGCGAGTAACGGAGTTTACATTTCATACCTGCCACAGCAAGTTTGTGTTCGTGGGGTCTCTATTGTAATTCGAACGTTTGACTTAAGCTATACGTATTCGTTTCGGAATATCGTTTCTACGTCTTCCGTTAACTATACGTGGTTAACATTATGAAGACAATTAATAATCTTTGTGAAATACAACTTTGTTTGGGGAAAACAATGCTGTTCGAAGTCGCCAGTTTTTCCACGACAAACGACTTTCAACAACTTATTATATGCATAATTGTTGCAACTGATGGCCGGGAATTATATATATTTTTTGTAATTCAAATATATATATATATATATATATATATATATATATATATATATATATATTTTTGAATTACAAAAAACAAATACTAAAAAAAGTGGTTGAATGGTTCGGGATTTGATCCGGCGACCTTCGGATTACGAACTCGAGCGCTTACCGCTGCACCACGACGCTGCAGAAAGTTCTACTCTTAGAGAGTATTTCACCACAACGGTTTCTTTTAACTGTCGATTTTCTTGACAACGGCTGAGAAGTGCATCTCGGTGCTTTGCCCCATTACACCTCTGGCCATGAGCTTTTATTATGCGCAGTATGAATCGAATATGAATTTCACAGTTGCCGCCCTCCCCTTGTTAGTGTGACGTCACTAACGCTGCTGGGCGGCCTTGTTATCCCGGGGGTGTCGTTCTAGCTGGGGAAGTCCGCCGGACCGTAATAGCTGTTTGGCAGAGTGTAGCGGGGGGAACCCGGCGCCAACGCAGCTTTGGTGTCGGCAGCAAAAATCCAGGCCCGCCGGACTGAGCTGCTCTTTTCTTTGCCTTACGTAACGGTGCGCCACGTGCTGGCCTGCCTGTCCAGGGACAGGAGAGAAAGAGGACAGGGGCAAGGCGAAGGCCGCCGTGAGGCCAGTGCCACGGCGTGGGCGCCGAGCTGCGGCAGTATCTTTAACACCGGGAAGCAAGCTGTGGTCTGTCAGTGGCCTTCGGACGCCCAACATTCACTGCGCGACAGCACTGTCAATGTATTGCCCTGGACAGCGCAGCCAAGAGTAATGCGCTCATCTCCCATGTTCGAGGGTCGTTCAATAAATAATGCCCCACATTTTTTTCTCAAAATATGTTTATTGTTAAGAGTCTGAATTTGGTGACAATATACATCAATATTACATACATCATGCCGGCCGGAGTGGCCGAGGGGTTCTCTAGGCGCTACAGTCTGGAACCGCACGACTGCTACGGTGGCAGGTTCGAATCCTGTCTCGGGCATGGATGTGTGTGTTGTCCTTAGGTTAGTTAGGTTTAAGTAGTTCTAAGTTCTAGGGGACTGATGACCTCAGAAGTTAAGTCCCATAGTGCTCAGAGCCATTTGAACCATTTATATACATCATATTACTGGTTACGGTTCGTATGTCCATTCATGTTGTAATTCGCCTTTTATGACATTACACCATGTTAAGGCAACGACACACAAAAAATTTAGTAAAAACCCGACGTTATTGATACGGTTTGATGCCAACTATTGCTTTGTCAGCGATAAAAGCCTTCAGAAGATCGGAACGTGAATACAAGCTCGTTGATAGCAGAGCTTCAGTGTAGCGTGGTTGGCAGAGACACCGGATTACGAAACAGTGTATATCAGGTTCGCGTCCCGCTGTACCCATTTCCTTTTTCTTTTTTTCCAGAAAAAAAGAATGTTAAACTTTACTTTTCGTAACGTGGACATTTTGCGCGCGTCCTCTTTCGTAAACAAACTGTGTGGTTTGGGGCCCAGATGAAGCCGAGAGGTGCCGCTGCAGAGACCTGAGAGAGCAAAATCGCTTTATACCAACTCTTCCCGTGTGCCGACGGGGTTGTCTGTCGTGAGGTCGGATTTCTCGTCTGCACCTACGTCAACGGTGGCTGTCTCGTCCAGTGTGAGGACGGCATTAGCTCGGAGGTCCTGAGTTTGATGGCATGGAAACGGCGACGCACAGGTTGGTGTGGTTAGGCGTGCCTCGATGCCCCGTTTGACTGTATGCGGGGCGCATCGAACCGCCGTATACTGCAGATGAATGCCGGCTGCTGCTGCACTTGCGTCCACCGCTTAACGGATGGCCAGCCACAGCACGCACGATATGCGTGCCATCACACCGCAGTGACTGCGTGCACGGACTGCTCGCACAGGGCGTGCACGTCCTCAGACTCCTCGACGCCTTTCCTCTGTCTCGGCGACACTTCCTTCTCGTCCGGTGCAGTCACACCCACGTCCTTCACGTTACTGCAGCGGTTCTGAACTTTTCTTAGACCATTGCTCCTGAGTGTCAGTTAGACATTAGCTAGTACCCCTGTCTTTTCTCCCCACCCCCTTCCTTGGATCTTTTGCGCCTCCCCCCCCACCTGATTCCCCCACATTATCACCAACTTTAGCATCAAACTAACGTGTAGAATGAACGACCTTTCTTGGAACAGTTTTATTTTTAAAGTGATGAAAGATGAATGATATTTTGTGTGTGTGTGTGTGTGTGTGTGTGTGTGTGTGTGTGTGTGTGTCAGATTTATTTATTTATTTATTTAGGAAGAAGATGCTGTGATATGCAAATCATTAGTTTTTCAGAGCATTCACACAAGGTTGGAGCCGGTGGCGACACCTACAACGTGCTGACATGAGGAAAGTTTCCAACCGATTTCTCATACACAAACAGCAGTTGACCGGCGTTGCCTGGTGAAACGTTGTTGTGATGCCTCGTGTAAGGAGGATAAATGCGTACCATCACGTTTCCGACTTTGATAAAGGTCGGATTGTAGCCTATCGCGATTGCGGTTTATCGTATCGCGACATTGCTGCTTGCGTTGGTCGAGATCCAATGACTTAGCAGAATATGGAATCGGTGGGTTCAGGAGGGAAATACCGAACGCCGTATTGGATCCCAACGGCCTTGTATCACTAGCAGTCAAGATGACAGGCATCTTATCCGCATGGCTGTAACGGATCGTGCAACCGCGTCTCGGTCCCTGAGTCAGCAGATGGGGACGTCTGCAAGACAAGAACCATCTGCACGAACAGTTCGACGACGTTTCCAGCAGCATGGACTATCAGCTCTGAGACCATGGCTGCGGTTACCCTTGACGGTGCATCACAGACAGGAGCACCTGCGATGGTGTACTCAACGACGAACCTGGGTGCACGAATTGCAAAATGTCATTTTTTCGGATGAATCCAGGTTCTGTTTACAGCATCATGATAGTCGCATCCGTGTTTGGCGATATCGCGGAGAACGCACATTGGAAGCCTGTATTCGTCATCGCCATACTGGCGTATCACCCGGCGTGATGGTATGCGGTGCCATTGGTTACACGTCTCCGTCACCTTTTGTTCGCATTGACGACACGTTGAACAGTGGACGTTACATTTCAGATGTGTTACGACCCGTGGCTCTACCCTTCATTCGATCCCTGCGAAACACCTACATTTCAGCAGGATAATGCACGACCGCATGTTGCAGGTCCTGTACGGCCCTTTCTGGATACAGAAAATGTTCGACTGCTGCCCTGGCCAGCAAATTCTCCAGATCTCTCACCAACTGAAAATGTCTGGGCAATAGTGGACGAGCAACTGGCTCGTCACAATACGCCAGTCACTACTCTTGATGATGAACTGTGGTATCGTGTTGAAGCTGCATGGGCAGCTGTACCTGTACACGCCATCCAAGCTGTGTTTGACTCAATGCCCAGGCGTATCAAGGCCGTTATTACAGCCAGAGGTGGTTGTTCTGGGTACTGATTTCTCAAGATCTATGCACCCAAATTGTGTGAATATGTAATCACATGTCAGTTGTAGTATAATATATTTGTCCAATGGATACCCGTTTATCATCTGCATTTCTTCTTGGTGTAGTAATTTTAATGGCCAGTAGTGTACATTTCAGTATGGATCACGTTATTCTACATTACATAAAATTACATATATTCACAGACAAACATCTAGTCCTTGTATATATTCGATGCGTCTTTGGGATGCCATGAGGAATTCTGCTTAGGTGTGCCGCAGTCACATGCTGGCCAAGGCAGCAGTCCCCATATCTTCCATGCCGAGTTCTTAATCGGTGCAGAGTTGACCAGATCTTGCGGTGCTGATCAAACCCAGATACTGCCTCGGTAATACAAGACATTAAGTGGCAAGTTGTTGGGGCATCTTATAACGGTTCCTGAAATAATGCGCATGGTGTGTGTTAGAGCGAATGATGAAGGAATTTGAGGTACCTCGCAAGTGCTAACCACAACTTCTTCTCAAGTAACAGAGCTACAGTAACTATCCATAGTGAGGGGAGACACATGTTACCTAACATGCTTCCCCTGAAATTACTCCTCTGCATTGCGTCACGTGCTTGACCTGCACGTTGCAACCCCCATATAAAATCAACCAAGATAAAATGATATACTATACTTACAGATGTGAAAATTACCGAACTATCGGTTTAATAAGCCACGGCTGCAAAATACTAACACGAATTCTTTACAGATGAATGTAAAAACTGGTAGATGCCGACCTCGGGGAAGATCGGTTTGGATTCCCTAGAAATATTGGAACACGATAGATTAAGGAAAGACAAACCTACGTTTCTAGCATTTGTAGACTTAGAGAAAGCTTTTGACAATGTTGACTGGAATACTCTCTTTCAAATTCTGAAGGTGGCAGGAGTAAAATACAGGGAGCGAAAGGCTATTTACAATTTGCACGGAAACCAGATGGCAATTATAAGAGTCGAGGGGCATGAAAGGGAAGCAGTGGTTGTGAAGGGAGTGAGACAGGGTTGTAGCCTCTCCCCGATGTTATTCAATCTGTATATTGAGCAAGCAGTAAAGGAAACAAAAGAAAAATTTGGAGTAGGTATTAAAATCCATGGAGAAGAAATAAAAACTTTGAGGTTCGCCGATGACATTGTAATTCTGCCAGAGACAGGAAATGAATTGGAAGAGCAGTTGAACGGAATGGACAGTGTCTTGAAAGGAGGATATAAGATGAACATCAACAAAAGCAAAACGAGAGTCATGGAATGTAGTCGAATTAAGTCGGGTGATGCTGCGGGAATTAGATTAGGAAATGAGACACCTAAATTAGTAAAGGAGTTTTGCTATTTGGGGAGCAAAATAACTGATGATGGTCGAAGTAGAGAGGATATAAAATGTAGACTTACAATGGGAAGGAAAGCGTTTGTGAAGAAATTTGTTAACATCGAGTATAGATTTAAGTGTCAGGAAGTCGTTTCTGAAAGTATTTGTATGGAGTGTAGCCATGTGTGGAAGTGAAACATGGACGATAAATAGTTTGGACAAGAAGAGAATAGAAGCTTTAGAAATGTGGTGCTGCAGAAGATTATATGGGTAGATCAAATAACTAATGAGGAGGTATTGAACAGAATTGGGGAGAAGAGGAGTTTGTGGCACAACTTGACTAGAAGACGGGATCGGCTGGTAGGACATGTTCTGAGGCATCAAGGGATCACCAATTTAGTATTGGAGGGCAGCGTGGAGGGTAAAAATCGTAGAGGGAGGCTAAGAGATGAATACACTAAGCAGATTCAGAAGGATGTAGGTTGCAGTAGGTACTGGGAGATGAAGAAGCTTGCACAGGATTGCTGCACTCCTTATTTCTGAACTGGAAGACATTGGAGGACTTCAGGATGTTAATTCTTTGTATCTTATCTCTCTAATAATAACATTGATTTTAATAATAAAACTGTATACCACTATAGTAGCCCTTACGTAATTACTGCTGCATTGTGCTGCAGAAATAATTCATTTATTTGTTTCGCTTCGAATAATGAAGCAATTTGTAGATTACTGCAGATACTGTCTGCAACTTGGAGAAAACATTTTCTTCAGATGTTGTTATGTATATGTGTCTCACTTTTATCATCAGCGATGCACGGGACGGACCACAACATAGGTCTGTAGTGGGTGGACTGTGTGAGACACCTGTAACCTACACCGCATTAGTGATATTATTTGAGAAAAGTTAATTATTGTTATGTAATCTGTATTAGAGTTGTACAAAATTGTGATAATATTAATGATCTAATATTAATGATCTAGTGAAAATAATTCAGTTCTGTGACTGAAACAGCATCGAATCCCCCCTAAAAAAATATCATTTTACGCATCAGCAGGCAATTCCTCCAGGTTGGGAACCCCTGCGTTAGGGGGACGGTGGCGGGTGTATGGCTCTTCCCCGCTATAATCCCACGTTCTTTGCCGTTCACCGAACCCAGCAGACGGCAGCTACAACGCCAATACATTTAAACCAAGTTCGATTCCATGTGTACGTCCACTACCTCATCACAATTATCCATACACCTTTTGGTGGAAGTTAATAAGGTGTGTGCGCCCCTCACCATTGTCCTGCGGGAAGGGCAGAAACCACTTGCAAAAGTTGACACGCGCCGGGCGATTGGTGTCTCTCAGTTCGTGCACGACCGACGTTTACTACGGATACGTGGAGAGTGACTTACCGAGAATCTTGCGAGCGGAACCCATGGACCCGTGGGCCAGCTGAGCTAACTATCTAACCGATTTCTTTGGACATTGCAGCACCATCGATTGTACCTCCGTCACCTTCTCTTCGGATGTGGACGGGGATGATCAGCCTGATTTTGGAGCATTCCTCTCTTTCGAAACTATCACCTCTCAGAGTCGTATCTAGGCGTGTCAGGGATCCCATATCACTCCAACTACAGACGCCCCACACCATTTACAGAGCCTCCACCAGCTTGAACAGCCCCCTGCTGACATGCAGGGTCCATGGATTCACGAGGATTTCTCCATACCTGCACACGTCCGTCCTCTCGCTACCATTTGAAACGAGACTCGTCCGACCAGTCATCAAGTGTCTGTGTTGACGATCCCAGTTGAGGCGTAAAGCTTTGTGTCCTGCAGCCATCAATGGGACACGAGTGCGCCTTCGGCTCCAAAAGTCCATTTCGATGACGTTTCGTTGAATGGTTTGCACGCTGACTCTTGTTGATGGCCCAGCATTGAAATCTGCAGATATCTGCAGGGTTTCACTTCAGTCGCGTTGAACGATTCTCTCCTGTCGTCGTCGATTCCGTTCAAGGAGGATCTTTTTCCGGCCGCACCTATGTCGGAGATTTGATGTTTTTCCTGATTCCTTATATTCGCGGTACACTCGTGAAATGGTCGTACAGGAAAATGGCTACTTTATCGCTACCTCGGAGATGATGTCCCATCGCTCGTACGTGGACTATAACACCACGTTCAATCTTACTTAAATCTTGACAATCTGCCATTGTAGCAGCATTAACCGATCTAAGAGCTGTGCCAGACACTTGTCTTACATAGGCGTAGCCGACCGCAGCGCCATATTCTGCCTGTTTACATATCTCTGTATTTGAATACGCATGCCTATAGCAGTTTCTTTGGCGCTTCAGTGTATTACTCACAAGGGAACCTCCCCATCGCAGCCCCCTCAAATTTAGTCATAAGTTGGCACAGTGGATAGGCCTTGAAAAACTGAACACAGATCAGTCGAGAAAACAGGAAGAAGTTGTGTGGAACTATGAAAAAAAAATAAGCAAAATATACAAACTGAGCAGTCCATGGGAAGATAGGCAACATCAAGGGAAGTGTAATCTCCGACGCGCCGTGGTCCCGTGGTTAGCGTGAGCAGCTGCGAAACGAGAGGTCCTTCGTTCAAGTCTTCTCTCGCGTGAAATTTTACTTTCTTTATTTTCGCAAAGTTATGATCTGTCCGTTCGTTCATTGACGTCTCTGTTCACTGTAATAGGTTTAGTGTCTGTGTTTTACGACCGCACCGCAAAACCGTGCGATTAGTAGACGAAAGGACGTGCCTCTCCAATGGGAACCGAAAACATTTGCTCGCAAGGTCATAGGTCAACCGATTCCTCCACAGGAAAACACGTCTGATATATTCTATACGACACTGGTGACGGCATATGCGTCACATGACAGGAATATGTTGTCGACCCACGTAACTTGTACACTAGGCGAATGGGTAAAAAGATTCTTCTACCTTGCCCGATTTAGGTTTTATTGTGGATGTGGTAAACTCCCAAAAAAGTGATCGCATCGGACGGACGGACAGATAATAATTGTTTGAAAATAAAAAAATTAAACTTTTCACTTGAGGGAAGACTTGAGCCAAAGACCTCCCGTTCCGCAGCTGCTCACACTAACGGCGTTCCTGAGCTCATGTTGTCCTTGATGTTGCATATCTTGTGCATGGACTACTCAGTTTGTATATTTTGCTTATTTTTTTCATAGTTCCACACAACTTCTTCCTGTTTTCTCGATTGATCTGTGCTTGGTTTTTCAAGGCCTATCCACTGTGCCAACTTATAACTAAATCTGAGAGGGGTGCGATGGGGAGGTTCCCTTGTCAGGTGACATCCAATGTCTGGTCCAAGTTCGAAGTCACCGACCCGTTCTGCTTCTCTAGTGGCAACACAACACTAACCGTCTTCTGTTATACTGGTTGATCCTCTTCTCGTGACATTTGGTGGTCAGTTTCGCATTACATAGTGGTGTCCCGATACTTTTGATCAAATACTGTCCGTACCCCACAAACTACTCGTTTCTACATGTACAGGGTTATTCAATAACAACCAGTGGGGTTTCAGAAGACCACTGCGCGAATAGCACATGACACAGAAAAGCGACAGACACAGGTCTGTGGCGTAGTTGCAGAAAAACCAGCAGGGGGCAGGCGTGTCAGAACATGGCATACAATTGAGTGATGCGTGCGTTTCGTGTCACTGAACTCGTTAAATTTTAACCAGTTGTTGCGGTTTTGCGACGTTTTTGTATCAGATATCACTTGAAAGCTCCAACAGGTAAAACAATCGATGGGTGGTACAGCACATCCCGTGGGACTGCTTATATTCTACGAATAAAATAGGAAGCGGCAGAGGCGGTCAACCGTGAGTGGGAACTGCTTGCCAGAAACCAAAAGAAAAGGACGGCACGTGTGGATACAGAACTGCCGGTACCCAGTCGACTGCGTGCCGCGTTATACGCAAACGTCTGCGTGTAGAACCGTAACGGCTGCAGTTTTTAAATGCACTGATTATTCTGTACAGTGAGCTTTGTAATGGCTTTTGCTATAACACAGCTGCTACTGGATGACGACGATTCAGCGCATAAATTAATTTTGGGTGACGCAACTACATCTACATGGATACTCTGCAAATCACATTTAAGTGCCTGACAGAGGTTTCACCGAACCACCTTCATAATAATTGTCTATTATTCTAATCTCGTACAGCGTGCCGGAAAAACGAACACGTATATCTTTCCATGCGAGCTCTGACTTCTCTTATTTTATTATGATGATCGTTTCTCCCTATGTAGGTCGGTGTCAACAAAATATTTTCGCATTTGTTGGAGAAAGTGGGTGATTGAAATTTCGTGAGAAGATCCCACCGCAACGGAAAACGCCTTTGTTTTAACGATGTCCATCCCAAATCGTGCATCATATCAGTGGCACTCTCGTGTCTATTTCGCAATAATACAAAACGGCTTATCTTCATTGAACTTTCATTTTCTAGGTGCTCCTTCCCATTTAAGTTGTTAGTAGTTATAATTCATACGTATTTAGTTGAATTCACGGCCTTTAGATTTGACTGATGTATCGTGTGACCGAAGTTTAACGGATGCCTTTTAGCACTCATGTGGATGACCTCACACTTTTCGTTATTTAGGTTCAATTGCCAATTTTTGCACCATATAGATATCTTTTCTAAGTCGTTTACCAATTTGTTTTGATTTTCTCATGACTTTACTAGTCCATAAACGACAGCATCATCTGCCAACAACCTAAGACGGCTGCTCATACTGTCTCCTAAATCATTTACATAGTTCGGGAAATGCAGAGGGCCTATATATACAGGGTGAGTCACCTAACGTTACCGCTGGATATATTTCGTAAACCACATCAAATACTGACGAACCGATTCCACAGACCGGACGTGAGGAGAGGAGCTAGTGTAATTGGTTAATACAAACCATAAAAAAATGCACGGAAGTATGTTTTTTAACACAAACCTACGTTTTTTTAAATGGAACCCCGTTAGTTTTGTTAGCACGTCTGAAGATATAAACAAATATGTAATCAGTGCCGTTTGTTGCATTGTAAAAAGTTAATTACATCCGGAGATATTGTAACCTAAAGTTGACGCTTGAGTACCACTCCTCCGCTGTTCGATCGTGTGTATCGGAGAGCACCGAATTACGTAGGGATCCAAAGGGAACGCTGATGGACCTTAGGTACAGAAGAGACTGGAACAGCACATTACGTCCACATGCTAACACCTTTTTATTGGTCTTTTTCACTGACGCACATGTACATTACCATGAGGGGTGAGGTACACGTACACACGTGTTTCCGTTTCCAATTACGGAGTGGAATAGTGTGTGTCCCGACATGTCAGGCCAATAGATGTTCAACGTGGTGGCCATCATTTGCTGCACACAATTGCAATCTCTGGCGTAATGAATGTCGTACACGGCATCTGGTGTAATGTCGCCGCAGTCTGGCACAATACGTTGTTTCATATCCTCTGGGGTTATAGGTACATCACGGTACACATTCTCCTTTAACGTACCCCACAGAAAGAAGTCCAGAGGTGTAAGATCAGGAGAACGGGCTGGCCAATTTATGCGTCCTCCACGTCGTATGAAACGCCCGTCGAACGTGTACCTCACCCCTCATGGTAATGTACATGTGCGTCAGTGAAAAGGACCAATATAAAGGTGTTAGCATGTGGACGTAATGTGCTGTCCCAGTCTCTTCTGTACCTAAGGTCCATGAGCGTTCCCTTTGGATCCCTACGTAATTCGGTGCTCTCCGATACACACGATCGAACAGCGGAGGAGTGGTACTCAAGCGTCAACTTTAGGTTACAATATCTCCGGATGTAATTAAGATCTTACAATGCAACAAACGGCACTGATTACGTATTTGTTTATATGTTCAGATGTGCTTGTGGTGTCACCGCCAGACACCACACTTGCTAGGTGGTAGCCTTTAAGTCGCCCGCGGTCCGCTAGTATACGACGGACCCGCGTGTCGCCACTGTCAGTGATTGCAGACCGAGCGCCGGCACACGGCAGGTCTAGAGACACTTCCTAGCACTCGCCCCAATTGTACAGCCGACTTTGCTAGCGATGGCTTACTGACAAATTACGCTCTCATTTGCCGAGACGATAGTTAGCATAGCCTTCAGCTACGTCATTTGCTACGACCTAGCAAGGCGCCATTATCATTTGCTATTTATCTTGTGATGCTGTACCGTCAGACTGATGTTCAACAATTATGGATTAAAGTTAAGTATTCCAACAGCTACGACCTTTTTTGCTAAAGTCAACTTCCTCAAATGCTCCAGACCTCACGCCAGCCTGCGTGAGCTTAAAGGCGTGCGTTTCGGCTTCCTCATAGTGGCTTGGCTGTCTTGCCAAGTCACAACAGTGCTAACAAAACTAACGGGGTTCCATTTAAAAAAACGTAGGTTTGTGTTAAAAAACGTACTTCCGTGCATTTTTTTATGGTTTGTATTAACCAATTACACTAGCCCCTCTCCTCACGTTCGGTCTGTGAAATCGATTCGTCAGTATTTGATGTGGTTTACGAAATACATCCAGCGGTAATGTTAGGTGACTCACCCTGTATATATCTTGGGTACGCCAGAAATCACTTTTTGTTTTACTCGATGACTTTCCGTCAATTACGACAAACTGTGACCTGTCTGACTGGAAATCACGAATCCAGTCACATAATTGAGACGATGTACGTTAAGAACGCAAGTTCACTACATCGTCATTTGGACATGAGATACTTACACTGAAGAGCCAAAGAAACTGGTGCACCTGCCTAATATCGTGTAGGGCCCTGTGAGCACGCAGAATTGCCGCAACACGACGTGGCACGACTTCCTAGTATTCAGGCACGTCCTCCTTGTTTCCTTGCAAGAAATAAAGAATGTACGTGTAAATAAACAGCACAGTACATGTAAACCTGTACGCAATTTAGTTGTAATTGTTAGCTGGAAAATAGCAATGGCTCTGAGCACTATGGGACTCAACTGCTGTGGTCATAAGTCCCCTAGAACTTAGACCTACTTAAACCTAACTAACCTAAGGACATCTCACACATCCATGCCCGAGGCAGGATTCGAACCTGCGACCGTAGCAGCAGGGCGGTTCCAGACTGTAGCGCCTTTAACCGCTCGGCCACTCCGGCCGGCGAAAATAGCAATGCTAGACAAAGCGGTAGACAAGTTTCTATCCATTTCTCCTTTAAGCTGGCTGCCGGCCGGTGTGGCCGAGTGGTTCTAGGCGCTTCAGTCCGGAACCGCGCTGCTGCTACGGTCGCAGGTTCGAATCCTGCCTAGGGCATGGATGTGTGTGTTGTCCTTAGGTTAGTTAGGTTTAGGTAGTTCTAAGTCTAGGGCAGGGGCCTCCAAACTTTTTAGTCCGCGGGCCACATTGACTCCTCCACGAAGTCATAAGGGCCAAGATCTACCTAGTGGGATTAAAGCACCCTAGCACTCCATGATTGCCGTAATGTAAGGCTAAAGGAAAGATGACATCGCAAAAATCTAAGGTTGTGGGAATAGCTAGCACTGAAAGGAACTACGATTTTTATTTAAATAATTTTGATTGGTGGACGTACCTGACCGAAATTCTGGCGTGTTTTATTCTGTCGAATTTCACAGACAAAAAAATATGTCACTGCACATTCTTCACGAAAGCGTCCTGCAAAGTTAACGAAATCTCTAAATCATTGTTAGCAACACGATTACTGCAAGACTTAACAGAGGTAGTCAACGCATTGTTATTTCAAGCGGCGCAACAATAAGTTTAGTTATGTAGTCTTGTAGCGAGTAGCAGAGCCAGAGTACATATTTGATAGTTCTGTTGCGTGATTGTGTCTATGTTGCGAGTGTCTCACGAGTTTTTTTTTAGTGTTTTATGCGCTGTACTAGTAGGTGAGACGACGAAGTGTGGGACCAAAGTTTGAATTCGAAGAGACAAGGAAAATCTGAAAATCGAAATACGTGTAGCACGACTAGAGTATTTTTTCACTGTATTTTTTTAGTGGAACTACAGTGAAATTGTGAGTGTTTAATTTAGTAATTAAAGTACGTTAAAATAAATTCATTGCATTTTGTTTAGGCAGACTACTACTTTTTCACTATCGCACGGAGAATGGTCTGTTTATTGTGGATAGCCATACGTTTAACCATGACCTTCCGCTTTGTAAAGATAGAGCTCCGACAATGTCGCGGTGTATTGGTCGCGATAGGCCTCGAAACTCAATTGTTGGCAGTATAGGCACCACCTCAAATATTTGGCGGGCCGGATAGCGGGGATGTCCGGCCAGCTAACGCGGGCCGGTTTCGGCCCGCGGGCCGTAGCTTGGAGACCCCTGGTCTAGGGGACTCGTGATCTCAGATGTTAAGTCCCATAGTGCTTAGAGCCATTTGTCTCCTTAAGCTGGCGACATTTCATCGTAATTTATTCTGGTGTAGAGGATATTTAGAACACTCGAAAATAAAATGGCCAAGATCTGCGTCGTCTTGTGGATGTTCGTAGCATGTGGAAGTGTCTATCGCTACAATCCGACAGAGGAGTGCAATGAAAAATGCCTGTCCCAACGCAATTCCAATAATTGGTGTCACACATCTCGTCGGGAGATATGTCTGGCTGTAATATGGTGCTTTCATATATATTTGGCCGAATTGTGTGATGGAGACTTCACGATGTCACAGGACCTCTCTAGTGTATCAGAGTTTATATTGATGTCGGCATTGGAGGGGCTGTATGAGGCTCGATCAATAATTAACGCTCCACATTTTTTTCCCATCACGTATTTATTCTTAAGAATTGCAATTTGGTGGCCGTATAAATCAACATTTCTTTTACTGTCTAAGCCGGCCACTGTGACCGAGCGGTTCAAGGCACTTCAGCCCGGAATCGCGCTGCTGCTACGGTCGCAGGTTCGAATCCTGCCTCGGGCATGGTTGTGTGTGATGTCCTTAGGTTAGTTAGGTTTAAGTAGTTCTAAGTTCTAGGGGACTGATAACCTCAGATGTTAAGTCCATAGTAGAGTCCTGCGTGACCGAGTAAGCGAGCACAAAATACGAGATGGGGCGAGCACACCCTAACTGGATAGGCTGCCCGCACTAGTTCTAGTGACCGAGCATAGATGCCGTGACCGAATACGTAGCACGTAACTTCAAACACATTACACGTGTCATTATCCGTGTGAGACTGTAGCCAGTACGGTCTTCTCATTTGTGGTTTGTCTCTCTCTGTAATCATGCAGCGCGAGGAAGCCAGTGCAGTTAAGACGTAAGATTGAAACCAATGTTTACACATTGAAGAAAGGGAGGGTCTAAAAAGCCAAGTATGGAGTACATTTCTGTTGGTTGTAGACGAAAACAGTGCGTCTAGTGGGTACGTATCGTGCATAAACTGCTCAACATTAGTGTGTTTCCGGTCGGAAACCACTCATTTAAAGAAACATAGTTGCAAGAAACCTCACAAAGATACAGCTCCTTCAGGGATACCGGCAGTAATAAAAACTAGTATTACAGCAAAGTGTGTTGCAATCGGTGCTAACGATGTGAGACGTTTTAATGCTGATTCCAGTGAAGGTTTCAGAGAACTAGACAAAGAATTAATACATCTAGGTGCGCATTATGGAGAAGTTAACGTGCCAGATGTCAGCCAGTTAAATCCGGAACGGGTTAGTGATTTACTGATCAACAATAACTATAATTTTGTTTCTGTTGCAAACAAGTGAAAAGTATGACTAGTTACGTCTGTAAATATTGGATGTTCTTTGTATGCTTTCTTTGTGAAGATGGTTGTCTTTTAGATTACAGGTACAGCACTTATTCAGTGTTTCTTGTTAATGAAACGAAAAATAGATCTGTTTGGAAATGACACTCGTCTTCTATCCGCGATTGTATTGAAATATCATGTTACTTTCCAAATGCTTTATGAATTTAGCTGTGTCACGTACCCGTCCTTGGAAACGTTACTTTTGTCTTAAAAGAGAGAGAGAGACAGACGGAGATAAATACATTGTGTGAGTGTGAGTGAGTGTGTGTGTGTGTGTGTGTGTGTGTGTGTGTGTGTGTGTGAGAGAGAGAGAGAGAGAGAGAGAGAGAGAGTGAGTGTGTGTGTGTGTGTGTGTGTGTGTGTGTGTGTGAGAGAGATAGGGGCGTTGGATTTGTACAGTAAAGTACAGTGCAGCGAGGTGAGGTGTGCCGTCAGCGGTGACCGGTCATGCTCGGTTATCCGCGTGTCCGGAATCCGGACATCAGACATGGGGCGAGTACGTGGCCGAGCCGAGTCGTATGGGGCCGGACACGAGCTGCTCGGTCCCCCCGTCAACAGGCGAGCCGTGACCGGTCAAACATTGAGCGTTGCAGCACTCTAGTTTCCATAGTGCTTAGAGCCATTTGTCTCCTTAAGCTGGCGCCTCCGACCCCAAGTTCTCTACCTTAAATTGTTAAGTGTAGCGTCGTGTATCCCCTGTGAAATTTTTACGCTCTCTTACGGAAACACCCTGTTGTACGTGCGGTCAAGTGTGGTTACGAACCGCTGGAAGAACCGGGCTTAAATAACACGAGAGGGCAGAAAGAACACGAGAGAGCAGTTGTCGTCTGGGCAACACGCTCACCGCAGTTGTAATTAATTTTGGCGAGCTCTGTCTCTGAATAAAATAGTTTACTGCCGGTGCGGTCGTCGGAGTTTCTGGAGTCTCATTAACAGTAGTGGCCATTGGGTTCGAAAGCAATTCAGCAACTGGCGACAGAATATCGTCCTCCCTGCGCCTCTTTCAAATGCGCCCTTAATTTTGGCGCGATCGTCAGGTGGTTGTTCTCACTAGCGCAGGGAATTGCCAGCACAATGAAGCCATTGCCCAAGGACGGAGCAGTCGCGGATATGTCTTACGCTAAGACGGTCGCAGTTTTCTGGAAAGGACTCCGCGGGGACGGGCTAAATAACCCGGTCTCGCTGAATAGACGATACCTCGGGTACTGGCAGTTTAATTGCAGAAAATTCCGACGGTCTGGGAGGAAGGGGTGTGTTCAGCGCAGAACAGGCAACCTGTTGGATCTGCTCGGTTTTGGAGGATGGGGGTCTTCATTAATCTGCTCGAATCGCTTCCTCCGTGAACAACTGCCTGTACGAGGTGCATTCAACTACTAAGGCCTACGATTTTTTTTCTAATTAACTACTCACCCGAAATCGGTGAAACTGGCGTTACTTCTCGACGTAATCGCCCTGCAGACGTACACATTTTTCACAACGCTGACGCCATGATTCCATGGCAGCGGCGAAGGCTTCTTTAGGAGTCTGTTTTGACCACTGGAAAATCGCTGAGGCAATAGCAGCACGGCTGGTGAATGTGCGGCCACGGAGAGTGTCTTTCATTGTTGGAAAAAGCCAAAAGTCAGGTCAGGTGAGTAGGGAGCATGAGGAATCACTTCAAAGTTATCACGAAGATGCTGTTGCGTAACGTTAGCTCGATGTGCGGGTGCGTTGTCTTGGTGAAACAGAACACGCGCAGCCCTTCCCGGACGTTCTTATTGCAGTGCAGGAAGGAATTTGTTCTACAAAACATTTTCGTACGATGCACCTGTTACCGTAGTGCCCCTTGGAACGCAATGGGTAAGGCTTACGCCCTCTCTGTCCCAGAACATGGACACCATCATTTTTTCAGCACTGGCGGTTACCCGAAATTTTTTTGGTGGCGGTGAATGTGTGCTTTCATTGAGCTGACTGGCGCTTTGTTTCTGGATTCAAAAATGGCATCCACGTCTCATCCATTGTCACAACCGACGAAAAGAAAGTCCCATTCGTGCTGTCGTTGCGCGTCAACATTGCTTGGCAACATGCCACACGGGCAGGCGTGTGGTCGTCCGTCAGCATTCGTGGCACCCACCTGGATGACACTTTTCGCATTTTCAGGTCGTCATGCAGGATTGTGTGCACAGAACCCACAGAAATGCCAACTCTGGAGGCGATCTGTTCAACAGTCATTCGGCAATCCCCCAAAACAATTCTCTCCACTTTCTCGATCATGTCGTCAGACCGGCTTGTGCGAGCCCGAGGTTGTTTCGGTTTGTTGTCACACGATGTTCTGCCTTCTTTAAACTGTCGCACCCACGAACGCACTTTCGACACATCCATACTCCATCACCACATGTCTCCTTCAACTGTCGATGAATTTCAATTGGTTTCACACCACGCAAATTCAGAAAACGAATGATTGCACGCTGCTCAAGTAAGGAAAACGTCGCCATTTTAAGTATTTAAAACAGTTCTCATTCTCGCCGCTGGCGGTAAAATTCCATCTGCCATACGGTGCTGCCATCTCTGGGACGTATTGACAATGAACGCGGCCTCATTTTAAAACAATGCGCATGTTCCTCTTTCTTTCCAGTCCGGAGAAAAAAAATCGGAGGCCTTAGAACTTGAATGCACCTCGTAAGATTCGACAAGGGTATTTCTCGGATTTGTTACCAGTCGTATTTGTTTGTGTGCAGAACTCTAGCTTCCCGTGCTGTGTTGTACTTCAACTCTTTTGTTAGCTTTTTGCAGGAAACAGTAACAGTCCAGAAATTTGATGATGACTGGGTCCACTGCCTTCGTGAAACTTTTGCATGAAATCATTCCACTTTAGGCTGTTAAAACATTATTTATTGCGGCTTCAGTTTCGACATGTGGTGATTTTTAAGCCTACTGAAAGCAGTCTGTTGTCAAGTATAATACACGTAAATATGAAATTGACGTACGTTGAAAATGAAAATTTCTAAGCTACTTACGTGGGATGCTGTGGCCCGTTCAATAATATAAAGCTTTGATATGCTGTGTGAGAGCGGTTGCGTGTGGTGGTGTGAATTTATCTGCTATCCCATGCACCGTACAAGTCATATGCAATACAAGCGCAAACAAATAAACAGATGCAGGAAAGAAACACACACTAACTAGCACCAAGCGTAGCATGGTCTAGAATATTTGACAGGATTAACATGGCTCAAGTTTGTCATATAAAAACAACTAGATCTTTAAATGTTGCTGAAATAGCCCAAAAATTTCGTATTTTTAAAGTCTGTCTGTTCATTCAAAATGTATTCTTTCTGGTCGCTCAATTCTATCCAAATAATCAAGCTGCCTTCCCTTTCCGCGTCAATGGAGAATTTCTAAGAGTTTTCGTTGTTACCTAAGGTATTTAGTAGCCAGAATATGGTTTGCAAACATTGATTTACAAATACCTATGGTGTTACTGTGTTGGAACTTCTACTAGTCTGTCGTACATAGAAGGTACTATATTTTCCACAGTTACTTCATAAACTCTAGTCTGTGCGTAAGGTTTACTGATTACTGTGACGTGTGGTCAGACCGAACGTGTTGCGAGCAGGGAAGCGTATTCTTACTTTTATGTTAAGAAATTCTTCATCTATTCTTTCAAAAACCGATCCCGCTGTATTTTGGAGACAAATACTTAGTTTTAGCTTCTACCCCCTTTGCAGTGTGAAGTCATCAATAATATTGTGCTTAAATAATTTTGCAGTAAACTTTATTTATCATTTGTGCAGTGAAGTCGTTATTCAGTGCTATCTGTGTAAGGATCGCCAGTTCTTTGTCAACTTCGTTCTGTTCTATGGAAAGACTGATTAGTCTGTGAATCATAGAATGGAAAAACGTCTTCATGTGGGTTCGTGGGTGGCAGGAATAATTGTGGATGACATTGTCAGTGCAAGTGGGCCTGCGATAGATGCCAAATCTATTTTCCAATACCATTGGCAGAAAAGAAATCGTGTACATGTTATCGTCTTGATTGATAACAACCGAACTATTCCATTATATCTGCCTTAAGGGCGATAGCATTGTTCTCAGCTAGTTTCTTGTTAATTTCACAAACTATCTGGTGTTTCCTTGCCTGTGTCGTTGTTATTCTCTCTGTCTCGGTCTATCTGAGCAGCGATAATCTTCGCAACTTGAACTATGATTCTGCTCTCTTCTAAGAGAGATGAGTGGACCGTGTCTAAGGCAATTTTATTGGTGTTATATTCCTAATCATGCTACCTTCCATAATGGCAGCTATGTTATCGCAATATACAGTGTTTTAACAGACTAAAGGGAAAGATTTCATTTAGAAACAATACAGTCATTACACTTTCTTTCCCTTTATTGTCATTTCATTCCCCCTGTCCGCGTGGTCTGAGGCGCCCTGTCACGAATGGCGCGCCCCTCCCGCCGGAGGTTCGAGTCCTCCCTCGGGCATGAGTGTGTGTGTTGTTCTCAGCATAAGTTAGTTTAAGTAGTGTGTAAGTCTAGGGACCGATGACCTCAGCAGTTTGGTCCCTTAGGAATTCACATACGAGTACACATTCCCCACGCCCCACATGGGCGGGGGACGGGCTATCAGTGATATGAGGATAAAAGATCAAAAAATATTATGAAACTGGACGCGGTGACTGACAAACTGAATGTTTTACATGATAAATGACTGATAAAGATGAAACGGCAAATAAATGTTTCATAAAAGATAAAAAGACAGAGGGACAGTTGCATAAGTTAAAAAAGTAAGAAGCAGGTACGTTGACTGATAATCGTAGACATAGATCAGTGAAGTGATGAGTGGGTTTAGACTGCCAGAAAGAGGGGAGCCATGAGACCATAGTAGTTGGGGTAGAGAGTAAGAGGGTGTTTGGAGGAGGAATGTGGGAAAGTGAAGAGGGATGCCTTTTGGATCAAGGCTTAGGATGTGGGTGAACAGGAAGGGTTTCCGGAGGAGATGGGGTGGGTTCTGTTCAGATCTGGCAGGACAAGGGTGGGATAGCCGGCCGGTGTGACCGAGCGGTTCTAGGCGCTTCAGTCCGGAACCGCGCTGCTGCTACGGTAGCAGGTTCGAATCCTGCCTCGTGCATGGATGTGTGTGATGTCCTTAGGTTAGTTAGGTTTAAGTAGCTCTTAATTTCTAGGGGACTGATGACCTCAGATGTTAAGTCCCATAGTGCTCAGAGCCATTTGAACCATGGTTGGATAAGGGAAGGCGGTTAAATTTTCGCTGGGAGATGATGTGGAGGATATGGAAGTGTAGATTTGGGGAAGTGTAGCTTTCGGGGAGTGTAGCGGTAGAGACGTGGCAGAGTATGAGAAGCAGTGAGCAGGCGGGAAACCAGGGGATGGGTAGTGTCAAGTTTAGGGGTAACAGAGGATAGTCGGAATTGTTGGAGATGGAAGAGGAGGGAGGGGAATTTTGTAAGTTGGTAGAGGACGCGGCTGGGGGAGGGTAGGCGGATTTGAAAGGCGTGCATGGCGTTTGGGAACCTGTAGCACGTGATAAAAGGAGGGAGGAGCGGAAGTCGGTGCCACATTGGAATATCAGACGATTGGTCGGATCAGGGCTTCATAGGTGTCGAGTACTGTGGAAGGGTGCAATCCCCAAGTTCGGCCCGTTAGTATTTTGGTAATTTTAGTCTTTTGTAGGCTTTGTGTGGAATGGTTTGTAAATGGGGCTCCCATGGACGGCCGTAAACAGTAAGGTAAAAGTCCTGGGGGCGGAAGCTGCGCGTGATTTGGCCCATAATTGTCTGGGTTTTGGCAGAGTTGATTCTCAGGAGCCACTGGCCGCACGAGGAGGTGGGCTGATTGAGATGTCGGTGTGTGTGTGTGGGGGGGGGGGGGGGGACGTTTGACATCGGCATACTTGAGGAGATGAACAGGAGGAGTAGCTTTGGGATATCGGAGATGTAGACACACAGAAGAGGAGAAAGGACGAAACCTAAGGGTGCACCTGGACAGAAGATAATTGAGCTGTTGGCGGTGACGTAAGCGAGGCGGTTAGAAAGGAAGGATGCGATAAGACCGACATCATTTATGGTTAGAGCACAGTTCGTCATTACACGTGCTCAGATGAGCGACGACAATTACATTTTAAGTACTCATGTGTTTTATCTCCACTAAGAATCTGATTTCCAAAACTACCAGAATAATTTCAGAGGTAGCTTGCGGCAACATACAGAGTTTATTTAATCAGAATCGCAGTACTAATGTTTCATCTACTCAATTAAGCAGTTCACTCATCACGGCGTAGTACACCAAAGAACCAATAGATGGCGTTCTTAGTTTCGGAGTACACGAAAGAACCAGTAGGTGGAGACAGATGGAGTTTCGGAAATTTACGACAGTGAACATAATTAAGCGCCGCACAATTATCTTTACGAATAGAAACGAACAGCGAACTCAGTTGGCTAGGACATACGGATTTACTGATTTCGCTTTATATACAGGGTGTTACAAAAAGGTACGGCCAAACTTTCAGGAAACATTCCGCACACACAAATAAAGAAAAGATGTTATGTGGACATCTGTCCGGAAACGCTTAATTTCCATGTTGGAGCTCACTTTAGTTTCGTCAGTATGTACTGTACTTCCTCGATTCACCGCCAGTTGGCCCAATTGAAGGAAGGTAATGTTGACTTCGGTGCTTGTATTGACATGCGACTCATTGCTCTACGTTTTCTGTGAACGTTTGGGCAGGCATGGTTGGTGATGTCTCGATTGGGCCGCATTTTCTTCCACCTACGCTCAATGGAGCACGTTATCATGATTTCATACGGGATACGCTACCTGTGCTGCTAGAACATGTGCCTTTACAAGTACGACACAACATGTGGTTCATGCACGATGGAGCTCCTGCACATTTCAGTCGAAGTGTTCGTACGCTTTTCAACAACAGATTCGGTGACCGATGGATTGGTAGAGGCGGACCAATCCCATGGCCTCCACGCTCTCCTGACCTCAACCCTTTTGACTTTCATTTATGGGGGCATTTGAAAGCTCTTGTCTACGCAATCCCGGTACCAAATGTCTCTTCGTGGTCGTATTGTGGACGGCTGTGATACAATACGCCGTTCTCCAGGACTACATCAGCGCATTAGGGATTCCATGTGACGGAGGGTGGATGCATGTATCCTCGCTAACGGAGAACATTTTGAACATTTCCTGTAACAAAGTGTTTGAAGTCACGCTGGTACGTTCTGTTGCTGTGTGTTTCCATTCCATGATTAATGTGATTTGAAGAGAAGTAATAAAATGAGCTCTAACATGGAAAGTTAGCGTTTCCGGAGACATGTCCACATAACATATTTTCTTTTTTTTGTTTGTGAGGAATGTTTCCTGAAAGTTTGGCCGTACCTTTTTGTAACACCCTGTATACATGTCCATTATAATTATCCGGGCTGTTATGCCGTGGTCGGTTGATGAATTCTGTGTCGATTCCCAACGTTTCGTCTCCGACTGCGGGAGACATCTTCAAGGGGGTCCGTAGTTCAATGGAAGGTCCAACACACCCACTGGCTCGCTACAGTCAGTAGCGTGCCAGTGGGTGTGTTGGCCAGACATACGGACCCCCTTGAAGATGTCTCCCGCAGTCGGAGACGAAACGTTGGGAATCGACACAGAATTCATCAACCGACCACGGCATAACAGCCCGGATAATTATAATGGACATGATATTTCCGGCCGTGAAAGTCTACATTTTAGTACCCTGTATACACTAACGACACAAAACATTATGGCCACCTGATCTATAACTTGTTGGTCCATCTACGGAACGCAGTATGTCATCGTTTCTGCGTATGATCAAAATATATTATATTAAAAACTTAACGAAATTGCTTTTCCTCTTTCGATACATTTTATTTATATTCTCACTAGGAAAAACTAATGCAATAGGTTTGCTTTCTGATTTGGATGCCTGCTCATTGTATTCTGATTTCCTTTTGTCAACGGATAAAATTGCCTAGAAAACGGACGAGTCTTTCTGGATCCAGAAAGAACGGGTAGAAGACTGAGGGGTGTGCGGACTGAAGAATCCGGTGATGCCGAGACTTGGTGCAGCTCGAGACACGGGGCCTTAAGCCGCTCTCTGGAAACTCCTTCCGAAACCGAGGGCGACACGCACAAGCTTGAAGCTACGTCCCTCCAACGTAGCATCATGGGAGCGCAAATTTCGACGGGAAGTGTCGCAGGCGAGCGAGTTTGTATACCACGGCTCCCGCTTATTCCTAACAATTTACCATTTCACTTTACATGTGTGCAATTCCTCGTGAGCTTACGTTAAGCCGTGGCCATAAACAAAGCACAAGGCCAGACGTTGCGCGCTGCTGACACAGACCTTGATGTCAGCTGCTCTTTGCGTGGCCACACATGGTTTTCTTCCGGGTTAGTGAAGCAAATGGGCTCTTAGTTCATATCCCCAATCATACTACTTCATACGTTGTATATAAAAAAAATACACACTTTGGAAATCTCGGGCGCAGCTATAAATTAATACCTGGGGAACCATGGGTTTGCCGGCCGAAGTGGCCGTGCGGTTCTAGGCGCTGCAGTCTGGAACCGCGAGATCGCTACGGTCGCAGGTTCGAATCCTGCGTCGGGCATGGATGTGTGTGCTGTCCTTAGGTTGGTTAGGTTTAACTAGTTCTAAGCTCTAGGGGACTAATGACCTCAGAAGTTGAGTCCCATAGTGCTCAGAGCCATTTGAACCATTTTTTTGAACCATGGTTTTCTCAGACAGTACATTTATAAAATTACACATTCATTATTTCATGTATCAGATGTTTCTTCCCGCTTCTTTCAGGTAACATGCTATTAAACCGTTAATTTTGAGATTGTTCTCCCTCACTAATGTTTCAGTTTTTGTTGGTAGGGCACTCTTCATTTTTGCGACATTTCCGCGCAATTTATTCTGATGTAGAGGATATTTAGAACACTCTAAAATAACATGGCTAAGATCTGCGTCGTCTTGCGGATGTTCGTAGCATGTGGAAGTGTCTATCGCTACAATCAGAGGAGTGCAATGAAAAATGCCCGTCCCAACCGAATTCCAGTAATTAGTGTCACACATCTCGTCGGGAGATATTTGTGGCTGCAATATGGTGCTTTCGTATATAGTTGGCCGAATTGTGTGATGGAGACTTCACGATGTCACAGCACCGCTTTTGTCTATCAGAGTTTATATTGATGTCGGCATTGGAGGGACATTATGGGGCTCGATCAATAAATAACGCTCCACATTTTTTCCCATCACGTATTTATTCTTAAGAATTGCAATTTGGTGGCCGTATAAATCAACATTTCTTCTACTATCTAAGCCAGCTGCTGTGACCGAGCGGTTCTAGGCGCTTCAGTCCGGAATCACGCTGCTGCTACGGTCGCAAGTTCGAATCCTGCCTCGGGCATGGTTGTGTGTGATGTCCTTAGGTTAGTTAGGTTTAAGTAGCTCTAAGTCTAGCGCATTGATGACCTCAGATGTTCAGTCCCGTAGTGCTTAGAGCCATTTGAACCATTTTTTTACTATCTATATTATTGTTCTACGTAGTCTCCATCATTCTGTTGCTTTAAGCCAGAGCTGTGATTGGTGAAAGCTGCTGTCGCGTGCTGCTAGGCATGTTTTCAGTGCAAGACTTACGTTCTCTTCGTTTTGAAAGTGTGACCCACGTACAAACTAAAAAATGTTCAAATGTATGTGAAATCTTATGGGACTTAACTGCTAAGGTCAACAGTCCATAAGCTTACACACTACTTAACCTAAATTATCCTAAGGACAAACACACACACTCATGCTCGAGGGAGGACCTCTGCCGGGAGCAGCCGCACGTACAAACTACTGAAGTGGTCCAAACAAATGTAAGTCCTAGGACGCCACGTCTGGGCTGCAGTGTGGACGAGGCAATGACGTCCAACTCAATTTGGTGATGTGTATGTGGTGTGCATTGTAGTGTGCAGTGTAGCAACATTTCTCTTTGAGTGTATATTCCTGACGGTGTCAGGGTGGGGGCGATGTGAAATGTTAGGTAACTGAAGAAAACTTCACAGGTCGAGATCGCTAAAAAAGCATTTTATTGAATGACCAGTTTCGACGTAACTACGTTGTCATATCGGACCTTATGCTTTAAAATATTACAACATATTTTCCATCAGTGTTGAAGGTCGTTTCACATTGCGTATACTCTTTGCACTATCATGAATATCAGATTGCAACTGTGATGGGCAATATGTTTTAATCTTTAAAATGTAGGATCCGATGATAGCAGCATAGCTCCGATATGGCCGGTCATCCAATAAAATGCTTTTTTAGTGATCTTCGCTTGTGAAGTTTTCTTCAGTAACAGTCTTTTAGATTTTCGTCAGATGCAACACTTCGGAAACGGGTTTTTCAGTTTCTTCAGAGTCTCTTCATACCCCTCTGTTCAGTCTATACGTGAAAGAAGCAATGCCGTAAATAAAAGAAGGTTCAAGAGCGGGATTAAAATTCAGTGTGAAAAAGATATGAGTGATACGATTTGCTGATGACATTTCTATCCCCAAAGAAAATGTAGAATAATTTCATGATCTGTCGATTGGACTGAATAATGAGTACAGAGTATGGTTTGAGAGTAAGTCGAAGAAAGACGTAACAAATGAGAAGTGGAAATGGCTCTGAGCACTATGGGACTTAACATCTGAGGTCATCAGTCCCCTACACTTAGAACTACTTAAACCTAACTAACCTAAGGACATCACACACATCCATGCCTGAGGCAGGATTCGAACCTGCGACCGTAGCAGCTACGGGGTTTCGGACTGAAGCGCCTAGAAACGCTCGGGCACAGCGGCCAGCAAATGAGAAGTAACAGAGATGGTAATACCCGAGGAATTTAACATCAGAATTGGGAAGCACGAAGTAGATGAAGTTAAGGAATTCTCGTACGTAGGCAGCAAAATAACAAATGGCGGAAGGAGGATATAAAGAAGCAGACTAGTAATGGCAGAAAGGGTATACCTGGTCAAGAGAAGTCTACTAATATCAAACATAGCCCTTAATTTGAGGAAGAAATTCCTGAGAATGTATGTGCGTTGTAGGGTAGTGAAACATGGACTGTGGGAAAGCCGGAGGAAAAGAAAGTCGAAGCGTTTGAGACATGGTGCTACAGACGAATGCTGAAAATTACGTGAACTGATAAGGTAAGGAATGAAGAGGTTCTGCACAGAATCGGAGAGGAAAGGAATATGTGGAAAACACTGATAAGAAGAAGGGACAGGGTGATAGGACATCTGTTAAGGCATCAGGGAATGACTTCCATGGTGCTAGAGGGAGCTGTAGAGGGGAAAAACTGTAGAGGAAGACAGAGATTGGAGTACATCCAGCAAATAATTAAGGTTGTAGGTTGCAAGTGCTACTCTGAGATGAAAAGACTGGCGCAGGAGAGGAATTCGTCGAAGGTCGCATCCAGTCAGCCAGAAGACGAGAAAAGGCATTCTGGTACTACATTCTATCTGCGTGGAGGAGTATCATCGCTGCATCTGTTAAAAGGTTGCATTTTTTCACCTTACAGAGTTTCACGACTCTTTGTCGTAGAGCAGTGTTTCCCTACCTGGGGGTGATTAACCCCTGAGGGATAAAATATTTTTTGTGGGGTAAAAACTAAACAACTCGATCCTGTTTGTTGGGTTGGCAGAAGAGCCAACAACGTGTTACTAGAGGAGGCCGAAATGCACGCGTTTTAGCTCACGCAGGCTGGAGGGAAGGACTCTACTGATGTGAGGTCTGGAACATGACAAGGAATTAGAATTCAGGAGGTGGACGTAATTAGTTTCATACTTAACTTTAATCCATTAATAATGAACGTCGCTCTTGACGGTACATGATTCACAATATTATCTGTTCAGAATAGTAACTGAACATGGCGCCTTGCTAGGTCGTAGCAAATGACGTAGCTGAAGGCTATGCTAAACTGTCGTGTCGGCAAATGAGAGCGTATCTAGACAGTGAACCATCGCTAGCAAAGTCGGTTGTACAACTGGGGCGAGTGCTAGGAAGTCTCTACACCTGCCGTGTGGCGGCGCTCGGTCTGCAATCACTTATAGTGGCGACACGCGGGTCCGACGTATACTAACGGACCGCGGCCAATTTAAAGGCTACCACCTAGCAAGTGTGGTGTCTGGCGGTGACACCACACTGTTTGTCATCTAACTAAATTATTGTCAGAAGATCATTACTTTTATCATTTTGTAATACTCTAATATTGATAAGTTATCAATAATTATTTTTTCCTCAATTAGTAGATTAATGTGGTGGAGATTACAGGTTCGTCACATAGTCCACCCACTACACACGTACACACATCTGTTGTGCTTTGTCCCATCCATCGATGATGATAAAAGTGAGACATATAGGTAACAAATGCTAAATATCTCAAGAAAAAGTTGTAGACAGTATCTGCAGTTGTCCAGAAATTGCTTCATTACTCGCTTCGAAACAGATAAATGAATGAATTGAGAGCAAGATGCAGCAATTACTACACAAGGGTTACTACAGTACATTATTATTATTATTATTATTATTATTATTGTTTTTATTTTTATTAATAGTGATTGTGGTCAGACACAAAGCATTAACAGCCTGAAGTCTTCAGTTTCTGTCAATTCAGAAGTAAGGAGTGCATCAATCAAGTGATTTACGAACAGTAAATATAGTGCTCACATTTTAAGTGATTGATTTTAAGTGGGGTTACAGGTCAATGCCGCAATGGAGAGGAGTAATGTAGGGTAAGTATAAAACTTTGAACATAGCTACCAAGGTTCAGTGACTGTGTCAGAATTACATTAGAACAAATAAGCCCTTGGTCACAAATATTAAGTCAAACTTGACCAGGTTTCGACGCTACTATGAGCGTCGTCTTCAGAATTAAACTAACTATTCTAAAACATAATAGGTATATAAGACATTATAAACTAAAGTGTGTACTGACTGAAAAGAGATGCGGTACTTAAAAGTCACTTTCTGAAAAAAAATCTAAGCCGAAAAGGCGACGTCATGAAAAGTTGTACATAAGATAAGATGGCGAGCCGCTAAGGGCTGCTCGTATCTGAGTGAATGCGGGTTGCAACTTTTCATGACGTCGCCTTTCCGGCTTGGATTTTTTTAGAATGTGACTTGTAAGTACTGCATCTCTTTTCAGTCAGTACACACTTCGGTTTATTAATGTCTTATATACCTATTATGTTTTAGAACAGATTAATTCTGCAGACGACGCTCATAGTAGCGTCGAAACCTGGTCAATTTTGACTTAATATTTGTGACCGAGTGCTTATTTGTTCTAATATAACAGGGTAAGTATGCCTTGTAACAGGTGGCTACATTCATATTCTCTCTCTCTCTCTCTCTCTCTCTCTCTCTCACACACACACACACACACACACACACACACACACACACTAAATATCATTTATCTTACATCATTTTAAAAATAAAAGTGTTGCAAGACCGGTCTTTCATTCTACAGTTTAGTTAGGTGCTAAAATTAGTGGTGTTTAGGGAGGGGTGGAGGCAACAGAAGGGGGGGTACAGCACTATGTAATGTCTATTTGCGCTCAGGGGTAATGGTGTAAGAAAGGTTGGGAGCCACTGTAGGAGAGTGTGGCGGTGACCGTGATGCACTTTGTTACTGCCGGAGGTGGCGACTTCCGTTGGCTGTTGTGTCGGCGAGACTTGCGGGCCGCCGTGTGACGGCCGCGGCCCCTGGGCACGGACCCTAAACGTATACAGCGCCCCCAAAGGTCGCCCAATCCACTGTCTGACGTCAGACACGCCGCGCTGCGCCGAACATCGGAAAACGATAAAAGGCGGCGGCCGGCGTCGTAACAGGGGGGTCTCTCCAGAAGGCAGGGCCACCGCTCAAGGGCAACCGCTTCCCGTTACAGTCACTGTACACCTTAACACCTGCTTATACAGACCGTCTCATCCGAGTGCATATACACCGATATGGAAAGTCATGGGACACCTTTAGCCCGGCTTAGTCCAGCAACTCGACGTGGCATGGACTCACCAAGTCCCCTGCAGCCATTTGTCTCTACAGTCGTCCATAATTGCGAAAGTGTTGCCGGTGCAGGATATTATGCGTGAACCGACCCCACGATTGTTGTTCTTGTGGTCTTCAGTCCTGAGACAGGTTTGATGCAACTCTCCATGCTACTCTATCCTGTGCAAGCTGCTTCATCTCCCAGTACCTACTGCAGCCTACATCCTCCTGAATCTGCTTAGTGTATTCATATCTTGGTCTCCCTCTACGATTTTCACCCTCCACGCTGCCCTCCAATGCTAAATTTGTGATCCCTTGATGCCTCAGAACATGTCCTACCAACTGCTCCCTTCTTCTAGTCAAGTTGTCCCACAAACTCCTCCCCAGTTCTATTCAGTACCTCCTCATTAGTTATGTGATCTACCCATCTAATCTTCTGCATTATTCTGTAGCACCACATATCGAAAGCTTCTATTCTCTTCTTGTCCAAACTATTTATCGTCCATGTTTCACTTCCATACATGGCTACACTCCATACAAATACTTTCAGAAACGACTTCCTGACACTTAAGTCAATACTCAATGCTAACAAATTTCTCTTCTTCACAAACGCTTTCCTTGCCATTACTAGTCTACATTTTGTATCCTCTCTACTTCGACCATCATCAGTTATTTTGCTCCCCAAATAGCAAAACTCCTTCACTACTTTCAGTGTCTCATTTCCTAATCTAATTCCCTCAGCATCACCCGACTTAATTCGACTACATTCCATGACTCTCGTTTTGCTTTTGTTGATGTTCATCTTATACCCTCCTTTCAAGACACTGTCCATTCCGTTCAACTGCTCTTCCAAGTCCTTTGCTGTCTCTGACAGAATTACAATGTCATCGGCGAACCTCAAAGTTTTTATTTCTTCTCCATGGATTTTAATACCTCCTCCGAACTTTTCTTTTGTTTCCTTTACTGCTTGCTCAATATACAGATTGAATAGCATCGGGGAGAGGCTACAACCCTGTCTTACTCCCTTCCCAACCGATGCTTCCTTTTCATGTCCCTCCACTCTTATAACTGCCATCTGGTTTCTGTACAAATTGTAAATAGCCTTTCGCTCCCTATATTTTACCCCTGCCACGTTCAGAATTTGAAAGAGAGTATTCGAGTCAACATTGTCAAAAGCTTTCTCTAAGTCTACAAATGCTAGAAACGGTGGTTTGCCTTTCCTTAATCTAGCTTCTAAGATAAGTCGTAGGGTCAGTATTGCCTCACGTGTTCCAATATTTCTACGGATTCCAAACTGATCTTCCCCGAGGTCGGCTTCTACCAGTTTTTCCATTCGTCTGTAGAGAATTCGCGATAGTATTTTGCATCCGTGACATATTAAAGTAATTGTTCGGAAATTTTCACATCTTTCTGCACTTGCTTTCTTTGGGTTTGGAATTATTATATTCTTCTTGAAGTCTGAGGGTATATCGCCTGTCTCATACATCTTGCTCACCAGACGGTAGAGTTGTGTCGGGACTGGTTCTCCCAAGGCCGTCAGTAGTTGTAATGGAATGTTGTCTACTCCCGGGGCCTTGTTTCGACTCGGGTCTTTCAGTGCTCTGTCAAACTCTTCACGCAGTATCGTATCTCGCATTTCATCTACATCCTCTTCCATTTCCATAATATTGTCCTCAAGTACATTGCCCTTGTATAGACCCTCTATATACTCCACCTTTCTGCTTTCCCTTCATTGCTTAGAACTCAGTTTCCATCTGAGCTCTTGATATTCATAGAAGTGGTTCTCTTTTCTCCAAAGGCCTCTTTAATTTCCCTGTAGGCAGTATCTATCTTACCCCTAGTGAGATAAGCCTCTACATCCTTACATTTGTCCTCTAGCCATCCCTGCTTAGCCATTTTGCACTTCCTGTCGATCTCATTTTTGAGACGTTTGTATTCCTTTTTGCCTGCTTCATTTACTGCATTTTTATATTTTCTCCTTTCATCAATTCAATATTTCTTCTCGATTATGCCCCATGAATGTTCAGTGCGGTTCATGTCGTTTGGTCTGGCGGGCCAATCCATTCTCTCTAATTGTCCAAATGTTCTTCAAACCATCTGCGAACAGTTATGACCAGATGGCATGGCACATCTTCATCTACAAATATCCCACCTTTGTTTGGCGGCAAATGGTATGCAAGTAGCTGAACATAACCATTTCCCGTAAATTATCAGTTCAGTTGGACCAGGGGACCCAGTGCATTTCTTGTGAACACAGCCCGCAGCATTACGGATCCAGCGCCAGCTTGCACAGCGTTTTTTTTTTTTTTTTTTTACATCTACGGTCCAGGGTAAAATTCCTACAGACTTTGAGAAAAACATTATGATTCCCATTCCAAAGAAGGCAAATGCTACAAGATGTGAAAATTATAGGACGCTCAGCCTAGTTACTCACGCCTCTAAAATAGTAACCTCAATTATCCTAAAACGCATAGAGCAAAAAGTTGAAGCTACACTCTCCGAAGACCAGTCTGGATTCCGGAAAAAGAGAGGAACCAGAATAGCAATATTTGCTCTAAAACTAATAATAGAGAAACGACTAGATAAGAACCTGACAACATACATAGCTTTCGTAGATGTAGAGAAAGCCTTTGATAATGTTAAATGGAATAAGATGTTTGAGATAATCAAAAAAGTAGGAATAGACTATAAAGATAGAAAATTGATATGGAACCTGTACAAAAACGGACAGCAGTTATCCGTGGACAGACAAAACAAGAAGAGGTGCAGATAAGGAAAGGTGTCCGACTTCAACCTATACATTGAAGAGGCGCTGAAAAAAGTAAGGGAAAATTCACAGACAGGTGTAGTAATTCATGGCCAACGAATAGATATGATATGTCGATGATATAGCTGTCTTGGCTGAAAGTGAAGAAGATCTTGTAGTCCTAGTGAATAGAATGGATAAAGTTATGGAGGAAGAATATAATATGAGAATTAATAAAGCAAAAACTAAAGTAATGGCATGCGACAAAAAAGATCAAGTGAAAGTCCAAGTTCATGTAGGCAATGAACTGCATGAACAAGTTGATAAATTTACTTATCTGGGCAGTAATATTACCAGGGATGGAAGGAACAAGGCAGAAGTGAGAAGTAGAATTGCTCAAGCTGATTTTAACAAGAAAAACATCTTAACATCTAAGAGCATCAGCCTTGAAGTCGGGAAAAGATTTTTGAAATCATATGTGTGGAGTGTGGCATGCTATGGGTGTGAAACATGGACTCTCGGGACAGAGGAAGACCAGAAGCTAAATTCTTTTGAAATGTGGTGCTATAGACGCATGCTCAAAATAAAATGTATCGACAAGGGCACAGACGAAGTGGTTCTGGAAAGAGCAGGTGAGAAGAGAAGCTTCTGGAGTTTGAAACTTCCTGGCAGATTAAAACTGTGTGCCGGCCCGAGACTCGAAATCGGGACCATTGCCTTTCGCGGGCAAGTGCTCTACCAACTGAGCTACCCAAGCACGACTCACGCCCCGTCCTCACAGCTTTACTTCAGCCAGTACCTCGTCTGGTCCCGAGTTCTAGTCTCGGTCCGGCACACAGTTTTAATCTGCCAGGAAGTGTCATATCAGCGCACACTCCGCTGCAGAGTGAAAATCTCATTCTTCTGGAGTTTCATTGTTAAAAGAAGAGTGCAATTTACAGGCCATCTATTAGGACATAAAGGACTCCTGAACTCAATCATAGAGGGATATGTCGAGGGAAAAAGACAGAGAGGAAGACCACGACTGAGGTACATGGATCAAATCATGAAAGATGTGGGATGTAACACCTATAAAGAAATGAAGAGGAAAGCTGAAAGACGCACAGGATGGAGACAAGCTGCCATTGTAGCTGTTGTAAACCAATCCTTGGATTGACCACTACAGAAGAAGAAGAAGAAGAAGAAGAAGAAGAAGGGTCCATGCTGTCATGTGGTCCGCCTGACACTTGAACCCTACCTTCAGCTCTTAGCAACTGTAATCGTAAGTCATGTGACCAGGTTGTAATGGTTCTTTATTTACGTGACCATTACGGCACTCCAACCCCAATTATCGGTACCAGTAATATCGTACTACTTTTCTGCGAAGTAACAGACATATTTTTGTGGCAATATTCACATTTGGTTTTATTAATGTATAGGTACTCCGATGTATCGATATATTACAGTGATATGGTTCTTCTGTGTATCCATTTCTGTGAGACTGTCATAATATTCGACTTACTTGTAACAGTTTTGGCGCGAATGGGCACAGAGCAGTCTTTGTTTCACTTTGCAGAAGTTAAGTTGTTATTTCGCTTTGTAAAAGAACAGTCAAATCTTGTGTGTGGTTAAAGTGGAAATTAAATATATGTAGATTGATACAAAACTCTTTCCTTGATGATGTGACAATTAAGAAGAAGTATATGCGAATTTACAAGAAGTTTCATAAAAATGTGGATCGTGAACACCAAGTCAAAAATTATTTCTACCATACCATAAATCTGTTCTTGGATTGTTTGATCATTAAGAATTTCCTGAAAAACGCATTTTTTAGGTCTTCAAATATTGCTAAAATACAGATCTGGACCTTCTAGGAGTCAAAGTGGAATCACCCTAGAATCAACAAGATGAGCCATAACAACTTCGACGAAATATACGTGGGAATCCATTCAAGATAAATGCCAAAATTAATGACTTTTTTGCAGTCACTTCATTATCTCCATTCTGACGATCTATCCACAGTCAATAACTTTTTTGTTGCCCGATAAAGCGAACATATGCTGCGTGAGCAACATTACTAATCTGATTTCTAACATACTTTGCAAGTGTTGGTATTGTTAGAAGGTGTAGTGTAACGACGTAAGTTTTGTATAAATGAGTTTCTTTTTTCATATGACCAAGTGCGGACTTCGTCACCAACGTCAGTTACAAAACACTTCAAAATTATTTAAACTCTTACAGTTGTCTCTGAATGGTTCTTGAACGAAACTATAATTAAAACATCATAATTTGAGTCGTATGAGTAGAATTACGTCACTCCGTCCAATTGGTTTTCGCAAACTTCTTTTAATTTAGATGTCGTTTGTTTCTTCTCAGAAATTATATTAATGCAAGTTATCTGCTTTAAAAAATATTAAAGCCACATGGAATAAACTTTTAAGACTCAAACTCGCGATGAATGTTGTCAAAAATTAATAATCTTGTCAAATAAATCAGTAATCCTTCTTTCTTAATATAATTCTTCATAAATAAATTCTCGAAACACGTATTTAAACTTTTGTAGTATACACTAGTTTATTATCTTCATATATACTACATATAGACGTGAACCTGAGGCTTGACAAGATAGGACTGAACATTTACGACATGATTAAACTTTCTATGACGTCATTGTTGTATAAACATTACAAATTCTTATTTTTTCAGTTTTTTAGAAGCACGACGCAACAACTCGGTGTCAGGATCTTCTGTTGCTCTTTGGCTGTTGACCCGCGGCGTATAGTGGCCAGCAATTTTCTCTCTGGTCCCGGCAGTGAAGATGCTGTCTCCGTTCGTTGCGCCGCCCTCTCCGTACATGAAACATAAAAATAAATACAAAACTTTAGATAATTCACAAACATTACAAATATTACAAAATACACAAACAAAACACTAAATTAAACTTATATTCACCTGCAAACTGGGCTGACACTGGTGGATGGGTGCCGCTTCAATTTCGCGCCCCACCATGTCAATAACTTTGTTGTTGCCCCATAAAGCGAACATATGCTGCGTGAGCAAGATTATTAATCTGATTTCAAACCTACTTTGCAAGTGGTGGTATTGTTAGAAGGTCACCGTTTCCAAGTCGTCTAGGGCACAACCGATACGATTACAAGCCCATGAGAGGCGCTGCAGGCGATGCCATACTCGATCTCGTCATCTGCTGTCATAGCTCATCAACACCAAATCTCGCTGCGCTGTCCCGACAGATACGTTCGTCGTACGTCCCACATTGATTTCTGCGGTTATTTCACGCAGTGCTGCTTGTCTGTTATCACTGACAACGTTATGTAAACGCCGCTGCTCTCGGTCGTTAAGTGAAGGCCGTCGGCCACTGCGTTGCCCGTAACGCTTGAAATTTGGTGTTCTCGGCTTATTGAATTCCCTGACGATTTCCGAAAGGGAAAGTTCCATGCGTCTAGCTGCAACTACCATCCCGCATTCAAAGTCTGTTAACTCCCGTCGTGCGGCCATAATCACGTCGGAACCTTTTCACATGAATCACGTGATTACAGAAGACAGCTCAGCCAGTGGACTGCCCTTTTAAATCTTTTGTGCGCGATACTACCGCCATCTATTATGTTTATATGCCTATCCCACGGCTTTCGTCACTTCAGAGTGATATTGCAGCCCATATAAAATCTTTCTGATTTGCTGCCAGTATTTCTGGAAGCCAAAGCTCACTGACTCACGGCCTATCTGCACACTGTGAGTCTTCGTCCACCAAAATCGCTGCGTATGCCCTCATTGTGGTGCTGTGCTGTGCTGCTCTAAACACGTCGACGCCGGTATGGAACGTGCACATCCGACTTCCAGAGCTCTAACTACCAGTGCACGCGCCGGCCGGGGTGGCCGAGCGGTTCTAGGCGCTACAGTCTGGAACCGCGGGACCGCTACGGTCGCAGGTTCGAATCCTGCCTCGGGCATGGATGTGTATGATGATGATGATGATGATAATAATAATGGCGTGTGACGAGGGCCTCCCGTCGGGTAGACCGCTCACCTGGTGCAAGTATTTCGATTTGACGCCACTTCGGCGACTTGCGCGTCGATGGGGATGAGCGGAGAAAATCTCCGACCCAGCCGGGAATCGAACCCGGGCCTTTAGGATTGACAGTCCGTCGCGCTGACCACTCAGCTACCCGGGGGGGGGGGGGGGCGGACGATGTGTGTGATGTCCGTAGGTTAGTTAGGTTTAAGTAGTTCTAAGTTCTAGGGGACTGATGACCTCAGAAGTTAAGTCCCATAGTGCTCAGAACCATTTGAACCATTTGCAACTTAGTTGAGAACCCGGTTGTGTGACTTCAATAAAAACAGGTAATGCGGACTGTTAGACTTTTCATTCAGTTTTAAATTTTTATAGACCTGTATGTAAACAGTCTATGTACTGCATGAGCTGTCAGTCAGTTACCTTAATGAGCACATTATGACAGCATTTTAAAGTTTTAAATTCGATCATCAGTTGTATAAAACACACAGACTCAAATGTTTTTGCCCCCTGGAATCCGTTAGTGAGGCAACGTGCAACTGGTACTGTGTGCTGTGTTAAAAGGTCACTAATAGAGATGACAACGCGTCTTATCTACATTACATGTAAGATGTGTCACAGGTACAGATCGTATTTTATTTTATATTAAATGTAAGTGTACTTTATCGAGAAGAAAATACAGTTTTGTTTTTAATATGGTTTTTTTTCTATCGTAGTTACTGAACGTATTAGACAGAAAATATATAATGATTACTTCCGATTGCAGAAGTTCTCGCTCGAGCCGTTCATCAGTAATTAACCCCTCACTTTTCTACCTGCTTAAAGTTTAACCTGGAATCAGAATCGAGGATCGTTCTTGGCAAATCTAGCTTAAAGCTAGGGTAAAGATAGAGTTTAATATTCCGCGGTCCGTGCGGGATGCGGCCCCACGATCTTTCGGTTTCAAGACACGCTCTTTACCACCAGATCAGCAGGCCAGACAATTTAGAAGTTATACAGCATAATATCCTGTATATTCCTTCACCGCTGTCTCGTTGGTGTCATTGCCCTGTAGTGTATTCCCGTTGTCGCCTGCGAGACTCTCCTTCCTGTTCGCCTTCCACGTCGGCAACCCGCAAATCACGAGCGTGTGGCGGGGCTGCCTCCTGCAGTGGCGCTAGCATTGCCGACTGGGTGGCCTCTTCCAGTTTCATTCGTACACAGGTCTTGACAAGACCTGTAGCGATACGCTGTTGCGAATTTCTGTAAAAGAATCCATAGAAATACTCGTCTATAGGGGCGGAAGTTACCAGTTAATCTCGGCCTGGAATCCCACGTTAGCGCAAATACGACGGTGAGCGCGCACAGTTCTGCGTAATACGCAAGGCGCATCCGGAATGCAGAGAGAGGGAGTGGAGAGCAACCTCCGGCCCACACGCCTCCCCCACCACTACACCCCCAGCGCCCTCCCCGTCCTCCCCCAGCACAGGACGTAGTCGCCCGCAGCCGTGTGGAGGGGGCCAATCGCTAGGTAAATATTGGCACATCCGCAATATCTCGACACTTCGCGCCAGACGATGATAGTTTGACATTGACCGAAACGTCGCGATATCTTAACGCCGCCACCCGCTGTATACCCGATAGCTTTCCCTGATTAATTTTTACGTGGTATCACAAATATCTGAAAAAAATCTGTTACCTTTATACACGCAGACGACCACTAAAACTGTGTAGAAAATGCGTGATGTGTACAAAAGGAAACAAAATTCCACTTATGTAAATGCTAGGCTTGTGCGAGGTGTTCCATATGACTTTGCCATCATCGACGTGAATGAGACGGATTGAGACAGACAATGAGAGATTTATTTTAATAGAATTTATTTAGCCTCTACTGCCTAGCTGTTCCGCCAATGACATTGTTGTTTAATATATTTTCAAAAGAGGTTCATGGTAAAGAATACGCACTAGTACAATAAATAGCTTATCAAAATGGACATGAAGCAGAATTTATTAATGAAACAATATATTGCTTACCAAAATTGATATGAAGCAGACTTTAGTCCTATAGTAAAGAAAGAAAAATGTTCTCGCCCTAATGGGAACTAGGTCGGATGGTATAATGCTTCAACCAACTGAACAGGCCAGTGACGCGGTATTTCTGTAGTAGGCTGCCATATTTAGGTTCCATCTTGGAAAAAATTGGCCTTTGTGTGAGATCTGAAAACACCATATTTTGGTTCTTATAACATGAGTGGAAAACTTAGGCATAAAGAAGGTGTTTCTCGTAATGGATATAACGCAGCGTCTATTTACTGTTTATTTATTTATGCATTTATTTTACCTGGCAAGATTAGGGCCTTCAGGCCCTCTCTTACACCTAACCAGGCATACTCAGATTCAACAAATTTCAGTTTCTACAGAACATTAAGGACATATAACATGTTATACAGTATTAATGTTACAGAAAAAATTAGAGATTATAAAAGTACTACAATGATAATTATAACAATCAAAAAGTAATTATAATAATCAAGAATAATAATAATAGTAATGACTATGTATAGGAAAGTGAACATATTTTTTTCTTTATTTACGATTGCCCGAAAAAATACGTGGAGAAAACTTACAGGTCCTTCAGTAAAAGGCTTCAGGGACATCTCAATTTAACAAATCAAATCTCGTTAACGTCACACCTACGGGAAGAGGAGCATAGTATCACAAGTGTTGCTGAAACTCTTTTAATACTCCATAGAAAAGAGAGAGATCAGGTTTTTAATCTATTGGAGTAAGTGGAAATTTTTAGATACAACAAAGACAGTGTACAGATGACGTTAGTCAGTTGGATTTAAGGCATCTGTTGATAAACTTGGATAGCTTGTGCGGTTCACTGGATTGTAAGAGAGCGATCGAGCGCTCTTGGTCACGTGTACATCGTGACACAGCGTCCACGTGGTAGTTAGTATTCACCTGGGCAATCAGTATTCCCTTGTAGCCGATGAAGGCAGGCCTACTCTCGCAAGCTGTGCGTTCTGTGTCTGGTTTGAGACGGTATGAAAGGGGCGTGGCTAGTTTGTTCTACTTTGTACCTACGGTCTTACGCTGTTTCCACCGTTGAGTACGTTATGAACTGTATCTTAGAAATCAGTTTTAGCCTTCAGTGCTGTTTCCTTCTCTTACAGGTACTTGCACATGCAATGAATGGTCAGTATATTGATTCGATCTATCTGACAACTTTGCTGGAGAATATTACGAGGTGGATTCAAGTTCTAAGGCCTCCGATTTTTTTTCTAATTAACTACTCACCCGAAATCGATGAAACTGGCGTTACTTCTCGACGTAATCGCCCTGCAGACGTGCACATTTTTTACAACGCCGACGCCATGATTCCATGGCAGCGGCGAAGGCTTCTTTACGAGTCTGTTTTGACCACTGGAAAATCGCTGAGGCAATAGCAGCACGGCTGGTGAATGTGCGGCCACGGAGAGTGTCTTTCATTGTTGGAAAAAGCCAAAAGTCACTAGGAGCCAGGTCAGGTGAGTAGGGAGCATGAAGAATCACTTCAGAGTTGTTATAACTAAGAAACTGTTGCGTAACGTTAGCTCGATGTGCGGGTGCGTTGTCTCGGTGAAACAGCACACGCGCAGCCCTTCCCGGACGTTTTTGTTTGCAGTGCAGGAAGGAATTTGTTCTTCAAAACATTTTCGTAGGATGCACCTGTAACCGTAGTGCCCTTTGGAACGCAATGGGTAAGGATTACGCCCTCGCTGTCCCAGAACATGGACACCATAATTTTTCCACCGTCAGCATTCGTGGCATCCACCTGGATGACACTTTTCGCATTTTCAGGTCGTCATGCAGGATTGTGTGCACAGAACCCACAGAAATGCCAACTCTGGAGGCGATCTGTTCAACAGTCATTCGGCTATCCCCCAAAACAATTCTCTCCACTCTCTCGATCATGTCGTCAGACCGGCTTGTGCGAGCCCGAGGTTGTTTCGGTTTGTTGCCACACGATGTTCTGCCTTCATTGAACTGTCGCACCCACAAACGCACTTTCGACCCATCCGTAACTCCATCACCACATGTCTCCTTCAACTGTCGATGAATTTCAATTGGTTTCACACCACGCAAATTCAGAAAACGAATGATTGCACGCTGTTCAAGTAAGGAAAACGTCGCCATTTTAAGTATTTAAAACAGTTCTCATTCTCGCCGCTGGCGGTAAAATTCCATCTGCCGTACGGTGCTGCCATCTCTGGGACGTATTGACAACGAACGCGGCCTCATTTTAAAACAATGCGCATGTTTCTATCTCTTTCCAGTCCAGAGAAAAAAAATCGGAGGCCTTAGAACTTGAATGCACCTTGTACATGGAGAACTTCCTGAATTACCCTTAGTTTGTCTAGTGTTTTAAATACTGAGAATATTTTCAGAATGGCAATAGTTTCACTAACAAGGGAAATGTCTAATCCGACATGTCGAAACCTGCCCTGAATGATTTTATTAAGGAAGAATACACCGAAAGGAACATCATGTCAAAATTTTAGCTGCTCAGACACACTGCAGGTATTTTTTTATGTTGAAGTTTGCCAAATTTCTAGCTCGCCAGGAGGCTGGATACTCCCTTGTCGTAACTGTAGGAGACAGCATACATGCAACACGGCGGAGACCTATCCTTGACTGATGCCACATCAATGAACGGATAATACGGGTATTGAAGACGCTACCTATACCACGCTTGTCCTTCCTCTTCTGGAATATTGCTGAGCGGTGTGGGATCCGCATCAGGTACGACTGACGAAGAAAAACGAAAAAGTTCAAAGAATAGCAGTGCGTTTTGTATCACTGCGAAATAGTAGAGTTACGCGAATTTGGATGGCAACATTAAAACAAAACAAAAAAAATGGCTCTGAGCACTATGGGACTTACCTTCTGAGGTCATCAGTCCCCTAGAACTTAGAACTACTTAAACATAACTAACCTAAGGACATCACACACATCCATGCCCGAGGCAGGATTCGAACCTGCGGCCGTATCAGTCGCACAGTTCCAGACTGTAGTGCCTAGAACCGCTCGTTCACACCGGCCGGCCATTAAAACCGCCGCGCTCTGTTCGAATGCGTAACGATAGAAAAATAGCTTGAAGATGGTTCGATGAAAGCTCTGCCGGGCATTTAATGGTGAATTGCAGAGTAATCATGTAGATGTAGATGTTGACACATACGTTGAAAGCAGTAGGGTGGTCCCAGTCACTAGTATGTTGACTGTCAAAATAGTCCCATGTAGCGTGCAACTGTTACAGCCTATTGAACCGGATCCTAGAGTAACATCATCACCGCTCGATCCTGCCTGAAATGCCCTGCTAAACCCGCAGGACAGGACAGGTAGTTGGAATTGTGGAAAGGGGCCAAAATAAGCGGCTGTCAGTTACACTCGAAAACATATAACTGTATTTATTTGACCAAACATTACAGTACAAATTCTTGAACTTAGTTATCCGCTGAATACGCCACACTGTCTTATGCCTTAAGGTCACAACCACTTAAATCTAAAAAAAAGGCTCAAAGCCATTAACTCAAAATTCATACGCCAGAAGAATATTTAGAAGGCAGAAGGCCTCACGTTAGGTAAGTTCTATAATTTGGCTGAAGGTCCAAAAATCTAACACTTGAAAAGCAACATCCTAAATTTAAAGACGACCGAAGGCCGATGATTTAAGACTCAAGGTAAAATTAAATAAAAAAACACAAGGCAGAAGGCCTTATCTTCAATCAGGCTGAGGACCCCAAACAGTCTGATGCTCGAAAGACAAAGATCCGTAAGTTAAAAACTGATGAAGGCCCCATGACTTAAAACTCAAGGTAAAATAAATTTAAACGACAAAGTCTTATCTTAAATTAGGCTGAAGGCCTCAGTCTAACAGTTGACAAGCAAGGAACTTTAATTTTGAGACGGCTGAAGGCCCGTGACTTAAAACACCACTAAAAACAATTCAACTTTAATCCAAAACCATCGGCTATGAGCCATACAAATACACACAACACAAAATACGAAAAGGCAGTGCAGCTAACGCCGCTCAGAAGTTTCGGGGGTCGGCCAGAAGTTTAAATACTAACGATCTCTTAGGTGAGACAGGCAGTCGACCCAACCTTTCACGATGCGACGACAACCCAACCAACAGGCAGTCAACGGACCCACCGACTAAATAACTTGCACTCCACTCGACCAACACACAATTGGGAGTTCAGTGCAAAACGTAAAAAGGCATGGATGCCCAGAACCAAGCATACGTTAAGCTATCAAACTACACACCGTGCTGGACAGCGACAACACGGTGAGGAAAGGACACTGCCTGAATTTACGTCAACGGCCAGGGCAAATAACCGGAACGTTAACGGCCACAAGGCAGAAAATTCCGCTGGTGCACTTCGATTCCAAATAACCAAATACGGTTAGACTCCACCGGACAGTGGCTAAACCTTCGCCAACTCGAACGCACACGTTGTTGCTCGCCAACAACGAGAACCAGACGGCACAATGTGGACAGTCTTGGCTTGCTGATAAATTAAATCCAAACTCAACTTTCGTGTGCAGGGTCGGTGAGCCACGGACCTCGTAGCAATGGGAAAAGTCCCACACACTTCGACACTGCGTAGAGACAGCCAGCGGGCGCAGCCGAACCACGCCCGCGGAGATTTCCTCGCTGCTCCACGCCAACCGACCGACTCCTCGCACACAACACAGCCGGAAACTACAGGGTTATTACAAATGATTGAAGCGATTTCACAGCTCTACAATAACTTTATTACTTGAGATATTTTCACAATGCTTTGCACACACATACAAAATCTCAAAAAGTTTTTTTAGGCATCCACAAATGTTCGATATGTGCCCCTTTAGTGCTACGGCAGACATCAAGCCGATAATAAAGTTCCTCCCACACTCGGCGCAGCATGTCCCCATCGATGAGTTCTAAAGCATCGTTGATGCGAGCTCGCAGTTCTGGCACGTTTCTTGGTAGAGGAGGTTTAAACACTGAATCTTTCACATAACCCCACAGAAAGAAATCGCATGGGGTTAAGTCGGGAGAGCGTGGAGGCCATGACATGAATTGCTGATCATGATCTCCACCACGACCGATCCATCGATTTTCCAATCTCCTGTTTAAGAAATGCCGAACATCATGATGGAAGTGCGGTGGAGCACCATCCTGTTGAAAGATGAAGTCGGCGCTGTCGGTCTCCAGTTGTGGCATGAGCCAATTTTCCGCGGGCTACGCGTGAAACTTGCCCGCACGCGTTCAACCGTTTCTTCGCTCACTGCAGGCCGACCCGTTGATTTCCCCCTACAGAGGCATCCAGAAGCTTTAAACTGCGCATACCATCGCCGAATGGAGTTAGCAGTTGGTAGATCTTTGCTAAACTTCGTCCTGAAGTGTCGTTGCACTGTTATGACTGACTGATGTGAGTGCATTTCAAGCACGACATACGCTTTCTCGGCTCCTGTCGCCATTTTGTCTCACTGCGCTCTCGAGCGCTCTGGCGAAGTGCGGCTTCAGCCGAACAAAACTTTATGAGTTTTTGTACGTATCTGTAGTGTGTCGTGACCATATGTCAATGAATGGAGCTACAGTGAATTTATGAAATCGCTTCAATCATTTGTAATAGCCCTGTATAAGCACCAGACCAAAGATAGTACAAAGTGCGAATATGGATACACACCGCCGCTGCCTCTCACGGAGAGAGGAAACAACAGGTTAATCGCGATAACTGCGGGAAACCAAACACAGTATAGGAACCAAGGTTTAAACCAACACACAGCATGAGCACAACACGGCTCACTACCTTCAACAACAGACTGACGATGTCAAGATTTTTTAAAAATCAGTGCTTTTTGTACATCACTTTCGCATGACGTGCTGGTAATTACAGTTTGAAAGAGTACAAGGTTTGAAAAGCATTCGTTCTAAAATTTCAGAAGTGCATCTGTCGTGCTACTCATTGAATCATCCTGCCAACTCTCACTCATCTCTCGCAGCGTCACAACGTACACAATGTAACATCGTTTCACTTACAAGGGAACCTCCCCATCGCACCCCCCCCCCCTCAGATTTAGTTATAAGCTGGCACAGTGGATAGGCCTTGAAAAACTGAACACAGATCAATCGAGAAAACAGGAAGAAGTTGTGTGGAACTATGAAAAAAATAAGCAAAATATACAAACTGAGTAGTCCAATGCAACATCAAGGATAGTGTGAGCTCAGGAGCGCCGTCGTCCCGTGGTTAGCGTGAGCAGCTGCGGAACGAGAGGTCCTTGGTTCAGGTCTTCCCTGGAGTGAAAAGTTTAATTTTTTATTTTCAGACAATAATTATCTGTCCATCCGTCCGTCCGATGCGACTGTGAAACTGTTCCATTCATTTGTTGCAGTTTATGTGACGAGCTCTTATGTTTTCATCACCTTTTTGGGAGTGATCATCACATCCGCAAGAAAACATAAATCGCGCAAGGTAGAAGAATCTTTTTACCCATTTGCCAAGTGTACAAGTTAGGTGGATCGACAACATATTCCTGTCATGTGACGCACATGCCGTCACCAGTGTCGTATATAATATATCAGACGTGTTTTCCTGTGGAGGAATCGGTTGACCTTGCGACCAAATGTTTTCGGTTCCCATTGGAGAGACACGTCCTTTCGTCTACTAATCGCACGGTTTTACGGTGTGCTCGTAAAACACAGACACTAAACGTATTACGGTGAACAGAGACGTCAATCAACGAACGGACAGATCATATCTTTGCGAAAATAAAGTAAACTTTTCACGCGAGAGAAGACTTGAACGAAGGACCTCTCGTTTCGCAGCTGCTCACGCTAATCACGGGACCACGGCGCTCCTGAGCTCACTCTCTCCTTGATGTTGCCTATCTTGCGGATGGACTACTCAGCTTGTATATTTTGCTTATTTTTTTTTTTTTTTTCGTAGCTCCACACAACTTCTTCCTGTTTTCTCGATTGATCTGTGTTCAGTTCTTCAAGGCCTATCCACTGTGCCAACTTATAACTAAATCTGAGGGGGGTGCGATGGGGAGGTTCCCTTGTGAGCTCAGGTCTGCAGAGTAACACTTCGAGTGTTAAATGTACAAATATAGATTTTGTTTGTAGACTGTTCCTTGGGGGGTGAGATGAAGGGCAGGGAAGCATGACCAAATGCCATCACTCTGGTTTTGATCATGATGATGATGATGCTGCTGCTGCTGATGATCATTTGTTTACATCGTGCTTGGAGATGTGATACTCTTTCTTCCATCATTTGTGGATTTGCTGTATAGGTTAAGGTGGAGTCTCCGTGTGCTGCTCGTGCGTCCTCCAGAAGCGGCACGCCAGTTGCTCGCCAGAACTGCTGGGATCTGACGCGGGCGCCTGTCTGTCTGTTGCAGGTGGCCATCAAGATCATCGACAAGTCGCAGTTGGACGCGGCGAACCTGCGCAAGGTGTACCGCGAGGTGGACATCATGAAGACGCTCGACCACCCGCACATCATCAACCTCTACCAGGTAAGTCAGCAGACCATCGCTCTTCCAGAACCACACTTCGCTTAGAACATACACGTCCGATTGATTATCATCAATAATACCGCGCGAACTATTGCTTGCTGTGAAACTGTTTCCTTTTAGGTCTCTACACGTACAGTCATCTACAGCCAATTTCTAATACATGGAGAGATATAACTAGCCGCAACGAAGGTCCAGAATTAGACATTTTGTGCTACTGCATTATGTCAGCGAGAGAGCAAGAGAGGTCTTCCGAAGTAAGAGTGAGTTCAGGTGTGCCGCAGGGGAGTGTCGTAGGAGCGTTGCTATTCACAATATATATAAATGACCTTGTGGATAACATCGGAAGTTCACTGTGGCTTTTTGCGGATGATGCTGCAGTATATCGAGAGTTTGAACCAGTGAAAAATTGTACTGAAATGCAGGAGGATCTGCAATCGGCGCATGGTGCAAGGTATGGCAATTGAATCTCAATGTAGACAACTAAAATGTGCTGCGAATACATAAAAAGAAAGATCCTTTATCATTTAGCTACAATATAGCAGGTCAGTAACTGGAAGCAGTTAATTCCATAAATTATCTGGGAGTAGGCATTAGGAGTGATTTAAAATGGAATGACCATATAAAATTAATCGCCGGTAAATCAGATGCCAGACTGAGATCAATTGGAAGAATCCTAAGGAAATGCAATACGAAAACAAAGGAAGTTGGTTACAGTACACTTGTTCGCCCACTGCTTGAATACTGCTCAGCAGTGTGGGATCTGTACCAGATAAGGTTGATAGAAGAGATAGAGAAGATCCAACGGAGAGCAGCGCGCTTCGTTACAGGATCATTTAGTAATCGCGAAAGCGTTACGGAGATTATAGATACACTCCAGTGGAAGACTCTCCAGGAGAGACGCTCAGTACCTCGGTACTGGCTTTCGTTGAAGTTTCGAGAACATACCTTCACCGAAGAGTCAAGCAGTATATTGCCCCCTCCTACGTATATCTCGCGAAGAGACCATGAGGATGAAATCAGAGAGATTAAAGCCCACACAGAGGCATACCGACAATCTTTCTTTACACGAACAATAAAATACTGGAATAGAAGGGACAATCGATACAGGTACCCAAAGTACCCTCCGCCACACACCGTCAGGTGGCTTGCGGAGTATGGATGAGGATGTAATGTAGATCTTGATGTAGAGACTAAAATGGACACAGATAAAACAGTAATGTAAGACACATTTTACCTAATTACACTGGTGTGCAAATGTTGACTACGAAAGAAAGTAACTTCTACATGTGTGACCGACAAGTAGCGTAGCCCTATGAAATTAGGACTACACATAGAAAGAACTGCTCCAGTAATGTACAGAAGACAACCTAAAAGAAGACGCGAGAACGAGACGAACAGAAATAACACCCATATTCGAAGAAGATAATTGTGCTCAGGTCACCTGGATTCATGGTGGTCCTCCGGTCATTACAGACGGCAGGACATGGTTCTTAATGGAGTGTGAGATGACCACGGGCGATGGTGCGTGCTCTGCAACGTGTTCCCACGCGGGCCACAAAGTTGGTAAAGAGTTGTACCGATGCTGACAGAAGCGACGAATGAAAATTTGTGCCAAGATGGGAATTCGAACCCAGGTCTCCCGCTCCCTAGGCAGGGGCGCTAACCACTACGCCACCCTGGCACAGTGGATCTGCACAACTGCACATACTATCCTGGCACGGCACCCTCCTCGATCCAAGTTCCCATTCACTCCTCAGCATAGCGAACGAGAGAATATGAAAATCTCGCGTGTGATTTTTAAAGGTGTTGAAGGTGCCATAAAAGCCATAGGTAGCAGCAGCTGAATCACCCTATATGGGGTGTAACGGGAATAGGTGCAGATATTGTTTCTTGTTTGTTGAAATAATCAGCAACTAGTTGCATAAAAGAAATTTTATTTCCTGTATGTGTTTCAGCACCTAGTGGCCTCCTTCAGGTTATAATTATCGCATTACTTACGAGTGTAAAAAACAGGATATATTCAACGTGTTGCTGTGGTCATGTGGTTCATAGCAGTACGCTGCATACATCTTATTTTTGACGAAAATTACGCGACAACTGTAACCTTGTAAAGGACGACACTACGTGCCAGAAACTGGAAAAGGAAATACATTGAAGACCCAAAGAAACTGGTACACCTGTCTAATACCGTGTAGCGCCCTCGCGAGAACGCAGAATTGACGCAACACGACGTGCTAAGGACTCGACTACTGTCTGAAGCAGTGCTGGAGGGAACTGACACCATGAATCGTGCAGGGCTGTCCATAAATCCGTAAGAGTACGAGGGGTTGGAGATCTCATCTGAACAGTACGTTGCAAGACGACTCAGATATGCTCTATAATGTTCATGTATGGGGACTATGGGACCAACGGAAGCGTATAAACTCAGAAGAGAGTTCCTGGAGCCACTCTGTAGCAATTCTGGACGTGTGAGGTGTCGCGTTGTCCTGCTGCAATTGCCCAATTCTGTCGGAATGCGCAATGGACATAAATGGATGCAGGTGATCAGACAGGATCCTTACGTACATGTCACCTGTCAGAGTCGTATCTAGACGTATCAGGGGTCCCATGTTACTCCAACTGCACACGCCTCCACAAGCTTGAACAGTCCCCTGGTGACATGCAGTGTCATGGATTCATGAGGATGTCTCCATACCCGTACATGCCCATCCGTTCGACACAATTTGAAACGAGACTCGTCCGACTAGGCAGCATGTTTCCAGTAATCAACAGTTCAATGTCGGTGTTGACGGGCCCAGGCGAGGCGTAAAGCTTTGTGTCGTGCAGTCATCATGAGTACACGTGTGGGCCTTCGCTTCCGAAATGCCATAGCAATGATGTTTCTGTTGATGGCACAGCATTGAAATATGCAGCAATTTGCGGAAGGGTTGCACTTCTGTCTCATTGGATAGTTCTCTTCAGTCGTCGTTGGTTCCATTCGTGCAGGATCTGTTTCCGGCCGCAGCGATGTCGGAGATTTGATGTTTTACCGGATTCCTGATATTCACGGTACACTCGTGAAATGGTCGTACGGGAAAATCCCCACTTCATCGCTCCCTCGGAGATGCTGTGTCCCATCGCTCGTCCGCCGACTATAACACGACGTTCAGACACGCTTAAATCTACATAACCTGCCATGGTAGCAGCAGTAAATGATATAACCAACTGCGCCAGACGCTTGTTGTCTTATAAAGGCGTTGCCGACCGCAGTGCCGTATTCTGCCGGTTTACATATCTTTGTATTTGAATACGCATGCGTATACCAGTTTCTTTGGTACTTCAGTGTAAAATCTCGCTTGTGCAGCTGGTTGCTGATTACTAAAAAAAAAAAAAAAGAAAGAAAAAAAAACCATACAGTTGCTGAAGATGGATAAAATACTGCAGATATTTTATATTTGGTACCTTAATACATACGCACATCACTGTGTAGAACTGTCTTTTTGCAAACACATCACATACGAATAATATAGGCTTGAGATCAGGAGAGCGGCGTGGGCGTGCAATTGGACCTCCGCTGCCGGTCCAACGCCAGGGATATGTGACGTTACTTCGTCGAAGTGCCACAGTAGTGTGTGTAGGTGCTCCATTTAGCTGCCTCCAGTCGTGCTTACAAAGACACGAAGCGTTACCTTTGCTGAACTTACGGTGCCTGTGCTCTGATCGTCCTCGTTGCTTCAGAAATTTCAGAGCTTTGGCTGGTTCAGGATTGCTTCCAAGGCCGTAAGTTTCTGTTCCAAAGTTGTTGTATTTTGTCTCGTCTATCAGCTCCGTTCGTTTGTGCACAACCTTTCGAACCACCCCGTATCTGGTCACTGAAGGCATGGAACGAGCGAGACATAAGATACATTGAACGCGCCCAAGGGAGCCACTGAAACCAGCGTAGGAGGCGCGAGTGAGCCTGGGAAGTGTGGTGTGGTGTGTCTGGTCGGGATAGCCTGGCCCCAGGGCTGCAGCGGCGTCCTCTTGATTTTTTTTTTTTTTTGCCCGCCCGCTCGTCTCCGCTCCCCGGAAGGAAGGCAGTGTTTTCTTTCCATCTCGTCGATCGGATTTGGGAGTCCCTACCGCTGACTAAGACAAGCCCTCCCAGGGTGATAAGCCCTGCCCTTTAGGGAATAGGGCCCCGGGACGCGCCCTAGCACACCGGTGGAACTGCTTGTGGTTTAGATTGTTGACGGCCTCGGTGTTGCGAGCGGTATTTCGCAATTTTTTCTGTGTTTTCTGTGGCGGCTCCCTTTCTAAACAAAACTGAAAACTGACTCTCAAGCGCTAAAGGTCAGTAAAGATAGAAGCTTCTGTAGTTTCACTTATGTGAACCGCTGCTGTAAGAGTCCACAAGGAAGGAGATGCTGTGATATGCAAATGATTTGCTTTTCAGAGCATTCACACAAGGTTGGCGCCGGTGGCGACACCTACAACGTGCTGGCATGAGGAAGGTTTCCAACCGATTTCTCATACACAAACAGCAGTTGTCCGGCGTTGCCTGGTGAAACGTTGTTATGATGCCTCGTGTAAGGAGGAGAAATGCGTACCATCACGTTTCCGACTTTGATAAAGTTCGGATTGTAGCCTATCGCGATTGCGGTTTATCGTATCGCGACGTTGCTGCTCGCGTTGGTCGACATCCAATGAATGTTAGCAGCATATGGAATCGGTGGGTTCAGGAGGGTAACACGGAACGCCGTGCTGAATCCCAACGGCCTCGTATCACTAGCAGTCGAGATGACAGGCATCTTATCCGCATGGCTGTAACGGATCGTGCAGCCACGTCTCGATCCCTGAGTCAACAGATGGGGACGTTTGCAAGACAACAACCATGTGCTCGACTAGTTCGACGACGTTTGCAGCAGCATGTACTATCAGCTCGGAGACCATGGCTGCGGTTACCCTTGCCGCTGCATCACAGACAGGAGCGCCTGCGATGGTGTACTCAACGACGAACCTGGGTACACGAATGGCGAAACGTCATTTTTTCGGATGAATCCAGGTTCTGTTTACAGCATCATGATCGTCGCATCCGTGTTTGGTGACATCGCGGTGAACGCACATTGGAAGAGTGTATTCGTCATCGCCATACTGGCGTATTACCCGGCATGATGGTATGGGGTTACACGTCTCGGTCACCTTTTGTTCGCATTGACGGCACTTTGAACAGTGGACGTTGCATTCCAGATCTCTTACGAACCGTGGCTCTACCCTTCATTCGGTCCCTGCGAAACCCTACATTTCAGCAGGATTATGCGCGACCGCATGTTGTAGGTCCTGTACGGACCTTTCTGGATACAGAAAATGATCGACTGCTGCCCTGGCCAGCACATTCTCCAGATCTCTCCCCCCTGCGGGTTCGGGGGTTAGAATAGGCCCGCGGTATTCCTGCCTGTCGTAAGAGGCGACTAAAAGGAGTCTCACATGTTTCGGCCTTATGTGATGGTCCCCTCTCGGGTTTGACCTCCATCTTTCTAAATTATTCCGAAGAGCGAGCCAATTGGGGAAGGGCGCCTTACGTGGTGCACTGTATCCGTCGTGCATTGAGACCTTTAGCCGGCTTTTTCGTCGTTGCAATGGTGTCCCGCTCGTTTTCCATCTCTTGGGCGAGGATACGTCCCTGGGTGCGATTCCCACGCTGCACTCTGCAGTGTTTCTTTTAACTGCGACGACGACCTTGGACAGTTTTGCACCTAAGATCCAGCACGGTAGCCAGTCCGTTGTGGTGGGGCCGCCATGTACCCTCTTGGTTGTAGCCCCCTGACAACACAGGGATCGCTCTACTGATGCCTGCGCCGTTAACTCCCCACGTATGCCAAGGAGTAGATGCCCGTCTCCCTGGGGCATCAGGACTCCCGGCAATGGACATCCTGCCAGGTGGCTATTGCTGCGGCTGGGTGGCGCCCATGGGGAGGGCCCTTGGTCGGAGTAGGTGGCATCAGGGCGGATGACCCGCAATGAAGCGTGGTACATCATCTCTCGCTGGCGGCCAGCCGCCAGCAGTCTCTAAGCGTTCTCGGGCTCAATTTAATGCTGAAAAGTACAATCCGAAAACGTTCCCCTCTCTGGCCACGCCGTGGGAGGAGCGTAAGTCTCAGGATGGAGGTAATAGTTATTCGCCCCGATTCTTAGTTTGTACGAGAGCTGATGGGGAGTCTTCTCTCTCCACAAAGCCTCAGTTCTTCGTCGAGCATTTAGAGGACAAGTTTGGGGAGGTGGAGGGCTTGTCAAAAATGCGCTCTGGATCGGTCCTGATCCAAACGGCATCCTCTGCCCAGTCACGATGGTTGCTTGCTTGTGACAAGTTGGGTGATGTTGCTGTTACGATCACGCCGCATAAGAGTTTAAATATGGTTCAGGGAGTTATTTACCATAAGGACCTTCTTTTGCAGTCTGATGACGAGCTGCGCGCCAACTTAGAGCGCAGGGGTGTACATTTCGTCCGGCGCGTTCATCGGGGTGCGAAGGAAAATCAGATAGCTACCGGTGCCTTCATCTTGGCCTTCGAGGGTGATACGTTACCGGAAAAGGTCAAGGTGATGGTCTACCGATGTGATGTCAGGCCCTATATTCCTCCCCCGATGCGGTGCTTCAAGTGCTGGAAGTTCGGCCATATGTTTTCCCGCTGCACTTCCAGCCTCACATGTCGAGATTGCGGACGCCCGTCTCATCCCGATACTCCATGTGCCCCGCCTCCCATCTGCGTCAACTGCGGGGAGCACCATTCACCTTGCTCGCCTGACTGCAAAGTCTTTCAGAAAGAGCGCAAAATTATGGAATATAAGACCCTGGACCGGCTGACCTATACTGAGGCCAAAAGGAAATATGACAGACTCCATCCTGTGAGAATGACATCTTCTTATGCAGCTGCTACGACAACTGTGCTAGCCCCATCAGTTTCGAGACTTCCAGCCAGCTCGATAAGCAGTAAGACTCCTCCTGCCCCCTTGCCTGTGGGGGGGCTCCACCCAACCGGTTGCTCCTGCACCACCTACCTCAGGAGCAACCTCCTCCCACCCGTCGGGGACGTCCGTCCCCGCTTCTCAGCCGGAGAAGCGTCTAACTTCTTCGGCTACTCTCGCCCGTAAGAGTTCCCTTGGGACCCTCCCTTCCCAGGGTTCCACCAGCGGGAAGGATGACGGCCGCCAGTGGCATAAGTCCTCACCAGCGGCCGGGCGTAGGGCTTCACGATCCTCCTCTGTCCCGGAGACTGAATCGGTGAAGCCTTCCCAGCCGGTGCAACCCAAGGTTCAGCGAGAGAAGTCCAAGAGAAAGACCTCTAAGGCCAAAGAACTTTCGGTGGCGCCAAACCCACCGCACCTTTCGCGCTCTGCGTCTGAGGATGCAGTCGAGATTCTAGCGTCCGCTGAGGACCTTGATCTCGCTGGTCCCTCAGACGCCATGGATGCCTCTCGTACGGGTACTGAATCGGTGGCAGTGAGTGAACAAGCGGCGTAAATTGCCTTCCCAGTCCTTTCACGCCTTTCTCAGCCATGGACAATATCATCCTCCAGTGGAACTGCGGCGGTTTTTTCCACCATCTAGCTGAGCTCCAACAACTTATCAGCCTTCACCCTTTCTTCTGCATTGCTCTTCAGGAAACTTGGTTTCCAGCAATGCGAACCCCCGCCCTCCGTGGCTATCGGGGTTATTATAAGAACCGGGCAGCATATGAAAGGGTGTCGGGTGGCGTCTGCCTCTATGTCCTTCACACTCTGCACAGCGAGTCTGTCCCTCTCCACACACCTTTAGAAGCTGTCGCTGTTAGGGTGTGGATGCCACAGGCTGTTACCGTCTGCAGTCTTTACCTTCCACCGGATGGTGATGCCTCGCAGGATGTCCTGGCTGCGCTGATAGCCCAATTGCCGCCACCTTTCTTGCTATTGGGCGACTTCGATGCTGAAACACCTTTCAGTGGACTGCCAGCGGCGCCTTCTCGATCTTTACAACCGTCTTTGGGTCGAGGGTGTGTTTCCGTCGCAATGGCGGGAAGGCGTTGTCATCCTCGTTTTGAAACCTGGAAAGACCCCTCTGGAGGTGGACAGCTACCGCCCCATTAGCCTCACCAACGTTCTTTGTAAGCTTCTCGAACGGATGGTGAGCCGGCGCTTAAATTGGGTACTGGAGTCTCGGGGCCTTCTGGCTCCGTCTCAGGGTGGGTTCCGGAAAGGCCGCTCCGCCGCCGACAATCTGGTGAGCCTGGAGTCGGCCATCCGTACTGCCTTTGCCCGCCATCAGCACCTGGTCGCTGTCTTTTTCGACATGCGGAAGGCGTACGATACATGGCGTCATCACATCCTTTCTACGCTTCATGGATGGGGTCTTCGGGGCCCTCTGCCGATCTTTATCCGCAATTTCCTGTCGTATCGTACCTTCCGCGTGCAAGTCGCAGCCTCCTATAGTTCCACCCACGTCCAGGAGAACGGTGTGCCACAGGGTTCTGTTTTAAGTGTCTGCCTGTTTTTAATAGCCATTAACGGGCTCGCTGCGGCCGTGGGAAATTCTGTCTCTGCTTCCCTGTATGCTGACGACTTCTGCCTTTATTACAGCTCTACTAGCATTGCAGCTGTTGAACGTCAGCTACAGGGCGCTATCCGTAAGGCGCAGTCTTGGGCTGTAGCGCATGGGTTTCAGTTTTCGGCAGCCAAGACCCGCGTTATGCATTTCTGCCGGCGCCGAACAGTCCATCCTGAGCCGCGACTTTATCTTGCCGACGAACACCTTGCTGTGGTGGAGACCCACAGGTTTTTGGGGGTGGTTTTCGATGCCCGGTTGACTTGGCTGCCTCATATCCGGCAGCTTAAACAGACGTGTTGGCGGCATCTAAACGCTCTGAGATGCTTGAGCCACACCCGCTGGGGCGCGACCGCTCTACCCTGTTGCGGCTCTACCAGGCGTTAATCCAGTCTCGCCTGGATTATGGGTGCCTGGCTTATGGCTCAGCATCCCCATCTGCGTTGCGGGTGCTGGACCCAATTCTCCACAGCGGGATACGCCTTGCCACTGGTGCTTTCCGCACCAGCCCTGTGGACAGCGTACTAGTGGAGGCAGGTGTACCTCCACTGCGGTTCCGGCGCCAACGTTTGCTGGCCGCTTATGCTGCCCATGTTCTAAGCTTGCCCGGGCATTCAAATTATCGTGTCCTGTTCCCGCAGTCAGTCGTCCATCTGCCAGACCGTCGGTCCCGGTCGGGTTGTCCGATCGCTGTACGCGTCAAGGAGCTCCTCTGCGGGTTTGGGTTTTTCTCTGTTCCACCTCCTTTCCGGGCGCCTCTGCGTACACCCCCGTGGTGTGTTCCTCGCCCTTGCCTTCGGCTCGACTTGGCACATGGCTCGAAGGACTCGGTCCCTCCAGAGGCCTTCCGCTGCCGCTTTTATTCCATCCTGGCCACGTATCAGGGCTCTGGAATTGTTTACACCGACGGTTCGATGGTTGCTGGTCGTGTCGGGTATGCGCTAACTCTAGGGGACCATTCCGAACAACGGTCCTTGGCGGCTGGCTGCAGCGTTTACACTGCTGAGCTAGTCGCCATCTTTCGAGCCCTAGAGTATATCCGCTCCTGCTCAGGTGAGTCCTTCGTTATCTGTAGCGATTCCCTGAGCGGTTTAAGAGCTCTCGACCAGTGTTTTCCTCGTTCTCGTCTGGTGATGGCTATCCATGAGTCCCTGCATACTCTTGCGCGTTGCGGCCGCTCTGTGGTCTTTGTGTGGACCCCCGGTCATGTCGGTATCCCGGGCAATGAACATGTTGACCGCCTGGCGAAAGAGGCCACGAGTAAACCATCTCTGGATGTTGGCCTCCCAGAGGCTGATTTGCGGGCAGTCCTCCGCCGAAACGTTTTTGCGCTTTGGGACGCTGAATGGCGCGATCGGATTACACCCAATAAACTCCGTGCCATTAAGGAGACGACGACTGTGTGGCGGTCCTTCATGCGAGCCAACCGCAGGGACTCAGTCGTCCTTTGTCGGCTCCGCATTGGCCACTCCCGGCTAACACACAGTTATTTACTGCGCCGGGAGGACCCTCCTGTATGTCGCTGCGGGGCGGCTTTGACGGTGGCCCACATTCTGTTGGCCTGCCCCCTTTTAGCTGTGGTCAGGCAGACATTTGCGCTGCCTGATACGCTCCCTGCCGTTTTATCTGATGACCCTGTTATGGCTGCCTTAGTTTTACGTTTTATTAGGGCAGGGAGTTTTTATTCTTTCATCTGAGTGTTTGTTTTATTTTTTGTGTTGATTCTCGCCTTTGGCCTATGATTTTAAACTGATCTTTTAATGTGTTTCTAAGTGGTTGGCTTTTCCTTTTTTATTTCTATGGTCGGCCAACCACTGTCACACTCTGTGTGGTTTTAGTTCGTTTTGTCTTTTCCTTGTCTCCGTTTCTCTTGTTCTGTATCGTCTGTGATCTATTCTGTTCCTCGTTTTTATTCTCTGTGGGTGTTCTTTGTATTTGGAAAAAGGGACCGATGACCGTGGCAGTCTGGTCCCTTTCATCCCCCACACCAACCAACCAATCTCCAGATCTCTCACCAATTGAAAACGTCTGGTCAATGGTGGCCGAGCAACTGGTTCGTCACAAGACGCCAGTCACTATTCGTGGTGAACTGTGGTATCGTGTTGGAGCTGCATGGGCAGCTGTACCTGTACACGCCATCCAAGATCTGTTTGACTCAATGCCCAGGCTTATCAAGGCCGTTACTACGGCCAGAGGTGGTTGTTCTGGATATTGATTTCTCAGGATCTATGCACCCAAATTGCGTGAAAATGTAATCACATGTCAGTTCTAGCATGATATATTTGTCCAATGAATACCCGTTTATCATCTGCATTTCTTCTTGGTGTAACAATTTTAATGGCCAGTAGTTTAGGATGAATTCAAAATCTCATTTAATTCGAAATTCAATTTAAACACCTCACCTGAATGAATAGAAGTGTTGTGCTAAAGGCTCTCCTCGTGGCGTTAAGGCCCGTGATGTAGTTTAATTCGCAACATAAAAAAACACCAAACTCATGATTCGAAATTAAAACACGGAGAAAGAAGTCTGACACACACACACACACACACACACACACACACACACACACACACACACACGAAAGGTTCAAAGGTAAAGAGACATGATTTGCAAAAAGCACTCTCCCATCAGTAAATAGTGGTAGGACAAGGGAAATATTAATAAGCAGCGTCGCACTTGCTAACGGAAATAGATACTCCGGTGTGATTTACCGTGATTATACCAGGTGGTTATAAAGTGAAGCTACTCTCAGAAGCCGACTGTAGGCTCAGTTTGTGCATGTAAGGGACTGGATGGAATTTTACTAAGTTTGTAAACGGATGTAGTGCGCTCTGTGGCGTATTTGGGTGACTTGCAGAATTTATCGAAGATAGGTGTGTGTGTGTGTGTGTGTGTCCCTTGTTGACGCTACTGTTTGCGGCGATGCGTCATCCGCGCTCCGTTACGTAAAGGCGAACAGGCAGGTGCCCTATGGGAGCAGCTACCACTGAGAGAGAGTTTTACGTAACGCGAGCTTCATGCGTGATGTAAAGCATTTCTCTGGAGGGCGTCCGTGTGTCAGGAACTGAAAATTACGTGGCAGCGTTTCTTGTAACGGAGCGAACGTTGTGTATCTCCAAATAGTTGGGTGGATACGACGCAGCCTCGAGCAAAGAAACATCCTGTGTGGAACAGATTTTCCGTGTCGACTGTTTCTGAGAGTGAGAATCAAGGACCACGGTAGTTACATCCGGTGTTTTGGACGCACGTCTCGACTGATCGAGAGGGCACAAAATTTTGCAATAGATGAAGACAAGATCCATTTTAAATAGTACTTTAAAAAGGAATAATCTCTAAAGCTAAACATTTTAAATTATTCATCTGCGCTTTTTTGGTGAAGCACTGTATTTTTTATCGGTCGAACGAAACACGTTTGCCTTGTTTCACAAAATTCAGTTATTTTTGTACGACCTAGACTTCGGGGGTTGTAAGCGCATTCTCCGCTACACAACTCTTCTTGGAAATGTTTGGAAATTTGTGGGGAGGCCTTACGGGACCAAACTGCTGAGGTCATCGGTCCATAAGCTTACACACTACTTAATCTGACTTAAACTAACTTATCAGTGACAAGACGCCTAAGACCGTGCGGCTACTACTCTTCTTAATCTATAGATTGTCTACATCAAGTATAAAAGTTGCTTGTGTTGACTATTTACATTTGTGCTCTACAAACTTATGACATTCGTTACGATAACATCCATATATATTACAAAATGAATATATGTATGTTCCACATCTAATACCAAACAAATATTCCGATTTCGTCCAAGTTTGGTATACATATTCCTTACTATCAGGCAACAGTCACTGTGGGGCAAGAATCATCTACCTATCGTAGTTAGATGTGTCATTAACACCGAGATGCATGAAAAGCTGCCCCATCGTGCGTGACGTTTTATTACTTCTGTCGTATTACTCTATCTGCAGTAAATTTCGCTGACAGTATGCAGATATTCCGCTAAATGCCCTTACAAAATATCATCTTGGTACCACGCATAGTTCAGGAGAGATGACGTCATAAACACTGAGATGGGGCCTCGCAACGAACCTGTGACGTCACACTAGTCGTCTTGTCCACACTTCGCGAACATTCTTCTCCGCGCAGGGTCCACAGGAAATCAAAACATCAATGAAAAGGTACGCGTTTAACGGTCTTAACTTTACGCGCAGTTAATAAGAAGTATGAAACCGAGATTTCCCCGTAGATTAGATGGTGTCAGTATAGGGGCAGTGGGACCGTGTCTGCAGCGCCATCTGCTTCCTTTAACGGCTGATGGCGAATGTAAGCACACAGTAACCCAAGTTCCATACATTGGTAGCTGTTTCAAACCCATAAACACGTCGAGTTTTGTGCCTACGAACTACGACTTGCGCACGACATCGGTTCTCTGTTATAATTTGAAGAAAACTGCCGCAGAATCGCACCGAATGCTTGTCGAAGATTTCAGCGAACATGCCGGCCCGAGTGGCCGAGCGGTTCTAGGAGCTACAGTCTGGAACCGCGCGGCCGCTACGGTCGCAGGTTCGAATCCTGCCTCGGGCATGGATGTGTGTGATGTCCTTAGGTTAGTTAGGTTTAAGTAGTTCTAAGTTCTAGGGGACTGATGACCTCAGCACTTAAGTCCCATAGTTCCCAGAGCCATGCTCTTGGGAAAACACTGTCTTTCGTGCGGTTCAAAAAATTCAGAAGTTGTGATTCTGACGTGAGCAACTACGAGCACGGGAAACCACCGATAAAGTTCGAAGACAACGAATTGCAGGCCTTATTGGATGACGATGATAATCAAACTCAACATAAACTCACGGAACAATTGAATGTGACGCAGAAAGCCGCTTCTATTCGGTTGAAAGGTATGGGAAAGGTGCACAAAGTGGGAAAATGAGTTCCGCATCACCTGAATGAAAGACAGCAAGGAAATTGAAAGACCACTTGTGAACCCATTAACGCTGGTCGCTACCAACAGCAAGTAATCGAATTAAATCGAGCGTTAAGTGAAAAACGACCGGAATACGGAAAAAAGCAACACAAAGTCAAATCGCTCCATGATAACGTCCCATCACGCAAAGCAAAACGAGTCAGGGAAACGATCGAGGCGTTCCGTTGGGAAATTCTAGTGCATGCGGTTTATTCTCCAGACTTGGCTCCGTCCGATTTTCATAGTTTTGCGTCACTATGCGGCGGCGCGGTTCTTTGCGTCCCTTTACGATGAACCTGCACCTACCTGTGAACATTGTCTCAGCAGATCATCAGTAGGAAAGCCTAGTGAAACCTACTGTACTTCAACGTGAACCAGGCTGCAATTAAAGTCACTAATCTACGTTTCGGGAGAAAGTTTTCACACGAAATGAAAGGTTGGAAATTTTGTCCTCAATTCATATATTCTGAAACTTAAGTGAACAAGTATCACTGCCAAGCCCGTGCTAGCCTTAACACAGTCACTCACAATCCCTTTCACTCACGTTAGCAAGTTTATGGTGTTGCATTTCCCGAAAACGTAATAGCTACAAACATACTGATTGTTTTTGATTGAGAATGCTCGCCAAATATTAAGTCACAGTTTTTAGCCACCGACCTGCTCAATACACCACACGGAATATGTCTTTTCTCGTCACAAAATTCACTTAAAAATTCCGAAATTTCTACACGCCCATCGGGTTAATTATGCCGTCACTTTACCACACTTTTGATGTATGAAACACTGCTAGATCCGGCAACTTACCGTTTCCGTCGGAACTACTACTACACACGTCCGAACTGTTTCATGGCTAGACTCCCACTCTTTCTAGAATACTTCTTTTTCAGCAGAGAAAGGCGCGCGAAGAAGATTGTTTTACCATTGGTCAGTTCACTCAACAGCCAATAGCAAAACAACACTTTCCCGCGTCAGTCCGCGCTTTTCATCCATAACCAATCGCAAAATACTAAACCCAACGACTGCACTTTTTACCGACGTAATTATCTAGTATGCTGAAGTTTTGCTTATGCATAAAGTTATTTACTATTGTTATTTATACCTGAAATAACTTTCCCTTTACCATAAACTTACTTTACAAATCTATTCTACAAAAATCCCCTTTGTCCATATCCATACTTCTTCGAAATGTTCCCACACTAAATCCTACTACATAACTCGTTAAACAATTATCTTCATCTTAACCTTAAACCATACTCACGCATCATTCATACTGCTAAAACACATTTATAACATTTTACGTACACAAAAAGACATAATAACACTTTATAATACTAGAAGAGTTTATGAAAAACATTCTATTACAGGGCTATTACACATGATGGAAGCGATTTCATAAATTCACTGTAGCTCCATTCATTGACATATGGTCACGACACACTACAGATACGTAGAAAAACTCATGAAGTTTTGTGCAGCTGAAGCCGCACTTCAGGTTTCTGCCGCCAGAGCGCTCTAGAGCGCAGTGAGACAAAATGGCGACAGCAGCCGAGAAAGCGTATGTCGTGCTTGAAATGCACTCACATCAGTCAGTCATAGCAGTGCAACGACACTTCAGGACGAAGTTCAACAAAGATCCACCAACTGCTAATTCCATTCGGCGATGGTATGCGCAGTTTAAAGCTTCTGGATGTCTCTGTAAGGGCAAATCAACGGGTCGGCCTGCAGTGAGCGAAGAAACGGTTGAACGCGTGCGGGCAAGTTTCACGCGTAGCCCGCGGAAGTCGACGAATAAAGCAAGCAGGGAGCTAAACGTACCACAGCCGACGGTTTGGAAAATCTTACGGAAAAGGCTAAAGCAGAAGCCTTACCGTTTACAATTGCTACAAGCCCTGACACCCGATGACAAAGTCAAACGCTTTGAATTTTCGGCGCGGTTGCAACAGCTCATGGAAGAGGATGCGTTCAGTGCGAATCTTGTTTTCAGTGATGAAGCAACATTTTTTCTTACTGGTGAAGTGAACAGACACAATGTGCGAATCTGGGCGGTAGAGAATCCTCACGCATTCGTGCAGCAGATTCGCAGTTCACCAAAAGTTAACGTGTTTTGTGCAATCTCACGGTTTAAAGTTTACTGCCCCTTTTTCTTCTGCGAAAATAACGTTACAGAACACCTGTATCTGGACATGGTTGAAAATTGGCTCGTGCCACAACTGGAGACGGACAGCGCCGACTTCATCTTTCAATAGGATGGTGCTCCACCGCACTTCCATCATGATGTTCGGCATTTCTTAAACAGGAGATTGGAAAACCGATGGACCGGTCGCGGTGGAGATCATAATCAGCAATTCATGTCATGGCCTCCACGCTCTCCCGACTCAACCCCATGCGATTTCTTTCTGTGGGGTTATGTGAAAGATTCAGTGTTTAAACCTCCTCTACCAAGAAACGTGCCAGAACTGCGAGCTCGCATCAACGATGCTTTCGAACTCATTGATGGGGACATGCTGCGCCGAGTGTGGGAGGAACTTGATTATCGGCTTGATGTCTGGCGAATCACTAAAGGGGCACATATCGAACATTTGTGAATGCCTAAAAAAACTTTTTGAGTTTTTGTATGTGTGTGCAAAGCGTTGTGAAAATATCTCAAGTAATAAAGTTATTGTAGAGCTGTGAAATCGCTTCAATCATTTGTAATAACCCTGTACTTTAGAGCACTGTAGTGAGCACAATCGAAACTAAATCAGTCCCCCTATCCAATACTGTCCTCTATCGGCTGATACATAAACTATGTGCGCGTCCAGTCTCGCGTCACCATCTGTCACTATCCAGCTCTGAGACACATCTCCCACTTACACCCCCTCCAAGGCAGGATGGGTATAAGGCGCTACGCCTCAACTAGGACACGCTCAAGCCGAACAACGATTCAGTACGTATGAAGATGAGCGAAAATTTGCTCGCTTACTGGTTGGCTTCGAAAGAAGAACTGTTTTTTTGGGGTGGCGTCCTTAGCCTGCCGGAGATGTAGGAGAAAGGTACAAATAGCAATGGCGATACTTTTGAATAAAATATTGTTTATCAGTTTCAGATAACAGACATGTAATTATTGCAACCAAAGACCGCTTTCATAAACTCGCTCCCCCCCACCCCCGGGAGACATATGCCGGGACCCGAAAGATCGCAGTGTCACGTGGTGTGACGTACGCGCCACTTCCTGCCTTCATCATGGGTCTCGCTGTAAGATGCGTGAAATACCACCACATCATGCATCACGTTTTAATTTATTACTTCCTTTTTGTTTCCAATGGGTCCGCAGCTCGATATAAGTCGTGTATAGACATTATGAATTAAGTCCAAAAATCTGCTTCTTTTTTTGGGATTTTTATTCAATCACGACAGACCTGTTTCAGCACTGTTGCCATCATCTGGCAATCTGAGAGTAATGGTTTTATTATATACTATTTTCTAGGGCAGACTGTAGCCTACTTGTCATATACAGGGTGAAAAGTATTTAAACCGACAAACTCTGGGAGGTTGTAGGGGACATCAAAATAAATATTTTTCCCTTAGAGGATTATTTAAACCGTTGGAGGCCGTATTACGCTCTGCAGTTGATAGACGCCGTATTACGATCTTCAGTAGTTAGAGGGCGTCTTACGCTCTCAGTTGTAGGCAACTGCTGTCCACCAGTGTAGTAGTGCATTGTCTCTGTTTACTAATGGAGCGATACACCCGGAGTGACACTGACATGCTTAGTGCGTACTACGTAACGCACCACAACGGACGAGCTGCACAGCGGGTTTATCAACAACAATAACCTAATCGCCGTATCCCGCAGCATACGACCTTTGATGCTGTGTACCAACGTCTGCGTCAGACCAGGTCATTTAGCAGATTACCTGGACAGGGATGCCGTCGCACGGTAAGAAAGCTGCAATTTGAGGAAGCTGTCTTGCAGCATGTGGAGCGGGATCCTTGAATCAGCACTCGTGCAATGTTACGTCCATTTCACTTACAGCGTGTCCACAACCTGGAACCAGTTGATTATCCACCCAGAGCACAGTTTTCGCAGTGGTACCTGGAACAGTGTGAAATGCATCCTAAATTTCCGTCCTCTGTATTGTTTACCAATGAAGCAACGTTCGGGCCTGATGGAGTCTTCAACATGCACAATTCGCATGTTTGGAGTGAGGATAACACACATGCTACAGTTACTAACGCTCGTCAATTGCGGTTCTTCGTTAATGTGTGGGTCGGTGTTGTTGGAGGCTGTTTAGTTGGACCGTATCTGCTACCTAGTTGTTGTCTCTTGGTCATAAAAAAGTGGAAAAGTGTTTGTTAGTTTAATTAATTTGCCGCCAGAGAAATCTTCCTCTACCGGTTTAAATACTCCTCATAGGAAAAAATGACATTAGGGGAAAATATTTGTTTTGATGTCCCGTACAACCTCCCAGAGTTTGTCGGTTCAAATACTTTTCACCCTGTATGAGATTGACAACTTTATATTTATGGAATTCTTAACTTACCTATAACATCGCTAGGTAGTCACTTACTCGTTTTTCTTACGTCTTTTAAAGTTATTTTATGACGTTGGTTAAACGTCAAACAAAAAATTGTCACACACAACAAATAAAAGTCAGGGTATAACTTCCAACAAATATAGCCTACGAAAGCTACGTCATAAAAAACGTAAGAAAAACGGTTAAGTGACTAACCATCGATGTTATAAGTAAGAATTCCATAAATGCAAGGTTGTCAATCTCATATATGACAAGTAGGCTACCGTCTGCCCTAGAAAATAGTACATAATAAAACCATTACTTCAAGACAGCCTGATGATGGCAATAATGCTGAAACAGGCATGTCGTGATTAAATAAACATCTCAAAAAAAAAGCAGATTTTTGGACTTAATACATAAATATTACTACTTTGCTACCATCTCCATTCGCAATACATTTTCCAAACGCTATTCACATATGCCGCTGAATGTACGTACACAAATATGTCATTGTACGACACACAGTTCAAGAAATACGATGTCATAAACACTGAAACCTCGGTGGAAAAACTACATGCATGGACTGCGCTTTTGACAGCTTTCAGCTGCGAAGCGCCAACAGTAGTCGACGAAAACAATAGCTGTCTGTAGAGCTATGAAGACGCGTTGCCACGAGACGTGGAGATTGTAGAGAGTGGCTGTACTTATACGTTTGTACGTTATGCATATTTCTTTGTAAGACTGTTTCATAATTTGAAAGATGTGCCAACATATGCATGGAATAGATTTTCTTCGATGCTACACTACAAGCACTGTTCATGTTTTTGTTTTCGTTTGTAGTAGAAAATTGGTAAAATTGTAATAGAAAATCGATAAAATGTATACTAGGGCAATGCCGAGGTTGTCAGGCAGTTTACTATACTAACTAAAGCTAAGCATACATTGGATTAGAGCTACGTCCACAGGAATGGATGTTTGTGTGATTACCTAGTTACGAATGAAGGCACCCATGTTCCACTCCTACGTACAAGTTTGCAACACAATCTAAAGGGCCGCCCGGTGTGGCCGTGCGGCTCTAGGCGCTTCAGTCGGGAACCGCGTGACCGCTACGGTCGCAGGTTCGAATCGTGCTTCGGGCATGGATGTGTGTGATGTCCTCAGGTTGGTTAGGTTTAAGTAGTTCTAAGTCCGAGGGGACTCATGACCTCAGATGTTAAGTCTCACAGTGCTCAGAGCCATTTGAACCACTATCTAAAAGGGATGAATAACTTAACTGAGTCTGATTCCCCAAGTCCTTTGTTTTCTGTGACAGAATAACAATCAAACCTCATTTTTTTTTACTTCCTACAGCCCATGTGGTACATGTATTCTTACCACTTACAATTCCACATATTTCTCGAGTGCTTCTGCTGATGAATTTTTTTGTTTTTTTTTTTTTCCAGGTGATGGAGACGAAGAACATGATCTACATTGTATCGGAGTACGCCAGTCAGGGAGAGATATTTGGTGAGTATGTCAACTCCCAAACATTCCTGTCGTAAATGCAAAACCCTAACCTATTACCTGTAATACATCATTGTTAATTTCCACTATTCTCTTTTCAGTGTGTTAATAAACATTATTTCGGTTATTTTGTCATACTTCATCTTTGTGTCGATCTTGAAACTTTCGTACTACTTTCTTTCATTAATTGCTGTTCATCTACACTAGAGGCAAAACGTAAAATTTCAGTATGTACGCATAGCAAAGTGACTTCCTTATTCACCTGCGCAGTATCCTGTTCCACTTGTCAACACGGAACACGACGGTAGTCAGAGTTTTAATGATCACCTCGAAAAATCTACGAGAATGAAACTTCTTGGTGGTGTTAGTTACGATCGCACCATGGCATTCGCAGAAAAATACCCAGCATCATTTTGCCAGATGATGGTAGGGTCTTCGCTTTTTTCGGTGCTGATGAATTTTCGTATTTCCACAACCTGCTTCGCTCCACTGTCCCGTGGTCATAGTGGTGATATTCCCAGCACTTCTCCGTGATAGACGCCGAAACAGAATGCAAAAAGGTGTGCCGCATAATTCAGTGTTGGAAATCGAATTTTCTATTTTGAGAGAGCCGAAGGGCGATCTGTTTAATTCTTCAAAATCATTCAACTGCCAAGATCGCAGAATTTTTTTTTTTTTTTTTTTTTGTTTAAGAGAACTGGATTCAACAGACTATGCTGTTATCTTGAGAACTTAAAATCTTTTATTGTAAAACATTTTCATTTCACGCTGACTTCAGCATAAGAGGTCAAGTGGATAAAAATAGCGACAGTCTGCTGTTGTGTACCGTATTTCTATGATGCAACAAGCGACTGGGAGCAATATGTATATGGACATAAACTGTTCCACAAGGTGCTTTTTATGTTTGCAATGACAAACCTTTTATAATGTGCTATATTTATCCAGTTGACATCGTGTGCGTGAGGTCAGCGTAAAATGAACATATTTTTTACAGCAAAAGATATTAAGACCTGAACATGATAGTATACATAGTCTCTTTGAAACCTGTTGTCTTAAATAATATTATTTCATGCGATCATAACCATTGAATGGTTTTCAACAATGCTGGAAAAGTAGAACATTTTAGTGACTGGAGAGAAATCACAAAGGGGATCCCACAGGGTTCGATTTTGGGTTCATTCCTATTCCTTAGACACACGAACACACACACACGAACACACACACACGAACACACACACACGAACACACACACACGAACACACACACACGAACACACACACACGAACACACACACACGAACACACACACACGAACACACACACACGAACACACACACACGAACACACACACACGCGCACACACACGCGCGCGCACACACACACACACACACACACACACACACACACACACACACACACACAGTTTTGCATCACCCCAGTTCCAAGAACTCATGAAGATAGACGTTGACTGTGGATATTGTATCACAGACTGTTCAGAGAAGCCGGCCGCTGTGGACGAGCGCTTCTAGGCGCTTCAGTCCGGAACCGCGCTGCAGGTTCGAATCCTGCCTCGGGACTGGATGTGTGTTCTAGGGGACTGATGACCATAGATGTTAAGTCCCATAGTGCTTAGAGCCATTTTGAACTGTTCAGAGATGTCACCAAACCCGCCCAAAGATGTAAACAACCATGCATGAGCCTGTTAGTAGGAGAGGGTCCGACAGCCGATGAGTTCGTCATTCCACCAAGAGGGACGTACACGGCTCGTGTTGCCTGTAGTTCAACCATGCATAGACGGTCAATACCGCGGTTCGATCGCGTCCGCATTGTTAGTTTGTGCCAGGAAGGGTTCTCACCAATGGAAGTGTCCAGGCGTCTCGAAGTGAACCAAAGCGATGTTGTTCGGACATGGAGGAGACACAGAGAGACAGGAACTGTCGATGACTTGCCTCACGCAGGCCGCCCAAGGGCTACTACTGCAGTGGATGACCGCTACCTACGGATTATGGCTCGGAGGAACCCTGACAGCAACGCCACCATGTTGAATAATGCTTTTCGTGTAGCCTGAGGACGTCGTGTTACTACTCAAACTGTACGCAAAAGGCTGCATGATGTGCAAATTTACTCCCGACGTCCATGCCGAGTTCCATCTTTGCAACCACGACACAATGCAGCGCGGTATAGATAGTCCCAGCAACATGCCGAATGGACCGCCCAGGATTGGCATAAAGTTCTCTTCACCAATGAGTGTTACACATGTCTTCAACCGGACAATCGTGGAGATGTGTTTGGAGGCAACCCGGTCAGGCTGAACGCCTTAGACACACTGTCCAGAGAGTGTATCAAGGTGGAGGTTCCCTGCTGTTTTGGGGTGGCATTATGTGGGGCTGACGTACGCCACTGGTGGTCATGGAAGGCGCTGTAACGCCTGTACGATAAGTGAACGCCATCCTCCGACCGATAGTGCAACCATTTCACCACATCCTGTTGAGGCATTCGCCTTCATGGACGACAATTCGCGCCCCCATCGTGCACATCTTTTGAATGACTTCCTTCAGGATAACGACATCGCTCGACTAGAGTGGCCAGCACGTTCTGCAGACATGAACCCGATCGAAGATGCCTCGGATAGATTGGGCTGTTTTTGGACGACGTGACCCACCAGTCACTCTCAGGGATCTCGCCGTTGAAGAGTGGGACTATCTGAACCAACAGTGCCTTGAACAACTCGTAGATAACATGCCACGACGAATACAGTCATGCATCAATGCAAGAGGATGTGCTAGTGGGAATTACAGGTACCGGTGTGTACAGCAATCTGGACCACCACCTCTGAAGTTCTTGTTGTATGGTTGTAGAACATGCAATGTGTAGTTTTCATGAGCAATAAAAAGGGCGGAAATGTTGTTTATGTTGAAGTCAATTTGAATTTTCTGTACAGGTCCGGAACTCTCGGAACTGAGGTGAAGCAAAACTTCTTTTTATGTGTGTACATGAGCATGACCTTTGACATACGGATGTTCTTCGCCTGCCTTTTGATTTTTTCATGATCTTTTCATTTCACGATGCTTTTTATGAAGCTTTTGTCTTAAATTACTTGTAAATTAGTTAAGCTTCTGTTCTCCGTGTCACGTTAATCAATCTCTTTTTGTCTTTAATTTCTTTAAGTGGTTGTTCATTAGATTTTCTTTCAGTGCAGAATGTTCTTGCGGCTCTTCTCCACGCATGTGTATTGCTTCTAATTTTTTTCTTTTCGTATTACACGAAAGTCCTCCCTTCAAAACCATAATTTAAAATTTAACTGTAATTTAAAATGTCGTATCTGTATTGAGAAGGTTGTTCGTTAAACAGTTACTCCTATTTCTGAATGCTTCTTTAGTCATTGCAAGTCTTCCTTCAATACTTGTTATTGTCCATCCAAAATAGCAAAATTCATTTATTTAGAGTAGCATTTTACTTAGTATTTTTATGTTTCCTGTTCGTTTAACCTATAAGTACCATTGTAGTGTCTTTTGTGTTTATTTTCAGTTTGTGGTTATCCAAAGCATCAGACAAATTTTTCGACAATGTTCATCTACTTGTTCAGCACTAATTTTGATATCTTTTGTTGCTGCATTATATATATACTATGTGATCAAAAGTTTCCTGACACCCCCAAAAGCCGCGGGGGATTAGCCGAGCGGTCTGAGGCGCTGCAGTCATGGACTGTGCAGCTGCTCCCGGAGGAGGTTCGAGTCCTCCCTCGGGCATGGGTGTGTGTGTTTGTCCTTAGAATAATTTAGTTTAAGTAGTGTGTAAGCTTAGGGACTGATGACCTTAGTAGTTAAGTCCCATAAGATTTCACACACACACACACACACACACACACACACCCAAAAACATAAGTTTCTCATATTAGGTGCATCATGCTGCCAGTTAATGCCAGGTACTCCACATCAGCGACCTCAGTAGTCATTAGACATCGTGAGAGAGCAGTATGGGGTGCTTCACGGACATCGAACGTGATCAAGTGATTGGGTGTCATACGTGTACGCGAGATTTCCACACTTCTAAACATCCCTAGGTCCACTGTTTCCGATGTGATAGTGAAGTAGAAACGAGAAGGGAGACGTATAGCACGAAAGCGTACATGTCGACCTCATCTGTCGACTGACAGAGACCGGCGACAGTTGAACAGGGTCGTAATGTGTAATAGGCAGCCATCTATCCAGACCTTCACACAGGACTTCCAAACTGCATCAGGATCCACTGCAAGTACTCCGACAGTTTGGCAGGGCGTGAGAAAAGTTGAATACCATGGTCGAGCAGCTGCTCATAAGCCACACATGCGGTAAATGCCAAACGACGCATCGCTTGGTGTAAGGAGCGTAAAGATTGAACGATTGAACAGTGGAAAAACGTTGTGTGGTGTGATGAATCACGGTACACAATGTGGCGATCCGATGGCAGGGTGTGGGTGTGGTGAATGCCTGGTGAACGCCTTCTGTCAACGTGTATAGTGCCAACAGTAAAATTCGGAGGCGGGGGTGTTATGGTGCGGTCGTATTTTTCATGGAGGGGCTTGCACCCCTTGTTGTTTTGCTTGGCGCTATCACAGCACAAGCATACATTGATGTTTTAAGTACCTTGTTGCTTCCTAATGTGGAAGAGCAATTCGGGGATGGCGATTGCATCTTCAACACGATCGGACACCTGTTCATAAAGCACGGCCTGTGGGGAGAGTGGTTACACAACAATAATATCCCGGTAATGGCCTGGCCTGCGCAGAGTCCTGACCTGAGTCCTATAGAGTACCTTAGGGATGTTTTGGAACACCGACTTCGTGCCAGGCCTCAGCGACCAACATCGATACTTCTCCTCAGTGCAGCACTCTACATCTACATCTACATTTATACTCCGCAAGCCACCCAACGGTGTGTGGCGGAGGGCTCTTTACGTGCCACCGTCATTAACTCCCTTTTCTGTTCCAGTCGCGTATGGTTCGCGGGAAGAACGACTGTCTGAAAGCCTCCGTGCGCGCTCGAATCTCTCTAATTTTACATTCGTGATCTCCTCGGGAGGTATAAGTAGGGGGTAGCAATATATTCGATACCTCATCCAGAAACGCACCCTCTCGAAACCTGGCGAGCAAGCTACACCGCGACGCAGAGCGCCTCTCTTGCAGAGTCTGCCACTTGAGTTTGCTAAACATCTCCGTAACGCTATCACGGTTACCGCTCTTCTTTGGATCTTCTCTATCTCTTCCGTAAACCCGATCTGGTACGGATCCCACACTAATGAGCAATACTCAAGTATAGGTCGAACGAGTGTTTTGTAAGCCACCTCCTTTGTTGATGGACTACATTTTCTAAGGACTCTCCCAATGAATCTCAACCTGGTACCTGCCTTACCAACAATTAATTTTATATGATCATTCCACTTCAAATCGTTCCGCACGCATACTCCCAGATATTTTACAGAAGTAACTGCTACCAGTGTTTGTTCCGCTATCATGTAATCATACAATAAAGGATCTTTCTTTCTATGTATTCGCAATACATTACATTTGTCTATGTTAAGGGTCAGTTGCCACTCCCTGCACCAAGTGCCTATCCGCTGCAGATCTTCCTGCATTTCGCTGCAGTTTTCTAATGCTGAAACTTCTCTGTATACTACAGCATCATCCGCGAAAAGCCGCATGGAACTTCCGACACTATCTACTAGGTCATTTATATATATTGTGAAAAGCAATGGTCCCATAACACTTCCCTGTGGCGCGCCAGAGGTTACTTTAACGTCTGTAGACGTCTCTCCATTGATAACAACATGCTGTGTTCTGTTTGCTAAAAATTCTTCAATCCAGCCACACAGCTGGTCTGATATTCCGTAGGCTCTTACTTTGTTTATCAGGCGACAGTGCGGAACTGTATCGAACGCCTTCCGGAAGTCAAGGAAAATGCCATCCACCTGGGAGCCTGTATCTAATATTTTCTGGGTCTCATGAACAAATAAAGCGAATTGGGGCTCACACGATCGCTGTTTCCGTAATCCATGTTGATTTCTAGAGAGTAGATTCTGGGTTTCCAAAAACGACATGATACTCGAGCAAAAAACATGTTCTAAAATTGTACGACACTCCATGAAGAATGGGCTGCCATTCCCGAAGAAACCTTCCAGCACCTTACTGAACGTATGCCTGCGAGAGTGGAAGCTGTTCACAAGGCTAATGGTGGGCCAACACCATATTGAATCCTAGCATTACTGATGGAGGACGCCACTAAGTTGTCTCAGCCAGGTGTCCGGATACTTTTGATCACATAGTGTATGTACACACACACACACACACACACACACACACACACACACACACACACACAGATAGAGATAGATAGAGAGAGAGAGAGAGAGAGAGACTAGCCTTGTCAGACACCTATTATTATCTTATGTAGAAATAAATTAATACAGTGGTGGGTTTCGGCGGCTGGACTCACGGATAGGGGTACTGCTTGTTTTGCAGACTACATCGCGAGGTTCGGCCGGATGTCGGAGTCGGCAGCGCGGCGCAAGTTCTGGCAGATCCTGTCCGCCGTGGAATACTGCCACAACAAGCGGGTGGTGCATCGGGACCTCAAGGTGGGTGGCCTGCCCTCCGCAGTCGCATCTGCCAGTGGGCTCCTCAGTATACAGACTGTCCCAGGCGGAAGGATCAGTCTCCAGCGATATGACGGGGACCATCATTAGAAGCAAAACAGTCTAGAAACATGGGCTCTATCCCCCCGTCGGAGATTAGAGTCCTCCCTCATGCATGCATGTGTGTGTGTGTGTGTGTGTGTGTGTGTGTGTGTGTGTGTGTGTGTGTGTAGATTAACCAGCGACTGATGACCTCACCAGTTTGGTCCCATAGGAAATTACCACCACCAGCAGCTCTAAAATCCATATCTTATGAGCTACCAGTTAGGCTTTAGGAAAAGTAAACGGACGGGAGAGGCAATTCTGACGTTACGGCTGATAATGGAAGCAAGGCTAAAGAAAAATCAAGACACTTTCATAGAATTTGTCGACCTGGAAAAAGCGTTCGACAATATAAAATGGTGCAAGCTGTTCGACATTCTGAAAAAAGTAGGGGTAAGCTATAGGGAGAGGCGGGTCATATACAATATGTACAACAACCAAGAGGGAATAATAAGAGTGGACGATCAAGAACGAAGTGCTCGTATTAAGAAGGGTGTAAGACAAGGCTGTAGCCTTTCGCCCCTACTCTTCAATCTGTACATCGAGGAAGCAATGATGGAAATAAAAGAAAGGTTCAGGAGCGGAATTACAATACAAGGTGAAAGGATATCAATGATACGATTCGCTGATGACATTGCTATCCTGATTGAAAGTGAAGAAGAATTAAATGATCTGCTGAACGGAATGAACAGTCTAATGAGTACACAGTATGGTTTGAGAGTAAATCGGAGAAAGACGAAGGTAATGAGAAGTAGTAGAAATGAGAACAGCGAGAAACTTAACATCGGGATTGATGGTCACGAAGTCAATGAAGTTAAGGAATTCTGCTACCTAGGCAGTAAAATAACCAATGACGGACGGAGCAAGGAGGACATCAAAAGCAGACTCGCTATGGCAAAAGAGGCATTTCTGGCCAAGAGAAGTCTACTAATATCAAATACCGGCCTTAATTTGAGGAAGAAATTTCTGAGGATGTACGTCTGGAGTACAGCATTGTATGGTAGTGAAACATGGACTGTGGGAAAACCGGAACAGAAGAGAATCGAAGCATTTGAGATGTGGTGCTATAGACGAATGTTGAAAATTAGGAGGACTGATAAGGTAAGGAATGAGGAGGTTCTACGCAGAATCGGAGAGGAAAGGAATATGTGGAAAACACTGATAAGGAGAAGGGACAGGATGATAGGACATCTGCTAAGACATGAGGGAATGACTTCCATGGTACTAGAGGGAGCTGTAGAGGGCAAAAACTGTAGAGGAAGACAGAGATTGGAATACGTCAAGCAAATAATTGAGGACGTAGGTTGCAAGTGCTACTCTGAGATGAAGAGGTTAGCACAGGAAAGGAATTCGTGGCGGGCCGCATGAAACCAGTCAGTAGACTGATGACAAAAAAAAAAACAAAAAAAAAAGACAGAGAGAGAGAGCTATGAGCACTTGTTCAGCAGAAGAGATGCTTCACAGCAGCGAAGATGGACAAAAGCTCATGGCTGTTAACGCACGCATTTTGTAGCCTATGTTTACTAAAGTTTATTGCTTCTAATGTTCCGTCTCTGTCATACCCCTGAATACTAACCATTCCTCTTGGACACGCTGTGTATGGTCCTTGAAACAATCACGGTGGTTTTTGTATACCAAATTATGAACTTTGTTTTTTCAGCTCACATAAACGTGTTCGTCACAAAGCTGTGCTGTTGCACCTGCGGATGCCTCTGTGTAACAGAGATAAGATCTACATGGTAGAGTCAATGTTCATGGAGCTGCCGACACCCCTTAAGAACTCAGCCAATACAAATCATGGTGTTACCTAACTGGCAGTAACAGGACAATGGCAGTTCTGGCTCACGAACATACCAGTATTTCATCTGATACGTTTCACGATGCAGTATGTCTATTTCTCGACAAAGTGATGAAGTAATACATGGCGTATGACCACCTCTTCTGCAATGGCGCGCGAGAACTTGTGTCCGTGAAATTCGCTGTTACTGCCCGACAGAACTCTTCTCGCATTTCGGCAACAACACGTCGAATTTCCTCCTTCAATTCGCGGAAGGGTGTAGTTACATGGCCTTGGCGCCCAATGTTGGTCACCGTAACGCGAGATGAGGCGATCCGGAAAACACTCGAGGAGCACTTCAATTGTTTCTCGATTAACCTTCATTTTTAGCCCGGTAGTTGGTATTAATGAGTCGTGTTTGTTGAAAATTGATATGGTCCCGCATTCGTACGTTTATTCTGAACATCGGAGAACCAGATGGAAATTGGGATAGATGTAGCTTCCGTCAGATGCTCTTAAAATTTATCATTTTACTATTTGAGTTTGATAATGAATATTGTTTGCGCAGGCCCCGGGAGTAGAAAACATTCCATTACAACTACTGACAGCCTTTGGAGAGCCAGTCCTGACAAAACTCTAGCATCTGGTGAGCAAAATGTATGAGACAGGCGAAACACCCTCAGACTTCAGGAAGAATGTAATGATTCCAATCCCAAAGAAAGCAGGTGTTGACAGATGTGAAAATTACCTACTGCAACCTACATCCTTCTGAATCTGCTTGGTGTATTCATCTCTTGGTCTCCGTCTACGATTTTTACCCTCCACGCTGCCCTCTAATACTAAATTGGTGATCCCTTGATGCCTCAGAACATGTCCTACCAACCGATCCCTTCTTCTAGTCAAGTTGTGCCACAAACTTCTCCCCAATCCTATTCAAAACCTCCTCATTAGTTATGTGATCTACCCATCTAATGTTCAGCATTCTTGTGTCGCACCACATTTCGAAAGCTTCTATTCTCTTCTTGTGTAAATTATTTATCGTCCATGTTTCACTTCCATACATGGCGACACTCCATACAAATACTTTCAGAAACGACTTCCTAACACTTAAATCAATACTCGATGTTTGTAGACTTAGAGAATGCTTTTGACAATGTTGACTGCAATACTTTCTTTCGAATTCTGAAGGTGGCAGGGGAAAATATAGGTAGCGAAAGGCTATTTACCATTTGTACAGAAACCAGAGTCGAGGGACATGAAAGAGAAGCAGTGGTTGGGAAGGGAGTGAGACAGGGTTGTAGCTTCTCCCCGATGTTATTCAATCTGTATATTGAGCGAACATTAAAGGAAACAAAAGAAAATTCGGAGTAGGTATTAAAATCTATGGAGAAGAAATACAAACTTTGAGGTTCGCCGATGACATTGTAATTCTGCCAGAGACAGCAAAGGATTTGGAAGACCAGTTGAATGGAATGGACAGTGTCTTGAAAGGATGATATAAGATGAACATCAACAAAAGCAAAACGAGGATAATGGAATGTAGTCGAATTAAATCGGGTGATGCTGGGGGAATTAATTAGGAAATGAGTTATTTAAAGTAGTAAAGGACTTTTGCTGTTTGGGGAGCAAAATAACTGATGATGATCGAAGTACAGAGGATATAAAATGTAGACTGGCAATGGCAAGGAAAGCGTCTCTGATGAAGAGAAATTTGTTAACATGGAGTATAGATTCAAGTGTCAGGAAGTCCTTTCTGAAAGTATTTATATGGGGTGTCGCCATGCATGGAAGTGAAACATAAATAGTGTGGACAAGAAGAGAATAGAAGCTTTGGAAGTGTGGTGCTACAGAAGAATGCTAAAGATTAGATGAGTAGATCGCATAACTAATGAGGAGGTATTGAATAGAATTGGGGAGAAGAGGAGTTTGTGGCACAACTTGACAAGAAGAAGGGATCGGTTGGTAGGACATGTTCTGAGGCATCAAGGGATCACAAATTTAGTATTGGAGGGCAGCGTGGAGGGTAAAAGTCGTAGAGGGAGACCAAGAGATGAATACACTAAGCAGATTGAGAAGGATGTAGGCTGCAGTAGGTACTGGGAGATGAAGCACCTTGCACAGGATAGAGTAGCATGGAGAGCTGCATCAAACCAGTCTCAGGACTGAAGAGAAGCAGTAGCTGTTTAAAAGAAAAGCCAGCGACCTTGATGGTACGTTTGTGGTATGAAATGTGTGTGTGTGGTGTGTTTCCAGGCGGAGAACCTGCTGCTGGACGCGAACATGAACATCAAGATCGCGGACTTCGGCTTCAGCAACTACTTCACCCCGGGCGAGACGCTGAGTACGTGGTGCGGCTCCCCGCCCTACGCCGCGCCCGAGGTGTTCGAGGGCAAGCGCTACGTGGGGCCCGAGATAGACATCTGGGTGAGTGAGTGCGCGGGCGCGACGGCCGGGCTGGGTCAACACCGACTCAAAGGAAGGCCTCGGCGCTTGTTCGTGACGGAACGCCAGCTAGGCACGGCGAACGCCAGGTCTGTTGCAGGCATACCCACAGTGGTGGTGTGTCCCTTTCTCACACAGGAAAATGTGAAACTATTGGCGGTAGTTGGCCAACACACATTGTTCTGAGAGATTTCTGCACTCAATTAATTGTGCAATTCATTACACTTCTTAACAAATAGTGTACTCCTGAACTTAAATTTCCACCTGTTTTAAGGGTTGACATACAAAAACTACTTCATGGTCCAGCAGCAACAGAATTCGTGCTTCTTTACCTTATTTGTAAGTAAGAGGAAGTTACGTTTGTACTGGGTTGCTTTTACAAGAAACTGTGAACATATTGCTGCTCTTCTTTAGGTAACTTGGTTGACTATGGGGTGAGGAGCACTGAATGTTAATGAAATATCTTGCGATTGTACACGTTGGGGGAGGGAGTGAGGGACATAAGAAGAGGCAAAAGAGAGATACTTGTTTTATCAAATAATATTTTTTTATCTTATCAAGTTCCTCCTTTCAGTTGCAAGAGGGGAATATTTATCTTTTCTAATGTGCATGTTTAAAAAAGTTTAAGCTCAGCAGTATTTTCGATGTATGAAGCTATTTTGTTTCCTGTTTAGAATTCCTCTCGTTGAAAACGACAGTAATCTAGTGACTGCCAACAGTTGGACATTTACACATGTAAATTAGTTCACATTGCCAGTGACGATGTCAAACGAAAATAAATGGATGTATAAATAAAAGAAACGAGTCAGTTGTAAGGGGATTGGGGTAAGTTTCGATAACAAAATGGATCAATTACATATAGTTACTTGAATGTAAAATTTCCGAAGCTTGCAATGGGTCAAAGCATCTTCTCATATTGATCTACGTTTGTTTCGACAGGATTCAGTAATACAGAGCTATGATCTTTATTTGCAGCTTTACGATATTAAGAAAATCTTTCATATAAATAAAACTGCAGAATCCAAAACAGTACCAAACAGTTCGTCCAAAAATAACAGATTTATAGTGATAAGCGCGCCCAGGCGTTTCTGCCTGCAACAGACCTGGCGTTCGCCGTGCCTAGCTGACGTGACGTCACCAACAAGCGCCGAGACCTTCCTTTGAGTCGGTGATGGCTGGGCTGCCAATTAATTGTTTGTCCACAGGAGTACAAAGTAATGCAGATGAAGCTTTCTTCTCCTGTCTTACGAAATGATAAGTACGAACTTCAAGCGCGCTGGAATAGCTGTGGGTCAGCAACTTCTACATCTATACTCCGCAATCCACCATACGGTGCGTGGCGGAGGGTACCTCGTACCACAACTAGCATCTTCTATCCCTCTTCCACTCCCAAACAGAAGGAGGTAAAAATGGCTGCCTATATGCCTCTGTACGAGCCCAAATCTCTCTTATCTTATCATTGTGGTCTAAGGCGCTGCAGTCATGGGCTGTGCGGCTGGTCCGGGCGGAGGTTCGAGTCCTCCCTCGGGCATGGGTGTGTGTGTTTGCCCTTAGGATAATTTAGGTTAAGTAGTGTATAAGCTTAGGGACTGATGACCTTAGCGGTTAAGTCCCATAAGATTTCACACACACATATCTTTGTGGTCTTTCCGCGAAGTATGAGTTGGTGGCAGTAAAATTGTACTAAAGTCAGCCTCAAATGCTGGTTCTCTAAATTTCCTCAGTAGCGATTCACGAAAAGAACGCCTCCTTTCCTCCAGCGACTCCCACCCGAGTTCCTCAAGCATTTCCGTAACACTCGCGTGATGAGCAAACCTATCAGTAACAAATCTAGCAGACCGCCTCTGGATTGCTTTTATGTCCTCCCTCTATCCGACCTGATAGGGATCCCAAACGCTCGAGCAATACTCAAGAATAGGTCGTATTAGTGTTTTATAAGCGGTCTCCTTTACAGATAACCACATCTTCCCAAAATTCTACCAATGAACCGAAGACGACTATCCGTCTTCCCGACAACTGCCATTACATACTTGTCCCACTTCATATCGCTGTACAATGTTACGCCCAAATATTTAACGACGTGACTGTGTCCAGCGCTACACTACTAATGGAGTACAGGATTCTTTTTCCTATTCATCTGCATTAATTTACATTTATCTATATTTAGAGGTACCTGCCATTCCTTACACCAATCACAGTCGCTGCCCAAGTCATCTTGTATCCTCCTACAGTCAATCAACGACGACACCTTCCCGTACACTACAGCATCATCAGCAAACAGCCGCACATTGCCATCCACCCTATCCAAGAGATCATTTATGTAGATATAAAACAACGGCGGACCTACCGCACTTCCCTGAGGCACTCCAGATGATACCCTCACCTCCGATGAACACTCACCATCGAGGACAACGTACTGGGTTCTATTACTTAAGAAGTCTTCGAGCCACTCACATATTTGGGAACCAGTCCCATATGCTCGTACCTTAGTTAGGAGTCAGCAGTGGGGCACCGTGTCAAACGCTTTCCGGAAGTCAAGGAATACGGCATCCGTCTGATACCCTTCATCCATGGTTCGCAAGATATCACGTGAAAAAAGGGCGACGTGCATTTCGCAGGAGTGATGCTTTCTAAAGCCGTGCTGATGCATGGACAGCAACTTCTCTGTCTCAAGGAAATTCGTTATATTCGAACTGAGAATATGTTCGAGAATCCTGCAACAAACCTATGTTAAGGATATTGGTCTGTAATTTTGAGGATCCGTCCTTCTACCCTTCTTATATACAGGCGTCACCTGCGCTTTTTTCCAGTCGCTCGGGACTCTACGTTGGGCAAGAGATTCGCGATAAATGCAAGCTAAGTAAGGAGCCAGTGCAGTAGAGTACTCTCTGTAAAACCGAATTGGAATCCGATCGGGATTCCATACGGGAATCTGTACGAGACTCAAACGGCGGTATGTTTGTACGATCCTCCAGCGTGAAGGATTTCTCAAATGTTAAATTTAAAATTTCAACTTTCGTTTTGCTTTCTTCCATTGCCAGGCCAGACCGATCAGTGAGTGACTGGATGGAAGACTTCAACCCGCTTACCGATTTTACGTAAGACCGGAATTTCCTTGGGTTTTCAGCATGATCTTTTGCTAAGCTATGATGGTGGTTGTGGTTGAATGCTTCGCGCATCGCTCTTTTTACAGCAGCACGAATCTCTACTAACTTTTGCCTGTCCCCATTCTTCCGATCTTTCTTGTACCGCGAGTACAACTGCCTTTGCTTTCTGAGCATTCTCCGAATTGCGCTGTTAAACCACGGTGGGTATTTTCCGTCCGTAACCCACTTTTTCGGCACATACTTCTCCAATGCGTGATTTACAATGTGTTTATAATTTGCCCATAATTCTTCGACGTCCATCGTACCGGAAGTAAATGAAGTCGATTCATTTACTAAGTGGAATGCTAACAACTGCTTACCTGCTCTTTCTGGTAAGAATACTCTCCTTCCTAGCCTTCTTGACCGACTTTTTAACTTTCGTGACCATAGACGTAATGACAACATCATGATCACTAATCCCTGTCTCAACACTGACACTGTACGATGGAAAACCAGTCCAGAGCTGCAAATTTCATTTTTTTCTAATTCACTCGATGACTGGTGTCAGGCCGCCTCCCATTATCAAATCATCGCTACAAGTGGTATTTCCGAAAATGCAAAAAGTGTCAAAAATGCGCTCTAATTGTTCGTTTGCACATTTTTTACATGGTTTTGCATTTTCAGATATACCAGTTTTTACTATGTTACGATAGTTTGAGAGTGGGTCCCGGCCGGAAACTAGTCACTGAGTGAATGAAAAAAGTTAAATTTGCAACTTTGGACTGCTTTTTCGTTGTACTCAAACTAATAAGTGACAGAAATGTTTACTTATCCTGCCTACGAAAAACTTTTAATGGATGTTGTTGTTGTTGTTGTTGTTGTTGTTGTTGTGGCCTTCAGTCCTGAGACTGGTTTGATGCAGCTCTCCATGCTACTCTATCCTGTGCAAGCTTCTTCATATCCCAGTACCTACTGCAACCTACATCCTTCTGAATCTGCTTAGTGTATTCATCTCGTGGTCTCCCTCTACGATTTTTACCCTCCACGCTGCCCTCCAATACTAAATTGGTGATCCCTCGATGCCTCAGACATGTCCTACCAACCGATCCCTTCTTCTAGTCAAGTTGTGCCACTCCTCCCCAATCATATTCAAGACCTCCTCATTAGTTATGGGATCTACCCATCTATCTTCTGCGTTCTTCTGTAGCAGCACATTTCGAAAGCTTCTATTCTCTTGTTGGTTAAACTATTTATTGTCCACGTTGCACTTCCATACATGGCTACACTCCATACAAATACTTTCAGAAACGACTTCCTGACACTTAAATCAACACTCGATGTTAACAAATTTCTCTTCTTCAGAAACGCTTTCCTTGCCATTGCCAGTCTACATTTCATACCCTCTCTACTTCGACCATCATCAGTTATTTTGCTCCCCAAAAAGCAAAACTCGTTTACTAATTTAAGTGTCTTCATTTCCTAATCTAATTCCCTCAGCATCACTCGACTTAATTCGACTACATTCCATTATCCTCGTTTCACTTTTGTTGATGTTCATCTTATATTCTCCCTTGAATACACTATCCATTCCGTTCAACTGCTCTTCCAAGTCCTTTGCTGTCTCTGACAGAATTACAATGTCATCGGCGAACCTCAAAGTTTTTATTTCTTCTCCATTGATTTTAATACCTACTCCGAATTTTTCTTTTGTTTCCTTCATTGCTTGCTCAATATACAGATTGATTAACATCTGGGAGAGGCTGCAACCGTGTCTCACTCCCTTCCCAACCACTGCTTCCCTCGGCTCTTACAACTGTCATCTGGTTTCTGTACAAATTGTAAATAGCCTTTCGCACCCTGTATTGTATCCCTGCTACCTTCAGAATTTAGTCCCTAGGCATACCAATTTCTCTGTCTATTTTTGTATCCACTTTTGAAAAAAATGTCGTGAGTGTGTGTGCTGGTGTCGAGTTGGTTGGGTGGAGTGTGGAGAGACGGTGGTGCCCCGCCTGTTGCAGAGTCTGGGCGTGGTGCTGTACGTGCTGGTGTGCGGCGCCCTGCCTTTCGACGGATCGAGCCTGCAGTCGCTCAGGGACCGCGTGCTGTCCGGGAGGTTCCGCATCCCTTACTTCATGAGCTCCGGTGAGTACCGCTCCGTGACACTAACTGCTGCGTCCAGTATGAGCCTCATTTTTCAAGTGACGCTTGGATAATCGTGCACATTGGGTAAGCAGAGCAATATCTGGCATGCCAGATATTCTGAGCGTGCGTCTGAGCGTTGACCATTAAGATGGCATAACGCCCCCTACGTCACATGCACGCCGTCTCCCTTCAGTACAGAGTTGGAGGATGCTAAGTTCACCCAACCTGGATACGATGTGACGTCATATGACGTATATACGCTTTAGTCGATTAACACACCTATCGACTTTTAAGAACGTTCGAGATTCTAAACTGTCGTCAGCTAGTGGTTTGTTTTGACACGATGGCTGGGTGTTGTGTGCTGTCCTTAGGTTAGTTAGGTTTAAGTAGTTCTAAGTTCTAGGGGACTGATGACCATAGATGTTAAGTCCCATAGTGCTCAGAGCCATTTGAACCATTTTGTTTTGACACGTTCGATTCTGATAACAGCTCAGTGTGGCAGCGTATATGTATTTCGCCAAAATAAAAGAGCTGGATATTAATAGAAATATTCCTGACCGTGGCCTTGAAAACACCACGGACAACACGTTTCGTAAAAAAGTGAAGTCTTCTTATGTCCCGACCAGATTAGATTGTGTGATTGTTGGATTGAATGCTTACGCCGAAAACAATATTTATTTATTATCAATATTTTAGTATGGTTTCATCGAATTGGTCTTGTCAGTACATATTAGATTGTAGCAGCATACTCTTGCTGACTTTTTTTCTTAATTTATATACCTGAAAGAGAACTCGTGGAAGTTTGTTAGCTAAGTAATTTATATTTCCATCCCAAGATAGTCTTTTATCAACCATAATTCCAAGTAATTTTACACTCGGACCGCAGAGACAGGTACCTTAGTGTCCAGTAATGACTGGTGTGTAGAATGATTGAATTTCGAACTTAGAAAGAAAAATATGAGGCATTGTTGAAGAAAAATCGTCGACCGGAGATGAAATACGAGGGGAAGTGGATTTCTCAATGTAATCTTAACGAAAGGTCAGTGTCTTGACGCATCTAAAGATTTTGGCTGCTGAGTGCTTCTTCTCACCGAGTACGAATAACCGACGCACTTCAGCTGGGTCAGAAGTACATCAATTTCTGCTTGAGATTCACAATAACCACGCAATTGCCCGTCGTCATCGATGCTGAACTCTTTTCAGCTTTTCTCTCATTAGTCTCTCGAATGCTGAACACACAATTAGAGACGAGCAACGAAAAACAACGCACAGGACACACACACACACACACAGTACAATACACGATTTAAACGCAAGGAACGCAAAACACATTTAAACGAATGGCGCAGAGCGCAGCGCTACCCTGTCACAACCTCTCGAAAGTTCACAAAAGTCGAATAGTCGATATACGGTTTCTATCGTTTTCGATGTAGCGTGATACGTCATAATGACGTCACATCGTATCCAAGACCGGTGAACTCCTACAGAGTTGTCAGGCGCCATGTTGCCATTCATTTCAAGCCTATATGTATATATGCCGTTTCTGAGCACCAGCACATTGAGAATCACTGCAAAACCAATTGTTAACTGTGAGATCCGTTCCAATAAAATCATGAGAAACATCATATTCGTGGCAAAAGAATTATTGTAACTTGCTTATTGTGAGAGTAGGCTATTTGAAGGCAGCGACACACTGAAGATCCACCCAAAACGCATTGTCCTTGGTACTATTTGTTATAATTAAATTTCAGTTAGTAACATATCTTCGATTAAGGTTTCCAGCAAGGGGTAAGATACTATGATTAGAAACGAAAAGGCGTGATGTCGGTTTAGCGTAATGAGTAGTGCCACTGACCTGAATTGAGTTATTTTTGTTGGGGCGGTGGTTCGCGTCTTGACACAACCAAATTTTTTTTCCCTAACATTCGCGTTTTTATTAGGTTCTGATACTTTATTATTAGTTTAATATTAGTATATACTATAATATTTGATGTTATGTAAATATAAATTCACCTTTTTTTGTGGGGTGACTGTTCGATTGGCTTAATCCAAAGGACAGCTTGTGCTACTTGTATAAATATATTTTGCTCCTTTTTCTTTTACGCTTCATAATTCACATGTTGCAAAGATTCTGCTACTGGATAGGAACAGTGATGAAGTAAGACTGACCTTGGAGTTCTACTAAAATGTGGGAATGATGATATAATGTTTATCTTATGTGGAGAATTATTCCAGATTTGTAACGCACTATTTGTAATGGAACTTTAATAGGCCTGCGTCCTTACTGATTGGACATGGTACTTTCCTTTTCCTGTACGATGGAGGAAATTTGCGTTTTAATAGAGCTAACGTGGGAATTTTACGCGGGCCCGTTGAGTAAACAGTGTGATTTACGAACTAGAAACATCCCTCAACTGCCGCTGGAGAGCGTTGCGATCGCGTGTACCACGCTGGGGCCCACGTACCGTATGCACAAGTCGCATCGTTTCCGAGCGTTCAGCAGCACGTTGAACTCGGCACGCTCAACGTTGACGTTCGACAGCACGGTCCGTGTGCAGACGGCTCAAGCGTGCACAATGGATAATCGTGCGTATTCAAGTACAGTAGAGCGTCGATTCTGCGAACGTCGGTCAACCGAACGACCGCTTAACCGACCTGTGTACTCGCTCGCACCTGTTACTCTCCCACCCTACGTTCGCCATTGGTAAAAGTAAAAAACAGCGTTGTTTCAAGCACGTTAATATGTCAGCCTTGCCTGTTGTGTACACCTCACAAAAGAGAACCTGGATGGATAGTACGATTTTTATGAAGTGGTTTCTGGACGTTTTCGTACCCTCTGTAAAAGGTCATCAGCTAAAGAATGGGAAGAGGGAGAAAACACTACTTCTCCTTGACAATGCACCAACTCATCCGTCATGTGATATTTTAAACGAAAAAGACGAGTTCATAAAGGTAATATTTCTTCCACCTAACGTAACCTCCTTATTACAGCCCATGGATCAAGGCGTTATTGAGACTTTCAAACGATATTACAGGAAATAATTGTTGCGTAAGTTATTGTTAGAAAGAGAAGAGGATGGAGAAGAAAGTCTCTTAAGAAATCGTAAGAATATTGACTTGAAAGACGCGTCCTACATGATCAGCGCAGCGTGGAATAGTGTAAAAGAAGAGAATTTGAAGAAAGCCTGGAATAAAAGTTTGGACACAGAAGAAAATTCACAAGGTATGATCGAAAATGACGAACATAATGATATGCCCGAAATTCTCGGTATGCTAAAAGAAATAGATTGCCACGAATGTGATGAAGGCGTTCATGAATGTATGAACTCCGATGTAGCAGATCCGGAACACCAAATCATGCAGGACAGCGAGATTGTAAACGTCGTCACTTATAAAGATGACGCAGCCAGCATCTCATCAATCAGTGTTCCAGAAAGTGAAGATGAAAGTATACCAACAGCTTCTGTGGCGTTCACTTGTTTAGATACTGCCTTGCGATGGTTTGAAGCCCAAGATGAAAGTGACCAGTTTCAGATATCTGTAATGAAAAAAGTACGTGACTTAGCTGCTCGTAAGCGTGTAGGCTTGCTTAGACAGACCAAAATAAACGATTTTTTAAACGTTAATTTTGTATACCGTGTGTATTGTTCATGCAAAATGCGTATGTAATATGTATATATTTTTGTTTCATAAACTGTGCCACATGCTATATATTCCTACTGAAGTTGCCCTTGTGTGTTACTTTGTAATACTAAAAGAGATGCCTGTTTTTAAGAATAAATTTACTGTACAGTACTTCTTTTTGGCAAATAAACATGTACAGTTCGATTATCCGAACAAACCAGTTTTCCGAACACCCATGTCCCCCAATTACTTCGGATAATCGACGCTCTACTGTATCTGTCTGGAGCTTCCGATGAACACGATGATTTCTGTCTGTTGCTATAGTCTTCTGATTCCTTTAACCAACAAGCAGGTTTTGCCAACACAGGAAAAGTGTTCGAAGTGTACAGTTAGAAATTCTCAGGCAAATTGGTAAACTATACGAAAAGAGAAGTAATCTACTGTACAATATATATAGGGACCAAGAAGGAACGGTATGTATCGAAGACAGAGAACGATGTGTTCGGATTAAAAGCGGTGTAAGACAGAGAAGCAGCCATCCATCCCTGGAGTTCAGTTCATACATCAAAGAAACAATGAACCAAATAAAAGAAAGATTCAGCATTGGGATTAAAATTCGCGGATAAAGGATACCACTGACAAGGTTCGCTGATGGCATTACTATTCTCAGTGAAAATGGATATTATTTGCAGCAAGTGTTGAATGGGATGAACAGTCTAGTGAATACAGAATATGGATTTAAGGCATACTGAATAAAGACAAATGTACCTGATGTTATTCAGATTACCGAAAACCCGGATAATCCAGAAATATTCAACTTAACGGAAATTTCTCAATTTACAAACCTTTAATTCGGGCACTAACAAGAAACACTATATGAGCAGGTTGATGGTGTGGCCGTGGGTAACCCATTGAGTCCTACGATCGCCAACTTTTACATGGAAAAATTCGGACAATTAGCTCTGGAAAAGGTGAATAAGAAACCATGTCGATGGTATCGATACGTGGATGATACATTTGTGGTTTGGTCACATGGCAGAAAAGCTTTAGAGGAATTCTTTTGTTATTTAAATAGATTAAATCCTAAAATACATTTTACCATGGAAATGGAGAAAGACAATGCAATATCCTTCTTGGATGTCTTCGTTATGAGACGACTAATGGCAGCTTGAAACATAAAGTCTTTCTGAAGGTTACACATACCGATAGATACTTGCATAAGGATTCCAATTATCATCCACAACAGAAAAGAGGTGTAATTAAAAGTCTAATGGACAGAGCTAAAAGGATCTGGACGCCGAGTTAAAACATCTAACGCAGGCTTTGGGAAGAATGGATACTCTAGTAAGGAAACAAATAAGAGTTTTGCAACCGAATAACAGGAGGCCTAAGGACAACGATAGGACACAGCGATGGAAGAACACGGTTTCTCTACGGATCAAATCGGCAAGATTTTAAGGAAACATAACGTTCGACCGATTTTCAGATCAACCAAGAAAATAGGCCAAGCACTTCGTTCCGTTTAGGATAAACGTCCCACTCCCTCTGTCTGCAAGTGGTGTATACATCATTCCGTGCACATGTGGTAAGGTCTACATTTGAACTACAAAGACAAGTGTGAGTACACGGTTGAAGGAACGTAAGTCTTTGCCGACTAGGGAAAACAGACAAGTCAGCCGGGTGATCCCGTAGTGAAATTTTCGAAAACTGAAGTTTTATGTACTATGACGAACTATTATCCACGGCTGTATAGAGAAGCCATCGAAATATATAAACATGGGGATAATTTTAACAGAAAAGAAGAAACTATGAAACTCAGCTATATATGGACAGTGGCGCTACAGAATCAATGAGAAGTTTTTATCTTTGACGTACTATGATCGATAGTTATATTTTATCCTTGACAAGGTTGATCTCTGCTATCACATGAAATCCAGACCACGCCCACTTTCCACGGTATTTAGGCCGTTCTTCGACGTCCGACTCGTCAGTCGGCAACACTCAGCAGAACCAGGAGCACCTCCGAAGATGTCCAACGTAGCTTTGGACGAAACGTCAGGGATAGAAAAGTTCCGTGGACCACGGCCGTACAACACGAAGTAATTCTCGGCAGCTGAAACATCCGGTCGTGAAAGCCTTTATTGTATGACTATATCCTAACTTTTTCCCCTGTGGCTTCACCCGTGTACGCATTTGACCCATGTCATGAACATACCTCCTCCTCCCACATTCTGTGTTCACCTCTTCCCTCTGTTTGCCACATCTACCTCCCTCCGTCTGTCCACCCGATCCTCCCACCTCTATCTATCTATCTATCTATCTATCTCTCTATCTCTTCCTTCCCACACTCTCTCTCTTCATCTCCTCCTCCTCCTCCTCCTCCTCCTCCTCCTCCTCCTCCTCTCTCCGTCCATTTCCCCCACCCTGTCCCTCTGACAATACCTTACTCTCCCTCCCTGACTCGTTGCATCTCTACCTCCTCCTCCTCTTAGTTTTCCACCTGCCCACTATCTCTCTACACCTTCCACTTCCCTCATCCGTCTCGACCTTCCCCCCACTCTCTGTCCATATCCTCTTCTCCCTCACTACGCCCACACTCTCCTCTACCCATCTCAACCTGTACAGTTCAGCAAAGCAGGCCAGTACTACTCCCACAGCACACTAAACCCATTTATTTGCCCTTAAGGCTCAGGCCACGATGCAAAGGAGGTCGATAAAGTACCTGATACTACACAACACACCTGCCATGCGGGACATCCTACATGGCACAGTCAGTGGACCTAAGATTCACACGACCACAGGTTGGACGCCATTTGGACCAAGTTCCTTTCCAGTTTTGAGCTTGGAAATTGCAACAGCAGCTTCTTCTCGAGCAAACTGTATTACGAACATCTGATTTCGTACTTGTTATCTAGTTCACTTCTAATGTACATGTGTTGCAGTGTCTGTGTTAGCATCAGAAAGTGGGGCAGTGTGCTGACTCCCTCCATCCAACCATCATTGAGCCATCCTCTCACGAATTATGGACATGGCAGTAGGTCCCTTAACCTTTTCAATCAATAATTTAGATTGTCTTCCCCATATGCCATACTGCAGTTTCCTCTGTAGAAATTCCTCCCAGCATATTCTTTTAGTTTCCTCAGGCAATGTTTCGTAGCCGTATCAATTGCCCTGTATTCACGAAGCCTAGCAGTGCTCCCTAGTTGCCCTAAAGCTCGTTGATTAGCGCTTCATCTTGATCTTACCCTTCGCGTCAGCGTGGAAAGTTCTTGGATCAAGGGGACTGTAGCATGACTGTTGACCTTTTTACTAACAATGTAAATTCCTGCGCTCTTTGCCACAACTTCATACATAGAAGCCACGAGGCGGCACCATTGAGATCCCACACGGGTGTATTATCGACTATCTTAATTAATGGTCTCTGTTTCGTTAATTACCTTACACTTACGGTTATGGTTTAAGGGGCTCCGGAAAGGCTAAAAATCATGAAAAGTTCAATTTTTACTTTTTTGCGTTTTCTGAATCTGCAGACTATTACCTTTTAATAGATATATAATTTATTCAATCCCGAAGACTACAACTATTTTTAAATTTTTTTTTAAATGTGTTCTACATGGGCGTGACCCACTGTGGCGCTGTTAAACTGCTGTCAAACGGTGCGTCCGTGTTCATCAGGTACATTTTAGTGATGTGAGATAAAGTATGTGTTGTGGCTAACCTGTGATGGTTCAATATATATCGCTGGTGTGATTGTCGATTGTTTCATGTTTATTTACTCTGTCGTTATCTCGAAAATATTCGTAATTAATTCTGTTTCTTGAGTCTCTGTTTTGTTGAAGTATAATAATGAGTAAAAGTAAAGTTATTAGAAATCCTCTGAAGGTTTTTAAGAAAAGGAGAAATGTTGGAAAGCCAAAGGTATGTGTTATTATGGGAATGAAGATAGGTTCTAACATGGTACGAGCGATGCTTGCTTTAGACAAGGAACGCCTTCTGGCTGCAGACAGGGCTGTAAAGAGTCTAGAAATACAAGCAAGAGTAAACAGGAGGAGGAACAAGAGGAAGCTGGAGGAGGAGTTTGCAGAGGATGAAGATAATCCATCCTATGGACCTGGAATGCACTAAAAAGTCAATCCAATCTTTGTCGCTCGATTCCCAAAACTTTTATTTTCTCATACTAATTACATGTTTTCTAAGGATCTTCCAAACATATTTGTTTCAAACTTTCAGTAAACGTTACACAGTACCTTCTGCATAATTTAACACAGCCTTTTTCCATAAAACTGTATATTTTTGAATATATAAATAAAAAATTGCAAAAAAAGTGAATTTTCATTGCAATTGAAAAAATCATCTTTAATAACTGAATTAAAATTTTGTAAAATCCCTGTGTTAAGTTGTAGCCCATATTCCAATAAATAATCTGTAAAAAGTTCAACTTCCTACCTCAAATACTTTGTGAGGAAAGATGTAATTTATAAGCGTTATTTTAACATTGCAAGTATAGGGCGTTCCGGAGCCCCTTAACTGTTTTCTCGTGGTGGAATATTTCGAGTTAGATGTGATTCTGTTTTTAAACTTTTTATTCTGGCTTATACACATTTGTGTGTTTTACTTTGCCAGGCTTGGAGCTTTCCATTATTACTGTTTCCTCTTTATATGTGTATGGCTCTCATTCCGCGTATTGTGTGTCGGTACGCGTGTTGTGGTCAGATGCTCATTTTTGCCTTGTGAAGTAATTTTAATTAGTGACTGCGTGTACTGCGTTTTAACTATTAAATTTGCGACACTGGCTACTGGTGTACCCTAGCTCTAGTGCTCTCTGCTGGCCTCAGTTATTCGTGTAAATACCAGACGCATCCGTGTCGCCAGCAGTGCTTACTGTATACCTACATGTATGTGGGACGTTTGTAAAGTGCGTGCAAAAAAAAAAAAAACTTACCTGTTTGGGGTAAACCTTTTTTATTTTTCGACATAGTCTCCTTTTAGACTTACACACTTCGTCAACACCGTTCCAATTTGTTGATCCCTTCCGAATAATAGGAATTGTCCAAGTCTGCAAAATAGCTATTAGTTGCTCCAGTCACCTCCTCGTTCGAATAAAATCTTTGTCCCGCCAGCCATTTATTCAAATTGGGGAACAAATAATAGCCCGATGGAGCCAAGTCTGGAGAATAGGGGGGATGTGAAACGAGTTGGAATCCTCTTTCCATTAATTTTGCGACCACAACTGCTGAGGCGTGTGCTGGTGCATTGTCGTGATGGAAAAGGACTTTTTTGCGGTCCAATTGCCGGCGTTTTTCTTGCAGCTCGGCTTTCAGACAGTCCAATAACGATGAATAATATGCACCTGTAATAGTTTTACCCTTTTCCAGATAGTTCGATGAGAATTAATCCTTGCGAATCCCAAAAGACAGTCGCGATAACCTTTCCGGCCGAACGAATTGACTTCGCCTTTTATGGTGCAGATTCTCCCTTGGTAAGCCATTGTTTAGATTGTTCTTTGGTCTCAGGAGTATAGTAATGTATCCATTTTTCATCCGCGGTGACGCTTAAAGTCCTGCGGATTCTTCCTGAACAGCTGCAAACCATCCTTACAACACTTCACACGATTCCGTTTTTGGTCAGGCGTGAGCAATCGTGGAACCCATCTAGCGGATAGCTTTCTCATGTCCAAATTTTTATGCAAAATATTATGTACCCGTTCATTCGAGATGCCCATAACAACAGCAATCTCAGGCACCTTAACTCTTCTGTCATCCATCACGATATCATAGATTTTATAAATGATTTCATGAGTCGTAACCGCCACAGGGAGTCAGAACGTTCAGCATCATTTGTGCCCATATGGCCACTCCGAAAATTTTGAAACCACTTATAAACTGTTCTAATCGAAGGCGCAGAGTCACTATAATGTTTATCAAGCGTCTCTTTAGTCTCCTAAGGCGTTTTGCCTTTCATAAAATCCGTTTTTTGACAATCACTCGACTTCCGTTGATTCACACGAATGCCAAACAAAAAGAAATAGACCAATATGGCTGGAAGTTGGTGTGCGTTCTTTCCAAAGCGCTACTAACTAAACATGAGCCCGATACGCGCAGGTGGTGCCATCTCTCGGACTTTGCACGGACTTTTCAAACGCCCCTCATATAATTTGACGTTGATACTTACATCAGAATATTTTATGCTGTGTGTGGATGGTATGTATGGCTCTTAATCATATAAATACTTTTTATATTTCTTATGTCGCACCAGGCTTTTTGTAGTTTTAGCTTCAGCAAACTGTAATTAGTTGGTTACACCATTGTTTTTGTTTGTAACAGATCTGAAGATGGCAGTAGCCGAAACTGGTAACAGCGAAGTGTAAAAGCTGCCGAGAATTCTTCCGTGTTGTATGGCCGTGGTCCATGGAACTCTTCTGTCCCTGACGTTTCGTCCAAAGCTACGTTGTACATCTTCGGAGGTGCTCCTGGTTGTGCTGACTCTTGCCAACTGATGAGTCGGGCGTCTAAGAAGTACCGTGGAAAGTGGACGTAGTCTGGATTTCATGTGATAGCAGAGATATAAACCTTCTCAAGGATAAAATATAACTACCGATCATAGTACGTCAAAGATAAAGACTTGTCATCGATGCTGTAGCGCCACTGTCCATACATCGCTGAATTTCATAGCTTCTTCTTTCCTGTTAAAATTATCAAAAATGTCCAAATGTGTGTGAAATCTTATGGGACTTAACTGATAAGGTCATCAGTCCCTAAGCTTACACACTACTTAACCTAAAGTATCCTAAGGACAAATACACTCACCCATGCCCGAGGGAGGACTCGAACGTCTGCCAGGACCTTAAAATTATCCCCATGTTTATATATTTCGATGGCTTCTCTATATAGCCGTGGATAATAGTTCGTCATAGTACATAAAATTCAGTTTCCGAAAATTTCACTACGTGATCATCCGACGGAAGAGCATGTTCCACCTCGGCTGACTTGTCTGTTTTCCCTAGTCGGCAAAGACTTTTATGTTCCTTCAACAGTGTATTCACACTTCTCTATGTAGTTCCAGTGTAGACCCTACCACATGTTCACGGAATCTTGTATACACCAGTTACAGACAGAGGGGTACGTGTATCCTCAACGGAATGAAGTGCTTGGCCTATTTTCTTAGTTGGTCTGAAAATCGGTCGAACGTTAAGCTTCCTTAAAATCTTGCCGCTTTGATCCGTGGAGAAACCGTGTTCTTCCATCGCTGTGTCCTATCGTTGTCCTTAGGCCTGCTGTTACTGTGTCGTTCTTCGACGTCCAACTCGTCACTCGGCAAGACTCAGCAGAACCAGGAGCATCTCCGAAGATGTCCAATGTAGCTTTGGACGAAACGTCAGGGATAGAAGAGTTCCATGGACCGCGGCCATACAACCCGGAAGAATTCTCGACAGCTGAAACATCCGGTCGTGATCAAGACCGACCTGTAAAACTTTAGGTTTGGCTTTACCATGACTGTTATTGATGTTACATGAAACATCAAGTTTAGTGTTACCAGTCACTATTTAGAACAGTGACTGGTAACCGGAAACTTTTAGTTTCATGTACTGTAAAATAAACTCTTTGGAAGACTTCAGTTGGTAGGTGGGCACCCAACTCGCGCTGCCTCTCGATAATAATCGCTAACCCTATCGATTTTAGCCGCCGCCCTCTCCTTTCTTTTGTATCCCGCCTGGAAGGCGGAGCGTGGGTCTGCTCCTGAAAACAGAAGGGTAGGCAGAATGTAGGAAGCTAGGAGGAGCAGGTGAGGTAGAACACTTAGTGCTGCAACTAAAAGTGGCGTTACTTAACTTTGGCTGAGATGAGCAAGTATTATTGAAGTAACTGAAGTAACAAAGTCTGTAATGACTAGCCACCTATGAAGTAAAAGCTAAGTTGCTTGGTCGTCCGGTCGGAATCAAATGAGCTGAATCTGGAGCGGCGCTCGTAGAGCTAGACAGCGCTGGCTAGAGGCAACACCACCTAGACTACAGGCCTACGCGTACACTTGTGACGTCACATACTGATGGCCGGGTCTGTATAGGGACGCTCCTGTTACGCACTCTGCAGCTATACGAACTTCATGCTGAGACCGCATAGGGATTCTCGTGCTTTCGTCTTCTACGTGGCCTTATAATGAAAGTATGGAAATTTATATCATTGCGTAAAGTAACTGAACGAAACTGCCCTATGTTATTTCAACATGTAAAATTATTTTGACGATTTGCCTTAAATACGAGTTTCTAGGCTTGAATACAAACTGTAATTTTAAAGTCTTTTACCTCAGGAGCTACGTTTTCTTGCAGTAAAAAATCGGCAATATGCAACAACAAGCAGACGTTTTCGGTTTTAAATCAAGCAGCTGGAGCTCCTACAGAATTTGAGAATTTGTTTCCCCTGTTATTTTCGTAAATTTTCCTCTCCACTTGAAAATTTTCTGACCCCACACGAAACTCAGATCATTCGACTAAATGAAGCACCTCCTGACAATGTTTAATAAATAAAAAAAATCCGAAAAAACATTTTATTTCCCTGTTTCTCCAGAAATTCAGAACATTACACATGAAAAGATTGTTTCTCCTACATCCTTGACTGAAATTCGTGTGACAGAGTCCTGTTAATTTAATCTCAACGCACTTACCTCGAAATTCTGCTTTATATACTGCCTAATCTGTCGAACACTGAATTCATTAAAACAGTTTTTTAAGGTAGTTTACTCAAATTGAAATTATTTCCGAATAGCTGTATATGTAAAACTGAACAAAATCATTCTGTAGCTCATCCAAATAAAAGTACTGTAAACTCAATAATCTGGTAGGAATGATAAGGAATACTAAACATTTTCGAGCCACACTAATTAATATAACTATTCTGTGTGACAATAGTTGCAAATATGAGAGACATTTCACAGCCAGCTTCGTATTAACCTCGCAGCAATGGTCCAGAATTAAGAAGCAAATTATACTGGTACATGATAAATAACTGCTTTTAAAAACAATTGGCAAATGTGGTGCAATGGAAACAAATAACACGCTACAAATTTTTTGTCATTTACTTACCCTTGAATGATGCGTAGACACAAATTCCTGTCTGGGAATAGCTGCAATCTAGCGATTTCTTAACTTCACACATTTGGGAAATCGAAACGTCCAGTTTCATGCCTTTTTGGCATTTATGATTTCCCTGGCAAAAGGGAACGCTACACTTATATCCCATACGTCGAAGAACTGTAGGCGAATACTGTTTGAAATCTATATCAGTTTCGTGTGGCACACACTTTCAACACAACATACACGTCAACAGGACTGCCGACTAAAGATAAGATGGCCAACAGTTCGTGACGTCACGTGCCAATATGGCCGCTGTGCGTAGGCCTTGTATCTAGAAGGATTTGCTAGAAGGCGCTGTCGGTGTCGTAGTGCCAACCTAAGAACTTTTACCTGCGCCGTGGCATCGTAGCTATCGATATCACACTTTCTAAGTGCCGCCCTCTTGATTTTAAGTACAACCCTCTCGATTCGACAGGGCGCCGTCCCAATAGTAAATGCCGTTCCCTCCCTGGCGATTCTAAACACTCTCCCCTAGTGAGTCTAGTCAAACAAACTCGTCAGCCTACACACACTCCCGTTGTAGACCAAACACACTCCTTTCTTGGTAAACATTTTTTTGGAATACAGTGATCAATAGATTATTATATTTTGACTAAAGTTCAGTCTTGATCACACCATTTATGTTTCAATGATATAGGTAACCGGTTTCGGCTATTTTTACATAACCATCATCAGACCCATGGCTCCCTTAGGATGGCAGGCGGAGCTCTCCTCAGCTGCTACGAAGTTAATTCATCAGTTAACTTCGTAGCAGCTGAGGAGAGCTCCGCCTACCATCCTAAGGGAGCCATGGGTCTGATGATGGTTATGTAAAAATAGCCGAAACCGGTTACCTATATCATTAAAGCATAAAGGTGTGATCAATACTGAACTTTAGTCAAAATATAAACTAATGTTACTTAAAATCCGTCTTGACTGGAAAAAAATTTTTTTTTCTTATTCATATGACCGGTTTCGGTTCATTCAGAACCATCTTCAGATCTGATATTTCAATTACAGGAGTAACCCGTCCAAATCCAGCAACTTTCACATGCTACGTCACATAAAATTGCAACCAAACACGCAACCAATTTTATGTGACGTAGCATGTGAAAGTTGCTGGATTTGGTTGCAATTTTATGTGACGTAGCATGTGAAAGTTGCTGGATTTGGACGGGTTACTCCTGTAACTGAAATATCAGATCTGAAGATGGTTCTGAATGAACCGAAACCGGTCATATGAATAATAAAAAAAAATTTTTTTTGGAATCAAGACGGATTTTAAGTAACATTATAAAATCACTGATTGCTGTTATCCCATAAGACATTATGTCTGTTTTTGCAAAAAATATAAACTCACTCCTCTCGTAAGTGTAAGCGCACTACCCCTGTGAGGGGAGAGAGAGACAGAGAGAGAGAGAGAGAGAGAGAGAGAGAGAGAGAGAGAGAGAAGGGGGTTCGAGAGCCCATCCTCGGCTGCCGATGCTAAACATCGTCCCCAACTGACAGTAATCACCCTCCCCTGACGAGTCTGAACACTCTCCCGCCGCTAGTTTAGAGGATGAAACTGGACCAGCAGCAGGTGCGGTCGGCGTCACGCAGTGTGGTGGGGGGCGCTGTTGCAGACTGCGAGTCGCTGATCCGCAAGATGCTGGTGCTGGACCCGTGCCGGCGGTACACGGTGGAGCAGATCAAGCGCCACCGCTGGATGAGCGCCGAGGCGCCCCGGCTGCTGCCCAGCGGAGCGGGCGGCACCTCCTCCGAGCCCAACGAGCAGATCCTGCGCCTCATGCAGAGCCTCGGCATCGACGGCAACAAGACCCGGGAGGTGAGCGCTGCAGTGCCGGCTGGCTAGCCGAGCGGTTCTAGGCGCTTCAGTCCGGAACCGCGTGGCCGCTACGGTCGCAGGTTCGAATCCTGCCTCGGGCACGGATGTGGGTGTTGTCCTTAGGTTAGTTAGGTTTAAGTAGTTAAGTTCTAGGGGACTGATGACCTCAGATGTTAAGTCCCCTAGTGCTCAGAGCCATACCGACCGGTTATATTGCCGGCCGGAGTGGCCGTGCGGTTATAGGCGCTTCAGTCCGGAACCGCGTGGCCGCTACGGTCGCAGGTTCGAATCCTGCCTCGGGCACGGATGTGGGTGTTGTCCTTAGGTTAGTTAGGTTTAAGTGGTTAAGTTCTAGGGGACTGATGACCTCAGATGTTAAGTCCCCTAGTGCTCAGAGCCATACCGACCGGTTATATTGCCGGCCGGAGTGGCCGTGCGGTTATAGGCGCTTCAGTCCGGAACCGCGTGGCCGCTACGGTCGCAGGTTCGAATCCTGCCTCGGGCACGGATGTGTGTGTTGTCGTTAGGTTAGTTAGGTTTAAGTGGTTAAGTTCTAGGGGACTGATGACCTCAGATGTTAAGTCCCCTAGTGCTCAGAGCCATACCGACCGGTTATATTGCCGGCCGGAGTGGCCGTGCGGTTATAGGCGCTTCAGTCCGGAACCGCGTGGCCGCTACGGTCGCAGGTTCGAATCCTGCCTCGGGCACGGATGTGTGTGTTGTCGTTAGGTTAGTTAGGTTTAAGTGGTTAAGTTCTAGGGGACTGATGACCTCAGATGTTAAGTCCCCTAGTGCTCAGAGCCATACCGACCGGTTATATTGCCGGTCCGGAGTGGCCGTGCGGTTATAGGCGCTTCAGTCCGGAACCGCGCGGCCGCTACGGTCGCAGGTTCGAATCCTGCCTCGGGCACGGATGTGGGTGGTGTCCTTAGGTTAGTTAGGTTTAAGTAGTTAAGTTCTAGGGGACTGATGACCACAGTGTCCCCTAGTGCTCAGAGCCATACCGACCGATTATTGCCTGTCAGTACGGCAGTTACTACCCGTGCGTGCACTGTCTGAGACTGCGTTTGTAACCAAAATCTGTTTTTGTCGAAGTGCATCTGTGAACTGTTACCTCGTGCTTGAGACTGAACTAGCACTGTTGATATTGTAAAAAATATCGGGCATATTTAAAAAAAAAATTATCATTGCTAGCTATCAGGTATATCGGGAAAGGGAACGATATATTGACGGAAAAACATAGATGAAGTCAACTACAAAAACATCGATATTTCAAAAAACATTATCGATTTCCAATATACGAGAAAAGAAACCATACACTAAGTGATCAAAAGTATCCGCACACCTGGCTGAAAATGAATTACAAGTTCGTGGCGCCCTACATCGGTAATGCTAGAATTCAGTATGCTGTTGGCCCACCCTTAGCCTTCATGACTGCTTCCACTCTCGCAGGCATACGTTCAGCCAGGTGCTGGAACGTTTCTTCGGGAATGGCAGCTCATTCTTCACAGAGTGCTGCACTGAGGAGAGGTAACGATGTCGGTTGGTAAGGCCTGCCACGAAGTCGGCGAACGAAAACATCCCAAAGATGTTCTGTAGGATTTAGGTCAGAGCTCTGTGCAGACCACTCCATTACCGGGACGTTATTGTTGTGTAACCACTCCGCCACAGGCCGTGCATTATGAACAGGTGCTCAATCGTGTTGAAAGATGCAATCGCCATCCCCGAATTGCTCTTCAACAGTGGGAAGCAAGAAGGCGCTTAAAACATCAATGTATGCCTGCCCCCGAATTTTACCATTGGCACTACACACGCTGGCAGATGGCTTACACCGAGCATTCGCCATACGCCCACCCAGCCATCGCATCGCCACTTTCTGTGCCGTAATTCATCACTCCACAAAACGTTTTTCCACTGTTCAATCGTCCAATGTTTACGCTCCTTACACCAAGCGAGGCATCGTTGCGTATTTACCAGCGTGACGCGAGGCTTATGAGCAGCTACTTGACCATGAAATCCAAGTTTTCTCACCTTCCGTCTGCCGGCCGGAGTGGCCGTGCGGTTCTAGGCGCTACAGTCTGGAGCCGAGCGACCGCTATGGTCGCAGGTTCGAATCCTGCCTCGGGCGTGGATGTGTGTGATGTCCTTAGGTTAGTTAGGTTTAATTAGTTCCAAGTTCTAGGCGACTGATTACCTCAGAAGTTAAGTCGCGTAGTGCTCAGAGCCATTTGAACCATTTGAATCACCTTCCGTCTAACTATCGTACTACTTGCAGTGGATCATGATGCAGTTTGGAATTCCTGCGTGACGGTCTGGATAGATGTCTGTCTATTCCACATTACGACGCTCTTCAAGTATCGCCGGTCTCTGTCAGTCAACAGACGTAGAGGCCTGTACGCTTTTGTGCTGTACATGTCACTTCACGTTTCCACTTCAGTATCACATCGGAAACAAAGGACCTAGTTATTTTTAGAAGTGTGCAAATCTCGCGTACAGACGTATGACGCAAGTGACATCTTCTTCTCTCTCACGGTGTCTGATGACTTCTGAGGTCGCTGATATGGAGTACCTGGCAGTAGATGGCAGCTCAATGCTCGTACGATGAAAAACGTATTTTTTGGCGATGTCTGGATACTTTTGATCACATAGTTTATATGAACAGTACAAATGACGATGTACCTATGTATAAAAATATCGGCTGTGTTTGTGCATGTGAATGTACTGCCAGTTTTAGGGCTGTTTATTTAAGGTTTTATTATTAGATATTCTGTACATCAACAGGCTAGCTGCCTGTTTATCCCCGTTAGAGAAAGAGATGAAAGGAAAACCAATCACGTTCACGCTTGGCGATAACAACTTTGCTAGCATGGTAGCATCTACATATACATCCATACTCCGCAAGCCACCTGACGGTGTGTGGCGGAGGGTGCCTTGAGTACCTCTATCGGTTCTCCCTTATATTCCAGTCTCGTATTGTTCGTGGAAAGAAGGATTGTCGGTATGCCTCTGTGTGGGCTCTAATCTCTCTGATTTTATCCTCATGGTCTCTTCGCGAGATATACGTAGGAGGGAGCAATATACTGCTTGACTCTTCGGTGAAGGTATGTTCTCGAAACTTTGACAAAAGCCCGTACCGAGCTACTGAGCGTCTCTCCTGCAGAGTCTTCCACTGGAGTTTATCTATCATCCCCGTAACGCTCTCGCGATTACTAGATGATCCTGTAACGAAGCGCGCTGCTCTCCGTTGGATCTTCTCTATATCTTCTATCAACCCTATCTGGTACGGATCCCACACTGCTGAGCAGTATTCAAGCAGTGGGCGGACAAGCGTACTGTAACCTACTTCCTTTGTTTTCGGATTGCATTTCCTTAGGATTCTTCCAATGAATCTCAGTGTGGCATCTGCTTTACCGACGATCAACATTATATGATCATTCCATTTTAAATCACTCCTAATGCGTACTCCCAGATAATTTATGGTATTAACTGCTTCCAGTTGCTGACCTGCTATTTTGTAGCTAAATGATTAAGGATGTATCTTTCTGTGTATTCGCAGCACCTTACACTTGTCTACATTGAGATTGAATTGCCATTCCCTGCACCATACGTCAATTCGCTGCAGATCCTCCTGCATTTCAGTACAATTTTCCATTGTTACAACCTCTCGATACACCACAGCATCATCTGCAAAAAGCCTCAGTGTACTTCCGATGTCATCCACCAGGTCATATATGTACACTCCTGGAAATTGAAATAAGAACACCGTGAATTCATTGTCCCAGGAAGGGGAAACTTTATTGACACATTCCTGGGGTCAGATACATCACATGATCACACTGACAGAACCACAGGCACATAGACACAGGCAACAGAGCACGCGCAATTTCGGCACTAGTACAGTGTATATCCACCTTTCGCAGCAATGCAGGCTGCTATTCTCCCATGGAGACGATCGTAGAGATGCTGGATGTAGTCCTGTGGAACGGCTTGCCATGCCATTTCCACCTGGCGCCTCAGTTGGACCAGCGTTCGTGCTGGACGTGCAGACCGCGTGAGACGACGCTTCATCCAGTCCCAAACATGCTCAATGGGGGACAGATCCGGAGATCTTGCTGGCCAGGGTAGTTGACTTACACCTTCTAGAGCACGTTGGGTGGCACGGGATACATGCGGACGTGCATTGTCCTGTTGGAACAGCAAGTTCCCTTGCCGGTCTAGGAATGGTAGAACGATGGGTTCGATGACGGTTTGGATGTACCGTGCACTATTCAGTGTCCCCTCGACGATCACCAGTGGTGTACGGCCAGTGTAGGAGATCGCTCCCCACACCATGATGCCGGGTGTTGGCCCTGTGTGCCTCGGTCGTATGCAGTCCTGATTGTGGCGCTCACCTGCACGGCGCCAAACACGCATACGAACATCATTGGCACCAAGGCAGAAGCGACTCTCATCGCTGAAGACGACACGTCTCCATTCGTCCCTCCATTCACGCCTTTCGCGACACCACTGGAGGCGGGCTGCACGATGTTGGGGCGTGAGCGGAAGACGGCCTAACGGTGTGCGGGACCGTAGCCCAGCTTCATGGAGACGGTTGCGAATGGTCCTCGCCGATACCCCAGGAGCAACAGTGTCCCTAATTTGCTGGGAAGTGGCGGTGCGGTCCCCTACGGCGCTGCGTAGGATCCTACGGTCTTAGCGTGCATCCGTGCGTCGCTGCGGTCCGGTCCCAGGTCGACGGGCACGTGCACCTTCCGCCGACCACTGGCGACAACATCGATGTACTGTGGAGACCTCACGCCCCACGTGTTGAGCAATTCGGCGGTACGTCCACCCGGCCTCCCGCATGCCCACTATACGCCCTCGCTCAAAGTCCGTCAACTGCACATACGGTTCACGTCCACGCTGTCGCGGCATGCTACCAGTGTTAAAGACTGCGATGGAGCTCCGTATGCCACGGCAAACTGGCTGACACTGACGGCGGCGGTGCACAAATGCTGCGCAGCTAGCGCCATTCGACGGCCAACACCGCGGTTCCTGGTGTGTCCGCTGTGTCGTGCGTGTGATCATTGCTTGTACAGCCCTCTCGCAGTGTCCGGAGCAAGTATGGTGGGTCTGACACACCGGTGTCAATGTGTTCTTTTTTCCATTTCCAGGAGTGTATATTGTGAATAGCAACGGTCCTATGACACTCCCCTGCGGCACACCTGAAATCACTCTTACTTCGGAAGACTTCTCTCCATTGAGAATGACATGCTGCGTCCTGTTATCTAGGAACTCCTCAGTCCAATCACACAATTGGTCTGATAGTCCATATGCTCTTACTTTGTTCATTAAACGACTGTGGGGAACCGTATCGAACGCCTTGCGGAAGTCAAGAAACACGGCATCTACCTGTGAACCCGTGTCTATGGCCCTCTGAGTCTCGTGGACGAATAGATCGAGCTGGGTTTCACATGACCGTCTTTTTCGAAACCCATGCATCATGTAAGTGGCTCAACAAAAGGTGTCCGTTGGTTCCGTCGTTCGGTTTCGTCACATATTGGATACGTCCGGAACACTTTATGCCGACTTCCCTCTTTATTTTCATTTCTGCAGACGCCAGCGACCTGGCAGCCGTAATGTGAAAATTGCATGATGAAGCGAAAGGTTGCAGTTTCTGTTAGTAGCGCCGAGCGCCGATTACGTCAGCATTTCCCCCTCAGACATCTTGGCCCACCGCATGGACCAATCTTGTAATTTCGATTTTTGTTCAACGTTTTCAGCAACTGCTTTTGAAGAATGCCGATGTGAAGAAATAGCACAATAGTGGCGTTAAAAACTGTTTTTTTAAATGCAATTGGTGCGCTTTTTCTTCACATCGGAAATCTTGTTATTCCGTTCTCACTGCCATCAGCCAGTGCAATTGGAATTCTTCTTTGTGCCACCTATACATGCTTCAGACGGTCGAAGAGAGATATTGGACGTAATGAAACCTTCACGCAGTCAAAATACAATTATGTTCTACTACAATTTCAAAAGGTTTCAAATATTTGCTCGATGTTGTCATTTCGATGTAGATATATCTAGAAAAGTAATATCGCTGATATTTAATAACACATTTTGGAAATAATATCGATATTTATCTGCAGCCCTATATTAAACATGCCCTGGACTCACTAACACAAACATACTCTCACTGAAGGCTTTTCTCAATCCTAGTTTGACTGTGTTTTAGGATTGGGCTTTGGGTGTGTCAGTTAGGTCCGGTTTGGACCTCGGATTTGTGTTTGGGTTGTGCTCTGGGTTTTTGTTTGGGTGGGCTCCGGTTTCAGCGGGGTTTGGGTTGAGTGGTACTCTTTGTGAGCCTGAGACAGACACCTACATCCACATGCTGCAGAGAAGGTTCACCAGAACACGCTGTGACTTTGTAACAACAATTTCCAGAGGGTGGACAGTGGCACTCACAGTGACAGCGGAAACAGTGAAACAGAAGACGAACAGGAGGAGGAAGAAGAGATGTAATAGTAAATAAGAATAGGGTGCTGGCGATCCAGCCAAGGAAGCACCAAGTGCTGTACACGGAAGAGCAGCTAAATTCAATACATAGGACGAGGAATACTATTTCTTTACAACTAACCAAACTTTTTTGTTCAAATGGCTCTGAGCACTATGGGACTCAACATCTGAGGTCATCAGTTCCCTAGAACTTAGAACTACTTAAACCTAACTAACCTAAGGACATCACACACATCCATGCCCGAGGCAGGATTCGAACCTGCTACCGTAGTGGTCGCGCGGTTTCAGAATGAAGCGCCTAGAACTTTTTTGTAATTACCAATTACATTCGCCAACAATCATGTAATTGAGATGTTTCGTTTTATTTTGATTACCAGTTTCGGCATTCCACATGCAATCCTCAGGCCCCATATGCATATCCCAAAATAAACGATACTGCGTGATGACTGGGTGTTGTGTGATGTCCTTAGGTTGGTTAGGTTTAAGTAGTTCTAAGTTCTAGGGGACCGATGACCATAGATGTTAAGTCCCATAGTGCTCTGAACCATTTTTAACCAAACGATACTGTCATACAGTGTCATATATTCCTTGATGTCGTGAATTCAGTACCATATCCCAAGGGATTCATTCGAAGACTTGATTGCGACTGCTATGGCACTATCTGAAAATATCGTTTGTTTTTTAGATATGGGTATGGGGCCTGAAGATAGCATAGTGGAATGCACGAAACTGCTAGTCAAAATAAAATAAAAGCAACATCTCAATTGCACGGCTGGTGGAGAATTTCATTACTTGACCAGCCAATGTGCGCATGTTTGTGAAGGACCAGCAGAGACGGAAACTTTTTTGTTGTGACTGCCGGACGACAGCTCGAAGAAACCATTTCGAGATATTCACCACCAGCCACCATCGGTGAGGGTACTAACAAATTTCTCCACTGTCCTATCATCTTTTTATATCCTTCGTAAAACAACAAAATTTTATTTACGTTTCAGCTTTAAATTATTGTTAATTTAAAAAGTATTATTCTTGTAAAATGTGGATAAAAACAAAAGGAAAGAAAAGTACAAAAAAGATGAAAAATAAAAACTGTGAGATGTACGACCTGTTTTATAACTTCAGGTAACAGGTCTGCGGCAATAAGTAAATAAATTAACTCTGGGTTGAGTTTGTGCTCTGGATTCAGATTTGGCTGTGGGTTTGTTTGGTTGATTTGGGATAGGAGGCCAAACGACCAAGTCATCGGTCCCATCAGATTAGGGAGGGATGGGGAAGGAAGTGGACCGTGCCCTTTCAAAGCAACCATCCCAGCGTTTGCCCGAAGCGATTTAGGGAAATCACGTGAAACCTAAATCTACATCTACATTTATATTCCGCAAGCCACCCAACGCTGTGTGCCGCAGGGCACTTTACGTGCCACTGTCATTACCTCCCTTTCCTGTTCCAGTCGCGTATGGTTCGCGGGAAGAACGACTGCCGGAAAGCCTCCGTGCGCGCTCGTATCTCTCTAATTTTACACTCGTGATCTCCTCGGGAGGTATAAGTAGGGGGAAGCTTTTGTGTTAGCAGAAGAGCCAACACCGTGTTACGAGTGGAGGCCGAAATGCACGCGTTTTAGCTCACGCAGGCTGGCGTGAGGAGGGAAGAACTATACTGACGTGAGGTCTGAAACATGACAAGGAATCAGTATTCAGAAAGCGGACGTAATTAGTTCGATACTTTATTTTAATCCATTGATGATGAACGTCGCTCTTGACGGTACATGATTCACAATATTATGTGTTCAGAATACATTCTTGAAGATAGTAATTGTAGTAACTGAATATGGCGCCTTGCTAGGTCGTAGTAAATGGCGTAGCTGAAGGCTATGCTAAACTGTCGTCTCTGCAAATGAGCGTATGTAGGCAGTGAACCGTCGCTAGCAAAGTCGGCTGTACAACTGGGGCGAGTGCTGGGGAGTCTCTCTAGACTAGACCTACCGTGTGGCGGCGCTCGGTCTGCAATCACTGATAGTGGCGACACGCGGGTCCGACGTATACTAACGGACCGCGGCCAATTTAAAGGCTGCCACCTAGCAAGTGTGGTGTCTCGCGGTGACACCACAATTATCACATCCACAAGAAAACCTAAATCGGGCAAGGTAGAGGAATCTTTTTACCCATTCGCCAAGTGTACAAGTTAGGTGGGTCGACAACATATTCCTGTCATGTGACGCACATGCCGTCACCAGTGTCGTATAGAATATATCGGATGCGTTTCCCTGTGGTGGAATCGGTTGACCTATGGCATTGCGATCAAATGTTTTCGGTTCCCATTGGAGAGGCACGTCCTTTCGTCTACTAATCGCACGGTTTTGCGGTGCGGTCGCAAAACACAGACACTAAACTTATTACAGTGAACAGAGACGTCAGTGAACGAAAAGACAGATCATAACTTTGCGAAAATAAAGAAAGTAAACTTTTCACTCGAGGGACGACTTGAACCAAGGACCTCCCGTTTCGCAGCTGCTCACGCTAACCACGGGACCACGGCGCTCCTGAGCTCACATTCTCATTGATGTTGCCTATCTTGACCATGGACTACTCACTTTGTATATTTTGCTTATTTTTTTCATAGCTCCACACAACTTCTTCCTGTTTTCTCGATTGATCTGTGTTCATTTTTTCAAGGCCTATCCACTGTGCCAACTTATGACTAAATCTGAGGGGGGTGCGATGGGGAGGTTCCCTTGTAAGGACTCTACCAATGAATCTCAACCTGGCACCCGCCTTACAACAATCAGGATGGATGGGCGGGGGTTCGAACCGTGACCCTCTCGAATGCGAGTCAAGTGTGCTGACCACTGCGGCTGTGGCTCTGTGTCCGGGTGGTGTGTTCTGAGACGCGCTGTGTGTGTTTTTGGCAGTCTCTGCGCAGCGGCAGCTACGACCATCACGCGGCCATCTACCTGCTGCTGCTGGAGCGCCTCCGCCAGCACCGGTCGTCGCTGCCGCCGCTGGCCGCGCAGCAGCCGGAGCCGGGCGCGCTGCCGCCCGTCACGGCCGCCCCCGCCGCCGCCCCCGCGGCCGCCCCCGAGCGCCGCCGGCCGTCCGGCGTGGCGGAGCAGGCGGTGCGCAAGCTGGCGTCGGCCGCCGCGGCAGCGGGCGCCGGCGTGGGCGTAGACGCCGCGCGCCGCGCCAGCCTCGACCACCGGCACGACATACTGCACGACCTCGCCGCCGCCAGGTGCGTACTGCGTGCGTGTGTAAGCGCTGAGCGCGTGCTTCACTTGTAATGTTACTTATAATCAGTCTTGATTGCAAAATTTTTTATTCATATGACCGGTTTCGGTTCATTCAGAACCATCTTCAGATATGATATTTCAATTACAGCAGTAACCCGTCCAAATCCAGCTGGATTTGGACGGGTTACTGCTGTAATTGAAATATCAGATCTGAAGATAGTTCTGAATGAACCGAAACCGGTCATATGAATAAAAAATTTTGCAGTCAAGACTGATTATAAGTAACATTATAAAATCACTGATTGCTGTTATCCCAATCAGACATTATGTCTGTTTTTACAAATGCTACACTTGTGTTCAGAGAGAGAAAAAAAAAACACACACACACACACACACACACAGAACGCTTCGAGCGACTACATATTCACAGGGCCTGTACGTCAGTATCTTCTTCAGTAGCGCTACAGCCCTTGGTGAGCCTTGGCTTCTTCAACAATCTTCCTCCACACTTCTCGGTTATTTGCTGCTCTTTTCCACCCCCGGGCTCCCGTATTGGTGATATCCATTATTACCTCGTCGATCCATCTTCTAGGTCTCCCTTTTCGCCTAACTGAATTGTTCATACCTTTCATCACTAGCTTTGGAATTCTATCCTCTGCCAATCTCTCCAAGTGTCCTAGCCGTCGTATTCGCTGTGATTTCACAAATTATGTCCCTGCCTTGTATTAACTCTTGTAATTCTGCATTATAGCGTATTCTCCAGCCTACTTCCTCCCTTATTGGCCCATAAATTTTGCGTAGTATTTTCCGCTCAATGCTTCTTAGTGCATTTTTATCGTGTTCAGTCAACGTCCATACCTCTGAGCCGTATGTGATAACTGGGCGGACTAGGGAATTATACAGGGTGTTACAAAATGGTACGGCCAAACTTTCAGGAAACATTCCTCACACACAAATAAAGAAAAGATGTTATGTAGACATGTGTCCGGAAACGCTTACTTTCCATGTTAGAGCTCATTTTATTACTTCTCTTCAAATCACATTAATCATGGAATGGAAACACACAGCAACAGAACGTACCAGCGTGATTTCAAATACTTTGTTACAGGAAATGATCAAAATGTCCTCCGTTAGCGAGGATACATGCATCCACCCTCCGTCACATGCAATCCCTGATGCGCTGATGCAGCCCTGGAGAATGGCGTTTTGTATCACAGCCGTACACAATACGAGCACGAAGAGTCTCTACATTTGGTACCGGGGTTGCGTAGACAAGAGATTTCAAATCCCCCATAAATTAAAGTCAAGAGGGTTGAGGTCAGGAGAGCGTGGAGGCCATGGAATTGGTCCGCCTCTACCAATCCATCGGTCACCGAATCTGTTGTTGAGAAGCGTACGAACACTTCGACTGAAATGTGCAGGAGCTCCATCGTGCATGAACCACATGTTGTGTCGTACTTGTAAAGGCACATGTTCTAGCAGCGCAGGTAGCGTATCCCGTATGAAATCATGATAACGTGCTCCATTGAGCGTAGGTGGAAGAACATGGGGCCCAATCAAGACATCACCAACAATGCCTGCCCAAACGTTCACACAGAAAATCTGAGTTGATGACGTGATTGCACAATTGCGTGCGGATTCTCGTCATCTCACACATGTTGAATGTGAAAATTTACAATTTGATCACGTTGGAATGAAGCCTCATCCGTAAAGAGAACGTTTGCACTGAAATGAGGATTGACACATTGTTGGGTGAACCATTCGCAAAAGTGTACCCGTGGAGGCCAATCATCTGCTGATAGTGCCTGCCCACGCTGTACATGGTACGGAAATAACTGGTTCTCCCGTAGCACTCTCCATACAGTGACGTGATCAACGTTACCTTGTACAGCAGCAACTTCTCTGACGCTGACATTAGGGTTATCGTCAACTGCACGAATTATTGCCTCGTGCATTGCAGATGTCCTCGTCGTTCTAGGTCTTCCCCAGTCGCGAGTCATAGGCTGGAATGTTCCGTGTTCCCTAAGACGCTGATCAATTACTTCGAACGTCTTCCTGTCGGGACACCTTCGTTCTGGAAATCTGTCTCGATACAAACGTGCCGCGCCACGGCTATTGCCCCGTGCTAATCCGTACATCAAATGGGCATTTGCCAACTCCGCATTTGTAAACATTGCACTGACTGCAAAACCACGTTCGTGATGTACACTAACCTGTTGATGCTTCGTACTGATGTGCTTGATGCTAGTACTGTAGAGCAGTGAGTCGCATGTCAACACAAGCACCGAAGTCAACATTACCTTCCTTCAATTGGGCCATCTGGTGGTGAATCGAGGAAGTACAGTACATACTGACGAAACTAAAATGAGCTCTAACATGGAAATTAAGCTTTTCCGGACACATGTCCACATAACATCTTTTCTTTATTTGTGTGTGAGGAATGTTTCCTGAAAGTTTGGCCGTACCTTTTTGTAACACCCTGTATGTTAGCAGTTTAGTTTTTCTTGTAACAAGGCTATTTTTGAGAAGCTGCATATTTGCAAAGTAAGCTCTGTTTCCTGCTTGTATTCTTTCCCTTGTAGCCTTTCCAATACTGTTATCATTTGTTAATAGGGCTCCCAAGTTGTTAAAAGAGGACACTCCACTGAAGCATTTCCCATTGATGATTAGGTTTTTAGGGGTTCTTCTGACCTCGGATTGTAACATTACCATATATTTTGTTTGATTTTTCATTTACTATGAGGCCAATTTTTAAGGCTTCTGTTTCCATTACCCTGTATGTTTCTAGGAGTGTATTGGTATTTCTTCCTACTATAGCAATGTCATCAGCGTATGCACATATCTGGCTAGTTTTCATAAATATGGTGCCTCTTTTTTTTTATTTACGACACTATGCAGGGCTATATTGAATAGGACAATGGAGAGACTATCCCCTTGCTTTACACCTTTATTAAAGTTAAAGCTTTGACTTGTTCTGCTAAGTACCTTTATTTTGCTCTTGTCTCTGTCATTGTCATTCTGATTAGTCGTATTAATTTAGCACATGTACCAACTTCTTTCAGTACTCTGTATAGTTCTTGCTGATTTATGCTGTCAAAGGCTTGTTTGAAATCGATGAATAGGAAATGCAGATCTATATCATATTCATAGAACTTTTCCATCATTTGTCATCACAAATATTTGATCAGTTGTTCCTCTGCTTGGTCGAAAGCCACACTGATATTCCCCCAGAATGCCTTCTGCACACTTCTGTATCCTTTCATTTAATATACTTGTGAAGATCCTATAAGCTGTACTTAGCAGTGTTACACCTCTATACTTTTCTCATGCTGTTCTGTCCCCTTTCTTATTAATGGGGACTATTGTTCCAATTTTCCAATTATCTGGCATAGTTTGTTTCCCATATATCTGATATTGTGTGCTGTTCCTTTGTTACAGCCTCACCACCAGTTTTTATTAATTCAGCAATTATGCTGTCTTCCCCAGGGGCTCGATTGTTTTCTGACTTGTGCACAGCCTCTTGCAGTGTTGGCTTTCTTGTCTCATTGGTTTCATTGTCTACTTCCAGCTCCAATCTTCCCTCTTGTGCAGCTGTTCCTTCATCTTCTAGGCTGGTGCTTAGTGTATCTTTGAAATACTCTGCCCATCTTCCCACTATCTGTTCTTCCTCCCTTATCATTTTCCCATCTTTACTGGAACAGGCCATTGTTTTTGGTTGGAATCTATTCATTTTGCCTAGGGCATGATAGAACTTTCTTATTTCACTCTGTTCCTTTACTACTTCTAGTTCTTGAAATTTCTTCTTTTTCCACTCTCTTTTCTTTCTCTTGCACAGTCTGTTAGCTCTTCTCCTTAATTCTCTATATTGTCCCACATTATTTCTGGTTTCTCTCTGTAGCACTTTTGTTCTTGCCCTGTTCTTTTCCTCTATTGCTGACCTGCAATCTTCATCAAACCATGTACGTCAGTATGTTCTGAACAAATTACGAGGGCCACTCCAAAAGAAATGCACACTATTTTTTTTAATCCATCTTTTATTCTACATGTTTGAAAGTTTTACAGTGTGTAGATAAATCCTTTAGGAACAATATTTTCATTTCTCCACATAATTTCCATCCCTCTCAACTGCCTTACACCATCTTGGAACCAGCCCCTGTATACCCACATGGTAAAATTCAGGACCAACTTGTTGGAGCCACTGTTTGGCAGCGTGCACAAGGGAGTCATGATTTTCAAACCTTGTCCCACGAAGAGTCTTTCAGTTTCCCAAAGAGGTGATAGTCACATGGAGCCAGGTCAGGACTGTAAGGCGGTGGTTCAGTGTTGTCCATCCGAGTTTCGTGATCGCTTCCACGGTTTTTTTAATTACATGTCGCCGTGCATTGTCGCGCAACAGCAAAACAACCTGCTTTTGCCGACTTGGTCGAACACGACTCAGTCAAGCTTGAAGTTTCTTCAGTGTCGTCACATATGCATCAGAATTTATGGTGGTTCCACTTGGCATGATGTCCACAAGCAAGAGTCCTTCGGAATCGAAAAACACCGTAGCCATAACTTTTCCAGCAGAAGGTGTGGTTTTGAATTTTTTTCGTGGGTGAATTTGCATGATGCCACTCCATTGATTGCCTCTTTGTCTCTGGTGAAAAATAATGGAGCCATGTTTCATCACCTGTCACAATTCTTCCAAGAAATTCATCTCCACCATTCTCGTACTGTTCCAAACGTTCGCTACATACCGTTTTTCTTGTTTCTTTGTGAGTCACTGTCAACATCCTGGGAACCCACCTGGCACAGACCTTTTTTAACGCCAACACTTATTCCTTCCCCTATCCCGACGTAGCGTGACAATTCGTTCACTGTGATGAGTCTATCAGCAGTCACCAATTTGTTAACTTTCTGCACATTGTGTGGAGTGTGTGCAGTACGAGGCCTGCCGCTGCGAGGACAATCCTTCATATAGCTGTGCCCGCTTTCATCACGTAACCTGCTTGGCCACCGACTAACTGGAGCCGGCCGGAGTGGCCGAGCGGTTCTAGGTGCTACAGTCTGGAACCACGCGACCGCTACGGTCGCAGGTTCGAATCCTGCCTCGGGCATGGATGTGTGTGATGTCCTTAGGTTAGTTAGGTTTAAGTAGTTCTAAGTTCTAGGGGACTGATGACCTCAGAAGTTAAGTCCCATAGCGCTGAGAGCCATTTGAACCATTTTTGACTAACTGTACTGCGACCGACAGCAGCATCTCCACACACTTTTTTCAACCTCTTGTGGATGTTTCCCAGCGTCTCGTTTTCACAGCACAGGAATTCTATGACAGCACGTTGCTTCTGACGAACGTCAAGTGTAGCAGCCATCTTGAAGACATACTGTGACGGCGCCACTCACGGGAACAGGTTGATCTAAGTTTGAAAACAAGCGGGAAGGATGTATCTACACACTGTAAAACTTTCACACATAAAAATGAAAACTGTATCTTTACAAAAATAGTGAGCATTTCTTTTGGAGTGACCCTCGTATTAGCATTTGTCGCCTTGGTTGAGCATGTGTCTTGATGCGCAGGGGGGGCACAGGATCCCCCACGGGTCTTTATAACATGTTCATGTGTGATGGTGTCCTGCTGTATAGCCAGTCATGCTGCACTCGCCTGGTTCCGACGTTCATCTGTCGTGATTGGAACTGGGTGACAATGCTGCACCCGCCGTTCCCACATTTTCGATTGGCGACATGTCTGGTGTTCTGGAGGGCCATGGCAAAACGCTGACGTTCTTAACACCAAGAAGTTACGCGTTCGTGCAGAAACATGTCGTGCGTTGTCGTGCTGAAAAACGACATTTGTGGAGCTGTGCGTAAAAGGGTACGGCTGTGTGTTGCTGGATGTCAGTTAAGTGTCACAGTGATCACAGTGCCCTGGACACGCACCAACTGTGATTTTTGGTGTACGCAATAGCACCCACACCATAAGGCCTTAAGCTGCCGCTGTATGTCTTGCGTGAATGCAGTCACTGTGATGCCATTCCCCCCTGTCTGCAGCCATCATTTTCAAACAAACAGAACCTAGATTCGTTTGAAAACACTATCTGATGCTATTTCTGTCCGTTGTGACATAGATCGATACGCCATTGCCGTCTAGCATATTTCTGCGTATCCGTCAAATGTATGTAGAGAAGAGGCCGACGCGCAAGTAATCCCAGAGAGTGTGAGACGTGTTACACTGTTCCAAGGTTGGGCCAGAGCCGAGGAGGACGCAGATCTGTCCTGCAATGCGATTCGGATGAGGTGTCGACCATCTCGGGGGGTGGTCTGGCTGGTGCGACCTGACCCATTTCGTCGTGTTCTACGGCCTTCCGTGAACCATTCTGCCCACACCCGTTGCACTGCCGGAACACTTTGTTCCACACGAGCAGCAGTTTCTCGGATGGATGCTTCACATTCTCTCAAGCAATAATAGGCCCTCTTCAAAACCCACTTATTCGATGGCACCGTTCGCACGTATGTCTGCAAGGCATCCTACATACACATTTGCTCAAGCCACACTGATCCATTACCTTCGGTTTATGACGATAAGAAGAGCCACAGCATATTTTAATGATAGGTGATGCTGGGCCGCGATATCGATGTTGACCTCTAACACGCGGGCCGGCGTGGTTCAAATGCTAATAATGTCTGCAGAACATACTAATGTACACGTCCTGTAAATATGAACGTCCTATCTCTACTCGTTCAAGGTGTTCTGGTTTTTTTGATCGTTAGTGTACTTGTGTGCTCTCTATTAGATCTTTAATGTTGTTTTTATCTACTGTGCGAAAACTATTGTGCTTAAGGCCTTTACATATCACATTTAATTAATTACTGTTGAAGCGTATATCTGTAGTTTTAGAACTTTGTCAAAAAACCTAGTTTGTACGTCAGAAGCGATAGAAGGGGATTTCACTGCATTCTTTGAAATCGGGGCACTTATCTTTTTCTTACGTCTATAACTGAGATGATAGTACGGTACTAGTTGACACAATAATTGATATAACCTAGAAGTAGTATGAGTACACGAACAGTACGGTTAGGGCGTAGCTCTAAAGGTGTATTGTATAGTTCGCCAATACTACCGGTAATCCCACCATTTACTACGTCATTTCTATAGTGTACTACCACAAGCACCGAAGTCAACATTACCTTCCTTCAATTGGGCCATCTGGCGGTGAATCGAGGAAGTACAGTACGTACTGACGAAACTAAAATGAGCTCTAACATGGAAATTACGCGTTTCCGGACACATTTCCACATAACATCTTTTCTTTATTTGTGTGTGAGGAATGTTTCCTGAAAGTTTGGCCGTACCTTTTTGTAACACCCTGTAGATAAGCGATTTGACGGAGAGGGTGGGCAGCAATCTACTGTTGTTTGATGATGATGCCGTGGTGTACGGTAAAGTGGCGAAGTTGAGGAACTGGAGGAAGAAACAAGACGACTTAACACAAAATTTCCAGTTGGTGTGATGAATGGCAGTCAGTCCTAAATGTGGAAAATGGTAAGTTGATGCGGATGGGTAGGAAGAACAAACCTGTAACGTTCGGACACAGTACTATTAGTGTCCAGTTTGACACACTCAAGTCGTTTAAATATCTGGGCGTAACGTTGCAAAGCGATATGAGATGGAACGAGCATGTCAGAACTGTGGTAGGGAAGGCGAATGGTCGAATTCGGTTTATCGGGAGAATTTTAGGAGAGGACGGTTCACTTGTAGAGGAGAGCGCATGCAGGATGCTGTGCGACCTACTCTTGAGTACTGCTCGAGTGTTTGGGATCGGTACCAGGTCGGATTGAAGGAAGGCATCGAACCAATTCAGAGGCGGTTTCCGAGGTTTGTTACTGTCCGATATGCTACTCCGGGCGGGTGTAAAATGAATGTGCGCAACGGAGAATAATAAACGCTGAAATGAAGATTTGGCCCTGTCTGACTACCCCCTGAAGCAGATCTTAGGATCTCTTAATTCTATAAATTACAATCTAAACATAAATGAACGACGAAGGCAACTAATACTACTAAATGATAAACGTTGTTCCTGCTTGTATATTTATTGTAGATAAAAAAAGCCTCTATATTACAAAGTTTACATTTTCTAAGTAAACTTACTAATCAGTTGCCCAGCTCTGCCCTTATTATGCCTGCGCGGTCTAATACCAATAACGCGAAATGACTGACATCATCTACTTACCAAACATTAGAAGACACTACTTTCAAAGATGATCTACGGTGGTGTGGAACCTCAGTGGGAATAAACTAACCTGATCACAGCTGTTTACCTTTTATAGCCCTAATAAGCCGAAGCAATTTGCGATATCACCGTATGTATTGCGTCCGGTGCGTCAAAGTGATGGTTCTCGTACTCGTCTGCAACGATGGAAGAACTGCAGCCACAGTAAACTCTTTCAAACGCTAGGACGTCAGAAGGCGGTCCTCCGTCTAATATACTGTAATACTGTCTTCTCCTCTGTGTGTTCTACAGACGAGAAACGCCAACTCCCAGCCACAAGGATGAAGTTCAGATAAAGTCTCGTATAGGCAGAGGAAGTGGTCTCAATTACTGAACGCTGCGTACTCAATGACGACTTTCAACCCGGAGGTGAAGTCCAGAATCGTACAAGTTCGCAACAGTACAGTGCCTAACCGTTCTTACTATAAACTCTCCTGAGAGCAAAGACAGCAAGTCCGTCCGTACCAACAAAGCTGATATCGAGCGACCGTCACACACGGGCGCTCACAACTTAAGACGTCGTCTCTCCACCGCTGGCCTCCCAGCAAGGCTCAGCTCCCCACCATCGCAATTCCGAAAACGAATCATATTCCCGAAACCACGGAATATTCTCCCTGTCTACAGATTCTTCCGAACGCCGACCAACCATATTTTAGTCTTTTGTCGTCCAGCGCGGAAAGTTTGCGGCGAAAAACCTATACACGTACAATGGTACGCTTCTGAGTAAAAATCGTTCTAGGCGCTTCAGTCAGCGGTCGCAAGTTTGAATCCTGCCTCGGGCATGTATGTGTGTGATGTCCTTAGGTTAGTTAGGTTTAAGTAGTTCTAAGTTCTAGGGGACTGATGACCTCAGATGTTAAGTCCCATAGTGCTAAGAGCCATTTGAACCATTTTTAAAAATCGCTGGAAGTAACCCAGCCTGCGTGGTTTCCGAGATGCCGCTTCTTCGTTCCTCGCACCTGCGTCCAAAATTTGCAGTGTTTGTAAGTATTATGCGGTTATCCTTCCGGCCCTACTACAATAGCGGCCGGTCGCCCCTGTATTGTGTCTTCGCGCTCAGGCGTCACGACATCCATCTAGCTACTTCCTGTGTTTAAGCAGGACCAACACACCTGTGTGGGCCTTCCATCCGGGGCTTGAGTTCCGCCTGCCGTTTCATCTCCACTGGCGTTCCAACCTTTACTAGTATAGGCAATCATTCATTACGCCGTTCGGATACTAAAGACACTCCGTCACCTTTCATCCAGCAAGCGTTAACAATTATTTACAAGGCGTACGTGACAGTGTCAGGCTCCTTTATGTATTACCTAATTATGTTTGTAGACAACGGCAAAGTATGTGGATGGGTGCTTGTTAAGTTGCGAAATTATTGCCACCTTACAACTGGTGGGTTCGAACAACACGTCAAGTGCCAGAATGAGATTTTCACTCTGCAGCGGAGTGTGCGCTGATATGAAACTTCCTGGCAGATTAAAACTGTGTGCCGGACCGAGACTCGAACTCGGAACCTTTGCGTTTCGCGGGCGAGTGCTCTACCAGCTTAGCACGACTCACGCCCCGTCCTCACAGCTTTACTTCCGCCAGTACCTCGTCTCCTACCTTCCAAACTTTACAGAAGCTCTTCTGCGAACCTTGCAGAACTAGCACTCCTGAAAGAAGCGCACACTCCGCTGCAGAGTGAAAATCTCATTCTGGAAACATCCCCCAGGCTGTGGCTAAGCCATGTCTCTGCAGTATCCTTTCTTTCAGGAGTGCTAGTTCTGCAAGGTTCGCAGAAGAGCTACTGTAAAGTTTGAGAGGTAGGAGACGAGGTACTGGCGGAAGTAAAGCTGTGAGGACGGGGTGTGAGTCGTGCTTGGGTAGCTCAGTTGGCAGAGCACTTGCCCGCGAAAGGCAAAGGTCCCGAGTTCGAGTCTCGGTCCGGCACACAGTTTTGATCTGCCAGGAAGTTTCTACACGTTAAGTGTTGCGGAGATGTTTCGGGAACTCAAATTGGAATCCCTGGAGAGAAGGCGATGTTCTTTTCGATTGACAAAATTTAGAGAACCGGCATTTGAAACTGATTGCCGAACGATTCTACTGCCGCCAACATACATCGCGCGTAAGGGCTGCGAAGATAAGATACGAGAGATTAGGGCTCATACGGAGGCATATACCAGTAGATAGTCGTGTTTTTCCCTCGCTCTGTTTGCGAGTGGCAGCGGGTATCGGGTAGCCACCGCCGCTCATGGTTTGCGGATTATATATGCAGATGTAGATGCTTGAAATTGTGCTTAAAGTTTGTAGGAAATCGCTAAGTGCTCTAATTATGAAACACACGATGAACATAGTCTGGATAATTTGCGCTTCGTTTGTAGCGAAAGCGAGGGTTTCACGCATCTAAAAACTTATGTCATATCTCCTGTGCTGTGTGTCGTACACTGATACAATTCTGCAAGTATAGGACATACATCTAGCTACTGTCTGAAAAGTGTGTTCCGAATAAAGTTTGAAGTAAAGCAGTAATAAATTAAAAAGTCGTGCATTATGTTTTACTGCCCGGAATTTTAATGAAAAGCTAGTTTTTCACGCATCCAAATGTATATGTCGTTATATCTCTTGTACTGTGTGGCGTACAATGATGTACTTTTGCGAATACCTTCAGTGGTAAATGTGGATATTGTCTGCCAACTGGGTTGCGAATATAGTCAGTAGTAAAGAACTAATAAATTGAAATGTCATGTCTTGTGCTTGAACAGCGAAAATACAGCAAGCGATAAACTTTTTTCCTGTCAACTTTTTGTGGGGGACGTCAGCGAGAAAAAGTTTCGTAAGGTTTTGAAATTCTCTGTTAAGTTAGTTGGAAGTAACTACATGCTGTCATTCTCAAATAATAGATGAATATAGTCTGGGTATTTGCGCGCTGTGAGTTAAGCTGCCTCGAGACAAACATGCAGTTACCTGAAACTTCCTGGCAGATTAAAACTGTGTGCCGGACCGAGACTCGAACTCGACTCGAACCCGAGTTCGAGTCTCGGTCCGGCACACAGTTTTGATCTGCCAGGAAGTTTCGTATCAGCGCACACTCCGCTGCACAGTGAAAATCTCATTCTGGAAACACCCCTCAGGCTGTGGCTAAGCCATGTCTCCGCAATATCCTTTCTTTCAGGAGTGCTAGTTTTGGAAGGTTCGCAGGAGAACTTCTGTAAAGTTTGGAAGGTAGGAGGCGAGGTACTGGCGGAAGTAAAGCTGTGAGGACGGGGCGTGAGTCGTACTTGGGTAGCTCAGTTGGTAGAGCACTTGCCCGCGAAAGACAGAGGTCCCGAGTTCGAGTCTCGGTCCGGCACACAGTTTTAATCTGCCAGGAAGTTTCATATCAGCGCACACTCCGCTGCAGAGTGAAAATCTCATTCTGGATACAGTTACCTAACTCTACCACTTGTCTCACTGTGTTGAATCTTTAACGTAACGTTATACCCCTTAATGAATAGGACAGTAATTTAAATTTTTAAAATTCGGGCCTGTTATTAGGCGAAATATTGAAAACCAGATTTTTGTTGGCCCTGGAAGCCTTTAGAATTCAGGGCCTGCCAAACGCTACACAGTGTGCAGACGTGCGGAAGAGCTGCACATGTGCGAAAGCGGCATCTGTTACTAGACATGTGTCCTAAATGAACGGCGGCGGCTCCACCTCCCTGTTTATGTGGTACACGCAAGAGCTTGTTTGTGAAAGATTTTTCTCGGTGATGGAAATGAATAAATCAAGATTTTGATCAAACGTAAGTGATTAAAATCTTCGTAGCTGCTTGCGTTTGTCAATGAGCCGTGCTTTTTGCGCCCGATTTTAGCTATATCATTTATCATGACCAGTGATAAACGTATTTGGATTTATTCCTTTCATATTTAAAAATTATTGTTTACTAATTGTGCATTATTGCCTCATTCTGCTCCATGTTACATTATTATTAGGAAAATTGGTCATTAAACCGATTGTTCCAATGTATACTTACATTTAGTATTAATGTGTGAAGGGCTGCGCTCAGCTGAAGTCGATAACACGTAACATTCATCTAATTGTGGGTTATTATGCAGATTTCAGACGGAACTGACGAAAGATATAGCAATAATGGTATTGAAATAACAGGTGATCGTCGAGAGGTCTGCGGTTATCATTCTGTTCAGAGGTCAATGAGACAGAAATTATGTGGGTGTAACTGAGGGCACCGAGAATTAGTTATAGGAAACCTTGCATTAGTTTGATGTTATTTGAAATCATGAATAAGGTTCGTTGGAAGTCGCTAAGTGCTCTCTTTCTTAAATACCAGATCAAAACATTAGGCGTATTTACGTGCCGTCAGTCAAGCTGCCTTAATAAAAACCGACGGTTGTTAACTGTATTGCTTGTCTTACTGGGTTAAACTGTTAACATGAAAGTAGACGTCTCAATGAGCAGACTGTGACAGTAATGTTTAATACGCGAAATACCTTCCCATGGTTGGCTTGCAAGCTGTGGAAAGAGCACTAGAATTCGCCGGTACAGAGTATCCCAGCAAGTGGATAAAGCGACATCTGTGCGTAGAAACATGCACTACATGAACGCTGACGGCTGCGGCGTGCACGCTGTGACCCCGAAGTTGCATGTGCAGGAGCACCGCACGCGTGCAGAATTTCTGGCCGGCCCTGCTTTAGATAGACAATTTGCAACTCGTTCTGGGATAGCGATTTAGTATTATAGAGGATTTAGATAATAAGGATGCTTGATTGTATCGTTTAGCTGTTCATATTTAGTAACTCCTCTCTGTCTTCTGTCGACCTGTACCAATTACAGACCTATCGAATCGTGACACCCTAATGCAGACCTACCGCCGTTATTGCAACACCACACAGCACCTGTTCAGCTCCAGTTATCGTTTGCAAGAGAGCGCCTTCTCAGTTTGAGGACTCTCTTTTGCGCATAGCATCCCGGGAAGGCGGCGGGCGTTTGACGCTTGGCGCCAGGGGCCACGGAATCGGATGCAGCTGTTGACCCCAATCTGGACCGCCAGCGAGCCGAGCGCCTGATTGGCCCCGTTCGGCGCCGTCTGACCAGTGACCAGCCGAACGATCGGGTGAAAGCCTCCTCTACGATGACCGACGGCTCAAGATTCCAAAGACCTCTCTCGTCAAGCTGGTTGCTCTCCCTGGTGGGAAACATAAGGGAAAATCCCCTTCGCACCCCTCTCATAGAGGTTTGGAACTATTCAGGGTGTTACAAAAAAGGTCCCCCCCATGAACCATGGACCTTGCCGTTGGTGGGGAGGCTTGCGTGCCTCAGCGATACAGATGGCCGTACCGTAGGTGCAACCACAACGGAGGGGTATCTGTTGAGAGGCCAGACAAACATGTGGTTCCTGAAGAGGGGCAGCAGCCTTTTCAGTAGTTGCAGGGGCAACAGTCTGGATGATTGACTGATCTGGCCTTGTAACATTAACCAAAACGGCCTTGCTGTGCTGGTACTGCGAACGGCTGAAAGCAAGGGGAAACTACAGCCGTAATTTTTCCCGAGGACATGCAGCTCTACTGTATGATTAAATGATGATGGCGTCCTCTTGGGTAAAATATTCCGGAGGTAAAATAGTCCCCATTCGGATCTCCGGGCGGGGACTACTCAAGAGGACGTCGTTATCAGGAGAAAGAAAACTGGCATTCTACGGATCGGAGCGTGGAATGTCAGATCACTTAATCGGGCAGGTAGGTTAGAAAATTTAAAAAGGGAGATGGATAGGTTAAAGTTAGATATAGTGGGAATTAGTGAAGTTCGGTGGCAGGAGGAACAAGACTTTTGGTCAGGTGATTACAGGGTTATAAATACAAAATCAAATAGGGGTAATGCAGGAGTAGGTTTAATAATGAATAAAAAAATAGGAGTGCGGGTTAACTACTACAAACAGCATAGTGAACGCATTATTGTGGCCAAGATAGACACAAAGCCCATGCCTACTACAGTAGTACAAGTTTATATGCCAACTAGCTCTGCAGATGATGAAGAAATAGATGAAATGTATGACGAGATAAAAGAAATTATTCAGGTAGTGAAGGGAGACGAAAATTTAATAGTCATGGGTGACTGGAATTCGTCAGTAGGAAAAGGGAGAGAAGGAAACATAGTAGGTGAATATGGATTGGGGGGAAGGAATGAAAGAGAAAGCCGCCTTGTAGAATTTTGCACAGAGCATAACTTAATCATAGCCAACACTTGGTTCAAGAATCATAAAAGAAGGTTGTATACCTGGAAGAATCCTGGAGATACTAAAAGGTATCAGATAGATTATATAATGGTAAGACAGAGATTTAGGAACCGGGTTTTAAATTGTAAGACATTTCCTGGGGCAGATGTGGATTCTGACCACAATCTATTGGTTATGAACTGCAGATTGAAACTGAAGAAACTGCAAAAAGGTGGGAATTTAAGGAGATGGGACCTGGATAAACTGAAAGAACCAGAGGTTGTAGAGAGTTTCAGGGAGAGCATTAGGGAACAATTGACTGGAATGGGGGAAAGAAATACAGTAGAAGAAGAATGGGTAGCTCTGAGGGATGAAGTGGTGAAGGCAGCAGAGGATCAAGTAGGTAAAAAGACGCGGGCTAATAGAAATCCTTGGGTAACAGAAGAAATATTGAATTTAATTGATGAAAGGAGAAAATATAAAAATGCAGTAAATGAAGCAGGCAAAAAGGAATACAAACGTCTCAAAAATGAAATCGACAGGAAGTGCAAAATGGCTAAGCAGGGATGGCTAGAGGACAAATGTAAGGATGTAGATAGAGGCTTGTCTCACTAGGGGTAAGATAGATACTGCCTACAGGAAAATTAAAGAGACCTTTGGAGAGAAGAGAACCACTTGTATGAATATCAAGAGCTCAGATGGCAACCCAGTTCTAAGCAAAGAAGGGAAAGCAGAAAGGTGGAAGGAGTATATAGAGGGTTTATACAAGGGCAATGTACTTGAGGACAATATTATGGAAATGGAAGAGGATGTAGATGAAGATGAAATGGGAGATAAGATACTGCGTGAAGAGTTTGACAGAGCACTGAAAGACCTGAGTCAAAACAAGGCCCCGGGAGTAGACAACATTCCATTAGAACTACTGATGGCCTCGGGAGAGCCAGTCATGACAAAACTCTACCATCTGGTGAGCACGATGTATGAGACAGGCGAAATACCCTCAGACTTTAAGAAGAATATAATAATTCCAATCCCAAAGAAAGCAGGTGTTGACAGATGTGAAAGTTACCGAACTATCAGTTTAATAAGTCACAGCTGCAAAATACTAACGCGAATTCTTTACAAACGAATGGAAAAACTGGTAGAAGCCGACCTCGGGGAAGATCAGTTTGGATTCCGTAGAAATGTTGGAACACGTGAGGCAATACTGACCTTAAGACTTATCTTGGAAGAAAGATTAAGAAAAGGCAAACCTACATTTCTAGCATTTGTGGACTTAGAGAAAGCTTTTGACAATGTTGACTGGAATACTCTCTTTCAAATTCTGAAGGTGGCAGGGGTAAAATACAGGGAGCGAAAGGCTATTTACAATTTGTACAGAAACCAGATGGCAGTTATAAGAGTCGAGGGGCATGAAACGGAAGCAGTGGTTGGGAAAGGAGTGAGACAGGGTTGTAGCCTCTCCCCGATGTTATTCAATCTGTATATTGAGCAAGCAGTAAAGGAAACAAAAGAAAAATTCGGAGTAGGTATTAAAATTCATGGAGAAGAAGTAAAGACTTTGAGGTTCGCCGATGACATTGTAATTCTGTCATAGACAGCAAAGGACTTGGAAGAACAGTTGAACGGAATGGACAGTGTCTTGAAAGGAGGATATAAGATGAACATCAACAAAAGCAAAACGAGGATAATGGAATGTAGTCAAATTAAGTCGGGTGATGCTGAGGGAATTAGATTAGGAAATGAGACACTTAAAGTAGTAAAGGAGTTTTGCTATTTAGGGAGTAAATTAACCGATGATGGTCGAAGTAGAGAGGATATAAAATGTAGACTGGCAATGGCAAGGAAAGCGTTTCTCAAGAAGAGAAATTTGTTAACATCGAATATAGATTTAGGTGTCAGGAAGTCATTTCTGAAAGTATTTGTATGGAGTGTAGCCATGTATGGAAGTGAGACATGGACGGTAAATAGTTTGGACAAGAAGAGAATAGAAGCTTTCGAAATGTGGTGCTACAGAAGAATGCTGAAGATAAGGTGGGTAGATCATGTAACTAATGAGGAGGTATTGAATAGGATTGGGGAGAAGAGAAGTTTGTGGCACAACTTGACTAGAAGAAGGGATCGGTTGGTAGGACATATTCTGAGGCATCGAGGGATCACAAATTTAGCATTGGAGGGCAGCGTGGAGGGTAAAAATCGTAGAGGGAGACCAAGAGATCAATACACTAAGCAGATTCAGAAGGATGTAGGTTGCAGTAGGTACTGGGAGATGAAGAAGCTTGCACAGGATAGAGTAGCATGGAGAGCTGCATCAAACCAGTCTCAGGACTGAAGACCACAACAACAACAAAAAGGTACGGCCAAACTTTCAGGAAACATTCCTCACACACAAATAAAGAAAAGTTCTGTGGACATGTGTCCGGAAACGCTTAATTTCCATGTTAGAGTCCATTTTAGTTTCGTCCTCGATTCACCGCCAGTTGGCCCAATTGAAGGAAGGTAATTTTGACTTCCGTGCTTGTGTTGACACGCGACTCATTGCTCTACAGTACTAGCATCAAGCACATCAGTACGTAGCATCAACAGGTTAGTGTTCACAACGAACGTGGTTTTGCAGTCAGTGCGATGTTTACAAGTGCGGAGTTGGCAGATGCCCATTTGATGTATTAATTAGCCCGGGGAAATAGCCGTGGCGCGGTACGTTTGTATCGAGACAGATTTCCAGAGCGAAGGTGTCCCGACAGGAAGACGTTCGAAGCAATTGATAGGCGTCTTAGGGAGCACGGAACATTCCAGCCTATGACTCCTGCAATGGACGAGGCAATTCTTCGTGCAGTTGACGATAACCCTAATGTCAGCGTCAGAGAAGTTGCTTCTGTACAAGGTAACGTTGACCACGTCACTGTATGGACAGTGCTACGGGAGAACCAGTTGTTTTCGTACCATGTACAGCGTGTGCAGGCACTATCAGCAGCTGATTGGCCTCCACGGGTACACTTCTGCGAATGGTTCATCCAACAATGTGTCAGTCCTCATTTCAGTGCAAACGTTCTCTTTACGGATGAGGCTTCATTCCAACGTGATCAAATTGTAAATTTTCACAATCAACATGTGTGGGCTGACGAGAATCCGCACGCAATTGTGCAATCGCGTCATCAACACAGATTTTCTGTGAACGTTTGGGCAGGAGTTGTTGGTGATGTCTTGATTGGGCCCCATGTTCTTCCACCTACGCTCAATGGAGCACGTTATCATGGTTTCATACGGGATACTCTACCTGTGCTGCTAGAACATGTGCCTTTACAAGTACGACACAACATGTGGTTCATGCACGATGGAGCTCCTGCACATTTCAGTCGATGTGTTCGTACGTTTCTCAACAGATTCGGTGACCGATAGATTGGTAGAGGCGGACCAATTCCGTGGCCTCCACGCTCTCCTGACCTCAACCCTCTTGATTTTCATTAATGGGGGCATTTGAAAGCTCTTGTCTACGCAACCCTGGTACCAAATGTAGAGACTCTTCGTGCTGGTATTGGGGACGGCTGTGATACAAAACGCCATTCTCCAGGGCTGCATCAGCGCATCAGGGATTCCGTGCGACGGAGGGTGGATGCATGTATCCTCGCTAACGGAGGACATTTTGAACATTTCCTATAACAAAATGTTTGAATTCACGCTGGTACGTTCTGTTGCTGTGTGTTTCCATTCCATGATTAATGTGATTTGAAGAGAAGTAATAAAATGAGCTCTAACATGGAAAGTAAGCGTTTCCGGACACATGTCCACATAACATATTTTTTTCCTTTGTGTGTGAGGAATGGTTCCTGAAAGTTTGGCCGTACCTTTTTGTAACACCCTGTTTATTCACAACCGATACAAAAGTGTTAAATGTTTGCACATGTTACTGTCCTTCAAAGTAGTCACCAGCGTTATGTAGAACCCGTTGCCAGCGATGTGGAAGGCGTAGTATACCGTTAGCGCAGCCTGTTCTGTTGATGATGCAAATGGAGCGGTCTGAAGTTATGATGATTCTCGTGTACGACTCTGACGGCGTTATACTAACGCATTACGTTCCTCCACGGCAGACCGTCAATGCACAGTATTTCTGTTCGTTTTTGGAGCATCACCTGCGACCAGCTTTGCGAAGGAAGCGGCGACACTTTCTGCGCAATCCACCCATCATTTTGCATGACAATGCACAGGCGCAAGCTGTGGCTGCTCTGTTCGGTCGATGGGACTGGGAAGTACTGTACCATCCACTATACTCCCTGGACTTAAGTCCTTGTGACTTTGATTACATTCCGAAATGAAGGAACCATTTCGTGGCATTCGCTTCAGAACTGTTCCAGAGATTCGACAGGCAGTAGACCGCTCCATTCATACCATCAACAGACCAGGCTCTGCTAACTGAATACTACGCCTTCCACATCGCTGGCAACGGGTTCTACAAAACGATGGTGACTACTTTGAAAGGACAGTAACAGGTGCAAACATGTAACTCTCTTGTATCGGTTGTGAATAAATTGTTGCCACTATTTAAGTTTCAATGCTCGTATTTAATGGTAAGACTGCCCAATTGATAGCCCGTCAAAAACTGAACACAAATCAAGCATGAAAACGGGAAGGTGTTATACTGAACTGTGAAAAAAGAAGAAAAACAGAAACCGTGAACGGTCCAAGCTCAAATGTGCAATATCGAGAGAATATGAACAGCCATCGCGTAATGATTGTGTGGTCACGGTCTTGGACTGTGAAGTGGGAGAACCGTTTTCAAATCTCCCTCGTGCCCCATTTTTTTTTCTCAAAATTATGAACTGTCTGGCCGGGTACTTCGCTGTATTCAGATTTGTACCTGTGTCGTGGTGTAACTCCGTTTGCAACAGCGAGTTGTAACGAAGGGACCTCCAGGTGTACGACCTCCTATTTGTTCTACCAATGTAAGGACTGTTGCGTTCCGTTTTGAAAGTTTTGACTCTTGAATTCCTTTGTAGTTCACAGCCGGCCGGAGTGGCCGAGCGATTCTGGGCGCTCCAGTCTGGAACCGCGCGACCGCTACAGTCGCAGGTTCGAATCCTACCTCGGGCATGGATGTGTGTGGTGTCTTTAGGTTAGTTAGGTTTAAGTAGTTCTAAGTTCTAGGGGACTTACGACCACAGCAGTTGTCCCATAGTGCTCAGAGCCATTTGAACCATTTTTTGTAGTTCACACCCGTTTATGTGTTGTTTTCATTGTTGTGACATGTATACGTGGCATTTCGCATGCATTCACTATTCATCACATTTACTTGAGACGGTAATATAGTCTTGCCACATTACTCATTTTCCATAAACACTACCAAGGCTACAGAATGGGAACAGACACGTCAATGACCGAACTGATTTTTTTTGTGTCATCGATCTCTTGACTGGTTTGATGCGGCCAGCCACGAATTCATATTCTGCGCTAAACGCTTTATCTCAGAGTAGCGCTTGGAACATACGTGCTCAATTATTTACCGGATGTATTCCAGTCTCTGTCTTCCTGTACAGTTTTTACCCACAACAGTTCCGCCTAGTACCATGGAAGTCATAGTCTGACGCCTTAAGAGATGTCCCTTCATCCTGTCCCTTGTTGGTTCAAATGGCTCTGAGCACTGTGGGACTTAACTTCAGAGGTCATCAGTCCCCTAGAACTTAGAACTACTTAAACCTAACTAACCTAAGGACAGCACACACATCCATGCCCGAGGCAGGATTCGAACCTGCGACCGTAGCGGTTGCGCGATTCCAGACTGTAGCGCCTAGAACCGCTCGGCCAATCCGGCCGGCTGTCCCTTCTTCTTGTTAGTTTATTCCACATATTACTTTCCTCTCCGATTGTGCACAGAACCTCCTCATTCTTTACTTTATCAGTCCACCTAATATTCAACATTCGTCTTACCACCACGTAATTTTCAACAATCGTCTGTAGCACATAATTTTGTGAAAAGTAATAGGGGTACGAGAAAGATTTGAATACGGATTTGCCATTTCATAGTCCAACGCAGTGATCACACAACCACGACGCATTGGTTACTCATACATCTACATACATACTCCGCAATCCACCATACGCTGCGAGGCGGAGGGTACCTCGTACAACAACTAGCATCTTCACTCCCTGTTCCACTCCCAAACAGAACGAGGGAAAAATGACTGCCTATATGCCTCTGTACGAGCGCTAATCTCTCTTATCTTTGTGGTCTTTCCGCGAAATATAAGTTGACGGCATTAAAACTGTACTGCAGTCAGCCTCAAATGCTGGTTCTCTAAATTTCCTCAGTAGCGATTCACGAAGAGAACGCCTCCTTTCCTCCAAAGACTCCCACCCGAGTTCCTGAAGCATTTCCGTAACACTCGCGTGATGATTAAACCTACCAGTAATAATTCTAGCAGCCCGCCTCTGAATTGCTTCTATGTCCTTCCTCAATCCGACCTGATAGGGATCCCAAACGCTCGAGCAGTACTCAAGAATAGGTCGTACTCATATTCGCGCCATGTCACACATCTCGAGCTTGGACCCTTTATTGTTTCTATTTTTCTTATTTTTCCACTGTCCAGTACACCTTCTCCCAGTTTTCGTCCTTGATCTGCGTTCAGTTTTTCACGGGCTGTCCACTGGGCCATTCTACCACTAAATCTGAGGGGGAGCGATGGGAAGTTTCCCCTGCCAGCAGGCTGGTGTCTGCTATATGTAGCCGTGGGAAAGATGGTTGCCAGGCCGAGATTGGCTGGAAGAAGCATAAGAAAGGGAAATTCACCCACAAAAGGTCACGCGGAAGTACTCTCGTTGCACCGATTCTTGAGTAATGATCGCCAGTGTGAGACCCCTTATTCACTGGTTTGGTGCTCTCCACCACGAAGTTTTTGGCCGTGTCGAGCCAGAGTTATGCAACATTTTTTGAAAGCCTAAGCCGTCCCTTAACTGTGTATTACTCTAATTGTCTTCTGTACATTCTAGATTTCGGCTTTTATGTTATTATTCGTACAGTGATAAAAGTTCTTAGACACGTCGTGTCTGTTACGGCAGTCCAAAACAGATAAACAAGTGGTGTTTATCTGTTCATTTCTCGTGCCAATCGCATCCTATCTGCATGTACACCGTAAGCAGTGGTAGTCTGCTAAAAAACAGCAAAACTCATCTTACTTGCATAAAAAATCCTCGGTTTACTTGCCGCGTCAAATTTGGATAAAATCCCAAGCTTTCGATGACTACCTCCGTCATCTTCGTCCGAGGTAAAACTGTTTTACCCCTGACGATGACGACGGAGGTAGTCATCGAAAGCTTGGGATTTTATCCAAATTTGACGCGGCGAGTAAACCGAGAACTTTTTATGCAAGGTCTCCGTCGCGAAAGACTTCGTAGTCAATTCATCTTACTTCTCGACATAGTTTCCATTGAGGAATATGCATTTGGTCCAGCGAACCTCCGGCTTTTCAATCCAACGGAAAAATAAGTTCTGTCAAACTGAAAAATACTCGTTGACAGCAACTGTCACTTCTTCATTTGCCGAAAATTTCTTCCCAGCAAACCATAGTTTCAAGTTAGGCAACAAGAATAAGTCACTGGGAGCTACGTCTGGTGAATAGGGCGGATGAGGAATCACCTCCAAGTCCAGTTCACGCCGTTTCGCCATTGTTATCGCTATGTATGGGATAGTCCATCATCCCGGTCAAAGAGCACTTTTTTGCGTTGGCCTTTTTCCAGCCAACGCACGTATCAAATGATCCAAAAAATAGCTCTGAGCACTATGGGACTTAACTTCTAAGGTCATCAGTCCCCTAGAACTTAGAACTACTTAAACCTAACTAACCTAAGGACATCACACACATCCATGCCCGAGGTAGGATTCGAACCTGCGACCGTAGCGGCCGCGCGGTTCCAGACTGTAGCGCCTTTAACCGCTTGGCCACCGCGGCCGGCCAAATGATCCAGCGATGTAGCATAGTATGGTTTAGTTACTGCACTGCCTTTTTCCAAGGAATGCATGACAGTTGTTCCTTGGGAATCCCAAAAACAGTGACCATCACGTTACCAGCTGGAAAAATTATCTTTGTCTTCTGCGGCGCACTTTCACCGGTTGTCCGTTGTTTTGACTACCGGTTTGACTCTGGTGAGTAATGATGGCTTCATGTTTCATCAAAAGTCACAAATAGGCGGAAAAACCTTGCTGGTTGAGATTAAACATCGCCAGACGTGTTGAAATATTGTGCCGGATGCACTTTTGGTCGACTAAGAGCAATCGCACACACCTTCTTGATACCCAGTTCTCCGTGCAGGATATTACGTACTCCCTCAGTTGAGATTCCTACAGTCTCAACAATCTCACGAATTTTAATACGGCGGTTTTGCATTACGATGTGATGGATTCTGTCAGTGGTTTCCTTTGTGGTGACCTCAACTGAACGGCCAGTTCGCAGTTCGTCTTCGGTGTTTGTCCAACTACGTTTAAATTCATTTATCGAACAGAAATTGGTTTTAAAATACGTCCACTTGTATTTTTATTGCATTCTGTAACAACCTCCTCCTCTACGTATGTTCTGTTTTTATAAAATCCTAATTTTTTTAACATTGCATTTATCTGTTATACTGATTTATAGGTAATAAGACTTCTTCAGATGGCCAATTTATATGGGTTGAAACGTAGTTCAAGAGCTTTTGACTGCTACCTTCCATAGCTGGTGGCTGTTTTCATGCCATATACAGTAGGTGATCAAAAGTATCCGGACACACGCAAAAACGTACGTTTTTCATATTGGGTGCATTGCGCTGCCACCTACTGCCAGGTACTCGATATCAGCGACCTCAGTAGTCATTAGACATCGTGAGAGAGCAGAATGGGGCGCTCCGCGGAGCTCACGGACTTCGAACGTGGTCAGGTGATTGGGTGTCACTTCCGTCATACGTCTGTACGCAAGGTTTCCACACTCCTAAACATACCTAGGTCCACTGTTTCCGATGCGATAGTAAAGTGGAAAGGTGAAGGGAGACGTACAGAACAAAAGCGTACAGGCCGACTTCGTCTGTTCACTGACAGACACCGCCAACAGTTGAAGAGGGTCGTAATCTGTAATAGGCAGACATCTATGGAGACCATCACACAAACATTCCAAACTGCATCGGGATCCACTGTAAATACTATAACAGTTAGGGGAGAGGTGAGAAAACTTGGATTTCATGGCCGAGCGGCTGCTCATAAGCGACACATCACGCCGGTAAATGCCAAACGACGCCTCGCTTGGTGTAAGGAGCGTAAACAGTGGACGATTGAACAGTGGAAAAACGTTGTGTGGAGTGACGAATTACGGTACAGAATGTGACGATGCGATGGAATGGTGCGGGAATGGTGAATGCCCGGTGAACGTCATCCGCCTGCGGCTGTAGTGCCAACAGTAAAATTCGGAGGCGGTGGTGTTATGGTGTGGTGACGTTTTTCATGGAGGGTGCTTGCACCCCTTGTTGTTTTGCGTGGCACTATCACAGCACAGGCCTACATGGATGTTTTAAGCACCTTCTTGCTTCCCACTGTTGAAGAGCAATTCGGGGATGGCGATTGCATCTTTCAACACGACTGAGCACCTGCTCATAATGCACGGCCTGTGGGGAGAGTGGTTACACAACAATAATATCCCGGTAATGGCCTGGCCTGTACAGAGTCCTGACCCGAGTCCTGTAGAACACCTTTGGGATGTTTTGGAACGCCGACTTCGTGCAAGGCCTCACCGCCCGACATAGATACCTCTCCTAAGTGCAGCACTCTGTGAAGAATGGGCTGCCATTCCCCAGTATCTGATTGAACGTGTGCCTGGGAGAGCGGAAGCTGTCACCAAGGCTAAGAGTGGGCCAACCCATTATTGAATTCCAGCATTGCCGATGGTGGGCGCCACGAACTTGTTAGTCATTTTCAGCCAGGTGTCCGGATACTTTTGATCACATAGTGTACGTTTCCTTTCCTGTCTTTCCTTCCTTTGCTTGCCCTTTCTTTGTTTCCGTTTCTTTTTTCTTCTCTCTTCCTTCCTTGCTTCTGGATGTGAAACATCCCTCACCTCGACCCGTTGCAGGCGCCTCCCGACGCGGCACCTGTCGAGCGTGTCGGCGGACGAGGGGGTGGAGGTGGAGGCGGAGGGCGGCTACGGCAGCGCGTCGTCCTCCAGCTGCAACAAGAGCCTCAGCCAGCACCTCAGCTGCGACTCGGGCTGCTCCGCCGTCTTCGAGGGCTCCGGGCTCGACCTCGCCTCCAGCCTGCCCTCCTGCAGCTACAGCCGCGACGGCTCCGCGCTCGAGGTGAGTGCCGGCGCTCACTAACAGCGAGGCCAAGCACAGAAGAACAGTGGGTCGCTGAGGCTGGCGAGTGGTAGTGTGTACAGCCGTGCCTTAGGCATCCTAGAGTTAGCCTTGCAGCGTTGGTCAAGTGTGTTCCTTAAGGGGAGAAACCACATTAGGAGGCTCTTTGACACTGATTTTTTGAGATTTTTTTGGGTGACAGAAATGTTTACTTATCCTGCCTACGAAAAACTTTTAATGGATGTTGTTGTTGTTATTGTTGTTGTGGTCTTCAGTCCTCAGACTGGTTTGATGCAGCTCTCCATGCTACTGTATCCTGTGCAAGCTTCTTCATCTCCCATTACTTACGGCAACCTACATCCTTCTTAATCTGCGTAGTGTATTCATCTCTTGGTCTCCTTCTACGACTTTACCCTCCACGCTGCCCTCCAATGCTAAAGTTGTGATCCCCTGATGACGCAGAACATGTCCTACCAACCGGTCCCTTCTTCTTGTCAAGTTGTGCCACAAACTCCTCCCCAATTCTATTCAATACCTCCTCATTAGTTATGTGATCAACCCATCTAATCTTCAGCATTCTTCTGTAGCACCACATTTCGAAAGCTTCTATTCTCTTCTTGTCCAAACTATTTATCGTCCATGTTTCACTTCCATACATGGCTACACTCCATACAAATACTTTCCGAAACGACTTCCTGACACTTAAATCAATACTCTATGTTAACAAATTTCTCTTCTTCAGAAACGCTTTCCTTGCCATTGCCAGCCTACATTTTATATCCTCTCTACTTCGACCATCATCAGTTATTTTGCTCCCCAAATAGCAAAACTCCTTTACTACTTTAAGTGTCTCATTTCCTAATCTAATTCCCTCAGCATCACCCGACTTAATGCGACTACATTCCATTATCCTCGTTTTGCTTTTGCTGATGTTCATCTTATATCCTCCTTTCAAGACACTATCCATTCCGTTCAACTTCTCTTCTAAGTCCTTTGCTGTCTCTGACAGAATTACAATGTCATCGGCGAACCTCAAAGTTTTTATTTCTTCTCTATGGATTTTAATACCTACTCCGAACTTTTCTTTTGTTTCCTTACTGCTTGCTCAATATACAGATTGAATAGCATCGGGGAGAGGTTACAACCCTGTCTCACTCCATTCCCTACCGATGCTTCCTTTTCATGTCCCTCCACTCTTATAACTGCCATCTGGTATCTGTACAAATTGTAAATAGCCTTTCGCTCTCTGTATTTTACCCCTGCCACCTTCAGAATTTGAAAGAGAGTATTCCAATCAACATTGTCAAAAGCTTTCTCTAAGTCTACAAATGCTAGAAACGCAGGCATGCCTTTCCTTAATCTTTCTTCAAAGATAAATCGTAGGGTCAGTATTGGCTCACGTGTTCCAATATTTCTACGGAATCCAAACTGATCTTCCCCGAGGTCGGCTTCTATCAGTTTTTCCATTCGTCTGTAAAGAATTCGCGTTAGTATTTTGCAGCTGTGACTTATTAAACTGATAGTTCAGTAATTTTCACATCTGTCAACACCTGCTTTCTTTTCGATTGGGAGTATTATATTCTTCTTGAAGTCTGAGGGTATTTCACCTGTCTCATACATCTTGCTCACCAGATGGTAGAGTTTTGTCAGGACTGGCTCTCCCAAGCCCGTCAGTAATTCTAATGGAATGTTGTCTACTCCCGGGGCCTTGTTTCGACTCAGGTCTTTCAGTGCTCTGTCAAACTCTTCACGCAATATCATATCTCCCATTTCATCTTAATCTACATCCTCTTCCATTTCCATAATATTGTCCTCAAGTACATCGCCCTTGTATAGAGCCTTTATATACTCCTTCCACCTTTCTGCTTTCCCTTCTTTGCTTAGAACTGGGTTTCCATATGAGCTCTTGATATTCATGCAAGTGGTTCTCCTTTCTCCAAAGTTAGAATTTAATAAAATTTGACATTATTTCATTCATATTCCGAACAGTTTTTGTGAAATTTTTGAATAGTTTCAGGCAAATATACCAAAGTTACGCTATGATGTCCGCTGAAGGTTGTGAGTATAATTCCCCAATGGCGTGCAGTGCAGCCATTTCTAACAATACCACCACTTGCAAAGTAGGTTAGAAATCAGATTAATAATGTTACTCACGCAACATATGTTGGCTTTATCGGGCAACAACAAAGTTATTGACTGTGGATGGTATCGTCAGAATGGAAATAATGAAGTCACTGTAAAAAAGTAATTAATTTTGGCACTTATCTTGAATGGATTACCACGTAGATTTCGTCGAAGTTGTTATGGCTCATCTTGTTGATTCTAGGGTTATTCCACTTTGACTGCTTGAAAGTCCAGATCTGTATTTTAGCAATATTTGAAGACCTAACAAATGCGTTTTTCAGGAAATTCTTAATGATTAGACAATCCCAGATCAGAACAATGGTATGGTAGAAATAATTTTTAACTTGGTGCTCACGATCCACATTTTTATTAAACTTCTTGTAAATTCACATAAACTTCTTCTTAATTGTCACATCATCAAGAAAACAGTTTTGTATCAATCTTCGTACACTTTATTTTCACTTTAACCAAACACAAGATTTGACTGTTCTTTTACAAAGCGAAATAACAACTTCTGCCAAGTGAAACAAAGACTGCTCTGTGCGCATTCGCGCCAAAAAGGTTACAAGTAAGTCAAAGATTATGACAGTCTCACAGAAATGAATACACACAAGAACCATATCACTGTAATATATCGATACGTCGGAGTACCTATACATCAATAAAACCAAATGTGAATATTGTCACAAAAATATGTCTGTTACTTCGCAGAAAAGTAGTACGATATTACTGGTATCGAGTACTGGGGTTGGAGTGCCGTAATGGTCACGTAAATAAAGAGCCATTACACATTCCTATTTTCATCTGTAATCAAAAAGGTTTTTTTTTACATAATAACTTATTTTCTAAGAATATGAACCTCAATACAGGTGAAAATAATGAAAATTAAAAATTTTGCTCCCGTTGGAACAATTTGCTTCGATTTTCACGATTTTTCTCTGATTATGCAAAGAAAAACATCCTTAAAATCACGATATCATCTCACAAGGCGGTTCATATAATTCGTAATTTTATAAAGAATCGTACTATCAGTTTTCGTAATGATCGGTTCTATACTCTCTGACTTCACGCAAATGTGAAAAAGTCATTTCGAGATATCGCGTTTGAAAAATAAATTCTCGGAAACTAGAAATTCAAGGAACTTAACAATAGTGTAAAATGCTTACCGATTAATCTGCGAATCTAGCACCATATGGTAATCCTTCCTCATAGGCTTCGTTTTGCGGTGGCAGCGGTGCTTTCCGACCTTCCTTCGATTCCAGTGAACTACGTCGATTCTGCCGGCTCACACGATGGTTATCCATTTGTTCGGCGTAATTGAAGCTGTGCGTGCCTACTACAATTCCTGCCTCGTTCATGACCATCAGAAATGACGAATTTCCTTCATTGAATAAGCTCGCTGCTAAATACGATGCCAATTCAACGACTTTTAGTCTGGAGAGCAATAGTTTGTACAAGAAGAGAATAGAAGCTTTCGAAATGTGGTGCTACAGAAGAATGCTGAAGATTAGATGGGTAGACCACATAACTAATGAGGAAGTATTGAATAGGATTGGGGAGAAGAGAAGTTTGTGGCACAACTTGACCAGGAGAAGGGATCGGTTGGTAGGACATGTTCTGAGGCATCAAGGGATCACCAATTTAGTATTGGAGGGCAGCGTGGAGGGTAAAAAACGTAGGGGGAGACCAAGAGATGAATACACTAAGCAGATTCAGAAGGATGTAGGTTGCAGTAGGTACTGGGAGATGAAGAATCTTGCACAGGATAGAATAGCATGGAGAGCTGCATCTAACCAGTCTCAGGACTGAAGACCACAACAACAACAACAACAACAACAACAACAACAGCAAGTGCTTAGGAGCTAATCGTCAAATGGTGGAAACTTTCATTGGCATTTTGTGTGTGGCCACCTAAACATTTCTCCAGTAATTCATCCCTTGATAAATCTTCATATATTGGAAGAATTTCCTTCTGTACGTCGGGGTCCAATGGAGTAGGGTGCGTTTCATGTTCCGTTCCGAGGGCTGTTCGCTTCAGCCATTCGTACCAGCTGTCTTCTCCATCTGGGCAATACTCGTATCGAGGATTTTCATCCGTGGAAATCATATGATAGTATGCCGCCATAATTGCTTTTTCCAGCCTTTACCCGATGTGCACTCGCTTCTACGCTCATAAAACGTAAACGAATGCGAATTTCGCTTTGAAGTTTTGACAGTGTATTCTTGAATATTGAAGCTAACGATTTATGCAATAAAAATGGGGTTTTTTGAACCTCCTAAAGTGGTTTACCCACTTAACCAACATCGCTATATGTTAACTGGCCGAAGAGTGGGAGCACTGACATATGGATCTTTACTGCGTGACTTAAGGCTAAACGAGACGAGACTATCGGAGGGTGGGCGCTATGTTCATGTTTTATTCATCTCGTGGGGTATTTCTCCCAGTTACCTTGTGTACTACAGTGTGGCAGTTTCTTCTACGTAAGGTCCAAGTTTAGTCGAGCTACAGTATGCTACTTGGCAATGGCACAACATGGGAAAGGTACTTTCGCCCTTAAGTTTTGCACACCAGTGATTTGATTATACATATCTTAAGTTTGGCAAACCTCTATAGATTTCCAATAATTTTAAAATGAAAGAGCGTTCTGCAGATTTCTTAAGGCATTTTCACAATTCGATTGACACAAGACAGCAAATCGCCCAAATAAATATTTTGGCACACGGGACTGAACTGACAGTATTGCACAGAACAAAATGTTGCCCGATATTATTTGGTCGAGGAGCTGATTTAACGCAAGGTGAATAATTCCAGAATCTGAGAGTCTCTCACCGCAGTTTCCAGTGGAAGCATCACCGACTCTGGATACGATACTTTTAAGTGCATTTGTCTTGTTCCGTGCTTACTGTGACTGTCCTCGTGCAGTGTGTGGTATCCAAAAGTTCTCGAAACATAACTGCAACAGTTATGTCTTATCTTATACTGTAGCATCACCTTCAAGTTACTCCCTTCGGGAGTAATCACTCAGATCCTTTACGTTTATGCCAGTTTCAAAACTTAAGTCCTGGATTTTATTAAGTGTGTTTCACACACTCCACGATTCCACTTGACTACTCTCACTGTATCAGATCTTTACCCCTCCAACTGTTGTTCATCCTGGGGAATATGGAGACGTCGCCTGGAGCTAAGTGTGGAGTACCTTTGCTCCTCATGTTCTGCCTGAAACGTCTTAGAAAATCGCTATGCAACTCTAATAACCGGTTGCCCTGGAGAGAACACTTCGTGAACAATCGCATCAGTATTATTTTTTTTTTAAAAACATGGTTAGTGAGCTTGTTTTGGCCGAGGTGAAAGAGTAGTCTTTCATTGTTGGACCCTTTCTAAAAAAATGGCCATCAATATAACTTTCATCTCCAGTGATGCAGCGCACACTTCCTGCTACAATACGTTCACATGTATCGTAATTTATTGCGTAGGTGTTGCAGAGGTCTTTTATAATTTGTCAATGATCTTGCAGATTCAGATCCCTCCCTTTCCGAACATTTTCAACTGTGATGCTAGTTGACAGCCGACTGGAACTTTCCGTCATCCGTCCAGTAACTACCGAGCGAGGTCGCGCAGTGGTTAGCACACTGCACTCGCTTTCGGGAGGACGACAATTCAAACGCGTGTCCTTGCCTTCAGCAAGGTCCGAGCAGGCACACGGGGGGAGGGGTTTATTAGTGATTCGGATCTCCAACGTTAGACGGGTGATGGAGCCCCTTAGGGAAACAGCGGGAAGGTCGGGGAAGAAGGCCAGTGTTCACTCTGTCTGCTTGCCGGCGGGTCTCATCCGAGATGTGGAGGAGGCCCTGCCGGCGGCGATAGAGCACTGGGTGCACCCGACTGCAAATTGTTGCTCTTGTCGGCACCAATGACTCCTGCCGTCTGGGTTCAGAGGTCATCTGGGTTCAGAGGTCATCCTCAGTTCATACAGGCGGTTGGCGGAGTTGGTGAAGGCGGAAAGACTCGCTCGCACGGTGGAATCTAAGCTAACTATTTGTAGTATCGTTCCCAGAACCGATCGCGGTCCTCTTGTTTGGCTCCGAGTGGAAGGCTTAAACCAAAGACTCAGACGATTCTGCGGAGATCCGGCGTGCAAATCTCCGCTATCGGGTGGAGAAATGTAGGGTCCCCCTGAATAGGTCAGGCGTGCACTACACGCAGGAAGCGGCTACAAGGGTAGCGGAGTACGTGTGGAGTGCACATGTGGGTTTTTTAGAGAATTCCCTCCCTAGGCCCGACAAGACGCCTCCTGAGACCCGACAAGGTAGTAGTAGGCAAAACGCAACAGGGAATAACAATATTAATGTGGTAATAGTAAACTGCAGGAGCGTCTATAGAAAGGTGCCAGAACTGCTCCCATTAATAAACGGTCACAATGCCCACATAGTACTAGGGACGGAAAGTTGGCTGAAACCAGATGTAAACAGTAATGAAATTCTAAACTCAGATTGGAATGTATACCACAGAGACAGGCTGGACAGTGAAGGGGGAGGCGTGTTTATAAGTTCAATAGTATCGAAGGAAATTGACGGAGATCCGAAATGTGAAATAATTTGGGTGAAGGTCACGGTTAAAGCAGGCTCAGACATGGTAATTGGATGTCTCTATAGGCCCCCTGGCTCAGCAGCTGTTGTGGCAGAGCAACTGAAGGAAAATTTGGAAAATATTTCGAGTAGATTTCCCGACGCGAACCGGAACCGTGGCAAGGCGCCCTTGGCGGCGCGGCTCTACGCATGTGGGGTGCTATTTCGTGGGTTTCGCGCTCCACAAACCGTAAGTCCCTGTGTGCAATATCATTGCAGCGACTCGTGCACTTCACGTGCTCAATTAACGATGCGCCATGTCACTGGGTCACCATTGTTCACAACTGAAGAACATCTTGGACAATGCGAGCGAATGATTTGGTCGTCCTGATCGCCTGACATGAATCCCATGGAACATGTGTGGAATATAATCGAGAGGTCAGTTTTTGCACAAAATCCTGCCCCAGCAGCACTTTCGCAATTACGGACGGCCATAGAGGCGACATGGCTGCAGGAGACTTCCAAATCGAGTTCTTGTATTACACCCGGCAAAACGAGTTCCAACATGATATTAGGAAGTATTCCGTTACTTTTGTCACCTCATTGTTTGGCGAGTCTTCTGGCGGTATTTAAATGTACTCTTTAACCATTTGCGCACAAACTTCGAATTTTTCGAACTTTTGGATACCGCCCTGTACATGGTGTTCGGGTGTAGCTGTGACAGCCGGCTGCGCGGTGGTGGGTTGTAACCTGTGTCGTAGCAGAGGCGTCGGCGGGCTATGAGTGGGTGTGGCGTGTTGTAGGTGTTGTAGCTAATAGCTGCGGCCCGCTTGGCCTCAGGTGTGGCTGCCGGCAGCGGCGGCAGGTGTCGCGTGCGGAGGCGTGTCGACTCCGCCCCCGCGGCCCACCGCGTCGCCGACTCCGCCCCCGGGCCTGGTGCCGGCGGCAGCCGCCCTCGCGATACGCCCCCGTCTGCCGCAGCTGGCGGGGGCGGGCAGCTGCGAGGGGGCGGCGGCCGCGGCGGCAGCTGCGGCGGCGGTCGGCGGCTCCGGAGGCGGCGGGGGCGGCCCCGGGGACTTCCGCGACGGGCGGCGCGCGTCGGACGGCGGGCTGGTGGCGGGCGGCGGCGGCCCGCTGGGGGCGGCGCTGGGGCTGGCGGCGCGCGCCGGGGGCGTGCCCGAGCTGCACGGCGCGCTGCGCTGCCGCTACCGGGAGCCGCTGCCCAGGGCGGACCGCGACCGCGCCGCCAGGGAGCGCCTGGGGCTGGCCGCCGCCTCCCAGGGCCAGGGCCAGGGCCAGGGGCTGCAGCACCAGCTGCTCGCCTCGCGCCTCCTGCACTCCCGCAGGCTCCTGCTGCAGACCATGCACGCCAAGCACCAGGTCAGTCACTACCCACTACCCAGCACTCGGCACTCGTTCATCCGACGTAGTCTCCAGTGGCTAATAATGTCATCAAACTCTTGTCGTGCCATTTCTTTCCTATCTTCCGCCCGCGTCTGTTCATCCCTTCTTCACTCCAGTCTCATTTCCTTTACGTCACTCAGTTCTCCTTTCAATTCATTCATTCAGTCCCGTATTTGTTCGGTCCCGTTGTCTTTTCGGTCCCGCAGGCCTTTCCGGTCCCGCGGTCTTTTTTCCGGTCCCGTGGTCGTGTGTTCTGTTCCCTATTTGAACATTCAGTAATTCATTCCATAGTTAATTTATTTATTCATTCATTAGGTTACTATTGACCGACTGACTCATTCATTCATTTTGCAAGTGATTGATCGATTCATTTATTCATTTGTTTACCTGTTCATTTTGCAGATGATTGATTGATTTGTTCATTTTTTCTGCAAGTAATTGATTCATTACTTCACGCATTCGTATTGCAGTTAATTAACTGCTTAGATCATTCATTCAGTTATGCATTTTTCTTGATTCATTTCTTCATCCGGCCGTTCATTAATCCATCCATTCATCCATCCCTTGATCCCAGAGCTCAGTGACGTGTTCAGTCTTTGTTCTGTGCTAACAGAATATGCATTTCAAGGTGTTGGAGCGTTTTACATTTAGTCTTTATCTCGACTGTCAGATTTCCAATTGTTTTGACCACTTAAAAGACTGTTTGAAGGTTGTGTGTTCAGCCTCGATCCAGAGGAGAAGCCTTTAGCATAGGTAGCTGAGCAACACAAATACAAAATATCTTTGTGTTCATTGTATAGTGCGATCTCGATTGTAATTTTGAAAACTGTGGAAGCAGTTACTTTGTATGGATTTTGTTTTTCTGGCTATTTCAGTGGACAGCTGATATGAATTAAGTCAGCGGACAGCTGTCCAAATCCCAGTAGTGCCTGTTCAGACACATGGAACTTAATTTGACAGAACCATTAAGACTTTTATATGGCTCCTTAGCAGGATTTTGGCAGTTTGAAGTGAGTTTTATGTTGCAGGCAGCGTGTTTCTCCATACATCAGTAACAATGTCACAGCTATGTCACACTGTCATAGTGAACGTTTCAGTGGGAAATTCTTTTTCTTCTTCCTGCATGTCTTAGCCATTTGCCTTTTATGCCCCATTGGTTGAAATTATTTTCATTTTTCCATCTGTTCCTTGACCTTTCTAAACATTTTTTGCCCACTGGATGGTAACTCATCATTAATTTTGGTACTCTCCCGTCCTCCAGTCTTGTTACGTAGTCCTTCCAGTTGTTCCTGTATTCCTTAATGTTCTCATTTAATCTTCTCACTCCCAGTTCTTATCTAATGTCAGCATTCGTTGTCCTGTTGGACAGTGTGCAGCCAGCTACTCTTCTTAGGAATCACATCTCTGATGCTTGTATTCATCGCTCATTTCTTTTTATTACCATCCACAGCTCATTTCCATATGCAATGGGTGGTACTGACATAATTTTATAGAACTGAAGTTATTTTATTTCTTCCGTTAGTCCTGAAGGCTATACAGATTGCTCTGTTAGCATTATTAAATCGTTGTAATTGCTTTTGTATGTCAATTTCGATCATAAATAGTATAGTATTACCAAAGAAGTTGAACCGATTACTCTATTTATTTTATGATCATTTCTTCATATTTTGTGGGAATTGGCTGCTGGCCCTAAATGCCATAACTTTTGTTTTCTTTGAAGATATTAATACATTATGTAACTTAGCTGTTCAGGACTGTACCCATCATTGTAGGCAATATAAATTAACAGCAAAATAGAGCTATTATTCGAATAAGAGTTTTTGTTTCATTTTTTTGTATAATCTAATATCATGGATTGTCATAAAATACAAACCTACAAACTATATGCTATAAAAAGAAACAATAATTTAAAATAAGAAGTGGCAGATGAAAATTCGTTTCTTTTTTTTTTTTCAAATTTCATGAAATTGTTAATTGTATAATAAAATTTTAGACTTCAACAACAACATTAAATGCTTGTTTATAGGCCTGTAATTCAAATTTATAGAATCTGAATATGGCCTTTTCTGATGGTATCGGAAAACTTGTGTGTCGATGAACCGAGTACTTGAAAAGAGAGAGGAGTGGGGGGGGGATGATGATGATGATGATGCCGATGATGAAAACAGTCACAGTAAATTTGGTAACATTGTTCTAATAAATTAGAAAAATGTCTCATAGTTATTTTCTGCCATACACTCAGTAGTAGTTGCAGTTGCAGTTGTAGTAGTAGTAGTAGTAGTAGTAGTAGTAGTAGTAGTGTCTAATTGCACATCTAAAACAAAAACAGGTGGATAAACAGAAATTAAAGTCAAGAAACATGATATGGAAAATGGAAAAAACCTATGAGGATATGTTACCAAATGGCAGGCATTTTGGAAGCCACTATCTTGGATTCAGTTCGTAGTTTTAAATGGAAAGGAGTCATGCGACATATCAGGCAGGTAGAGGATTACATGAGAGGAACAGCAGTGTTTTTCATTTGATCATAGCTTCATTGACTGTCAAGTTATGTCTCATTTTTTTACACAATGAGGCAAGTGCTGGTGATAACACATAAAGGCTGTAAGGTGTTCCGTACCTTATATCAGTACATTTACTGGAATGTGAACACTAGCATCAACTGTCAGCTGTATACAGCTGACCCCAGTTTCCTGTTATTGATTGTTATAGAATGATGCAAAATGGTGGTTGATATTGCTTCATCCTTACGTGTTTTAAGTCACCCAGCTTCCAGTTTGACAGAGCAAGTTTCATGGAATATTGTCAGAAGTTTCACAGTTGTGCTGAGGGTAATAGTTGATATGTATGGGTGGCAACAGCTGAAATTCTCTGTGATAACAATGGTGGTTCTGTCTCCTGTTATCAAGAAGATCCAGTACTTTTGTTAACGTGATCAGCTTTCGCATGATCTGTAATGAAAAAACAGTAGTCGAGACATGAGAATGCTCCAATGAAAGGCACCATTGTTTTTTGTGCATTCTCTATGAGTTTGATATGTCACATAATCATCTATCGATTTGATAATTATTAATTGTATCCGAGGTGGTGGCTTCCAAAATTTTACGTCTTCCTCTCACACTGTGTGGCTCTTTAGTGGACACAGGAGAGAGTAATAGATGCTGTTCATGATCAGAGAATTCAAATTTTAATATATTGTACATCTAACATCAATAGTAAAAAAATACATAACTTTGTTGCTGTAGTGGCAGCATCAGTTGCAAACTGTAGTTTTGATTGTAGAGGTATATATGTACACAAAAGATTTATAAATCAGTCACTCTTCAATACAATGTCTATTCAGATAATGTCAAGCCTTGGCCACCATGAAAGTCTGTAAGTTTTATTCATCGCACAAATGCATAAAAATGGGGTTAGTATATGAAAGTTCAAACTATGCTCGCATCTCATTGGCAGCAGCTTAATTGTTTGTGGCAACGCCATCGTGCTGCAGTATTGGCTGTAGGAAACACGGTGGCGTAAGTGGCTGTGTGGCTGACCAGATAATAGCCAGTACCACACAAAATGGCCACCATGTTGGTAACATAGCCTCACATTTTACCCCTCTCCAAGCTTTACTACTTCACATAAGATTTATTTTGATTCACTTGTTATGTTTTAGAAGTGTGCTCCCAGACTTATGGACTACCTTGTGGTAGTCCCAGGTGCCACAGTGCTTCTAAGAAGAAATGTAGTAACATAAACATTGTGTGCATACAGGAGCCACTCATCCCGAGGACACCGCGTGCCCACGGTCCGGTGCTGAGGCAGGCGTCGTACAAGATGGCCGTCCAGCAGGCACCGTTGCTGCCGCCGCTGGAGCCACCCCCACTGCCACTGGCCGACGACTGGCGTTCACTGCCCGGCTCGCTAGCTGCTGCCTGCTCACTCGCAGACTCCCAGGTACCGGCAGCGGCCAGGCCGACAGCCGGCCCGTAGTACTGCAACGTACTGTGTCGTACCGCTCTGGTGACGGGCTCCCGTGCTCGCAGTTTGCTAGTTGTAGTAGTAGCGTTGACTCTTGTGTAGCCTGCAGAGTGAAGTGGTGAGCATAATGTTTTCCTAGTGGCTCACATAGACAGTAGCTAGAATAAATAACTTGCTCGATTCAGTACTTACAATACCACCACCACTACACGCAGGAGAGTGCCCCCAATAGTGTGTCTACCACCAGAGACTCTGTGCCTTGAAAGGTAGCTCCGCAGAAATACAGAACACAACTATCACAAACAAGTACAGTAAGAAGAATTTGTGGAACTGTAACAGTGTTCATTTAATGTCGTACAGTCAAGCAGTCATTGGGACTCTTTCAAGTGATATAACAAGTGCACACACATAAAATTCATAAGAGCTGAAAATTTTTAGAGGCATAGCACAAGGTAGTGTAATGAAGAGCACTACAGAGCATCTGTATTGGATGTTAGTTATTCACAGTCTTTAATTCTGGAATGTTATTTCCTTACTATCTGTTAGCACCAGATTTCATAGTTTTTCCGACAAGGCTTACTTTGAAAAGTTGGCTGCAGGTATTCTAACATACATGTAACAGAAAAATAAGTTACCCTCGTCTAATACCTAACAATAAAGAGTTCATGATTCATTATATGAAATGAAAACTACTAGGGAAGAAATGCATGTTAAAAATTTTACAAAATGTGTTTTAGTGTGTGACTGCAGGGACATCATTGCAAAATTGTAAGACAACCATAGTGGTTGAAATTATTTTTTAAAATACAATTTTCAAGCGAAGAAAAGTTAACAACAACATAAACATGGGAAAACGACTGAAATGAGGATCTGAAAAATGAAAACAACAGTGAGAAGAAAGGTTAGCGTGCACATGCATGTACACAGACTATGCATGTCAAAATTATACCCAGAACAATGGAAATGTAATTAATTTCTATTAAAAGCAGCCTTCATAGGAGATGGGGTAGTTAAAGGTTAAGTTAATAATTTTGATTGCTCACTAAATTAGTAGTAAACAAACTTTCATGTGCTGGAGGCAACATTTCTAAGACTGCTGCTCCATCCAGCAAATGGCAGAAGAAATGCTTTCCTATTTGGATGGGACTGTTTCTTGATACAGTTTCTGACCTGTTTAAATTTCATGGCATATCTGCGAGTCATACCCTGAACAAAGAGAAATGCTCACTTTAACCAGCTGGGAGGTTTCACCTCCCTCGGTACATGCATTTGCTATTCCAAAATCTTTGTGGCAAAATGAAGATTGACGTCTGTCTCAAGATAATAATCCAAGGATGTAGGACTTTTGAACAAATGGCAAGTGCCTCAAATCACACTAGTAGAGCTATGGTCTCTTAATCTGTACTGAAATCCCAGTTTAGGGCAAAATTCTCACATGTCATAGCAGGATATTTTTGTACATTAGTGGGAAGTGTTAAGATGAAGTTAAATTTATAATTACTACTTTGGAGAATTTGTCTTGGGAGAAAATTAATTTTCTTTTTTTAATATCTTTTAGTTATTTCTTTTCTAGTGGTAGATTTGGATTCATAGAAATCATTTCCCAAATATCCTCTTTACACTGTAATTTAATAATATATTCATTGACAGATTCTTTGTTAATTTTGCAAAAGTATATTGAAAAAGTGTCGCCGTCCTAATCATTGACATCAATACAGATGTTTGATTTTTGTTGTGGAGATGCATGCCTTGGGAATGTGAATCCCATATTCTCTCCAACTCACTGACTTACTTGTCCCTGCCATATGTGACATGGAGGCCCTAAACCATCTGAGGAAACCGGACACACATCTGCTGGTCTGCAGAAACCTGCCCAATCCTTGCACCACAGGTCTTTATGAAGCAAGTGATAAGGTCATCAAAACCATGGAATTTTGGGGCTTGTGGTCCATTTAATAGAATGCTATAGGTATCTTCTGCATTATGTTATTACTTTCAGTATCTTGTATTGTTGTACTGTACTTTTATTTATCATTCTGCATTTTAATTACTTTGCGTATCTAAGTCCTGCACATGTATTATAAACAAACTTGTCCCTTTCTTCCTGTCGCAGGTCATATTCTGTTGTTTCAGAGCTTTTCAGAGACTTTTTTGTGTTCAGATGTTGCCCTTGTAACAACCTTTTGCTTTAGTGTTATTTCATGCATTTTCTCTCAAGTGGTGTTCTCTTTACATCTCCAGCAACACTGTCAAGTAGCACTTCCAGAACATGTAGCCTGTCTTTGATTTTTGGCACTTCGTTTTCCCATTTGTTATGAGTGGACAGTATTTCATATAATGCTACATTTTCAGCAACATGTTATTTTCTCTCGAGGTGATAGTACCAAAGTCATGGCCTAGTTAAACTTTTAACTTCATTTTAAAACTTCCCTCTAATGTACACAGCTATTCTGCTACCATCAGCATCCTGTAATGAAAAGTATATCGTGTACAGTTTTTTATTCAGTCATCCATTTTGTGTAATTTTGGACTAACTTACTGTTGTAAACTTGCATTACCTGTTGAAGTGTGAGGTAGTGAAACATTGCTAGGATGAAATTTGTAATCATTCATTAGAAAAGAAAAGAATAAATGAAGAATGGGAGAAATTGGATTCGGGCAAGTTCACTTGTAGACATCATTTTTTGGTCCTCCCAAAAATTACATAATTATTTTGAAATATATACTTTTTGAGATATTGTATCATGTGATTTAAGTACCACCACAAAAGTTTCCTTGATTTTGAGAACAAGTGGACTTTTTAAAAGTTGGCACATTCTACTTCATGAGTGATTTTTTTTTTGTTACCTGTGTGAGCATGAGATGTGAGAAACCTACTTTTTGATATCGCAAGACTATTATGATGTACAATAATACAGTTTGCTGATTGATAGTTTTGTAATATATGCTTAAATATAAATTATTAATTTTCAATATTAGGTAAGTGTTTCTTAAAGTAATGCTCTAACATAGTTTGTTGCTGTTTTGTATTTACTTAGAGAGTGAAGACCTGATTTAACATTAAATACACCAAATAAATGTGAACTTACAATTTTTTAATGAATACACTTACTATTATTTACTTAATGTGATGCTGCACCAATAAAGATCATTAAAGGCACACATATGATAATGAACTGGACAGAAAAGTTTCCCAGTCAATACAATACATAAACTAAAAATATATAAGAGAGTTGGGTAGTTTTATTGGCAAAAGAAACAGCACAAAGGAGGAAGAATGAATTCCAAATTGACATGATATTCTCGGAAAACATCAGAAATATTTGCAGGGATAGGTGCATGTAGACATGAATTTAAAGGACAGTCATTTACAGTTAAAAAGTTTAGTGCACATTTTATTAGTTTTTATAGTGAGTGTGAGTAATTTGTGTTAAATGGTTTTCAGACAGATTTGTTAGACATCTGTAACTGCTTCATGTGGAAATTTAAGTATACAGTGAAAAACATTTGCTAGTTGATTTATGTGTGTATCCTGTAAAAAATATTAAAAAGCACTAATAGTAAGTAATGGCTGGTATCATCATTAGTAATTTTTGTTGTGGAAATTGTTACTCAGTATGAAATGTTTATACCAAAGAAGCAAGGGAACTTGGTAGAAAGAAGTCATAGAATAAAAGAAACACATGTATTTCTGCTTGTGGAAAGACTGAATTGTCATACTACAGTGAATCCTATTAAAAAAGGGATAAAAGTGGTGTAATGATTCAGGATAGAAGCACCAGTGTTAAGAGAGATTGTGCAGAAGTCGAGAAGATAAACTGTTTTGTTCTTTGTCCTTGTAATTCTTGAACATTTTAAAAATCCACTCAGCTAATGGCTTTCAGTTAGGAAGTTATGCCTAAAACATCAAGGGATAATACAAGTAATTGGGAGCCCTCTTCTACAGGTTTTTAATTTGTGATATTTTTTTATCTGCATGGGTACATAGATTTGATATTTGATGGACAATAAAGTATTATTTTCCGTATTACACTTTACTTTCCAAATTTGATTTGACTTGCATTCTTAACTATGTAATTCTCTTCTGCATAACTTGAGGTCACTAAAGCAATTTTTTAACTGTTTCAAAAATTTGGTGCTCATATCTGAATCATTAGACATGTGAACTCTATATTTGTCTTATGTTCTGAGTTTTGAGAATTAGCATGGCTTCAAATTTTATTTTTTATTTTTTTAATGGTCTGGTGCTGATACTTATATCAGATTCTAAGCATGTGAGTGATTGGTTGTTTAGTATTTTTTCCTAGAGATGTGATAAAAGGTGCTTCTTCAGGTATAGTGGTTCCTATGTGTGGCTAATGGATTCTGTGAATCCGTTGTTTTTGAATCTGCATGTAATCTTACTGTAGCTAATTGTTCCTATAAGCAAGAATCACACTGGAAAATTTAGAACAAAATGGACTGCTAGTGGTTTCTTAATGCATGTAGACTTTGTTTGGTAATTTATTTACTTTTATAATACTTAAGTTATTCAGAAATATTTATTTAAATTTATAGTTGTGAGTCTCTTTGCAAAGAGTAATGTATGTCAAGTGGATTAGATTATGATTTGTATAATTATCTGCTTGTTATGTTACCAAAGGATACTTGTGTAAGATGTTTCCTAGATTTGAAGCAAAATAAAATGTTCAAAGAATTTTTACTTTCATGAGTGTAACTCGTTTTTATAATGCTGCACCCTTATTTTAATGTATGAAAATTCAAGAATGTGAGATATGGATACAGATTAGTGTTTTATTTACTCAGCTTTCTTTACTAATCCCCTGTTTTATTGGTAATTTATGAAGAGATATTTTCATGGAGATTTGCAAAATTATTGGAAAACTGCTCTCATACAGTCAAGATGTCCTTTTGCTAGATAAACATGACCGTGTCAAGAAGGACCAGTAAAAATTTGTTTCATTGATGTTCTTGTTGTTATTTTGAGTCGTGGTGTTCAATGATATTGAAATGACAATTATCTTAGATTACTTGGTATTTTATGCTATCAGTCGGCTAGTTGACAGAAAGGAGAGAAAAGAAAAATGGTTCCATTTTTTTATGAAAATGCTAATAATTTCCTTAATCAGAGTAGATCATACTGCTTTTCTTCATAACTCACTATTGTAGTATCTATGGAGATGGAAGAGGGGCATATTAACAGACAACTGTGCAAGATATCTTTCATTATGTCACTTACATAGCTGTCCACATGTAACATCCGTAAAACATGCCAATAATAACAACACAGTCACACATGTAAACAATGCTTGAAGCATGTCTATCCTTTGGAGTGATCATTTTGTGATATTATCCGTATATGAACTTACTGGATCCGTCAACAGCAATGAAAAGTGTCAGCGTACAAACGTACACCAAAGGCTTCCAGATACTTCAAACTTAGATTAGTCTCTGAATAACATCTCAGATCATTGCTGCATATTGCAGTTTTGATATTTCTGTGCTCACTGTGATTTGTTCAACCTTATTTCGTTTGTGTGATAAATGTTTATTGGCCATAATGCACCCCTTTAAACCTTGTTCATACAGACAGCATTGCACTGTTGAAACAGAGATTGAAGCTGTTTGCATACTATTTGCTTTTTACAGATATGAGTTGATCTTCCTTGTATGAAGGTACTCAGGGTCTTTCAGATCGTGAAGCACTTGCTTTGGCACAAGTTTGTGTGAACCAATGCAATGTATACACCACTGTAAATTGGACTATGCCAACTTTTGTTGCTATTCTCCTACTAGAATAGCCTTCCTGATGCAGAGCTACAATTACAGCATGTTTTTCAATTCCAGTCACCTCCTTCTGCCCAATTAGGAGGAAATATGGTATGGACCTGATCAGGAGTACACACACATTGCTAGATGGACGCAGTGCACTGTAAACTAAAGTGAATTGATAGCTACACAAACAGCAGAAGGAATAAGGCCTATTTGAATGGAACCATCTTAAGTGAAGGCACATCAGCGTCGTTGTGGGTACTCACCAGCGCCTCTACGTGAACAACCAGACAAACACATAACAGATTCCTAGTCTTTGCAAGTTTATAATTGTTTTATTATCAGAATGGGGATATGGAAGAATATTCAAAATGAAATCCTTGTTTTAGCCACATATCCATTGTTGTGTCAGATGACTGAAAACGTTTGACAGGTAATGTACATAGCCATAATAGTAAGTAAACAGGGTGTATACGACCCGGGAGATCCGGGAAAAACACGGGAATTTTTTAGATTTCCGGGAATTTTTCATTGTTTTAGTTAACAGTTAAATTTTTGTGATTTTGACTGGTAAGAACCAATACTCTCACGAAGGATATTACTGTATCCCACTTCTGCAGAATAATACTGCAGCACCAAAATATGAACGAGAGAAAAAAAAAAAAAAACGAAAATAAAACTTCAGTCGCAAAGGAAATGCGCGATATACAACAACAAAACACAGTGCTCTTACAAGTGTCTGCCAACCAAAGTGTGCCAAAGGCTTTAGGAAGACTGTTCAGTGCTTATTAACAACAAATTGCCTCCGATGAGCGTGACGTGACAGCTGTTTACATTAGATTCGCTTGAGCAGTTGCGGGCGGGCTCTTGCGCATGCGCAGTTGAGTCGCGTATGAGTGGTACCTTCTCCCGCTTCTGGTTACAGAAGTGTGGCTGGGCGCCACTACTTAACATTGCCCCAGTTCCGGGGCTGATGCATGCAGCAGTCTGAGTTGTGGTGGGGAGGTGTGTCGTCTCGATGTGACCCGTGTGTACGTTCAGTGATTTTATTGTTTCCTCTTCGTTTATGGCTCTCACATTAAATGTAAATGGATTTTTGTGACCGGGAGCTATCAAATGAATTAAAATAGCTTCGCATAATTAAGGAGGTCTAAAATATGTTGTTAGTTTCAGGTTTTATTTCCACCTTTCCGACAGTCAAGCATTAATCGCCTTGCAGAAGAATGAAGTTTGTCGCTTTGTAAAGAGATTTGGCTTTTATTAATCTTTTGTGTGAGGCAGTCAATTTATTTGAAACGAAGTGTTTAATTTCACACTGTTGGCTAGTTTCAACTGTTCGCTGTATCTGAAGTACACGTTTCCATCTTCTAGCTCGTATGGCATTATGCCATAATAAAGAACCAAACATGAGATAACACGGTACTGGTACTCAAGAAAATTTACATCCGAATCTGGACATACGATTGTGCACTTTAAACCAAATTATGCATTTTAGTATGGTTCACGAGTTTTATGACATAATGCAAGATTTTTTAATGTTTTACGCGTACGAACATACGGGCTTCCTGCGTCATCGTAGCTGAACAAGCGCGGTGACACCTGTTATCTGGCGCTCTCTGGCGACTGCTGAAACGAACCAATTTCTAACAGATCACGGGAAAATATTGCGAATGGTGGTTTGAAAAGTGTTCCTTTGAAAGTAAATTTCCTTTTACGCAAGATAAACTATGTGCAAGAATGTACAATGAATTTCTTAAATCAGAGCGTTTGACTCTCATTTAAAAATCAACTCTTTGAGGACGACCATCTTCAAGGATTTCGAGCCTAGATCACACATTTACGTCGTTATTAAACATTTTACCGACACATTTGTGTGATGTATCTTTAAGTGTAACACTCGTGAAAAGATCAGCATTTTATCTGTGGAAGCTTAGCTTCTCTTGCAGCTTATTAATCTTCGAGACCAATATTATTTGTGAAAGCGTTGTTTTTCTTGTAGCAAGACTGTGTACTAATTTAAACCATTAACATCTCTCTTTTGTGTGTTCGCGTTATTTGAGTGATCTTGCTATTGGTTGACTGCATCACGTGTCATATGCTGTCATGAGGTGGCGAGATCACGTGACATGAGCTATGACTGGCTTACAAAAGTGTATCGCAATCTCAATTTCATTGCTTCGGAAAATAACATGCAGTGTTTGGCGGAATTTGAATTTATACCTCCGTAAAAAATGCAGCGTACATGTTTCTTCTCAACAAAGATCTTTCCAAAAGTGTTTTTTTCCCCTGGGTTTCGTTTTCTAAAGTGCCGGCAGATCCTACGTCTGTGTAGAAAACCATAAACATTCAAAAGACTGATAAGTTTTACAGTGCCGAGGAAAAGTATACTGTCACTTAACATGGGCAAAGTGTATTTTCACCCGGGAGAAAGTGTATTTTCAACTGGGAAATTCGGGAAAAATCCGGGAATTTTTTTTCCTTGTCCACGTATACACCCTGGTAAAGCAGATAGTAGACTTCAAACAATGGAAAATCCAGGATGGAATGTAACAATATTATGAGAAGGAAAGTTGCCACTCACCATATAGTGGAGATGCTGAGTCGCTGATACGCACAACAAAAATCTTTTCGTTGTGCCTATCGGTGACTCAGCATCTCTGCTATATGGTGAGTGGCAACTTTCCTTCTCGTAAGATCATAGACTTCAGTTCATTGGTAAGATACTGGCAGAATACTGTAAGTCTACAAAATACATTGCTTTGGAAACAAGCAATGGAAAGTCTAGGGTGGAATAACAACAGTATGGAAAGGAGAGACTGTTAAAATATTAAAGCTGTAGCATACTGACGCAGTGCCACATGTTTGAGTTGTGCTTGTGTGTGTTTCCGAAGTGCAGAAGAAAGACTTCAACTGAAATTTTAATATTTTAGCAGTCTTTTTCATTGTGCCTAACTGGGACTGAGCACCTCCTCTGTATGGTTAATAACAGTCTCTCCTTTACATATTGTTGCTTGTAAAACACTCATACAATACAGCACAGAATATTTCTAAAATGTGTGGGGCCACACCACATATGACTGATGGGATACAGAATGTATACAATGAAGGACAGCACCAGGGATCACATGTTGTTTGACTCTTGGAAGAACACTGCAGAGATGCTGAAAAAGCTAAACTGGTAGACACTTGAAGATACATGCAGCCTATCCCATGAAAGCATTATTACAAAGTTTCACTCTGCTGTAGAATCTTGTTGGCACTTACTCCCTTTGTATTGTTCCAGTAGGGGTTGTGAACACAAGATTGTACTAATAAAAATGTTCATAAAGATGTTGAAGCAGTCATTCTTCCCATGCTCTGCGCATCTGGATTGGGTATATGCCCTAATAATTGCCACCATGTGAAGTACGCTTTGCCGTGCACTTCAATGGTTTGTAAAGTATGCACTACATATTAAAAACAAACTGTCAAGAAAATTAACAAAAAGCACGTCATGTCCTGACTCATAATTTTTCTTTGATAAATTGGTGTAGATTCTGATAATAGAGCTTTCTAAAAATAGAAACTTTAGCAACTATACTGTCTAGAAACCAACTTAAAATCGACTGTAAAGTCATAGTTTTTTAATTGATGGTATGTTGGACTTCTACAAACAATCAGTTAATCACCAAACTCAGAAAATAATTTCTATTTAAACAGCTCTCTTTAGGCATAAAACATTTACTAGCTTTAAATCCACAATATCATCATCCATGCCATTGAAATCTTCATAGTTTGACAAACCCATCATTAATTAACACCCATCCAGACTGCAATATATTACATTACTTTATCAGTGAGAACTGTATGAGGTGGAATCCAAAATTTTTGGGACTGCTGCTGCCATTTGGAAAGTAGGAGTAGTAGATCTTTGCATCACTAGGTGGCGAGAGCTGCATATCTCACGAGTCAGTGTGTGGCATGGCATTCAGCTGGGAGGAAGTGTTGCATGTCCACAGTGATTTCCATAATACTCTGTGTTTGGTGTGTGGCAATTTTATGAATGATCCACGAACAGAACAGCGCGTGTCTATCAAATTCCGTGCAAATCTCGGGAAAAGTGCTACGGAGACCCTTGCAATGGTTCAACGGGACTACAGTTATTAACCAGAGACATAGCAACAATCATCCCAGTGGAAGAACCCGGGCTCTCCAAGACCCAAAAAAGGGAAACAGGTGCAGAGCAAAGTGAAGAGCATACCAAGGGAATTGTGCACAAAGGATTTATCCCACCCAATTAAACAGTGAATTCCACATACTACTGTGACGTTTTGTGACGGCTCCGTGAAAATGTGCGGTGCTGATGGCCCGAATTTTGGCATCAAGGGAAGTGGCTGCTGCATCACGACAACATGCCCTGTCACACGTCGTTGCTCACCAGGACCTTTTTGGCAAAAACAACATGGCAGTTGTATCTCACCCACCGTATTCGTCAGATTTGGCATCATGTGAATTCGCGCTATTCCAAAAACTGAAACTCAGTTGAAAGGCCATTGGTTCAAAACTCTAGAGAGGATTCAAGAACATCGTTGGCAGTGATAAACACCCTCAAAGAACAGGACTTCCAGGAAATGTTTGACCAGTGGCAGAAGTGCTGGGACCGGTGTGTACGTGCATGTGGGAACTCCTTCGAGGGTGATGGTGACTGTTAGTCCAAAGGTAAGGTCATCAAAAGATGGCAGCACCAGTCCCAAAAATTTTCGATAGCACCTCGTATGCTACTCTAAGATGTAAACAACAGCATTGCCACAATGAACTGAAGTTTATTCTTCCTCCACATACAAGTGAACAATAGGTGAAAATATGGACACAAACATAGAAACCATCCAGGTACTTATACAAGCAGTTGCTGACAATAAGTATGAATGCAATATGAGGGCAAGAGCCTGTGCACTGGGCTTATAAGGAAGAGGGTTCCAGCACATGGCACAGAGGATGTTGTACCATGTGCACAATTCATGTGGCCCATCACAGGTGCACAAGTTGTGTGGCTGGCCTGTGCAGGTGCTGTTAGCAGAATATCTGAAGTGTACTGCACTGTTAGCTAGGTGTTCGAGCATATATCGAAATATTATGCACAGGGCTATTGCAAGAAACAGTCATCATCTTTGTTTTTACTGGTATAAAATTTCTTTCTTATCATAACATGGCCTTTGGTACACTCATTGGTTCCATGTTCTTGCTGCCATGCTATATACCCTTCAGCCAGATCAGCTGTACTCTCTGAGATAGCAGTTCTCTTCTTACCCCTTTTTTCTGTTTGTTATGGTCCATCAGAATCAACTCCAAGCCTTTAAAACAACAACCAAACTACATTGCTTAGTGCATTATAGACATATTTTCCAATCCTTTCAGTAGCACATTGACATGCACTGAAGACAATGTTTTGGTGTCACTACACCGAGTAACTGTGCTGAAATATCTCGATGTTATTTAAGGAACTTGAAACAGTAATTACAATGTCATTTGAGGTGTTCATAGGAGACAGTTTTGTTACAGATATGTCTTACATGTTGTGGAGGGTGTTTATATAATTTAATATGCTGTCTGTCTGTCTGTCTGTCTGTCTATCTATCTATCTCCTCTTCACTTTGTCCATTTCCTTTACCCCTCCTTCTGACCATATCATCCTCCCCCTCTTCCATTTCCACCTGCTGTCTACCTGTCTACACCTTCCACCTGCCCCATGCTTCTCCCCCTCCTCCCTTCTATCTATCCATTTTCTCCTTTCTCCTTGCTCTGTCCATCCCCTCCTCTATCCATCTCAAACTGTCCCCAGCAGTGCTCATTTTCACATGTTGCCTCTGCAATACAATTCAATAAAGCAAGCTGATACTGGTCCCACAACATGACTGTCGTGCAGGTCAGGGTACACATCAGAGGGTTGAAAATGTTTTATTTGCTTCTGATATACAGCTTGCCATGCAAATCAGGTCTATATAGCAGGCCAGTACAACAACACGACGCGCCTGTTGTGCAGGGCAGCTTTCATATTAGAGCCCCTGACATATAGGTGCCCCCCCCCCCCCCCCCCCAAAGAAGGTTGCTTTGACAGGCTCTTACTGTTCCCACACAACATAATTGTTGTCCAGGGCAGCCTATATGCTAGGGGCTGGGAAAAAAAACACATTTTCGCCTTATCTCTGCTCCTACTGGTGCTAGGAGGCTATACTTTATTACTTCATTACTAGATCTGCATCAATTACCAGTTGTGACTGGACAGACTGCGTCAGGATTACATACACTATGAGATCAAAAGTATCCGGACACCTGGCTGAAAATGACTTAAAAGTTCATGGTGCTCTCCATAGGTAATGCTGGAATTCAATATGGTGTCAGTCCACCTTTCAGCTTGATGACAGCTTCCACTCTCACAGGCATATGTTCAGTCAGGTGCTGGAAGTTTTCTTGGGGAATGGCAGCCCATTCTTTATGGAGTGCTGCACTGAGGAGAGGTATCGATGTTGGTCGGTGAGGCCTGGCACGAAGGCGGCATTCCAAAACATCCTGAAGGTGTTCCATATGATTCAGGTCAGGACTCTGTGCAGGCCAGTCCATTACAGGGATGATATTGTTGTGTAACCGCTCTGCCACTGGCCAAACATTATGAACAGGTACTAGATTGTTTTGAAAGGTGCAGTCACCATCCCTGAATTACTCTTCAACAGTGGGAAGCAAGAAGATGCTTAGAACATCACTATAGGCCTGTGCTGTGGTAGTGACATGCAAAACAACAAGGAGTGCAAGGCCCCTCCATGAAAAGCACGACCACAGCATAAAACCAGCACCTCCCAATTTTATTGTTGGCACTACGTATGCTGGTAGATGAAGTTCACCAGGCATTCGCTATACCCACACCCTGCCAATCGGATCACCACATTGTGTACTGTGGTTCGTCACTCCACACAACGTTTTTCCACTGTTCTGTTGTACAATGTTTACGCTTCTTACACCAAACGAGGCGTCGTTTGGCATTTACTGGCATGATGTGTGGCTTACGAGCAGCCACTCAACCATGAAATCCAAGTTTTCTCACCTCCCGCCTAACTGTCATAGCACTTGCAGTGGATCCTGATGCAGTTTGTAATTCCTGTGTGATGGTCTGGATAGATGTCTGCCTATTACACATTACGACCCTGTTCAACTGTAGCCAGTGTCAGCCAACAGACGAGGCCAGACTGTACGCTTTTGTGCTGTACGTGTCCCTTCACGTTTCCACTTGGCTATCACATCGGAAACAGTAGACCTAGGGATGTTTAGGAGTGTGGAAATCTCACATACAGACATTTGACACAACTGACACCCAATCAACTGACCCTGTTCGAAGTCTGCGGAGCACCCCATTCTCCTCTCCCACAATGTCTAATGATTACTGAGGTTGCTGGCAATAGGTGGAAGCACAATGCACCTTATATGAAAAACGTATGTTTTTGGGGGTGTCCGGATACTTTTGATTACATGGTGTACATAAGATTTGGTTACAGTTTTATGCAACATACAGAAAAGTATCCACAATAAGAGCAGATATAACATATTAAGACAGTATTATTTTGTCCATTCACTTTGTTCAACACTGAAAAACTCTCCAATAGTATATAATTGGTGTTCCTTAAAGTCCTGTACAATTGTCCTTTTGAACAGTCCTAACGGCAGAGACTGCACTTCTTGGTTCAGTGTATTGAACATTTTTAGGGCTACCACTGAAAAACTGTCTTGCGTTCCAGTCAGTTGACAACTTGGTACTTCAATGTTCTTGTTTCGGGTGTCTTGATTATGAATGTCTTGCTTCATGCTGTAATCACTTTGGTTTTCCTTTACATGGCTGAAGCATAGAAACACATATTAGCTGAATACTGTCATTATCCCTAACCTGGTAAATATGGGTTTGCAGTGCTCCTGTTTTTTACTTAACGTAATGATTCTGACAGCTTTATTTTTGAGCATTAACACCTCCTTAAAACCTGCCGAGTGGCCCCATAACAGCAGACCATAATTAATATGGTTATGAAAGAGTGCATGATGTACTGTTAATAGTAACTTTTAGTTTTCTTAGCCAATATATAACACACGAGAGCTTGGAACACAAATACTCTGTGCGCTCTTTTGTTGTTAGTTTGCTGTCTATCATGAAGCCTAGTAGTTTGACAACCTCCATGTTATCCTGGCAGCCGACTTTGCTGGGACGGCATATCATGTGTTGTGTTTTTTTCTTGATCATTTTCATTTTATTTTCGATGAACCACTCTTTAATGCTTTCAAAGAGTACGTCTGCTGTCAACACAGCGTGTTCAGCCATTTTCGTCTTGGCACAGAGTGTGGTATCATCAGCAAACTGTAGAATGTCATAGGAGTGTTCAAACACTAAATGATACAAAATAGAAGGTAAAATTCACAGGAGAATAACCTGTTGTTTCGTAAGTTACATTAATTAGCTGCTGTTTATCTTACATTTGAAGTTTAATATACACATGAATATAATGGTATTATTCAAAGCAAATAATTATCTACATCTGTAGCAACAGAGCCTTGTTTACAATACATTACTACATGTTAAGCAGCTTTACAGTGAAAGAAAATACCTTATTGTGGTACCTTTGAAATCTTGTGTATTCTTTGTCATGCTAGGAACTATTCAGACGTTGCCATAAGAGCATTTGCAGTCCACTGATAATAATTTTCCAGGTATTTTATTATTATTACTACAGAACATTTCCAGAAATCACTGAAATCTTTAAGAAACCCATAGGGTCTGTAACTGTTTAACAGGTCAAAGACAGTAAATAAATGAGAGCTGATATTCTGATAGCTCACCAGCTGCCCAGTACCAAGGAGTAACTTCACAATTCATGGACAGAATTTCTAATCACCCACGATCTAAACCTGGAACTTAAGTGTTCACAGAAATTTATACAAGAGGGACAAGATTCAAAATCTCCCATGTGTGGTATAAATTACTATATTTACATGCAACACCTAAATGATAAACCAGTTTCATATTACTGCTTCTGCTTAGCCATGTAAACACTCAGTTATTGATTCTGGAAAAATGGTTCTAATTGCTGGATTTCCTCTTCCACAACTGATGTTCACTTTCATGGGAATGTTCAACTCTCTATGAAATATGCTCAGATTGTCACATTCTTCTAGTTTTTAAAAATATTAACTAATATCAATGGAGTGACATTTTGTGCAGCAAAGGAGAGTATGAAATATTAGACTGAGGAAGAAGGAATCTTCTAGTTGGATTTACAGGAAACATCTTATGTACTGACTTATGTTGGAAAGGAACTGCTGATTTCTAGTCGTCAACCGTATAAAAGGACTGATGATCAGAAAACTGATGTTTGACCTGGTTATCAGAATCCATTTATGTTCTAAAATGTGAACAAGATAGCACAAAACAGTTCTTGAGACTTGATTTTTGTCTTCCCAGTGTCATTTTTGGTGTTAACTTCGTAAATGACTCAAAGAATTTGAGAATACATTGACACACATAGCAAAATTTGACATTTTGTATGTGAAATGATTGATAGTCAGATCAATGCTTTGTGAAGGTAGATTACTTTGATAATTACATTGTAAGTGTATGTCACCTTTTTTGAGTCGTCAGTCTTCTGACTGATTTGATACAGTCCACCACAAATTCCTCTCCTGTGCCAATCTTTTCATTGCAGAGTAGTAACTGCAACCTACATCCGCAGTTATTTGCTGGATGTATTCCATTCTCTGTCTTTGTCTACAGATTTTACCCTCTACAGGTAAGTCATTCCCCGATGTCTTAACAGATGTCGTATCATCATGTCCCTCCTCGTCAGTGTTTTCCACATTTTGCTTTCATCTCTGATTCAGCGCAGAACCTCCTCATTCCTTAACATATAAGTCCACCTAATTTTCATCATTTGTCTGTAGCATCACATCTCAAATGCTTTGATTCTCTTCTGTTCGGGTTTTCCCACAGTCCAAGTTGTACTACCATACAGAGCTGTGCTCCAAACGCACATTCTCAGAAATTTCTTCCTCACATTAAGGACCATGTTAGATACTAGTAGACTTTTCTTGGCCATGAATGCCCATTTTGCCAGTGTTAGTCTGCATTTTGTGTCGTCCTTGTTCCATCCATCACGGGTTATTTCGCTGCGTGCTCTCTAATTCTGACATTAAGTTTCCTGCTGTTCTCATTCCTGCTCCTGCTCATTACTTTGTCTGTTTTTGATGTACTGTTAGTCCACATTCTGTACTCCCGTGCTTTTAATTTCACCAAAGGTTGTTTTGAATTTTCTGTATGCTGAGTCAGTCCTTCCGACAATCATCTCTTAACATTTTTCTTGCAGCCATTTTGCATTAGCTTCCCTGCATTTCATATTTATTTCATTCCTAAGTGACTTTTATTTCTGTATTCCCATATTTTCCTGAACATACCTCCTTTCATTTATCAACTTCAGTGTTTGTTCTGTTACCCGTGCTTTCCTTGCAGTTACCTTCATTGTACCTCCGTTTTCTTTCCAGTTTACATGATTGTCATTTTTAGAAGCATACGTTCCTCTTCAACTGAACTTTATACTGAGGTATTTATTATTGCAGTATCTATAGTCTCAGAGAACTTCAAGTGTATCTCTTCATTTCTTAGCATTCCTGTATCCTACTTCTTTGTGCATTAGTTCTTCCTGACTTGACTCTTAAACTACAGCCTGCTCTTCACAATCACAAAATTGGGATCTGAGTCTATATCTGCCGCTGTATACACCGTACAATCCAATATCTGATTTCAAAATCTCTGCCTTACCAGTGTGCAAGGTAACTGGAATCTTCCCATATCTGCCAGCCTTTTTCTTTCTTGAACAGAGTATTCAACATTACTAGCTGAAATTTATTGTAGAAGTCAATAAGTTTTTCTTCTCTTTTGTACCTACTATGAAGCCCATATTTTCACAAACTCCTTTCTTTTACTCCATCCCCTACAAATGCCGTCCAATCCCCTGTGACTATTAGATTCTCGTCTTCCTTTCTGCACTGAATTACCTATTCATATACTTCCTATGCCTTTTCATCTTCTGCTTATGATGTTGACATGTATACCTGAAGGCCGGATCGGCCGAGCGGTTCTAGGTGCTTCAGTCTGGAACCGCGCGACCGCTACGGTCGCAGGTTCGAATCCTGCCTCGGGCATGGATGTGTGTGATGGCCTTAGGTTAGTTAGGTTTAAGTAGTTCAAAGTTCTAGGGGACTGATGACCTCAGAAGTTAAGTCCCATAGTGCTCAGAGCCATGTATACCAGAAGTTTGATGTCAGTGCTGGTTTGCTGTATATTCTTACTAGAAAACAGCAATCATTGAAGTGAAGTGTTCACAGTAGTTCACTCTCTGCCCTACCTCTCTATTCATAATGAATCCTACTGCTGTTATAGCATTTTCTGTTGCTGTTGATGTTACACTGCACTCAACTGACCAGAAATCCTTGTCTGCTTTCAGTTTCATTTCACTGACCCCCACTATATCTAGACTGAGCCAGAGCATTTCCTTTTTGAGATTGACTAGCTTCCCTGTAACTTTCAAACTTTTGACATTCCACTTCACTAGTATATGCAAAGTACATATTTTTTGTCAGTATGAGTATGGATACCACCTCTTTGCTTTAACAATCTGAAATTACATCCCCAAATAATTAAGTCAGCCAGGGTATAGAGGTTGCAAAATGTAGGCTGGCAATAACAAGATGAAAATTTTGAAATCTACATTTGTTTGGCTGTTTGAGGAAGAGTAATCTGGGCCAGCATTCAGCAATATTATGGGGGAGACCTGCCGAAATAACCTCAAATTGGCCGTAAAACAGATTCCTAGAACTGAACCAACATGAGCCTTGCCACCTCAGTTTGACATATTACTACGTGCTAATGGCAATTGGACTTCTCAATTGATGAGTTTACAACTGTATGTTGGTGTGTATTGCACCCTGTGGAATTTAGAAGGTTCCAATTCCTGGAGCGGCGATTTTATGCCCTTGACATTTCACCCTCCCCATCCAGTGAAAAAAGGGTGTATTTTCTTTTCAGTTGGTGTGTTGTGTCCCTAGATGAAATAGAGATGAGCACACCTATAGTGTAGGAAGACCCTGTGATTGTAAAACTGAATAAGGTTTCACAAAGCCTTGATTAACCACAGGCAAATGGTGAACTGCTGTTGTGATCGAGACGTGCAGGAGGAGGAGGTGTCTTTGTGGGAATTGGGGAGAAATGTTGTGTAGATATACTGCAGCCATACCTATTTTATGGTGGCAATGGCACTGAAATCTGCACAGCCAATAAAGGAATGCTTTCTTGTTGTAGTTCAATAATGGCAGTGTGAGGAAGGAAAAGAGAATAGTTTGTAGACTTACTCTGGCAATGTTCTGTAAATCATAAAATTTACCTCGACTGCAGGACAGCACCAAAACCATCACTGTGCCAAGGGAAAGGTAGTTTCCTGTGAACAGCCTGGCAATCAAACAAATCTTAGTTCTATAGAAACTGCTAAAGTCAAAATATTTCTAGTCAGACTCAGCACTGCTATAGGGGATAGTCAAATGAAAATGAGAGAGATGGGAAAAAAGTAAGTAAACCATTTATTATTTCAAAAATAATTACCAACTGTTCATACATTGTCAGTGCCTTCATGGGAAGATGTTTGCAGTTGCCTACAACAACAAACCAAGGTTTACAGTAACTTCTTGAGATTGAGATTTATGCCAGTTTGCAGATATGAAGTATCCAATTCATGTTTTTCAATAATTACACATTCCATTAGTACACTGCCAAAGTTCTGTAATAATTTTACATGTTTCTGTGTTGTGCTAGAAAAGTTAGTCATTCCATTAATTTAATGATAAAGTACAAAACACAATCTTTTCTTATTTTATTGTTTGTAATAAATGCCACCTGTCTATGATTAATCTGCAAAATTAACTTACGTGGACATTGTGATGCATGTTTTGGAAAATTATTTATTTTATTTTCATTAGTAGGTAAACAAAAGTTTTTCATTTGTATTAAATATAATTTTATTTGAATCTGTCTTTATTATTAAAAGCGGAAGCAATACTGTTATTTAATTTGACACACACAATATTTGAGATGTATCAGATGGAATTGTGTTTTATGTACACGATGAAACTCATGCCAAAGGCATCATTCCTGTTCGCCCTTTGTATTCAGACATTTCAGTAAATCACTTCAGGGCAGTCTTTCTATTTAAGCTCTTAGACTGATGAGATACTGCACAGTTAGTCTTTGTTTGATCAGTACAGCAAAGTGAATATGAAAAGTTTCTGTGTTATGTTAAAATATTAATTGTGAAACTTACAGTTATTGAACTAAAAATAAAAAGTGTTAATAACAAGCGTGCAGCATTAGTTTTCAGTTTTATCATAGGAAACAATGTGAAATTATTGCAGTTTCATCAAGGTTTTGAAATGGAAGTGAACTTATGACACTGATGCCATAATCAAGATAAGTAGTGGTTGCGTAACAGTCTTCTTTAGAAAAATACGTCTATTGCAAAACTAGCTGAATACCTGTTGCTCAAGTGTGTATTTCTTCCAGTCTTCTATTAGTACATCTCCTACTGCCTCTCTCTCTTGATGTGAAGTATATGTCACACATATTTAACATATTTCACACACATTTGTACACATACCTCACCTGTATCTGTAGCTAATATGCCCTACAATTTCATTTTCATGCAGCTACATGTTTATGACCTTGCATCTTCTGACCTATGTGTTGTAAAATGACATAATTTACGTTCAGTGGTACATACGATTACCGCCTGCAAAATGTGTCACAGATACAGTTAGAAGTAAAGAACTAATAAATTAAAACATCATGCTTCATGTGGTAGCTTTACTCTACGAACAGCGAAAATGTAGTAAGTTATAAACATTATTACTTTTATCATTTTGTGGAGGTTGTCAGCAAGACAAAGTTTTGTAAAGTTTGTTGCAAGTCACTAAGTACTCTCATTCTCAAATAGTGCAGGACTAAAGAAATGGTATTTGCATGTCATGGGCTACACTGCCTTTTCATTGCCCACCCTTCACCTCCTTTGATTCGTCGGTGGTTCTTACCCCCACAGCAATTCTATCGAGACAGTAAGTAACGTGTATGAAGTCTGGTTGAAATGTGTCCACTGGTTTAGGAGACGATGTGGAACATAAATAAACACATTTTTTAAAAAAAGTTATAGATTAGTTTAATGTAATTAGATAGATAAAAAATCTGCTTACCAGGCAGTGACAAACACACACATAAAAGAAGGTTATAATTAGGCAAGCTTTTGGAGCCAGTGGCTCCTTCTTCGGACAGAAAGGTTGGAGGGGAAGGAAGAGGGGTGAAAGAAAAGGACTGCAGAAGTCTAAGAAAAGCAGTAGATTTTGTAAAAGTCATCCAGAACTGCAGCTCAGGGGAGACTTACTGGATGGGATGAGAAGGAAAGACTGATTGTCGTGGACTGCACCAGACAGGATTTGAAAACCTGAGGGCTTAAAGGTGGAAGACAGGGTAATATGCAAGACGGAGATTACTGCTAAAACATCGTGTATGGCTTAATAAGGGTGAAAGGCTAAGTGTATCATATGTATGTAACGAAGGTGGAGGGGGACAGCAAAAAATAGATAGGTAAGAAAATGAAAGATGTAGAAAACTAAAACAGAGTGAAGAAAGTACTAGTTACTGTGAAGAAATGCTGAGACTGAAGAAATCAACTTTTATTAAGGCCAGGTGGGTGGCGAGAACCAAGGAAATGTTGTCAAGCTAGTTCCCATCTGCAGAGTTCTGAGAAAATGGTGTCTGGGGGAAGTATCCAGGTGTTGTGTGTGGTTGAAACAGGCACAGAGACCATGATTGTCATGTTGGTAGAGGATGCTGTGCAACAGGATATTGTGTGTTGCCAGTATGCACCCACTGCCTATGCCCATTCATCCTAACTGATAACTGGGTTGTAGTCATGCTGATGTAAAAGGATGAATAGTGTTTACATAGCACTTAGTATATGACATTTTGTTTCATAGCACTGTTTGGCCTGGGGAGAGATTGGGACTATATGGAACACGTGTAAGGGCTCCCCAGCAAAACTACGATAGTGTAGTCAAAACGACAGGCATACCAGCTTTGGGAAAATCGCAGTGACCTTTTTCTTTGACTGCAAGGGCCTGCTGCTCATTGAATTTCTGGTTCATGGCATCACGAATAATCCAGAGCAATGTGTGGACAATTTTCAAAAATTTAAGCCTGCCATCAAGTCCAAACGCCCAGAAATGTTGACAGACAGCATAATTCTGTTGGAGAATAATGCCCAACCATATGTTGCCAAGATTGTTTTGACCATGATGCAGAATGCTTGTTGGGAGGCTCTTGCACATCCTCTCTCTCCATATGACTTACATATTTTTGAAGCTCTGAAGAAAGACATTCATAACTGTTGATTTGCTTCGGACAAAGAGGTGCGGGCCTGGGTACAAACATTGTTTCGTAAGCAACTGCAAAAATTCTTCCAAGAAGGCATTTACAGTCTTGTCTCACAGTGGGATAAATTTGTTGACATTTATGGTTATTACTTCTGAAATAATAAAGTATTTACTTACTTTTTGCCCATCTGCCTTGTTTTCATTTGATTGCCCTTGTAGGTATATAGTTTAATACAATCACATACAATTATATATTGAAATTTATCAAATGCAGGTATCACCTGTCTGGGACACACAACCTTGGTAACTAATATTCAGATAAAATAGCCATAGTGTGCGCACAATTTGAATCGCCATCACCAGTTTTGCTCATCAGATGCAAGTGTCATCAGACAATTATTGCCATTGTGGCAACATGTTAAGAGGTTAAAAGCACCACAGGGCAGTACCTGAATGTAAATATCTAAAAAAGTAGTGAATATAGATGTCAATATCCCAGATACCAGCAGTTCTTCTTGTCCATCATTTGTGACACCTATGACCTAGAATAAATTTATAGACCATGTAAATAGTCATAAAATAATGCTGGAAATTATAATGCATTGTAGGTTTCTTATGCTGCATTGGCACTATTATACTGAAATTGTGTCAAGACTTTCACCTTTAGGTTGCTGGTAAATACATTGTGTGGAGGCATTGTCTGCATTGTGTGATCCAAAAGTAACCAAACAGGAGTAGAACCAGCAAAGGGAGTGCTATGATTCACAGGAAACAGTATAACCCATAATCCTACAAATGCTCATGTTATATAAAAACTATTAAAAATGACCAACAGATACCAGAAGAGGAGATCAATGAGCAAAAATTAAAAACTCTCATGTGTGAAGTTCGTATACCAACCGGATCGGTAATAAATTGCAGTTCCACCAACACATAGATAAGTTAACCAACATACTGAACCCTCTTAATGTTGTTAGGGATGCCTAAACTTACAAGTCCATATGTATTTACTCCATAATGGTATTTTTAGCTAATATAATAATGATCAAGATGAACTGTGAAAGTCACAACCGCAGTACTAGGTATTGAAGTAATTTTCATATAGACTATCCATCCCTGTCTAAGTTTCTGAATTTAATTTTAAATTCTGGTGCATAATACTGGTTCCCAGTAGACACAAATCAGGAAATTTATAACACCCAGGAATTAAAAAAAAAAGTAGAACAATGCATCATTAGTCATTGCTTCTGTAATTTATTGGAATAAATGGATTTGGAGATTTACATCCGGTTAATTTCAGTGTTCATATTAAACTGATTTTGACTTTTCAGTTGTACAGAATGCAAACAGAAATCAGCCAAGTTGGCATCTCTTTGGTGATCTTTGAAGGGTGATCTGCTTTTATGAAAGGTGGGTGTTTATGAAATTTCGTGTGACTGTGGTAAAAGGTACACAGGACAAGCCGTACACACTGTACAGGAACATTGCTTTGAACACCAGCGATACACTTGCCTTTACAGCCCAATAAATCTTCAGTGGCTGAACGCTTATATTTCCATTGGCCATACCGTGAATTATGGGAAAGTGAAGATACTAGCCACAGCCTCATCCTACTGGGGTTAGTGGTCAACAAAGCTGTGGGGATACAATTGGCACACAAGCTGCTCAACTGAGATGAGAATTTCCAGCTCGACAAATTGTAGAAACCCTTCATTTCACATGTGCACTCTCAAAGGAAATAGTGTTCTAAGTCTTCACTGCCTGGCATTCCAACATATTCCATTCATAATAATCAACCGCATACTTTATAAGCAGCGTAGGTATGCTGACTCTGTGCTCACTTTGTTTTACTCTTAGATGGATAAATGTTTATCTATGACAAATGGTCTTCTTACCAACAAAGTTATCTCTGATGCATGAACATTTACTCCACATCATTGTGTAAAGTGATTTAAAAATCTTGCAAGCTATTTACCTTGAGACCGGCTGAAAGGGTGCCCATCAAAATATTGGAACAAGAAATAATTATATCCTGAATACACACCCAAATATGGTGGAATATCAACATAATGATTTTTACGAGGTTTTAAAAAATCAGCTGAGTATTATAAGAAGAGTGCAAAATTTGAAATAGCTGTATTTCTACTAATACACATAACACTGATCAGTCAGAACATTATGACTACCTACCTAATAGTTGGTATGCCCACCGTTGGCACAGATAACAGGGGCAACATATCATGATATGGAAGCAATGAGGCCTTGGTAGGTTGCTGGAGCGAGTTGGTACTGAATCTGCTTACAAAAGTTGCTTAATTCTTGTAAATTCCAGGGCCGGGGGCAATGGGCTCAAAAATGGCTCTAAGCACTATGGGACTTAACTGCTGTGGTATCAGTCCACTAGAACTTAGAACTACTTAAACCTAACTAACCTAAGGACATCACCCACATCCGTGTCGAGGCAGGATTCGAACCTGCGACTGTAGCGGTCGTGAGGTTCCAGACTGTAGCGCCTAAAACCGCTCGGCAACTCCAGTCGGCGGCAATGGCTTCTGAGGCTATGCTCTGAGGCTACACATTCCAGATGTGCTTGATTGTGTTCAGATCTGGTGAGTTGGATGGCCAGCAGCCAGCACATCAATTGGAAATCCCCACAGTTTTCCTTGTGACACAGTGCATTATCTTGTTGAAAAATTCCTTTGCCGTCGGGAAACATGATCATCATGTTGGGGTGTGCATGGTCTGCAACCAGTATATGATGTTCCTTAGCCGTCATGGTGCCTTGCACAAGCTCAACTGGACACTTGGATCTCTATGTGAATGTTCCCTGAGCGTAATGGAGCCGCTGCTGTCCTGCTATTCAGGTGTCGAGGAGCTGTTCCCTTCAAAGACAACAGATTCGCACCCTCCCATCATTAGGAGTGTTCAGTGCATTGTGTCTTCAGACACACTTGTAATCTGCCCAGCATTAAATTCTGATGTTAGTTCCACCATAGTTCACCACCTGTCCGTTTTTCCAGTCTGCCCAGCACACGATGTCTGACATCTATAATGAGGGGTGGTCACCAACCCCATTACGTCTGGACATGGTTTCACCTTGGTTTCAACATGTGTTGCAGGCACTCGCCGCAGCACTCCTTGAACACCTGACAAGTTGCGTGGTTTTTGAAATGCTAGTGCTGAGCCTCTGGGCCATCGCAATCTGCCTTCATTCAAAATCGGATAGATTGTACAGTTTCCCCATTCTACACACAGACAGCATGCGCACTGATGCTACATGCACCATGCATGTGTCCAAATAGTAGTCGTTCCTCACCAGGTGACTATGCTATCGCCTTGACAGGTTTATATCAATGGTAGGTCAGTGGTCATAATGTTCTGGCTGAACAGCATATATGAAGTTATCTAGAATAATTCCTGTAGCTATCAGTATGAATAGATTACAACAAGGTGTGATTCATTCCAGAATGAAATTTTCACTCTGCAGTGGAGTGTGTGCTGATGTGAAACTTCTTGTCAAATTTAAAATGTGTGCTGGACTAAGACTTGAACTCAGTACTTTTGTCTTTCATGGGCAAGTGCTCTACCAAATGAGCTATGCAAGCTTGAGTCAAGACCCATCCTCGTAGTTTCATTACAGCCAGTACCTCGTCTCCTACCTTCAAAACTTCACAAAAGCTCTCCTGCGAAAAAAGTTACATAGGCAGTGATCATATTAATACGACTGATCTATGTATTTGTCATAATAAATGATAGTGAATTTAGGACTAAGTATGGAATTCACCATACCCCCATGAACCATGGACCTTGCCGTTGGTGGGGAGGCTTGCGTGCCTCAGCGATACAGATGGCCATACCGTAGGTGCAACCACAACGGAGGGGTATCTGTTGAGAGGCCAGACAAATGTGTGGTTCCTGAAGAGGGGCAGCAGCCTTTTCAGTAGTTGCAAGGGCAACAGTCTGGATGATTGACTGATCTGGCCCTGTAACACTAACCAAAACGGCCTTGCTGTTGTGGTACTGCAAACGGCTGAAAGCAAGGGGAAGATACAGCCGTAATTTTTTCTCGAGGGCATGCAGCTTTACTGTATGGTTAAATGATGATGGCGTCCTCATAGGTAAAATAGTCCCCCATTCGGATCTTCGGGCAGGGACTACTCAAGAGCACGTCGTTATCAGGAGAAAGAATACTGGTGTTCTACGGATCGGAGCGTGGAATGTCAGATCCCTTAATCGAGCAGGTAGGTTAGAAAATTTAAAAAGGGAAATGGATAGGTTAAAGTTAGATATAGTGGGAATTAGTGAAGTTCGGTGGCAGGAGGAACAAGACTTTTGGCCAGGCAAATACAGGTTTATAAATACAAAATCAAATAGGGGTAATGCAGGAGTAGGTTTAATAATGAATAAAAAAATAGGAGTGCAGGTAAGCTACTACAAACAGCATAGTGAACACATTATTGTGGCCAAGATAGACACGAAGCCCATGCCTACTACAGTAGTACAAGTTTATATGCCAACTGGCTCTGCAGATGATGATGAAATTGAAGAAATGTATGATGAGATAAAAGAAATTATTCAGGTAGTGAAGGGAGACAAAAATTTAATAGTCATGGGTGACTGGAATTCGAGAGTAGGAAAAGGGAGAGAAGGAAACATAGTGGGTGAATATGGATTGGGGAAATGAAAGACGAAGCGGTCTGGTAGAATTTTGCACAGAGCGTAACTTAATCATAGCTAACACTTGGTTCAAGAATCATAAAAGAAGGTTGTATACATGGAAGAATCCCGGACATACTAAAAGGTATCAGATAGATTATATAATGGTAAGACAGAGATTTAGGAACCAGGTTTTAAATTGTAAGACATTTCCAGGGGCAGATGTGGACTCTGACCACAATCTATTGATTATGAACTGTAGATTAAAACTGAAGAAACTGCAAAAAGGTGGGAATTTAAGGAGATGGGACCTGGATAAACCAACTAAACCAGAGGTTGCACAGAGTTTCAGGGAGAGCATAAGGGAACAATTGACAGGCATGGGCGAAAGAAATACAGTACAAGAAGAATGGTAGCTCTGAGGGATGAAGTAGTGAAGGTGGCAGAGGATCAAGTAGGTAAAAAGACAAGGGCTTGTAGAAATCCTTGGGTAATAGAAGAAATATTGAATTTAATTGATGAAAGGAGAAAATATAAAAACGCAGTAAATGAAGCAGGCAAAAAGGAATACAAACGTCTCAAAAATGAGATCGACAGGACGTGCAAAATGGCTAAGCAGGCATGGCTAGAGGACAAATGTAAGGATGTAGTAGCTTATCTCACTAGGGGTAAGATAGACACTGCCTATAGGAAAATTAAAGAGACCTTTGGAGAAAAGAGAGCCACTTGTATGAATATCAAGAGTTCAGATGGGAACCCAGTTCTAAGCAAAGAAGGGAAAGCAGACAGGTGGAAGGAGTATATAGGGGGTCTATACAAGGGCGATGTACTTGAGGACAATATTGTGGAAATGGAAGAGGATGTGGATGAAGATGAAATGGGAGGTATGATACTGTGTGAAGAGTTTGACAGAGCACTGAAAGACCTGAGTCGAAACAAGGCCCCGGGAGTATACAACATTCCATTGGAACTACTGACGGCTTTAGGAGAGCTAGTCCTGACAAAACTCTACCATTTGGTGAGCAAGATGTATGAGACGGGTGAAATACCATCAGACTTCAAGAAGAATATAATAATTCCAATCCCAAAGAAAGCAGGTGTTGACAGATGTGAAAATTACCGAAGTATCAGTTTAATAAGTCACTGCTGCAAAATACTAACGTGAATTCTTTACAGACGAATGGAAAAACTGGTAGAAGCTGACTTCGGGGAAGATCAGTTTGGATTCCACAGAAATGTTGGAAAACGTGAGGCAATACTGACCCTACGAGTTATCTTGGAAAATAGATTAAGGAAAGGCAAACCTACGTTTCTAGCATTTGTAGACTTAGAGAAAGCTTTCGACTATGTTGACTGGAATATTCTCTTTCAAATTCTAAAGATGGCAGGGGTAAAATACAGGTAGCGAAAGGCTATTTACAATTTGTACAAAAACCAGATGGCAGTTATAAGAGTCGAGGGGCATGAAAGGGAAGCAGCGGTTGTGAAGGGAGTGAGACAGGGTTGTAGCCTGTCCCCAATGTTATTCAATCTGTATATTGAGCAAGCAGTAAAGGAAACAAAAGAAAAATTCGGAGTAGGTATTAAAATCCATGGAGAAGAAATAAAAATGTTGATTTTCGCCGATGACATTGTAATTCTGTCAGGGACAGCAAAGGACTTGGAAGAGCAGTTGAACAGAATTGGGGAGAAGAGGAGTTTGTGGCACAACTTGACAAGAAGAAGGGACCGGTTAGTAGGACATGTTCGGAGGCATGAGGGGATCTCAAATTTAGCATTGGAGGGCAGCGTGGAGGGTAAAAATCGTATAGGGAGACCAAGAGATGAATACACTAAGCAGATTGAGAAGGATGTAGGTTGCCGTAAGTACTGGGAGATGAAGAAGCTTGCACAGGATAGAGTAGCATGGAGAGCTGCATCAAACCAGTCTCAGGACTGAAGACAACAACAACAATAACAACAATGGAATTCACAAATGCAGTGCCAAAAGTAGAAATAATCTCTTCATAGACCACGTAACCTGTTCTAGTTTTCAGAACAGAGTTTAAATTATAGTTGGTATGTGGAACTGGAGACACCCAAATATGCAAAATGAAAATAAAATAGTACCATATTAGCCAATCCTCCTGTAATTTGGCAGGTTACTAAGACTCGGGACTATAGACTCTGATTAACGTGGGTACCTTTCCTGAGATTACATCACATAGCCTGACATAAAAGCCTTGCTCCAGTTGATTGTAGATGTAAGGTGACCAGACATCATGTATTAACCAGGATAGCCCCTTGTTTTGAGTATATGTTGAATTGCCACTTTTCTTTCATGGAAATCTCTTATCAGCATAAAACATCATTAACTATAGCTCTCAAAAATTCCAAATCTGCAGTTTTGCTTCAGTTTGATGAAAAATTTAAAGATACTAACAAGTGGTGAAGCAAAGCACTGCTTATATTATGGGTCTACAACACATATACACATGAAACTGTGTGGAGACTTCGCTTGGAAAAAGTACAGGTGCAGATGACAACTGAGCTGTGCCGGTATGCACTATCAACTAACAAGTCATAATAACTTTTGTTTGACATACATGTTGCCAGAAGTAACGAAAACTGTAAACAGATATGCTCGAGTGCGAGTCAAAACAAAATTCATTACAGCTGTGACTGGTAGAATGACTCCTGTATGAAAAATTCTCCAGGACTGTCTGGATGGAATAAATTCAGAGATACTATACAAGTATGTAATTTATGCATTATTTATTTGTTTGTTTGTTTCTTTGTTATTAGTTCTGAAATCTTTGTATTTATGATGAAACAATTTTGGACATTCTCTTTTGTCCGTTGTTTCATTGAGAAAAATTCTAAATGTCCCGTTTTCTTGTTTCAAATATATGGTAGCCTTCTTTTAGACACTTTCTTGAAACAATCTTTTGGAGCAACTGAGGCACTTGATTCAAAGCAGGAGGTACAATACCTCAATCCAGATACTCACATGAGGCAGAATGTTCATTAATATGAATTAATTGAAAATCGGTAGGGCTACACTGATAATTTTCTGAATGCATTGCATGACAAAATTGATTCCAGATTCGCGCACTCTCAATTGAATGTTATTGTTTACTACATGTAACAATAAATTCTATGCAGCAAACTAAAGAATTATGGCATAAATAGCATCTCTCCTGCATGGGTGGAATCTTACTTGCATGCAGAAAGCAGAGAGCCTCCATAACAGACTGCATCTTTGGAATGAAAATAAACTCAGAATAGGGGAACATAGCATGGAGTTCCACAAGGATCAGTACTGGGTCCAGTCTTGTTTCTAATGTAAATAAATGATCTTCCAGTGAAATTAAAGGGCAGTTCAAAAACTGTAATGTTTGGTGATGCCACAAGCATGCAAGGGTCTAAACTCAGCCCAAGCAGGCACAGTCCAGATCATACCTGAACATACCTACAAATGGTTCACCACTAATGGTTGAAGTATTAATTTCACATATACTCACAGCATGCGTTTTCAAACAAGCAATAATAACTTGTAGCACCAAAAGTACACTGAATGACTCGGTGACTTCTTACATAGTAGAACACAGTAATTGTCCTCAATGGTGAATGTTCATCAGAGATAAGGGTATCATCAGGAGTGGCCCAGATAGATGTGAGAGGGCCGTTCTTGTTCTATATATACAAGGACTGAATGAAAAGTAATGCCTCCACCTTTGTTAATTGGGAATATTTTAATAAATCAAATGCAGAAATAATCCTTAGAATGTAATCTTCAACTACCAATATTCACTTTTCTACCTAATCACCAGCCAATTTTATACATTTCTGCAAACGATGAATAAGTTTTCTGAAGTTGTCACAGAAGAAGTACGTTCACAACCACAGTCTCACAGTCGTAATGATGTACCCACATTTTGTCCCGTGTCACAATTGAATAGAGAAAGGCGTCACCTTCATTCTCGTAACTCCAGAGAAGTTCCTGGCAAATTTAAAGCCTGTGCTCTTTCATTTCAGGAGTCACCATCCGGAGTACCCATCATGCACAGACCTTCCGATAGCCAAGCAAAGCCATGTGACCCACACGTTCTTGTGGAATGCTGATTGTGCTTGCAGTTTCTCTCTATGTGATACAATGGTCATCCTGAATCAATCTGTCAACGTTTTGCTTGTGAAACTTGGTGGTTAGTCTCACAGAGTGTCCAACTCTTTGTTTGAGACGCGGGTCAGATGTTCCCGCCTTAACATTTTTTATCTTACTCGACCAATGACACACAGTACTCACATCAACACAATCACCATAAATTGCTTTCATTCTATGATGAATCTCCTTTTGGGGTGACACCTTCTGCTGTCAAGAATTCAATGACTGCATGTTGCTTAAATCACATTGACCGATTGTTTGCGCAGGGTTCCATACTTCACACTGTAGCAACACAACCATTCAATGCTAAGGCTTTCCGCCAACTGGAGCTGTAGAGAAGAGGCTACAGAACAAGCCAGTACCTGCTGCATACCAATGCTGCCAACTGTTGAAGAGTTACAAAGGTGGAGGCATTATTTTTCAGTCAACCCTCATACATAAATGATCTCATGGACAGAACGAGCAGCAACCTGCAGCTGTTTGCTACTGTGTTATGGGGTATGGGTTGGTGTCATCATTGTGACTTTAGAAGGATACAAGATGGCTTGGACAAAATGTCTATGTAGTGCAGTGAACTGCAGCTTGCTCTAAATTTAGGAAAATGTAAGCTAATGCAGATCAGTAGGAAAAACAACCCCATAATGTTCAAAGAATATAATAATTCCAATCCCAAAGAAAGCAGGTGTTGACAGATGTAAAAATTACCGAACTATCAGTTTAATAAGTCACAGCTGCAAAATACTAACATGAATTCTTTACAGACGAATGGAAAAACTGGTAGAAGCCAACCTTGGGGAAGATCAGTTTCGATTCCGTAGAAATATTGGAACACGTGAGGCAATACTGACCCTACAACTTATCTTAGAAGCTAGATTAAGGAAAGACAAACCTATGTTCCTAGCATTTGTACTCTTAGAGAAAGCTTTTGACAATGTTGACTGGAATACTCTCTTTCAAATTCAGAAGGTGGCAGGGGTAAAATACAGGGAGCAAAAAGCTATTTACAATTTGTACAGAAACCAGATGGCAGTTATAAGAGTTAAGGGACATCAAAGGGAAGCAGTGGTTGGGAAGGGAGTGAGATAGGGTTGTAGCCTCTCCCCGATGTTGTTCAATCTGTATATTGAGCAAGCAGTAAAGGAAACAAAAGAAAAATTCGGAATAGGTATTAAAATCCATGGAGAAGAAATAAAAACTTTGAGGTTCACCGATGACATTGTAATTCTCTCAGAGACAGCAAAGGACTTGGAAGAGCAGTTGAATGGAATGGATAGTGTCTTGAAAGGAGGATATAAGATGAACATCAACAAAAGCAAAACAAGGATAATGGAATGTAGTCGAATTAAGTTGGGTGATGCTGAGGGTATTAGATTAGGAAATGAGACGCTTAAAGTAGTGAAGGAGTTTTGCTACTTGGGGAGCAAAATAACTGATGATGGTCGAAGTAGAGAGGATATACAAAGTAGACGCAATGGCAAGGAAAACGTTTCTGAAGAAGAGAAATTTGTTAACATTGAGTATAGATTTAAGTGTCAGGAAGTCGTTTCTGAAAGTATTTGTATGGAGTGTAGCCATGTATGGAAGTGATACATGGACGATAAATAGTTTGGACAAGAAGAGAATAGAAGCTTTTGTAATGTGGTGCTATAGAAGAATGCTGAAGATTAGATGGGTAGATCACATAACTAATGAGGAAGTATTGAATAGAATTGGGGAGAAGAGAAGGTTGTGGCACAACTTGACCAGAAGAAGGGATTGGTTGGTAGGACATGTTCTGAGGCATCAAGGGATCACCAATTTAGTATTGGAGGGCAGCGTGGAGGGTAACAATCATAGAGGGAGACCAAGAGAAGAATACTCTAAACAGATACAGACGGATGTAGGTTGCAGTAGGTACTGGGAGATGAAGAAGCTTGCACAGGATAGAGTAGCATGGAGAGCTGCATCAAACCAGTCTCAGGACTGAAGACCACAACAACAACAACAATGTTCAAATACAGCATTGGCAGTGTGCTGCTTGACAAAGTTACCCTATTAAATATCTATGCATAATATTGTAAAGTGATTTGAGATTAATGAGCATGAAAGCGTTATAGTAGGGGAAACAAATGGTCAATTTCCTTTCTTGGGAGAATTTTAGGAAAGTGTAGCTCATCTATAAAGGAACAAATAGAACACTCATGTGATACGTCAGTGAATACTACTGGAGTGCACGCACGCACACATGCACGCACACATGCACGCACACACGTACGCACACACGTACGCACATACGTACGCACATACGCACGCACATACGCACGCGCACACACACACACACACACACACACACACACACACACACACACACACACACACACACACACACACACACACATACCAGGTATTTCTGTTCCCAGAACACCATACAATTAAAGTTTAAATATTTTTGGCCAACAATCAGCTACACAGATGGCCTTATCATTAGCTAGTTGTAAATCTAGCAGCATACAGCTAGTGCTGAAGTTTGGGCATGTCAGTAGGTGGTTATCTGTTTGGACATTCCCAGTCACATAGTGGTTTTCCATTAAAGAAGCTGGATTTGGTTTCAGGTGGTTTTGGTGATGGTAATCCCCCAGTATTTCATTTGCTGCTACTTAATTTCTCCTCCATTTCCTTGAAGGTGCTCCCTTGGACAGCCATGGCCATGTCATTATCATATATAAACTGCCTGGCATTGGGATGCATTTGCTGGTCACTGGTGTACATATTAAACAGGTTGTATAAAAGGAAGAAGACTTCAAAGCAATTCAGAGGTGAGGCACTAGATTTCTTATCGGTAGGTTTGATCAACATGTATTAGAGAGACGCTTCGTGAACTCAGATGGGAATTCCTGGAGGGAAGTTAAAATTCTTTTCATGAAACATTATTGAGAAAATTTAAAGAACTGGCATTTGAAGCTAACCATAGATTGATTCTATTGCCCCTGATGTACGTTTTATCACAAAGACGAGAGAAATTAGGGCTTGTACAGAAGAGTATATATAGTTTTTTTACCCTCAGGGTGTTTGCAAGTGGAATGGGAAAGGAAATGAATAGGTGGTACAAGGTTCCCTCTGCCATGAACTGTACAGTAGCTTGCAGAGTAAGTATGTAAATGTAGATGAAGTTAAGTGGAGTCAACACATGGCTGAAATAACCGAAAAGCTCAGTTCAGTGTGTTATGCTCTTGGAAGCAGCTCTCACTGTATTGACGTAGAGACAAGAGTGTTGGTTTATTTTGCCTTGTTGTCTTAAGGAAATGTCTCTTGGGGCAGTGCATCTTTAGTAAATAAAATCTTTGTTCAGTACAAGTGAGCAGTCTGTTCGTTTTCTTTGCAACATTCTCCATTACAACTTCCTGTAATAATACTGTACATACATGGAGAGTGAGTGAGTGAGTGAGTGAGTGATGATGAGGCAAGGGAGAGTGCCGGCACACAGCAAACTCTTCACAAATAGCACCAAGGGGGCTGCCAGTCTTAATGTCCTCATCCAGCAGATAGATCACCATCAATAGTGTCACATGCCCTCTCTCCATGAAACACAATGCAGAAGTTCAGTATTGTAAACAGGACATCGGCACAAAGTCTGGTAATCACAAACCTTATGGCCACCACCTCTCCTCCCTTTGCTAGCCAAATACTGGCGGTAAGAATTTTTTCCACCACCAGGATTTGAACTGCCATACACCCTGGGGTTGAGTACCACCACTCAAGTATGCATTTGCCACTGCAGCCATAGAAGCAGATAGAAAGGAGCAGTAAGAATATTGTGTAAAGCAGATAACTGTACATCTTTCATAAACCTTTTTAAGGATCTCTGAGCACAGTTACTTCATATTGATTTTTGTTGGTGGTGATAAAAATCACTTTCACCTCAACTGCAATATACATAGTCACAATACAAGACACAATAATAATTTTCATGTGGATTATGCCTCATAGTCCAGGGTTCAGAATGAAGGTATAAGCTTCCATAGTAAGATGTTCAACAAGTTCCCATCTCTAACACAGAGAAAGCAAATGGATATCCTACCAGGTCAAAAAAATTAAAAATATACCTCATTAGCCAGTCTCCCCACAAATTATATGCACACTAACTGACAGAAAGTCATTGAGTAAAACAGAAGTAATATGTAGCATTTTCCAAGGAAGTATTATAGGCCCTCTGCTGCTCTTGCTCTTCATAAATATTTAGATGCCAATTTGTACAGCCCTCTTAGATTTTTTGCAGATTGTGCTGTCATTTACCATCTTTTAAAGTAATCAAATGATCAAATCCAATTGCAAAATGATTTAGAAAAGATATCTGTATGATGCAAAAAGTGGCAAACGACTCTAAATAATAAAAAATGTGAAGCTATCCACACGAGTTCTAAAAGGAATCTACTAAATTTTGGTTACACAATAAATCACAAAAATGTAAAATTCAAGTACATATTACAATTATGAATAACTTAAATTGGGTCGATCAGATAGACAATGTTGTTGGGGAAGCAAACCATATTCTGTTATTTAATCACAGAACACTTAGAAAATGCAACAGGTCTGCTAAATAGACTGCTTCCACTCTGCTTGTCCACCCTCTTATGGAGTACTGCTGTGCAGTGTGGGATCCGTGTCACATCAGATTGTGTTATTGTGAAGCAGTGGAGAAAGGGCCACAGATATGATATGCAAACTGGTTGGCAGTCACTAAAACAATGGCATTTTTCAGCAGAATCTTCTCATGAAATTTCAGTCAGAACCTCAGAGTTTGAAAATATTTTGTTGGTGCCCAATTACTTAGGAAGAAATGACCATTGTAGTAAATTTGGAGAAACTAAAGCACACAGAGAAGGATTTAAGAATCCATCTTTACCACACATTGTTCAAGAATGGAATGGTAGAGAAATAGCTTGAAGGTAGTTCGATGAATCCTATTCCAGGCACTTATTTGAATTTCAGAGCAATCAGGTAGATGTAAATGTAGATGTGAAGTCAGGAATTGAAAACCCTGTTAGTCACATAAGAAGTACTAGTGTTTGTTGTACCCTTGTATGCTATTATCAACATGAAAAATATTTTCTATAAAATTTCCACTGTAATGAGATAAATGTTAAGCTAGTAATAGCAGGTGAACAGCTTGTATATGGTAGAATCGACAGGCAGCAGTTTTCTTTTTTTTCCAAAGCAAAAACTTCCTTACTAATTTACTTGATTAAATTTAGGTGACATAAATGTGTATAGCATTAAGCAGTATAGCATAGTTTATTATTAATACAGTATACATAATTCAAGTTTCTATGATGTCCTTGTCTCATGACTCTACATCTACATCTACATCTACATCTACATCCCTGTCCCTGATGGTTCTCCTTCTTGATGGGATCTACAGTGAGTGAATGAATACATGATCATTGAGCTCCAGTTTTATTTGGGCAGTTTTTAGGTTTTTTATGTTTTTAGTACTTCTACCATAAGTCAGCCCAGTTCAGTCATTATATGAGGCGGGATCCAATGAAAACTAAACACCCACCACAAAGGTACCATGGGTGGTTCCATTCAAAAGTAATAACCACACACATTAACATATTTATCCAACTGGGAGATGAGATGATCAATCCGTGTTTAGTAGAATGCAGTCGGACACTGATGGGTCGCCAACTGCCCCCACTCTTGCACCTCTTTGTCTGACTAAAAGTGACATCTACCCAACCACCCAGGATGCCCCATTGTGGCACTGTGCCCCCACTGAGAGAATCTCTGCTCTTGTAGACCAACAGCTTCAACCTATTACACGGAACCTATCCTCCTATATAAAAGATACCAACCATTTCCTCGACTGACTCTCCACAGTTCCTCTCCCTTTACCACACGGTGCCCTGCTCATCACTATTGATGCCACCTCCCTGTACACTAACATTCCTAATGCCCACGGCCTTACTGCTGTCGAACACTACCTTTCCAGATGCCCTATGGATTCCAAACCAACAACCTTCTTCCTAGTCTCCATGACCAACAATATCCTCACCCAAAATTACTTCTCCTTTGAAGGCATTAACTACAAACAAATCTATGGTACGGCTATGCCACCCGCATGGCACCATCATATACTAACCTATTCATGGGGCATCTAGAGGAATCCTTCCTAAAAACCCAGAATCCTAAACCCCTCAACTGGTCCGGATTCATTGATGACATCTTTGCTATCTGGATTGAAGGTGAAGACATTTTATTCACATTCCTCCAGAACCTCAACAACTTCTCCCCCATTGCCTGGTCCTACTCAACTCAACAAACCACCTTCCTAGATGTTGATCTTCACCTCAGAGATGGCTACATCAGCACCTCCATCCATATCAAACCTACTAACCACCAGCAATATCTCCATTTCGACAGCTGCCACCCATTCCATACCAAGAAGTCCCATCCGTACAACCTAGCCACCTGTAGTTGTCGCATCTGCAGTGACAAGCAGTCCTTCTCAAAATATACCGAGGGTCTCACTGGAGCCTTCACTAACTGTAATTATCCTCCCATCCTTGTACAAAAACAAATCTCCTGTGCCTTATCTTTCCAGTCTCACACCACCTCCCAAAGTCCCACAGTCCGGCCACAGAGGAGCATTCCCCACATAACTCAGTATCATCTGTGACTGGAGCAACTGAATTAATTCTCCACCAGGGTTTCGATTACCTCTCGGCGCATGCCCTGAGATGAGAAATGTCCTGCTCGCTATCCTTCCCACCCCTCCTACAGTGGTATTCCGCCGTCCACTGAACCTACACAATATACTCGTCCATCCTTACACAACCCGTGCTCCCAATCCCTTACCTCATGGCTCATACCCCTGTAATAGACCTAGATGCAAGAGCTGTCCCATACATCCTCCTACCACCACCTACTCCAGTCCGGTCACTAACATCACCTATCCCATCAAAGGCAGGGCTACCTGTGAAACCAGTCATGTGATTTACAAGCTAAGCTGAAACCTCTGTGCTGCATTCTATGTAGGCATGACAGCCAACAAGCTGTTTGTCCGCATGAACGGTCACTGACAAACTGTGGCCAAGAAACAAGTGGACCACCCTGTTGCTGAACACGCTGCCAACCATGATATCCCTCATCTTAATGACTGCTTCACAGCCTGTGCCATATGGATCCTTCCCACCAACACCAGCTTTTCTGAATTGTGCAGGTGGGAACTTTCCCTGCAATACATCCTACGTTCCCGTAACCCTCCTGGCCTCAACCTTCGTTAGCCACTGTCCTCACCCACCAGCCCCCTCCCTGTTCCCATTCCAGCACTACACAGCCGTCATTTCACCGCCACACCCACTCTTTTAATTTCTTTTATTTCTCTCCTTTCCACTACTTACCCCCTCCTCCCTCCGCACCTTCTCTCTTGCCCTCCGCCTAAACTGCAACACTTGACTGTCCGCCACTACCACTATACTATCCCTACCCATCCCTGCCCCAGCCTCCTCCTTACACCCACGCAGTCACCACTCCCATCATGCACTGGTGCTGCTGTGGTCTCAGCTCTCTGAGACTGCAGAGAGAGAGAGAGAGAGAGAGAGAGAGAGAGAGAGAGAGAGTGTGTGTGTGTGTGTGTGTGTGTGTGTGTGTGTGTGTGAATCTTTTTATTGTGCCTATCGCGACTCAGCATCTCCGCTATATCCTGAGTAGCAACTTTCCTTCTCTGGTATTGTGACATCTACTTGTCTTTTTTCAGATTGCCAGAGATGTGGAAATCACATAATTGAAAGATCTAGGCTGTATGGAGGATGTTGCAGCATTCCTCAATCAAACTGAGGAACTTGATGAGCAGAGGTCCCCTGAAGTCAAAGGAGAAGGTCATCAAGATCTTGCTGGAGCTTGTGTGAACAGCTTTGGATTTCTTTGATGGGTCAGATGTGGGTTGTTTCCACTGTTGCATTTGCCATTTCGGACTCAAAATGATGGCACCACGTAAGATCACAATGACCTTCTACTTTGACTGCAGGGGCCCTCTGTTTGTCAAATTCCATGAGTATGAACCATAATCAATGAAGAAATGCTGCAGAAACTGTGATGCACTATAAAGTCAAAACCCAAAGGAATGCTGTCAGATGGAATCATCCTGTTGCATGACAATCTTGTCCCCAGACTGCCAATTGAATGAAGGCTACACTTCAGCAATTTGGTTGGGAAATACTTCAACATCCTCCATACAGCCCAGATAGTTCACCATGCAATTTTCACATCTTTATTAACCGGGAAAAAAAAACATGTGGATGTCGGTTTCAGTCTGATGAGGAAGTTCAAGAGTGGGTGCAGTTGTGGATCCTTCAACAACTGATCACATTGTATAAAACAGAAATTGATTGTGTCTTCCCCCAAGGGGTTAAATAACATGTATGATGATTACTTTTGAATGAAACCATCCATGGTCACACTGTGGTGGGTGTTCATTTTTCATTGACTGCCCTTTATATTGTAAACATGATTTGCTTTGTTCAGGACTGTACCATATGCGAGCAACTCCCATTTGTATCATGATGCCCTGAACCAAAACCAAGTTTGCGCTCAGCTTAAATTAATGAAAGGTCAAATGTAATACACTATAGTAGTGCTGTCATCATTATGATGTAGAAAGGAGAGAACACACAAAGAAACACTGCCCCTTCAACTACTCTTAGAAGATACTTTGAAGAAAGATAAATCTACAGTTACAGCATTTATTGATGTAGACATTTTGAAGTCGGAAGGGGAAAAAATGTAGAAAACTAAAGGCTGTCTACAAATTCATGTGTGACACTTTTACGGTGACAACACTGATTTCTACCCTCTGGAATTTTCAACTGATACTTACTGCATCACACAGATGTTTTTTGCAGTATCAGTGCAGTACTACTGTACGGTGTTACACCCCGCATTTAAACACTGCAGTTTATTCCAGTATTGGTTTTACAGTATTTACTGTGACCAATTCAAATTTCACTGAATAGACAAATTATTTATCTACAACTAGACACATGCCTAGGTCCTTAAATGATGACTTACATTTCTTGTGCAGTGTTGCATTTTTCATTAAGAGAACATTTTGTTTCTTAGCTTTTGGTCAACTTGCGAGACAGTTTGAAAGCAATGTGACAGATTCATAATTTGGTACTGCAGATTCTGCTTCTGGGCATACTGTAAGTCAATAATAACAGACTTGATTGGAATATTGTGATATTTGCAAATGGAGCAATTACTTGTAACTCAGGTTGCATTAAAATCTGCATCACTGTGTTTTTTGCAATGTCTTACCAACACTTAGTTCATTGAGGTATATGGCCTTTTTTGAGCATTGACTGTGGAGGGGAACCTGTGTCATGAAGCAAAGGGAGAAAAGCAAGGTGCAAGTAAAAGAAATATAGTTTTTGAGAAACTGGATACATGTAACAGAAATGGAGAAGATGAGAGATTAAATTGTTAATGGAAACAAGATTGAGGAAAAAGGATTGAAATGATAGGAACATTTGAAGACACTGGATGATGTGAGGGTGCCTAACCATAAGCAGTTTAGGATCACTATGCCCATATTTGTATGAATGCACTTGTTTATTTACATTGTTAGTCATCAGCAACATATCATCTGATCCAATTGCATTTTATGAGAGTATTTATGTAGTTAGCTCCACTTTATATGTTATATGAATGACACATATGTAACAAATATGCATGTTTTTATGCAGTGATTGCATGAAAGTCATGGAAAGGCACTGGGTGTGATGTTAATAGGAAATCAGTCCTGGAAGTAGTAGTTGAAGCAAGAACGCTACGAGGTGTAGGAATCGCTGATCCCCACATCATCCATTACTATTCACAACTGTTCTTTTGTAGTCGGCGCTGGGTTCACCAACTGTACACACATTTTGACAGCATCCCATAAATTCTCAACTGGGTTAAGATAGTGTGATCTGGGAGACCAAACTGTGGTCAAGAATTAACTGGAGAATTAATCAAATCACCTCTGTGCAATCGAACAGCAGTGATTTGTTCCATTGTTCTGTTGAAATGCCATATCTCCATTGCTGTGCTCTTAATGCCAGAAAGGGATGCAGAGGGTTAGCAATAATGTCCACATATTGTGCATCTGTCATTCTTTCCTGCAGCCAGACACTGGGGCCTAATGTGAACAGAGCCCAGACTGTAGTAGAAGCAACTTCTACCTGCACACAACCTTGCTGACACAAATGATCTGCAGTGGTTTAGACACTGGACTCGCATTCGGGAGGACGACGGTTCAATCCCGCGTCTGGCCATCCTGATTTAGGTTTTCCGTGATTTCCCTAAATCGTTCCAGGCAAATGCCGGGATGGTTCCTTTGAAAGGGCACGGCCGACTTACTTCCCCGTCCTTCCCTAATCCAATGAGACCGATGACCTCACTGTCTGGTCTCCTTCCCCAAACAACCCAACCCAACCCAACAAATGATCGAAAGATTCATAGGGGGTATGACATATTTCCATGTGGCTGTCAGCTCGATACAACTGATACCAAGGGTCAAGTACATGGTCTGATTCCATTCATCAGCTTTGACCGGTGACGTCCTGTGCAAAGGATGTAAATGGCCTGTTATTAAATACCATCTATGTTTGTCTTAGTAAATGGGGTAAAATAATCTGTTTATTCCAAATATGTCATCATTTACAAGGGTGTGCTTAGGCAGGAACCTGAGAGTACAGTTTAAAATGTTGCTAGAGAAATGAGTAGCAATCATATTTATAATTTTGGTTCTTATAAATATTTGCCTGTTTTTTCCTGAATGTGACATTGTGGAGGTGCAGTGTATTTGAAACACATTGTTTCTGTAGGGGGTACATTGTTGTCAGCAGTGGCAGATTTTTGTGGTAAATGTTTGTGCATGTTGTTTGGTTTGTAGTAGTGGTTCAGTTGAATGGGATTGAGTCTCTGGTTTGGTTTTGGTTTCTGAACTCTTAGTTCTCAGTTTTAGTTTGTTGTTTTATATGCTGCATGTTGAGTGTTTTATGGAGTTTTGCTTTGGAGTTGTATTTGAATATCTTATTGCTTGCAGTATGCTTTTTGCGCGTGCACGCGTGTGGGGGGGGGGGGGGGCAGCCTTGATTCATTTGAGGGAGGTTTCCATGAGTTATAAGTATGCTTTAATAGCTCAAGTGAAATTTGCAGTACTGATTTTTTTGTTTTATTAGGTGGGATGGTCTGGTGTTGCTCTCTTCATTTAGGCTAGGTAGGTCAAGTGAAATTTGAGATAATAATTATTATTCTATTTTTATGGTGGAAGAGTGGGCTGTGGTAAAATCATTATCTTTATTTGAGCTATATTGATTAAGTGAACAGTTGATTACAATTGTATGTTTTTTGTATTTTTTTTATTTGAAGTAATTTGTTAGTGTTCTTTATGGTTATGTGATTGTCTTGAATTGATGTTAGTGTTATGTCATATTTTTAGTTTGTTACCACCAAAACAGCCTAATGCTTATGGCTGACCCTTTAATTTCATTTCATTGTGTGACTGAAATACTTTGCGTTTTTCTTATGTTTGCTTGTGGCAGTAATAGTTTATCTTGTGGTTGCCACCTTTGAGCATCTAAGTGGTTTTCTTAGCAACTTATGTGAGCTGCACTGTTTATTCCAAGTATGACATCACAGGTCAAAGCAGACAGGTGGAATCAAAAGTGCACTAATATTGATATGGATTCATCAGACAGCTACATGCTGCCACATTTATATCATCTAGTGATGATGTTTGTGAGTCAGAGCCAGCAGCTGATCTCTTATGTTGAGGTGTCAGCAATGGGACATGAGTCAGCTGTTGGCTGCCAAAGCCTAAACAGTGAATTTGCCTCCACTCGGTCCTGGTAGAAATTGGTTGCTGGTATCTCACGTTCAAATAGGCAGTGGTCTGGCCCACAGAAGACTGTCGACTGTGCAGTGTGTCACTGCAGTAGGTTCGTGTCTGCCATTTGTCACATACTCGTTCTCACCCTGTGTGCCAATTTACATGTATGGAAACATTGTCTATGATGTTGAAGATTCATACTAGACACTTGTTCTTGAAAAACCCAAATTACTGTCTGCTCTTCAATATGCTGTCTATGATTCTTGCAAAGATTATTGTCATACATTTGAAGTTAGTAAATTTGCGATGTGCCACTACACACTGGTCCGCAGCAGAGAGCTCAGATTGTGCATGATGCCATAAAGTGCATCTTGCTGCAACATTCAGGAATTTAGGCATTATATGCAACATGTGCAATGACCCTTTCCATGACTTTTGCTATACATAGGTGTGCTGACTGTGTAAAGATTCTTGCACAGTGAAGGATCAGGTGATATGTTGGTGAAGACACAATAAAAAAAAAAAAACTAAATTCTGTCCAAACAGGTCTTGAAGGCCCAATGGTACCAACCTGCCACCATGTCATCCTCAGCCCACAGGCGACACCCATTGCAAATATGGAGGGACATGTGGCCAGCACACCACTCTCCCGACCATTGTCAGTTTTTGTAACCAGACCCACTATTTCCCAATCTTGCAGCTCCTCAATTGGTCTCACAAGGGCTGAATGCACACCACTTGCCAACAGTGCTTGGCAGACTGGACAGTCACCTGTCCAAGTGCTAGCCAAGCCCAACAGCACTTAACTTTGGTAATCTAACAGGAAATGGAGTTACCACTGTGACAAGCTGTTAGCCTGCCGATGACAAGGAGAATGTTTTAAAAAAATCTGTCTTAAGACAGCCTAATCTAATCTATTAGAACTATACTGATACAATTAAAATAATAATAGTAGTAGTAGTAGTAGTAGTAGTAGTAGTAGTAGTAGTAGTAGTAAGAAGAAGAAGAAGAAGAAGAAGAAGAAGAAGAAGAAGAAGAAATTACAAGCATTGGCCAAACGACTTAGAAGATACAAAAAAAAGTGAAAATAGAAGGAAACAAAACCAAACATTCAGCACAAACCAAAAGAAATTTTACCAGACAATAGATAACACACACATTAAAATAGACAATAAACCAAGCATAACAGACATGGAAAACTTCTGGAGCAACATATGGTCAAATCTGGTACAACATAACAGGCATGCACGGTGGATACAAGCAGAAACAGACACATACAAGATGATACCGCGGATGCCTGAAGTGATAATTTTGCAACATGAAGTCACCCAAGCAATTAATTCTACTCACAATTGGAAAGCCTCTGGGAAAGATAAAATAGCAAATTTCTGGCTAAAGAAGTTAACCTCAACAGATTCACATCTAACTAAATTATTTAACAGTTACGTTGCAGACCCATACACGTTCCCTGATACACTTACACATGGAATAACTTATCTGAAACCTAAAGATCAAGCAGACACAGCAAACCCAGCTAAATATCGCCCCATAACATGCCTACCAACAATATACAAAATATTAGCTTCAGTCATTACACAGAAATTAATAACACATACAACACAGAACAAAATTATAAATGAAGAACAAAAAGGCTGTTGCAAAGGAGCACGAGGATGTAAAGAGCAACTGATAATAGATGCAGAGGTGACATATCAAGCTAAAACTAAACAAGGGTCACTAAACTACGCATACATTGATTACCAAAAAGCTTTTGATAGTGTATCCCACTCATGGTTACTACAAATATTGGAAATATACAAAGTAGATCCTAAATTGATACAGTTCCTAAATGTAGTTATGAAAAATTGGAAAACCACACTTAATATACAAACAAATTCAAATACTATCACATCACAGCCAATACAGATTAAGTGTAGAATATACCAAGGAGACTCATTAAGTCCTTTCTGGTTCTGCCTTGCTCTGAACCCATTATCCAACATGCTAAATAATACAAATTATGGATACAATATTACTGGAACATACCAACACAAAATCACACATTTGCTATACATGGATGATCTAAAACTACTGGCAGCAACAAATCAACAACTCAACCAATTACTAAAGATAACAGAAGTATTCAGCAATGATATAAATATGGCTTTTGGAACAGACAAATGTAAGAAAAATAGCATAGTCAAGGTAAAACACATTAAACAAGAAGATTACATATTGGATAACCACAGCGACTGCATAGAAGCGATGGAAAAAACAGATGCTGATAAATATCTAGGATACAGACAAAAAATAGGAATAGATAATACAAATATTAAAGAAGAACTAAAAGAAAAATATAGACAAAGACTAACAAAAATACTGAAAACAGAATTGACAGCAAGAAACAAGACAAAAGCTATAAATACTTATGCTATACCAATATTGACCTACTCATTTGGAGTAGTGAAATGGAGTAACACAGACCTAGAAGCACTCAATACACTTACATGTTCACAATGCCACAAATATAGAATACATCACATACATTCAGCAACAGAAAGATTCACATTAAGCAGAAAGGAAGGAGGAAGGGGATTTATTGACATAAAAACCCTACATTATGGACAGGTAGACAATTTAAGAATATTCTTTCTGTAACGAGCAGAAACTAGCAAAATACACAAAGCAATCACTCATATAAATACATTGGCTACACCACTGCAATTTCATAACCACTTCTACAACCCTCTAGATCACATAACATCAACAGACACGAAGAAAGTAAACTGGAAAAAGAAAACACTACATGGCAAGCACCCGTATCATTTAACACAGCCACACATAGATCAAGACGCATCCAACACATGGCTAAGAAAAGACAATATATACAGTGAGACGGAAGGATTCATGATTGCAATACAGGACCAAACAATAAACACCAGATATTACAGCAAGCATATTATTAAAGATCCCAATACCACAACAGATAAATGCAGACTTTGCAAACAACAAATAGAAACAGTAGATCACATCACAAGCGGATGTACAATACTAGCAAATACAGAATACCCCAGAAGACATGACAATGTAGCAAAAATAATACATCAACAGCTTGCCTTACAACATAAACTTATAAAACAACATGTTCCCACATACAAGTATGCACAACAAAATGTACTAGAGAATGATGAATAAAAATTATACTGGAATAGAACCATTATAACAGATAAAACAACACCATATAACAAACCTGACATCATACTCACCAATAAAAAGACGAAATTAACACAACTAATAGAAATATCCATACCCAATACAACAAATATACAAAAGAAAACAGGAGAAAAAATTGAAAAATACATCCAACTGGCTGAGGAAGTCAAGGACATATGGCATCAGGATAAAGTTGACATTATACCAATTATACTATCAACTACAGGAGTCATACCACACAATATCCACCAGTACATCAATGCAATACAGCTATATATATACAACTACAGAAACCTGTAATTATTGATACATGTTCAATCACCCGAAAGTTCCTAAATGCAATATAACATATACCGTACAGTTAAAAGGAAGCCACGCTTGATCAAGGTCCGCGTCACTTTCCATTTTTGACCAGACACGTCTGAGATAAGAAAGAAAGAAATAATAATAATAATAATAATAATAATAATAATAATAATAGTGATAATACTTTGCAAAATTCACTGACTGCCAGTGATATAGTTTGTGTGAATACTTCTCAGTGCATTGTGAGGAAAATGTGAGATAGAGATTACAACTGTTTGTAATTTCGAGCCAATATTATAAGACTTTTTTTCCCTCTCTCTACAGAGTACAATAAATAAAATGTAACAGGACATTGCTGATACTTTTCCCCATTTTATTAGTGATCTTGCCTGATAAGCACATAAAATTAACACAAGTTCCATAACACAACACCATACATCACCATGCTCTACACAACACCAATGCTTTAATAACGTGTCTGACACAAAATGCACTTCCTCCAACAGGACAACAACAACTTACTCTAAACTGTGGTACATGCCAAAGATATAAATCATGTTGCAAAAAAAGCAGCACATTCTTATTGCATCATAGCTTTTGCTTGCAACTTCATCTGCGTGGGCCTTGAACCCACATGAATTTTGAAAAATTCTGAAGCTTATTATCAGTGAGAAAAATGGATATTAAGAATTGAAGATCAAGTTGTCAAAAGGGTGAAAGTGATTTTTACTGCCAACTCGACAACCTTATCAAAGACAGTAGTTACATCAATTCAAGAATGAACTCAAGAATGTCTATGGATAACGACATTAAACTGTTATTATTATTATTATTATTATTATTATTATTATTATTATTATTATTATGATAAAAAGTTCCAAAATACTTCTTTTATGGACTCTGTCATTTCTATCTTGATTTATTTAGTTTAGTTTTATAAAACTTCTGCTGTCCCAATTCTTTTCTTCCCACATAATGAAATGATCCTTACATGAAACTGAGTTCATCCACATCAAAAAATAAATTTGATTATGGCAAAATTTTCACAGAAAAGCATCTAAAGATTCCTAAGACAGTTCCCCTGTATCTCGTAAGGATTTCTGTTTCCCTGTATTGAGCCAGATAAAGGAAACTCACTCTATGCGTATATAACTCATCTTCTTGGTGGTGTATCAAGATGAACATGTACCAGATTTTAAGTTAGACATCTGGAAATAACAACTATGAAAACCACATGCTGTTTCATGTAGTAACTTTTGCATGTAGACTGGTTTGATGTAGCTGCTCTATCCTGTGCATGCCTTTTTGCCTCTTAGTAACTACTGCAAACCTACATCCTTCTGAATCAGCTTACTGTATTCATCTCTTGGTCTCCCTCTATAATTTTTACCCCCCATGTTCCCCAACAGTGCTAAACTGGTGATCCCTTCATGTTTCAGAATGTGTCCTATCAACCAATCCCTTCTTCTAGTCAAGTTGTGCCACAAAGTCCTTATCTCCTCAATTTTATTCATTACTTCCTTGTTAGTTGCATGATCTGTGCATCTAATCTTCAGCATTTTTCTGTAGAATCATATTTCAAAAGCTCCTATTCTCTTCTTGTTTACACTATTTATCATCCACACTTCATTTCGATATGTGGCTACATTCCATACAAATACTTTGAGAAAAGACTTTATGACACTTAAATCTTTACTCAATGTTAACAAATTTCTCTTCTTCAGAAAAGCTTTTCTTGCCATTGCGAGTCTAGATTTTATATCCTCTCTACTTCAGCCATCATCAATTATTTTGCTGTCCAATTAGTAAAACTCATCTATTACTTTCAGTGTCTCATTTCCTAATCTAATTCCCTCAGCATAATTTGATTTAATTCAACTACATTCGATTACCTTCGTTTTGCTTTTGTTGATGCTCATCTTACATCCTATCTCCAAGACACTGTCCATTCGGTTCAAATGCTCAACTTCTCATCTTCATCTATGTCCTTGTCCATTTCTGTAATACTACTCTCAAGTTCATCTCCCTTCGACAGACCCTCAATATACTCCTTCCACCTTTCAGCTTTCCCTTTTTTGCTTAGGACTGGTTTTCCATCTGAGCTCTTGATATTCGCGCAGGTGATTCTCTTTTCTCCAACAGTTTCTTTAATTTTCCTGCAGGCACTGTCTGTCTTTCCCCTAGTGGTATATGCTTCTAAATTCTTGCAAATCTTTGCATGACGCATGTTCAAATATATGGACAGACAGACAAAAAATGTTATAAAAATAATTTGTGTTGGCTTCTGTTGCTGCTATAATACCCCTTATATTAAGTTTTCTTAAATACCTCCTACGTACAGACATCAGCCAGTTACAATTTTATTATATGTATAGATTCTTTTTGTTATTTTGTAAACATTTCAATAATCAATAATGCTTATGATGTTGATGATAAGATGGTGATAACTGAAAAATTTAGGATAAATTAACTATCTAAAAACAGACATATTTCGCCAAATACAAGTTCAGGTGTGATCTAAACAAATATTTCACTTTGATACATGTGTATACTTGGTTTAGATTTCGTTTAAATTTTTAAACAAACATGTAAAAATAAACTGTATGTGATGTTTTATTGGATCACGATGTGTTAAGCAAATGTATTTGTTTTTTACTAAATAGCAAGAATGCACCATTGATTGGCTTCATTAAAACAATCACAGTGGTCAAAAACCAGTTATGGCAATCAAATAAAGCTTTTCTAGAATTAACTGAGGCTGGTTGTGGTCACACTCAAAAGGTTTTTGCCCTCAGTTTAAACATCAGTTCTTTCAGCTTCTCATCACAATGATGTCAGTGGTTTGTTTTTGTCATTTACAGCCTCCTCCGCTGTCACTGAGTCCTGCACCTGGCTCCTACCTGCCGGGAGGCCTGCCTTGGCAACCACTGGGACCATCGGTCTGTGACAGTCCCATCCTCGAACTCACGGAGCACATGGAATCCGTCTGAAGGCAGTGGTGCAGAATGTTCGAAGGCTACATTTTACTTCAGCCCCCTGTGGGCTTCTGCCATTACGGGCCCAGTATTTGATTGCTTGAGAATGATTTATACTTCGAAACAGATTAAATTTTAAGAGTAAGGTGTAACTGTCAGCAGTCCTCGAACCTGAATATGATGCTCATTTTGCACTACATGTTGGCCTGTTAAACTTCAGCTCAATCAGGAATCCAATTTTTTTCTTTGGAAATGTGGTACACTACTTATAATCTACATCGAGTCACAGGTACTGACAGACCAAAATTCGGCCCGTAGCCATGTAACGTATTTTGGTGTAATATAATTTTAAAAATTTACAGTTTTGCATAGGTATGTGACCTTTTCTTTTGTGTAAAACTGGAACATATAAATTGTGATCACCACGTTTTTAGTTTTAAATAATCCAAAATACTCCACAGAAATTTAGAAGAGAGAAAAAATGTTTGTACACAAATCATACAGCTACTGGCTAAAATTTTGTACCATTCTTGGGATGTGGGAAAGGTAATGAGTAAAGGTCTCAAAATTTTGAGGATTGATGGATGTGACTGAACTGCAAATATGTGCTTTTTTTGTCCAAAGACATGTAGGGTTGTGTTGGAGATAAACTAGACTTGATTGGAGAAGTTGATTACAATAGGAGAAAGCCATTTTATGAGAGATGGTGTGAAAAATTTATAGGGCTTCATGATTGCTCAACATAATGTAGGAGATGAAGTGGTACTTGTGAAATGTGTAACTGCAACTATTGTAGTGAGCAGAATTTGAATACTAGTCATATGTGTGTCATTGTTGGTGTTGTTGTTAGTGAAAGTAGATGCAATGGCTCCAGATTTCTGTGGCACTTGTGCTCCAAGACAAGACTGTTTCACTTTCATGATTCATGTGAAGGGATGTACTTAATTTTGTGGTGCATATTTCAGTTTAATGTTTTTAAGTATTCAAATTGCAATCAGTTTATATTTCATCATTTGTAGTTAGTCTCTTTTTATTCTTCAAAGAAAAAGGAACATGAAATGGCAACAAAGCCACACAAAATGTACGGCCTCCAAAGTTAATCACCAATGTGAATTGCCTAGGTTGAGAGTTCCTAAGTTGTGATAATGCCTCTAGAATTCTAGTCTGTAACATAACATTATTATGATATCTGGAGTGATGATTTTTCATTATTTTGACTGTAATTTGTTCATATATACATGTGTGCTCTGATGAAACAAGTGTAAATAATGCTGCAAAAATCTGAAGGAATTGTTGTTTTGTGCTATGATAACTGTGTATGGTTTGTGTTAAAGCAGGACATTTACAAACTGTAAATAAAAAATTCAGTTTCATCAGTTTGATCACCTTCGGGCAACATGTGTGGAACATTACAAACATTTTTCACAATTGAAGGCAATGTTGTTGCATCAAATTTGTATGAAGTAATCCATACTGTCTTTCCTAGCCTGCGGACATTGCAACAGTGTTTTTAAATTTGTATGGCAAGTGGCCAGTGGCAGCTTTCTGGTGCTGGCACCTCTGCACACTGGCTTCGTAGTGCTTCCACATTTTGGATATTAAAAAATAGTGGTGCAGAGATGAAATGTAAGTTTCTCTCTTTTATGAAGTGTATCTGCGGTAAAGTGTGAATGAGAGATATTTAAAAAAAACAGTTTTTGCCATTTTACACACATTTCTTTATGGCCAACTATGAGAAAAATACAGCAAGTTTGAGAATTTATTTCAAAACTTTTACTGAACTGATCAATTTATCTTCAGCCCTGAGGTGAGATCCAATTCCTTCATTGCTCTAATATTTCAACTTCATACCTTTCATTCATTTTTTGAGAGAGCATGAGGCTCAACCATCACAGTCTGGATGATGTCCTTTAATCATTCCATATAGCAAGTAGGCATAGTGTATAATAAAAACCCAGAATTTATTACAACCAAAGTTAGAAATGTTAAAAGTGTAATATTCTGTTATGAAGGTCCTGCTGCTTTACACAAATAGCTTACACAGTTGACCCCACCCTAAATTCTGTCTGAAATGTAATATATTTGTCTCAGAGAGAACAGTTCTCAAACTTTGATTTGTCATGCAAGAGAGAGAAATTTATAACAAAATCAAGTTGACTTTCCTTTGAAAAATAAAACATTTTGAATAATTGTATATGCATTACTGTAACCAAGTGATTGCATATCATTTATAGTTATAATAATTTATTACACACGACACAAGTCAAATTTATAATGAGACATAATTACTTTTTAAACAAAGAACAGAATGAAAATATTCCACTCGAGATTTTCCATTGTTTAAATAGAATTAAAAATCTTACATTATTATAAGTATCAATGCATCATCATTTATATTTATAACAGTCCACAATTAAATGTAAAATTTTCTTGTTCAAACTGAAATTCTGTTCTCTATCAATGATGGTACAGTAGCACTTCTCCATCAAAAGGTTGCAGAGCAATCTCGTTTTAGAGACCCAAGCTGGCTGTTAAATATCCTTCAGCATTTTAGTTTATTACAAATTTTTACCCTCATACGGAGTACTGTCTCAACATGAAGTTTAAAACAGGTTGTTGAAAATCTGAAATGTTCTCTTCCTTGACTGCTGTTTTTATGCTTATATTGGATAAGTTGGTTATTTATGATTATTTAGTGCTAAACTGCAACATCTGTGGCATTTTGGTACACATCCTATGCCATTTTGATGGAACCAGTAATTATAGTTATCAAAAGTATTTTGCATCACACTATCTAGCATTTTTTTCTGTTTACTGAAAGGTATCATTACATTTACTTGATCTTCAGGAAAGGGTTTCATTTTAAATATTGTCATGTTCCACCAAGCACCAATGGAGAATTAGCTTGATGTTATCGTGGACTTACCATCACAATTCATTTCATCAATAGTTAGCTTCATTTTTACAGCTTCCCTGAAAACTGAATCTCAAAATACTGTGGTGACCAGGACATTGTTGTAGTCAAAGGAATACTGTTAGTGTTGAACTGTTCAGTAACAGCAGATCTGTTAAGTCTTAAAAGGCAAAACCTTCCTTCATTGACGTAAAGAAGATAATCCTTCTGTTAGCTGCTTTTATTCCACGGGCAGTTTCTGGTTCAATAAATTGTGACACCTGTCCTTCTCACTGATCTGGTGCCAGAGGACTATTTGTATCGAAGAGTTGTGACTTTCATAACAGAATGTAGCACATTTGACATTTGTGTCTTTTACCTGCTCAGGCTTTTTAATGTTAGTAACACTTTCTTACCAACTGAAGATATAGAATGCCAGTGTCTGGAATAAAGAGACAATGTCTGGGTTGCTCGTATGATAACTGCAAAAACTGTACAAAAGTCAACTACATTTATTAATTTAGATTTTTTGCATGGAGTCATCAATATGATAGCTTTTGCAAATGTCAAGTACAGTTACAAACATAAAATACATTTAGATCTTAGCCTCAGTTCTGAACCTAAATGTCTTTCATTATAGAGAGTGATTAGAAACCATGTGAAAAGCTTGTAAGGGTGGTGCAGGGTTAATTGTTAAGAAAAAATTCAATATGTTGCAGCATTTCCAACTTAATTAACATTAAAGTTAGCCAATCAGGCCATTGTTCACACAAATTTGAGCAGCCCACCAGAGATGGTGTTGCCAAACATATTCTTTACTTGGTTTCTTAAAACCGAGTAATGGAATGATTAAAAAATTGGACTTGGGATGGTAGTAAAGATTGAAGGCTGAGCAGTCTTGTGCACTGTAATCTGCATTATGAAAGCAGCTGACACTGCTTGTATCCAGTGGCTGACTTAAATTAACGTGTGCAATGGTCTTTTTGGGGTAGCTTCAATGCTAATTGACTCAGAAATAGCTCAATGTATTTAACTTCTTTCTAACAATTATTTCTGTGCACAACTGACCCTGCAACACCCTACATGTATAGAATACCAGGACAATCTGACAGTTCTTTTTCTGACATACTGGTCCAATGTCATGCCAATTTTTTTTAATAATTTTATATTCTGGCTTGTGCACAGCCATCTTTAACATTTTTCTTTTCTCATCGTCTTCAAAATGGTAATATAGGGCTGTAATGTGTCACATAAATTGTTTATAAGTATTAACATAATGCCTGCTAATGATCATTTAATGTGCTTATACAGTACATTCTTTGTCCACAAAGGTTGCAATTTTAGAATTCATTATGGTTAGTTTGATTTCTGGATTTATCTGAAGATAAAGATAATTGTTCAGAGCCAAAATTGGCCAGAGAGAAATATAAAGCAGCAGTCTAAATGGACAATATATTTAGTATAGCCATTGTTCCATTTAAGTTGTTCAGATATGTATAGAGTGCTCAGAGTGTGAGCTCATCAGTTATTTAGGACTGGCAAATCAGTGGAAAGGCATCACAGTAAAATTTGCAATTATTATGAAATCGGGCCACCATAAACTTCGGGAATGCAGTGGTGAAGGCACAGAAGCATATGTTAAGACTGGAGATATGAAACAAATCAGAGGCTTATTACACTAGACTACTGCTTGGATAGCTCACTCAGTAAAGCACACGCCTGTGAAAGGCAAAGATCCCAGGTTCAAGTCCTAGTCTGGCACACAGTTTTAATCTACTAGGAAGTTTAAAATCTGTCCACACTGCACTGCACAGTGAAAAATCACTTTCAAAGCAGACAAATTATTGAACTTGGTTCTTCAGACCTGTTACATGTAAAATTATCAGTGACGCACAGTAAATTTGACATTGCTGGATGTATTGGAATTAATCATGAACTTGTTTTTGTAGTCCATCAAGTATCAAGATGGCATCTATGAATAGCAGTCTTGCTTTCATGGACACTACACAGGTACACCAAAATGAATGAAAAGAATTTTGAAAAATTACAAAATATAAAGATTTTAAGCAAAAGTAAGAATCTGGAAATCGTTCTTGACACCCTTGCAACACCAGCAACTGCTTTTAACAAATAAACGAGAGTCTAAAAACTGGTAGCCATTCATAATCACTTACAATCAAGTAAATAATTGAATACAGTATACATGTAAAGCACATATTGCACCTCATAGCAGCACTTACCAACATGCAAATGGTGGCACTGTGTTGATGAAAATAAATATTTTGAGGAAAACAGTGGGCTTAGAGTGTGATACATCAGAAGTTTATTACTGAATGTGTGTAAAAGTTGGAGAATAGAGAAACAGTGCTAATCATCCAAAATGTGTAAATAATGTCAACTTAAGTGAGACTGAGTGAAAAGGATTCTATGAATAACCCATCACAGTCAAAGGGAGAATCATACAATGTACCTCACATACAAAAAGTGACAAAACCATGGGTTCTGACAGCAAGAGTTCTACAAGAAAGAGAAATATTTGGGACAAATAGGAGAGTCTCAGAGGATCCAATGTCATTAGATATCATCAAGCAAAATGTGGGAGGAGTCCACAAGAGTGGATGTCATATTGGGATAGAGAGAGAGAGAGAGAGAGAGAGAGAGAGAGAGAGAGAGAGAGAGAGAGAGAGAGAGAGATCAATTGACAAAATAGTTTGAAAGTATAAGGGAATCTGAGATAGCGATGAGCAGCTATAGGAAAAAGTGAAAGGAGAATTGAACAGCTGAGGGAAAAAATGATAGACAGATAGTGAAACTGCTCACAAGAAGCCACTTATCTTTCTGTAATACATGTATCTAATTCCAGCATGCCCTTTATTAATTTATGACTTGTCATTTCTCCTCAGTGCTTTTATTAAATTGCCAGGCTGTAAAATAATAGTTTATCTTTGGCACAATGTGTTGTACATCCATCTGTTTTGCTAAACTTGCAATTGAGAAAAAGATGGAGTAATAGTAACATACAACATGTCCACAGTGTATTGATCAGTGGTAAAATATAAGCTTTGTTAGTGGTTATAGCAAAATGAGTAGTCAAAAATAGATTACGAGCTCACACTATGTATGCACTGTACAAATATAAATTATTTCAAGTAATAATTCAGTGGACTCACCTCCATACCACAACTTTAGGGAGATGTGTTTACACTTGTGCATTATGTAGAGCTTTGTTCAGTGGAAGAGATGGGTTTCACAGTAGAAAAGATGAATAAATACTCATACCTCTTACAGTATGCACTTTAGAGCCCATGCCAACTGGACATCTTTTTCTCATTTTGGTCTCTACTACAACATCATAAAATATGGAAAGCAAAGATCTTGCCACAGAAGAGCTCCACTGTCAGAGGTATCAGAACAATTTTTGACTTGTTTGTTTCTGGGCGAGGGTACCTTCCTCATACTGATACATCTACCCCTCCCCATCAATTTGAATGTATGTAACATGGTCATGGAATCACCCTGTATATATTATGCACAGAAGGTACATACACATACATACTACTTCTCAGTAGACTTGCTTCCAGCATTGGGCTACTTTTTATAATGGAGCATCATACGCTATAGTGTCCTTAGAAATTTATCCAGGAGGATGGGGAGACAAACTCTAAAGTTCCAATTTTTGATATAAATGAGTTGACCAGTTTTGAGATGTGTAATGTCAAAAGAACTGAATTTTATAGGTGACACAAAAAAAAATTATATCCCAGAGAAATGATGGTTAGCTACTCAATACTTGACACAGATTAGTTTCATACTTAAAAGGGAAGTTTTTTTTCCACAATTATCTTCAAAGTATAACGTTTTGTGTTATTAAAATGATTATGGACATGATCTGAAATTACATCCTTATATGCTAAAATCTAACATGTATCAAAGAAAATGATCAATGAGTTAGGAAATATAGATGTAAACTCTGTTCTCCAGATTGCAGGAGCGTGGCCAAGAATTAACCTATTTTATGCTTACAGTAGCACTACTGATTTCAATGTGGTTAAATTTTGGATCACTTTATTTACTTCATTGTATTGGTAGAGTTGGTTTGCCACAAGCAAATATGAAGATGAAATTGTATGATTCTGAAAACAATCAATGTGAATTAAATACTATCAATAAAATAGCTGAAGTCATTATCCATTAACAGTACATTAATGTCAAAAAGTAGGTTCACTGATCTTTCACGGTGCTAAAGCACTAAAATTGATGCATTTCATAGGATCAAGTATTTATCGTCAGGATTATTCTACAAGAATCTTATAAAAGTGATAGAGATAACAATATAAATGAAAGAATTAAAATACAAAGGAATTAATGACATTATCTGCGAGTGGGTATTGATTTGTATCGGACCGGGATTTAAACCCAGGTCTTCAGCTTACTAGGCAGACGCACTGACCGCTGCCCTTCCGGGCACAGTGGTCATTGCAACTGCCTGGGCTATCCTGGCATGCCTCTCATTAGACCCAAATTCTCAACTTATCCACACACCACAGATACAGTGCCCCTCTCCCATCATTGCGGCATTTCACTGATTCCCATAAGAGTTTGAGCATGGTGTGCACCCACACTGAAGTGATCTTTGCCCATCCTTGCCTTAATTATAGAAGTGGTGTCTGTTGTTTTGAGAATGTCTGAAAGATTAGACACCATACATATATAAAAATATTAAAATTTTGTTGTCATTTCTCTTTGTCTTCAAAAAATGTGTTTCAGAATCATCCATCTAGTTGGGAAAATAAACTGAAATGAATCGGTACATTTAGTCCGTGAATATAGGCAGTGTTACAGCAACAGCTGTTTGCACGTGTAGTCCATACACCTCTAGGAAAGACACACCTGGATATAAACACATATGCAGCATAACTGAGCACTTTGAGTGCATGATCAAGAAATCAGACACTCTCACTAATGATCAAGGATAATACACACCCCTGCAGAGATGCTCACAAATTCAAATCTCATCATGTTGAAATTCAGTGCATCAGTTTTAGTGGTTTTGCTCAGTCAAAAATTGTTGATCATGTACTTTAACAATCTATATCTACATGATTACTGTGCTATACATAATAAAGTGCCTGGCAGAGGGTTCAATGAAACACCTTCAGACTGTCTCTCTACTGTTCCACTCTCAAACAGTGCACGGGAAAAATGAGCACTTAAATTTTTCTGTGCGAGCCCTGATTCCTCTTATTTTATCATGATGATCATTTCTCCCTATGTAGGTGTGTGCCAACAGAATGTTTTCGGAATCAGAGGAGAAAACTGGTGATTGAAATTTCATGAGAAGATCTCGTCGCAACAAAAAACACCTTTGTTTTAATGATTGCCACTCCAATTCATGTATCATGTCTATGGCACTATCTCCCCTAGTTTGTGATAATACAAAATGAGCTGCCCTTCTTTGTACTTTTTTAATAATTTTAGTAACAACGACTTCTTGTCCGTCATGGATAAATCAAACAGCATATTAAAATATGAGAACAGTCTGGTGGAAGCTTTAAGGTTGTGGAGGTCTCAGGCACCTACTTTTCTATGACATTGGTAACTGTTTCTTCAGTGGTACATCCGAGTAAAATTCTCTCAGCATTTGCGGTGCATCATTTTGAATAAAATTCTCAAGCTTCTGAAACCTGTCCCTGCCATCTTGTTCAGAGTAAAAAGTACAGACCACAGGGTTTGGCATTGCATTCTGTCTTTGAAAGCAAACCATCAGCTTTAGAACTGCTACTTTCCATTTGAGTAGCCAGTCCTCTGACAGATGAAGAATCCTCCCACTACCAGGAACTGAACCTGGGTCCTCTGTACGGCAGACAACTATAGTGATCACTCAGCTACAGAGGCAGACATGGAAGTCAGATTGGCTGCTAACATGTTGGAATAGCAGACTGCAGCTTTGCAGCAAATTCTATAAGAATACAACACATAAAGACAGCAACCTGCATGGAATGGCCCAGTCTGCGTGGTTGTGCTGTTTGGATGTGACAACAGGTGCTGTCGCTGTTGTTTGGACAGCAGGTGCTCTCTGCTATTCTACACTCTATAACACTCCCCTCACATGATGGCTGGATTGTTTTCATCAGTCAGTGTTTATGTTTTGATCTCCTGTAGTTGCAGAATGACAGTATATTTTATGCACTTGTATGAGAGAGTATGAATGATTAGAATAGCAGTGAATGCTGTATGAATATGTACATATATCATGCTGTGTGTGTGTGTGTGTGTGTATGTGTTTATGTGTAAAATTTTCAATATTAGCAATAACTATTTTTAAATGTACAGATAGTGTACTACATTACTGCTTCAGTAAATGAATGTCAGGATATTCCAGTCAATAACACTGTAATGCATCACTATTCCATATTTTAATGATGTATTTTCAAAAGTGCAGTTTTTTGCATACAAGAAAATCAGTTTTGGTTTGGACTTTTCCAAGCTGAGGAAGAACGTACGTGCTCTGCTGGTCGGAGCATGATTGTGCACTGTTTTGTTACTAAAGCAGTTTTTTTATTATTTATATATGCTATACATAAAGGTACATGGGTGTGTGCTGTCTGCAGGAACTGGAATTGTAAGGAATATCCTCATGTTGTAGTGACTGTATCAAGAATCATACTGGGAGCTGCTGTGGACCAAACTGCAGAAGAATGTAGCAACACTTGCCATCTTGTACAGGAGAAAGCAAATAATTCTCAAGTGTCTTCCAAACATCAGCATAATAAACAAGAAAATAGCATGAATTTCACTGCACTCACATACACATCTGCAAGGATCATTAACAGTGCACTATATGTCATGTCAGGTATATGAAAGGATGATATCTTGCAACTTTTTCTCAAAAATACTTGCTTGGAATATCTGAATGATGAGCACTAATTTAAATTCTCTTATTTAATAATATGTTACTAAAACCAGAAATGTAAAAGAATAGAAATCCATTACTACTTCACTTACAGCTGTGCTCCATCGATATCAAGTGTAAAGTTCGTTTTCCAGTCCAACACCAGTGTGTAAAATTGCATACTGGACACATCAGTGCTATTTTCTTATATTTGTTTTATTCTCCTCCATCTAAGACACTCATTTTAGAGTAGCTTATAGGGACATGAATCATCTTAATATGTTTAAAAACTGTGTGGTTATGAATGAGTATTTAGTGTGCCCACTGTGAAAGAGTGAGAAGCATGTAGTATTTTGAAACATGGGGGTAAATCATTTTTCCATGTAAAAGAAAAGAGAAATGGTATTTAACATGCCATGTTACAGCTGTTTGGCTCTTGCAGTAGTCTTCTGCAGTTTGGACCTCTTTGAGTTTTGTTGGGATAAGCTATGTGTATTGTGCAGTTTATTGTAACTATTGTTATTCATAGCTAAACTATTTTGTAGTTTGAAAGTGAAAAATCACTGCTGGTAGTTTTTAACTTGTCTTTAGCAGCAAAATGCTTGCTTGGGCAAGATTTGTAATTGTGTATATCTTTGATCAGCAACTGTTTCACTGTTGTGAGTCCTCAGTTTATTCTTTTTAAATCAGCAAAATGCAAAATAAGTTTGTAATTTGTATATAATTTGTATAAAAACAGTTTCTGTAACTCTCCAATGTGATAAGTTTTTTTTGTCACTGACTAGGCAAAGATTTGGGGAAAAAAGCAAATTTTCTGTTGCTGATCTCAGAATTTATGGTTGTAGATGGCATAATATGTTTATGCAGTAGGTATGTAGTACTTGTCAATAAATGAGGTACAAATCTCTTTTTTTGTAGGTGAATGGCGAGACGACTTTCATATGTGCAATTTTCCTAGCCATGTTTTGTAAGTTTGTAACTTCTTGTATGTGTTTGGAATTGGACACTTTCTAAGGACTGTTTTGGAGAATATTTACAGTCTAATAATTTGTAATAATTTCACTGACAAATGTGATTTTATTCACTGTTCCATAACATCTAAGGAGCCTTATTGTATGAAATTGAATAAATTGTGCACAAGCTCATATCGATTATAAAATTAAAAAGAAAAAAAAGCTGCTGCATTTATGCTAACATGATGTTCCTGTGTTACCCAGTTCCCTATTCTGCTATCAGGATCTTGGTTACGGAGCAAGTAATCAAAATTAATTTACTTCTATATTTTGAAAAAAAGGAAATGCAATCATCTACAAGAAAAATTTGTACATTGCATATTCTATGCTATTGACAAAATTTCAAGTTACCCTAATTGTAACTGTAATGCTTACTAGTGACTGAAACATGCACTATTGGAACAAAGTTTTTGTAGCTTGTCATTACGAATGTAAAAGTTTGTGACTAAAGAAATAAATACTGATAAAATACATTGGAACAAAAATGCAGTACTATACCGAATACACACATACAAAATATAAACAAATGGTTGTAAACTGACAAGTATGTGGCCTTCCATAATTTTCTTGTACGAAGCAAAATAGACAGCCACAGCTGCTCAAGCAAAGGACCCATCACTCCAGATACTAGATCTGAAGGGACTCATGAATGTAAGAAATAGATAGGGAGTGACAGTGGGTATCCACAAGACAAAAATGTTATTTCTTCACTTTTCTTGTTTTGTTTTCTACAGATTTCACTCTCACACAAAATTGAGATTCTTTTCAGATGCCTTTTATTTCTCATTTGTTTACTGCTTTTGTGTTAATATGAGTCAACAGGAATGGAATAACAAAGGATGATCAGATTTAAATGCTCTCCAGACTGTAGAAAAGCAGGAAGATAAAATAATAATGTAGTTATAACAATGAAAATAATCAATTTTTGATGATGTAATGTAATTGGATAGAGAAAAGTATCTACTCACCAAGCAGCAACAGGAGAACATGCAAACACTAAACTTGTGCAAGCTTTTGGAGCCAGTGGCTCATTCTTCTGCCAGAGGAGTTGAAGGAGAAGAAAGAAGGTGAAGGAAAAGGAATGAAGAGGTTTAGGAAAACGGATACAGTTCTGAAAAGTCACCCAGAACCTCAGGTCAGGGGAGACTTACCAGATGCGATGAGAAGGAAAGTCTGATTGTTATGGGCTGCACCAGGTGAGATTTGAAAACCTGAGAGCTTAAAGGTGGCAGACAGGGTAATATGCAAGACAGTGATTACTGCTAAGAGATCATGCACAAGTTAATAAAACCTAAGTGCATTGTGTGTATCGGAGATATGAGGGGGAATGGCAAAAAGTAGACAGGTCGCAAAATGAAAGATGTAGAAAACTAAAAGAGAGTGAAGAGAGGAGTAGTTACTGTGAAAATACACTGAGATGTATAAAATTAACATAAATTAATCACCTGGCCTTAATTTGTGTTAGTTCCTTCCATCTTGGCATTTCTTCACAGTACTACTCCTTTCTTCATTCCATTTTTGTTTTCTACATCTTTCATTTTCTGACCTGTCTTTTTTGCTGTCCCCCCTCCCACCTCTGTTACATACAATGCTATTAGCTTTACATTCCTATTAACTCATGCATGATCTTTTACCAGTAATCTCTGTCTTGCATATTACCCTGTTTTCCACCTTTAACCTCTTAGGTTTTCGGATCTCATGCGGTGCAGTCCACACCAATCAGTTTTTCCTTCTCATCCTGTCCGGCATGTCTCCCCTGACCTGGGGTTCCGGGTGACTTTTTCCAAACTGTACCCTTTTTCCTAAGCCTCTACGGTCCTTTTCCTTCAACCCCTCTTCTTTCCCATCAACTCTTCTGCCAGAAGAGGGAGCCACTGGCTCCGAAGGTTTGCGTAATCTATGCAATTACATTATATTGTCAAATAATGCAGCTAGTGTGATTGGAAACAAATCCACATTGAATGGATCATGTGACCGCCGTTATATTAGGTATCTCCCCAGCCATTACAGATAATGGTTGCTATATGAGACCCTGAGTATTAGTATAAGACTGAAAGAAATGCCCCCCTTCCTCCCTCCCTCCCTCCCCCCTCACCCAAGATGAATGCATTGAAACCCTAGTCATCAACTGTGGAAGTAAACAGCGTGACAAAAATAGAGTGAAACATCAAAACGGGAGGAGGAAACAAAATACCACATCATGTGTTGAGAAAGTATGTGTTTAGTGATTACAAAATCGAGTCACTTATCAATATGACAAAGCACCGTCTCTGGCCTACGTGCGTGCACTTACTTGGTTGTGAAGGTTGCCATAAGGCCATTGTATCCTCTTCTGATGTGAACTGCTTCACAACTGTTGTAACTTATGTAATAAAAGCCATACTAACAATGTTATTTATTACACTGAAGCAAGGCATCCCGGATATGCTCAATAATGTTCATGTCTAGGGAGTTTGATGGCCAGCGGAAGTGTTTAAACTCAGAAGAGTGTTCCTGGAGCCACTCTGTAGCAATCTTAGATGTTTGGGGTGTTGCATTGTCCTGCTGAATTTGCCTAAATCGTCAGAATGCACAATAGACATGAATGGAAGCAGGTGATCAGACAGGATGTGTACATATGTGTCGCCTGTCTGAGTCATATCTAGATGTATCAGAGGTCCCACATCACTCCAACTGCACACGTTGCAATATTATGGAAATGGAAGAGGATGTAGATGATGATGAAATGGGAGATGCGATACTGTGTGTAGAGTTTGACAGAGCACTAAAAGACCTGAGTCGAAACGAGGTCCAGGGAGTAGACAACATTCCATTGGAACTACTGATGGCCTTGGGAGAGCCAGTTCTGACAAAACTCTACCATATGGTGAGCAAGATGTATGAGACAGGTGAAATTCCCTCAGACTTCAAGAAGAATATAATAATTCCAATCCCGAAGAAAGCAGGTGTTGACAGATGTGAAAATTACCAAACTATCAGTTTAATAAGTTACAGCTGCAAAATACTAACGCGAATTCTTTACAGACGAATGGAAAAACTGGTAGAAGCCGACCTCAGGGAAGATCAGTTTGGATTCCGTAGAAATGATGGAATACGTGAGGCAATACTGACCCTACGACTTATCTTAGAAGAAAGATTAAGGAAAGGCAAACCTATGTTTCAAGCATTTGTAGACTTAGAGAAAGCTTTTGACTATGTTGACTGGAATACTCTCTTTCGAATTCTAAAGGTGGCAGGGGTAAAATACTGGGAGCGAAAGGCTGTTTACAATTTGTACAGAATGCAGATGGCAGTTATAAGAGTCGAGGGGCATGAAAGGGAAGCAGTGGTAGGGAAGGGAGTGAGACAGGGTTGTAGCCTCTCCCTGATGCTATTCAATCTGTATATTGGACAAGCAGTAAAGGAAACAAAAGAAAAGTTCGGAGCAGGCATTAAAATCCATGGAGAAGAAATAAAGACTTTGAGGTTCGCCAATGACATTGTAATTCTGTCAGAGACAGCAAAGGAATTGGAAGAGCAGTTGAATGGAATGGACAGTATCTTGAAAGGAGGGTATAAGGTGAACATCAACAAAAGCAAAACGAGGATAATGGAATGTAGTCGCATTAAGTCGGGTGATGCTGAGGGAATTAGATTAGGAAATGAGACACTTAAAGTAGTAAAGGTGTTTTGCTATTTGGGGAGCAAATTAACTTATGATGATTGAAGTAGAGAGGATATAAAATGTAGACTGGCAATGGCAAGGAAAGCATTTCTGAAGAAGAAAAGTTTTGTTAACATTGAGTATAGATTTAAGTGTCAGGAAGTTGTTTCTGAAAGTATTTGTATGGAGTGTGGCCATGTATGGAAGTGAAACATGGATGATAAGTAGTTTAGACAAGAAGAGAATAGAAGCTTACGAAATGTGGTGCTACAGAAGAATGCTGGAGATTAGATGGGTAGATCACATAACTAATGAGGAGGTACTGAATAGAATTGGGGAGAAGAGGAGTTTGTGGCACAACTTGACTAGAAGAAGGAATCGGTTGGTAGGGCATATTCTGAGGCATCAAGGGCTCACCAATTTAGTATTGGAGGACAGTGTGGAGGGTAAAAATTGTAGAGGGAGACCAAGAGATGAATACACTAAGCAGATTCAGAAGGATGTAGGCTGCAGTAGGTACTGGGAGATGAAGAAGCTTGCACAGGATGAAGTAGCCTGGAGAGCTGCATCAAACCAGTCTCAGGACTGAAGACCACAACAACAACAACAACAACATGTGAAAATAAGATGTCAAGGATTAATGACATTTTGGAAACATTTGACTATGTCTCAAAATGCAAAGAAGTACACTGTGGGGGCACTTGATGTTTTCGTATGGGATGACAAATTCACTGGAGCCGGCTCTGGAGTCTACTGCTTAATTTTGGATAGGATGTGCTGATGTGAATGGGTTGTGATGTGCTTGGTGCACAATATGACCAACTGGCCTTGTGGTGGTCAGATGTGATCAAATGCAGACGACAGTAAGGCCCCTTTTAGACACTGTCAGATGTTGACAAATAGAGATGGCTTGTTTGTGAACCAACGGGTCCAAAGGAACAGTTCATAAAGATGAACAGAATGAATGAGAGATGACTGAATTGTAAGGAACAGTCTTGCACAGTTCACTTCAGTTGCGGCTTTCTACTTATAGTTCCCAAGAACAGGAAACGGTTGGTCTCATTCCTGCAATGGCACATCGGCCGGTCTCGTTCCATCGTTCCAGCCTCGGTCCCATTCCCATTGCTCTCAGTCGCGGCTTTCTACTTATAGTTACCAGGAACAGGAAATGGTCAGTCTCGTTACTGCAACAGCACATCGACTGGTCTCATTACAGCCTCGGTCCCATTCCTGTCGGTCTCGGTCACGGCTTTCTACTTATAGTTCCCAGGAACGGGAAACTTTCAGTCTCATTCCCACAACGGCATGTTGGCAAGTCTCGTTTCAGCCTCGGTCCTGTTCCCATTTGTCTCGGTCTTGGTCTTGCTGGGCCAGACTCGTCCTTCTTCGCGTGGCCACGCGTCGAAGTTCCACTGCCGAATGCTCATAGTTAGTTCAGTATAGAGCTGTTCGTTACATCCACTGCACACGCTCATTCTAGATCTGTTTCAAACCTTTTTTGAACTCTAAACTTCTGGTTCTTTTTGTATTCTATTCAGCATCCATGACTGGTAATTAAAATGTATTTTATAATTATGTAAATTACATTAAATTCCGTGATATGTAATACATACATCTTTCCACGTAACAAAACGGCATATCAGCTTGCTTCACTATTTTGATAAAAAGCAGAAGAAATACTTGTAAAAAGGCAATATGTGTTTGTTATTGCAAATGCAAAGGAAGTTGGTATGGCACAGGCAAGTGTCCATTTTCTGTATTTTTTTGATCCAAGGTAAAAGAGCACATTCATTGTTATGGAAGGCAGACCGACTTACAACCGGATGAAGATGATAACTTCTACAATATTATTTCAGTGGTACAAGGTGACGCACGAAAAATCGACCCCGAGTACTAGACTGCTCATCATCGCCTACCAATCGTCATCTATTGTTTTAAAGTTGTTGTTTGCATTAGCTTATTTGTTATTTATTCACTGCCTAATTTATTACATGTTTATCTATTCTGCTCATAGCAGTCAACAAATTCTGCATAACTGGCGAGTAGTCTGTACTCGGGGCTGCTTTTTCATGTGCCACCCCATATTATTTCACTGTGATCAGCCACAGAATGCTACAGTTGGCTAAAAAAGAGGTTTTGCAGAATTATGAAAATTACAAGCGTGTGAAAATTCTGTTATGAATAAGAACTCTGCACTCCAGGGCAGAGGCAAGTGTCCCCTCTCGGTATCTTCCATCTGCAGTCACCTATGCTACTGATTTTCAATTTTTCATAAGAACCATATACCAAGCACAAATGAATGGTGAATGAGTAAAACCGAACAGTTCCCAAAAAAGAGCGATAACTAGTGAACTAGTTCCCAAGGATGAATGAGTTTGCCCTTCTTTATTGACAAACACTGTCTCATTCCAGTGCACGGTATCTCCATGTCCTTCACAGTGACCACTCAACATCTGACATTGTTCATGCTTCTTTCATGCTGTACCAGGTCTGGTAACAACACTAATGTGCTCTGCTGGCTCAGAGAATTGCAGCTCTAATCATTTACATGCCCACTAATGATTTGTACATGTCAAAGTTATGTCAAAATCCAAACATACCTTCTGAGTGCTTCACTGTTTTTACATTAGATATATCCACAATTGTGACTGTGGCTAACCTTCAGCAGTAGAATGGAATGACAACAATGAAAATTTGTGCCAGACAGGGGTTCAAACTGGATTTCCTGCTTATCAAGAGTGATAACCTTAAATTGGGTTTGGCTATCCATGCATGACACACAGCAAGATACAAACTTCCATATGTTGTCAACCATGCATCTATGACCTGTACTCGTATGTCCATTATATATATTCCCGTAGAGGTGAGACATTTTATGTAAAATCACTTGCCAGTGTCTGTGGATAAATATGATATTCCAGTGCCTGTGTTATTATGAATTATGATGCAAAGTTTCTTTGGACATGCATGCATATGGAAGTTTTGGTCTGGTGACAAGTCGTGCACGGACAGTGAAATGCTAAGCGGAAAATGCGGATTCGTGTCCCGGTCCGGCACTAATTTTCATAGTTGTCATTCCATTCTACACCTGATGGTTAGCCATATTCACAATTACAAACACCTTTAATGTATTTCATAATGGCTGTGGTCACCACAGTGTCTGTTGTCGACAGGAACCTTACATCATAATTCAGAATAACACAGGCACTGCAATATCGTATTCACTGTGGTTGTCAGGCAGGGTATTTGCAACAAAGAGCCACAGTTTGAAGCACTCCTATGAAGCAGTGGAGCTGATATAGTATAATACAGGGTGTTTGAAAAAGATCAGTTTTATTTCACAAGACTATACCTTTTTATATGAATGAAGATGGAATCGTGAAGTGAATTTTAACCTACATATTGAAACTAAAAGTTTGCCTTGACATCAGTTGTAAGTTGTAAATTCATATCATGCCAAGTATAGAGATCTTTCTTGCGTAGCTAAACAGCTGGCTCATCATTATCCAATGTGTGTCAAGCTGAAACTGGGTAACTCAACAAGGCATGTTTTGCGGCCTCAGTTTCACCATGTGCATTTCAGTTACAAGTGTGTGGTGTGGCTTTTGTTGAGAGCACTGGACTATATCTCCCACAGCTCAAACCATCTGATGATGGCGCCAGCAGTTTGAAGTTTGTTTGTTTATTTCATCCATCCAGTTGCATCAGCAGCACTATTGTCCGATTCGCAAACATCGGTGGTTTGTGCAGGTTGAGGAACAGATGGGATTTGCAGTATTACCAGTTACAAGTGACAGTTGTGGTACTCGTAAATGCAAGCTTTGCAGTTGAACCAAGCCTGTATCTGGCAAATTATGTCTCTTACTTGCTTACAGAATTTGTCACTTACCGCACCATCGGCAATGACAATGCACAACAAATGAATAAATTCAACACACAACAAATGGAATAAGAATTCACCAAATAACTGGCTACAATTGCATTCAATCCTTGCAATGGCTGTGAAATTCAGAGCAGAGCACTCAAACTGCTATTAAATGATCACAGGCTGCCAGAGAATGAGTTTTGTAGGTGCGCACCTGAAGATCAAGCTTCGAAACCGGTAGCGGAACAAATAAAGAAAATTACTAGCAACTGAAATGATACAGATAGAAATGATACAGAATTTGAGCTGGACATCATTAAAAGAAAGGCGTTTTTCGTTGCGACGGATTCTTCTCACGAAATTCCAATCACCAACTTTCTCCTTCGAATGCGAAAATATTTTGTTGACACCGACCTACATAGGGAGGAACGATCACCACGATAAAATAAGGGAAATCTGAGATCGTACGGAAAGATATAGGTGTTCATTCTTTCCGCGCGCTATGCGAGATTGGAATAATAGACAATTGTGAAGGTGCTTCGATGAACCCCTCTGCCAGGCACTTAAATGTGATTTGCAGAATATCCCTGTAGATGTAGAACTGAATCGGATTTTTATTCTATAAATATGTTCATCAGTTGCGGATGTTCATCTGATCAAATATTTTGTGCCCTATACTTCCAAGAAGTTCTAATAGGTGGCGGGGTTGAAGTCGCTCCACTAGAGAGCCTGTATAGGGAGAGAGTGGCAAACCGGACGATACGGCGGCCATTTTTCTGCCAAACTGCGGGCGGGACTTTTGAATGGCAAGTAGTGGAGTACACACTCACCGAATCAAAAGCACAAGACAATATGGCGGAATCATTCGTTAAATGCCTTTCTTTACAGCTATAATATACTCATAGTAGCCTCCTACGTACAGCACAGGAAAATTTGATACAGTGGCTTAAAAATTATTCATTAGTTGCATTTATCTCCTTTACAGTTCGTTTACTAAACATATTGCAATGAAAGTAACGTAAATAAAAAAAGTATAGTGTATAGCATTTGTTTTGTATCGGAAGTGCATAACGCTAAAGATTTAACGTACCTGTATTTCGCCAGATGATTGAAAGTCGTAAGCAGTTGTTTACTTGTGACATGCAAAAAGTGTGAGACGTATTAGTACTTCTTGTCACGTCTTCAAACTTTCTGCGTGTCACAAGTAAACAACTGCTTACGAATTTCCTTCATACTGAATATCTCTCGTAGATAATAAACGAAAAAGATTACAAAAATCAGGTAATGTTAAATGTAGGCTACTGTAATAACGACCAAATATAACAAGAAAACTACCGTATCCCTTCTACCCAACAGTAAGTAGGCCTATTAAAAACTGTCTTCAAGAGTACCTACAATTATTTACTACGAATAATGTTTCAGCAACCACGACAACTCCGGAAAACGTGCTTACAACTTAACCTGCGTCAACAGTCAGGCAATAATTCTGAAACCATAATAATGCCTAGTGTTCTGATTCGGAACGAAATAAAGTTTGACGCTATAAAGGCGAATGAGCATGGCACAACAATTATAGGAACTTTCCGTTTCCAGCAAGGACTATCAGATATTGGCTTCAGGAAAGCTTGTCATGCTACCAGTATGCACAAACTGTTAAAGAAATAAGAGCTTAAAAATGCAGTAAATCGTAATAGGCCTAGCTGTTTCGCGTGACTAAAAATATTTTAAAAAACTGACACCTTAAAATTAGAGTGAAGAACCAAACATTTTTATAGGCGTAACTAAATAAATACTGCCCACTGCTTTCGGCTTTCTTCATTGCGTGGAAATGCTAACAGGCGAAATCAACCTTCGCCTCTATTGGAACAACCAAATGCAGCACAACCTGGCATCGTTTACGAACGTCTACAGAACGAATTACAGATGTCAAAAACAATACTGTACAATTACTAACGTGTTTACTTCAAACATGTAGGCCTACCGACTTCATCACAAAACGCTTCATTATTTCAACTCGTATTGAAGATCGCAAACACGAATTACGTACTAAAAACGATATACAACTAAATCGAACATGCATGCACAACGCATAACAAGTCTCTCAATAATTCAAGTACCTTTTAATCGTTTCCAAAAGTCCTCTGAACTTCAATTCAACTCAAAAGCACGGCGAACCTAGGAAGCGAGAGACACGTTTGGCAGAAAAATGGCGCCAAAGTTAATCAACCAATCACGGGCAACTTCACCTATGGCCACTCTCTCCCTATACTGCCATCTCTGCACAGGAGTTAGTGTTTACTATGTGGCGTCTTCGCAGTACTTCGGTACTGCGATGTTTGCGTACGTCTATCATTAATACTCGCTCATCTCCAGATTGCTTGGATCGGAAATTGAACAAAGGGCAGAGATGCGGAGATTTAAAGGGCAGATGAAAAAGAGTGACAAGATAAGAGCCAAGGGAAGAAACCTCTGCGATGGTCTGGTCAAGTAGTAAGCGCAGTAGCAGATTGCTTGCTATCTGCGACAGATGGTGCAAGGGTGAAGAAAGTTAGTAGTGGGTATCATGCAGGCGGATACCTTTGACGTTGCAATGCGTTGCCATCGGCGGCTGGAACCGTGTACCGGCGTTGTCTTCTCGGCCAGCATCAGCGTACCTGAAAAAAAAAAAAAAAAAAAAAGTGACAAATCTTGTGGGGCTTAACTGCCAAGCTCATCAGTCCCTAAGCTTACACACTACTTAACCTAAATTATCCTAAGGACCAACACACACACCCATGTCCGAGGGAGGACTCGAACCTCCGCCGGGACCAGCCGCACGGTCCATGACTGCAGCGCCTTACTACCTGTAACAGTCATCGGTTAGTGTCCGATAGGTCAAATAGGGCAGAAGGGATAGATAACATTCCATCAGAATTTCTAAAATCATTGGGGGAAGTGGCAACAAAACGACTATTCACGTTGGTGTGTAGAATATATGAGTCTGGCGATATACCATCTGATTTTCGGAAAAGCATCATCCACACAATTCCGAAGACGGCAAGAGCTGACAAGTGCGAGAATTATCGCACAATCAGCTCAACAGCTCATGCATCGAAGCTGCTTACAAGAATAATATACAGAAGAATGGAAAAGAAAATTGAGAATGCGCTAGGTGACGATCAGTTTGGCTTTAGGAAAAGTAAAGGGACGAGAGAGGCAATTCTGACGTTACGGCTAATAATGGAAGCAAGGCTAAAGAAAAATCAAGACACTTTCATAGGATTTGTCGACCTGGAAAAAGCGTTCGACAATATAAAATGGTGCAAGCTGATCGAGATTCTGAAAAAAGAAGGGGTAAGCTATAGGGAGAGACGGGTCATATACAATATATACAACAACCAAGAGGGAATAGTAAGAGTGGGCGATCAAGAACGAAGTGCTCGTATTAAGAAGGGTGTAAGACAAGGCTGTAGCCTTTCGCCCCTACTCTTCAATCTGTACATCGAGGAAGCAATGATGGAAATAAAAGAAAGGTTCAGGAGTGGAATTAAAATACAAGGTGAAAGGATATCAGTGATACGATTCGCTGATGACATTGCTATCCTGAGTGAAAGTGAAGAAGAATTAAATGATCTGCTGAACGGAATGAACAGTCGAATGAGTACACAGTATGGTTTGAGAGTAAATCGGAGAAAGACGAAGGTAATGAGAAGTAGTAGAAATGAGAACAGCGAGAAACTTAACATCAGGATTGATGGTCACGAAGTCAATGAAGTTAAGGAATTCTGCTACCTAGGCAGTAAAATAACCAATGACGGACGGAGCAAGGAGGACATTAAAAGCAGACTCGCTATGGCAAAAAAGGCGTTTCTGGCCAAGAGAAGTCTACTAATATCAAATACCGGCCTTAATTTGAGGAAGAAATTTCTGAGGAAGTACGTCTGGAGTACAGCATTGTGCGGTAGTGAAACATGGACTGTGGGAAAACAGAAACAGAAGAGAATCGAAGCATTTGAGATGTGGTGCTATAGACGAATGTTGAAAATTAGGTGGACTGGTAAGGTAAGGAATGAGAAGGTTCTACGCAGAATCGGAGAGGAAAGGAATATGTGGAAAACACTGATAAGGAGGAGGGACAGGATGATAGGACATCTGCTAAGACATGAGGGAATGACTTCCATGGTACTAGAGGGAGCTGTAGAGGGCAAAAACTGTAGAGGAAGACAGAGATTGGAATACGTCAAGCAAATAATTGAGGACGTAGGTTGCAAGTGCTACTCTGAGATAAAGAGGTTAGCACAGGAAAGGAATTCGTGGCGGGCCGCATCAAACCAGTCAGTAGACTGATGACCAAAAAAAAAAAAGGTCATATACAGGATGCACAGTGTAGGGCAGTGTAGGCGGTTAGTTTGTGCGTTACTGTGCGGATTCATCGGCTTCCCTGCAATTGCCTGTTGCTTCCCTTTGATAGCATCTGGTTCAAAATGTCCGTAACGGAGGCAGCGAGCTGTTACTGAGTTTTTTGTCGGTAAACCAGCGCATCGCAGATATTCTTAGGCGTTTGCAAAATGTCTACAGAGACCTGGCAGTGAACAAAAGCACGAACAGTCGTTGGGTGAGGCGCCCTTGATCATAGCAACAAGCTCACGCAAACCTGTCCCATCTCCCGTGTGCCGGCCAGACGGAAACAGCTGCAATGCTGAAACATTCGGATAATCTCATTAGAGGTGATCGACGGCCCAATGAAACATGCACTTCGTGGGAAGCAGTATTTGGATGATGGGGAGGTTATTAATGGAGCAAGCCTTTGGCTCTAACGTACAGTGGTACCATGAGGGCTTACCGGCTCCTTAACAAGGGGAGCTCCCCATCGCACCCCCCTCAGATTTAGTGGTAAGATGGACCAGTGGAGAGCCCTTCAAAATCTGAACAGAGATCAAGCATGAAAACAGCAAGAAGGTGTACTGAACTGTGAGCAAAACAGAAACAATGAACGTTTCAAGCTCAACAAGTGGAATATTGAGCGTACATGAGCAACTGTTGCGTCCTGGTTAAGTGGTTACCGGGTGTGAGAAGAGACTGAGATATAGCACATGATGGACTGATGATAGACATCAGCGGTAATTATAGGGTGTTTCACCCTCGCTGAACGAGAAGACGACCAGAACATCCCGCCATCTGACTGCTGTGGACACGCCAAAAAGAAGGTACAAAGAAATAAAGATAAAAAAAAAAAAAGAGTTGCAAGTACACTACTGACCATTAAAATTGCTACAACACGAAGATGACGTGCTACAGACGCGAAATTCAACCGACAGGAAGAAGATGCTGTGATATGGAAATGATTAGCTTTTCAGAGCATTCACACAAGGTTGGCGCCGGTGGCGACACCTACAACGTGCTGACATGAGGAAAGTTTCCAACCGATTTCTCAAACACAAACAGCAGTTGACCGCCGTTGTCTGGTGAAACGTTGTTGTGAAGCCTCGTGCAAGGAGAAGAAATGCGTACCATCACGTTTCCGACTTTGATAAAGGTCTGATTGTAGCCTATCGCGATTGCGGTTTATCGTATCGCGACATTGCTGCTCGCGTTGGTCGAGATCCAATGACTGTTAGCAGAATATGGAATCGGTGGGTTCAGGAGGGTAATAAGGAACGCCGTGCTGGATCCCAACGGCCTCGTATCACTAGCAGTCGAGATGACAGGCATCTTATCCGCATGCATGTAACAGATCGTGCAGCCACGTCTCGATCCCTGAGTCAACAGATGGGGAAGTTTGCAAGGCAACAACCATCTGCACGACCAGTTCGACGACGTTTGCAGCAGCACGGACTATCAGCTCGGAGACCATGGCTGCGGTTACCCTTGACGCTGCATCACAGACAGGAGCGCCTACGATGGTGTACTCAACGACGAACCTGGGTGCACGAATGGCAAAACGTCTTTTAATCGGATGAATCCAGGTTCTGTTTAAAGCATCATTATGGTCGCATCCGTGTTTGACGACATCGCAGTGAACGCACATTGGAAGCGTGTATTCGTCATCGTCATACTGGCGTATCACCCGGTGTGATGGTGTGGGGTGCCATTGGTTACACGTCTCGGTCACCTCTTGTTCATATTGACGGCACTTTGAACAGTGGACGTTACATTTCAGATGTGTTACGACCCGTGGCTCTACCCTTCATTCGATCCCTGCGAAACCCTACATTTCAGAAGGATAATGCACGACCGCATGTTGCAAGTCCTGTACGGGCCTTTCTGGATACAGAAAATGTTCGACTGCTGCGCTGGCCAGCACATTCTCCAGTTCTCTCACCAATTGAAAACGTCTGGTCAATGGTGGCCGAGCAACTGCCTCGTCACAATACGGCAGTCACTACTCTTGATGAACTGTGGTATCGTGTTGAAGCTGCATGGGCAGCTGTACCTGTACACGCCATCCGGGCTCTGTTTGACTCAATGCCCACGCGTATCAAGGCCGTTATTACGGCCAGACCTGGTTGTTATGGGTACTGATTTCTCAGGATCTATGAACCCATATTGCGCGAAAACGTAATCACATGTGAGTTCTAGTATAATATATTTGTCCAATGAATACCCGTTTATCATCTGCATTTCTTCTTGGTGTAGCAATTTTAATGGCCAGTAGTGTAACAACGTAACAAAAAAATGAAAAACAAATAAAATACAATAAAAGTATATACAACTTCCTTTATCCTTTTTCTTATGAAACGTTCAGAGGCGTATTTAATTTTTGTTCGTGGGCAGAGCCTGAAGAGGTGGCAAACAACCGTCCTAATTAGCTTTTAAGGTGAAAGTGGCGGTGGCACTACCTTTGTTTTTTGTTTTCTGGTTAGATAGATTTTTGAGGGGCAGTATGCTTGAGAGGAGCAACTCCTGAAGAGGAAGAGGTCTAAGGAACAAATATAAGAAATAAAAAAACAAAAAACCAAAAAAAGTAGTAGAGCACTTTAAAAAAGTGGTCACAGTGTTGGACTGTGTAGTGGACGAGTCCTGTTCAAAACTCTGTCTTGCCTTTTTTTCTCTTCACACCATTATGAACTGTCAGTCCGGTCATTGAAATGTTTGTTCCCTTGCTGTAGTCTCGGCAGTTGTCATAATATACAATGGTTATAGAATATGAGTCATGTGGTAATAATACGTTACCGCCGCAAGGATACGTGATGAATAGTCAGAGCAGGCGAGATAACACGTAGAAGTCTCACAGAAATGAAAACAAGAAATAAACTGGTGCGAACTATGTTACAACAAAGGAGTTCAAGAGACAAAACGGAACGCAACTTCAAAAATGTTAAAAACACATGATTCGGCAGAGCACATAGAAACTGTGTGATTGTGAAACTGTTGCGTTCATTTGTTGCAGCTTAGGTGACAAACTATTATGTTTCCATCATTTCCTTGGGAGTGATCACATTCACATTCATACGAACTCCTAAATCGGGCAAGGAGGCATATCTCACTCACTTACCAGGCGTACAAGTTAGATGCGTCGATAAGAGAATCCTGTCATATGGTACATGTATTGTCAGTAATGCCGTGTATGACACAGCAGACGTGTTTTCCGGTGGAGGATTGGGTTGATGTGGTTCCTTGTCATCAAACGTTTGCGGTTCCCATTCGAAAGCCACTTCCTTTCGGTTGCTAATAGAGTAGTTGCGCAGAATCAACTTTCATTGCAGTTCCATTTCTTAGACCTCGCTGTTTGCAAACAGACGTTACACCACGACGCAAACACAAATTTAAATACAGCGAACACTGAAAAAAAAAAAAAAACCAGAACGAGGTAGGTTTGGACGCGGATCGCCCGCTTGGCAGTCCAACAGCGTGCCCAGATAACCATAGCGCTTGTCGTCTTTTACACTGCTCTACAGGGTGAGTCACCTAACGTTACCGCTGGATATATTTCGTAAACCACATCAAATACTGAATAACCGATTCCACAGACCGAACGTGAGGAGAGGGGCTAGTGTAATTGGTTAATACAAACCATACAAAAATGCACGGAAGTATGTTTTTTAACACAAACCTACGTTTTTTTAAATGGAACCCCGTTAGTTTTGTTAGCACATCTGAACATATAAACAAATACATAATCAGTGCCGTTTGTTGCATTGTACAATGTTAATTACATCCGGAGATATTGTAACCTAAAGTTGACGCTTGAAACCTCCGACGTTCAGTTGCGTGTTGTAACAAACAGCTGCAACATACATCGCGTTTCTACAGAATGATCTGCCAACGATGCTCGAAAATGCCCCACTGGAAACGCGTCGACGTATGCGGTATCAGCATGATGGTGCACCTGCACATTCCACAATTAACACTAGGCTGACCCTTGACAGGATGTTCGACGGGCGTTTCATAGGACGTGGAGGACGCATAAATTGGCCAGCCCGTTCTCCTGATCTTACACCTCTGGACTCCTTTCTGTGGGGTACGTTAAAGGAGAATGTGTACCGTGATGTGCCTACAACCCCAAAGGATATGAAACAACGTATTGTGGCAGCCTGCGGCGACATTACACCAGATGTATTGCGGCGTATACGACATTCATTACGCCAGAGATTGCAATTGTGTGCGCAAATGGTAGCCACCATATTGAACATCTATTGGCCTGACATGTCGGGACACACTCTATTCCACTCCGTAATTGAAAACGGAAACCACGTGTGTAAGTGTACCTCACCCCTCATGGTAATGTACATGTGCGTCAGTGAAAAAGACCAATAAGAAGGTGTTAGCATGTGGACGTAACGTGCTGTTCCAGTCTCTTCTGTACCTAAGGTCCATCACCGTTCCCTTTGGATCCCTACGTAATTCAGTGCTCTCCGATACACACGATCGAACAGCGGAGGAGTGGTACTCAAGCGTCAACTTTAGGTTACAATATCTCCGGATGTAATTAACATTTTACAATGCAACAAACGGCACTGATTACGAATTTGTTTATATGTTCAGATGTGCTAACAGAACTAACGGGGTTCCATTTAAAAAAACGCAGGTTTGTGTTAAGAAACATATTTCCGTGCATTTTTTATGGTTTGTATTGACCAATTACACTAGCTCCTCTCCTCACGTTCGGTCTGTGGAATCGGTTCGTCAGTATTTGATGTGGTTTACGAAATATATCCAGCGGTAATGTTAGGTGACTCACCCTGTATATTCTACGTCTTGCCCTTGGACCGTTCACTATTTTGCTTTTTTCACAGTCCAGTACACCTTCTTCCTTGATCTGTGTTCAGTTTTTTACGGGCTGCCCACCGTGGCATCTTACCGCTAAATCTGAGGTGGATGCAATGGGGGTTTCCCTTGCCAATAAGGTGGCATAAGGACGTCGCATTAAACAGAGATTATGTCTTGAAAAATAGGTTTTGTAGCCAGAAGAGTGGGGAATAATATCGTGTGTTGGAATCCTGAATAAAACCGACCTGCTTTCAGGGAAAAAACGTGTTGCATTATTGAACGCCCCTTATAGCCTCCCGTGTGGCGTGTAGCTATCAACCACGTTGCAGACAAACTCCAGTATAAAATCGCTCGTATATTCTCACTATTGGCTAGAGGTATGGCTCTCCTTCCACAATTACAAACAATTTCAAACTGTGATTCTTCAGTTTCTCCCATCGTATTTCTTGCTCGAACAGTCCACGGGCGTACTACCGGTCCATCGTGTCCAACGGGCAGAAACGCCTTAACAAATCTGTATTTGCAGTTCGAGTGTTAGCAGACATAAGCGACATAAAAATGAAAAAGCTTGCATACTTTGCCTACTTTCATTCCATAATGTCATACGGTATAATATTTTGGGGTAACTCTTCAAGTCAAACAAAAGTTTTCAGAGTCAAAAAGCGTGTAATACGTATTATTTGTGGAGTAAATTCACGGACGTCCTGTAGAAACCTCTTCAAAGAACTGGGTATACTAACTACTGCCTCTCAACATATTTACTCCTTAATGAAATTTGTCAAAAATGGCTCTGAGCACTATGCGACTCAACTGCTGAGATCATCAGTCGCCTAGAACTTAGAACTAATTAAAGCTAACTAACCTAAGGACATCAGACACTTCCATGCCCAAGGCAGGATTCGAACCTGCGACCGTAGCAGTCACGCGGTTCCAGACTGAAGCGCCTTTAACCGCACGACCACACTGGCCGGCTATGAAATTTGTCCTAAATAATATATCTCTTTTTGCAACAAACAGCTCGGTTCATACATACAATACCAGGAACAAGAATGATCTGCACAAGGACTTTAAAGCACTAATTTTAGTTCAAAAAGGGGTCCACTACTCAGGAACACTCATCTTCAATAGTTTGCCAGCAAACATAAAAAATTTGGTTCCCAATAAAGATCAGTTTAAAAGGAGCCTGAAAGACTTACTAGTTGCCAACTCCTTCTACTCCACTGACGAATTTTTTAATAGAAACAAATGATGTATTATATATATTCATACTATTCTACTCCATTGACGAACTTTGTAATAGAAACAAATGATGTGTTGTATATACATTCATACTATTAGTATTGTTATTTCAGCTTTTTATAAAAAAAAAATAAAAAAGATTGACATGTTCCACATCCACGAGGATCTCCTCAGCACGGATCTATGGAACGAAAAACTAATCTAATCTAATCTAATTACGGTGCTCAGACATGTCGCCATCGTCAGGTGCGCTGACGAACTGAGCTCCTGATGGTGGGCGGCAGCTTTAAGGCCGGTTCCTACTAGGGCTGCCGCGCGTCAAAACCGCGCGTCAGCGGCGTGGTTGCCATGGAAACGGCGTCAGCGGCAAGGCGCAGCGGGCTCTGCGTCGCGGTTTGCCCATGTCGAACCGCTTCCGCTGCCGCGTGACGCGCTCCAGGTGCGCGCCGCCAATCACAGAACGCGCTGAGCGTGACGTCAGGTACGGCACCCCGGGCCTCACGAACTTCCGCCGAAGCGCTGGCGCGGACGCGGCGGAAGCTATGAAAAACATATCATCCGATTCCACGGAAACTATTCGGTAGAAAAATTTGATTCTTGGGCATGTTATAGCCTGATATCTTCTCTCGATAAAGGACCGAATTTCTTTTCGTTATTCGTCGTGGTTACTTGCTGTATCGCATTTACGTAAACCTTTACACTAAATTTTAATGAGTGTGCAGAGGTGAAAACGCATTGCGTGGACTTTGCGTACAGTTCATTTTAGGTTATACATTATTGCGTATGAAATTTAGTCAACATATCGAAATTGTTTTTAAAGCTGAGAGCAGATCGATAGCTATCACCGTTCTCGAGATATTGAATGATATGTCGGCGGACGGGCTGTGCCGTGACCGCAGGCGGCTCGCTCGCGACGCGACCGATACTTCGTCCTGCTCGTCGTAAACCATGTGGTTGTATCAACCGCAAATTTCGTAAACGTTTCAAGAAATCGAAACGTGTTTTTTTGCAAACGATAACATGTGAAAAGTCATGTATTTCGTCGCATGATAAATATCCTAAATCTGTTTGTCTACCGAGATATGAAAGTAACTACAGTTTTTCAGAAGGGATAGATGAATTTTTTTAAACGGCATTAATAGCATGTCGAATGAGAAGTTAAAGTGAAACTAATTTGCTGGTATGTCATAAGATGTAATTTACTAAATATGTAGAGCTATTGATTATTTCCTTTCCGTTTTCTTTATCCAGTGTACTTTACTGATTCAAGACGCGTTTCGCCTTTTACTTTAAGGCATCTTTGGTGGAATCTAGAATGATTCAGTTTTGTTTTGATATGTGATACTTGCAGATTATAAAACAGTTCACATCTTTTTTTACGTGAATGACTTACTACTTACAGTGAATCGAGTTTTTGGCGGACATATACGTTTCCCCTCACCTGGTCACATGCTGGAGGTTGAACTAAAACTTAGATTATGGAACATAAGCACATTTTCATGTTCGCTCTTTTTTCTTCTGTCACTCTGTCACTGAAAACTCTGATTTGAAGTCGTAACTACAGTGTGTTCGCCTCATGTCCCTTCCTGTCTGGTTTGTTTATGTACATGTTGCCAAACTGCAGAATTATATACTGAAAACTGATGTTTGTTTATTTTTGTTCTCCTTATATCTGTATGTGTGTGTGGCTAGCCGCTGATAGTTATAGAAAGTTGAAAGTGAATCCAGTAGTTGTCAGACAGTGGTTGAAAGATTTGGTGTTCTGCTGATTTCAGTTTCGGTTTAAATGTTTTGTGGAGGAGTGCATGGAAGAGTAAATTCACTGCTTACATTAATAGATAAAATAGTAGAATAGTATTTCAACAGATGATTATTATCAGAATAGTATCACCCAACCCCTTTGTCCTCACTCTTTGACGCCCCATAATACGTCCTGTCAACTAACCCCTATTGTGGTCAAAGTTGTGCCGTAATTTCCTCTTCCTCCTCTATTTAATTCCGTACCTCTTCTTTAGTCACACGATCCTCGTATCTAATGTTCAGCATTCTTATGAATCACCACGTTTTGAAAGCGTCTATTGTCTTTTTGACAGAACTGTTCATCTTCCACGTTTCACTTACATACAAGGCTGCACTTCACACAAATACCTTTGTAAAATAGTATCCAACCATTAGAATTTATATTCGGCGTTAACAAATTTTCTTTTTCAGCACGCTTTTCTTGCTATTGACAGTCTTCAGTCAGGTTTGCGTCTGCACCAGGAAATGCCTTACAATTTAAAATCTGGTTTCGAAAACTGTTCCAAATATATATTATTGTTTCGTGATTCTTAAGCAAGGTGCTGGCGATGATTAAATTATGCTCTGTGCGAAATTCTATCAGGTGGCTTCCACTTTCATCCCTTCCACCTAGCCTTTGTGTTCTTACTGTTTCGTGTACCTGCTACTATCTGAATAATTTCTTTTGTCGTACATTGTTTCAATGTGTTAGGAGATAGTGAACAATCGTGAACGGTAGTCATGAAATCTGTTCATGGTGAAATGAGAAAACATGAATAATGAAATATGTGAAAGAGTACATTGTACAGAAAATGAAAAATTGGTATGTCTTCACCCAACTTCGTCTTTCCTTCATGTAGGTGTAAGATATAGTTAATCAAACGCAGCGCGTGTTTCAGTGGGTCCTGCCCCGTACCTCAGTGGCTGGCTGTCATTGGCTACCGCTAACGCCTGCCGCTTCCAGATGAGAACGCCAATTCCGCGAGCCGCCGCGTCAACGCGGAAAACGCTTACCGCTGCCGTTGCCGCACGCCGCGCTGCCGCGCTCTAGTGGGAACCGGCCTTTAAATCCCCTCCCCTCGCGAGGCGTTCCCTCCGCGGTCCGCGCCCGCGCGTCAGCAGTCGGTGAGAGGCTGGCGTCGGCGTCTGTGGTGGCGTCGGTGTAACAGCCTCGTCCGCCCTGATCGCCCGTTCGTTTTCTTTGCTGGGCGTCTTTTTAATTAGACAGTGCTGGTTCCCATGCCTTGCTGAGGTTCTAGTCGCAATCTCGGTTGATGAGTCCATCTCTAGTACGAATTTCGATAGCCTCTCTAACGACGTTGTCGCAGTATTTAGATGTCTGTGCCAAGACCCTGATATGATGGTAGTCCATTTCGTGATTTCCGGAAAAACAGTGCTCTGCGACCGACGACTTGTTGGGGTACCTAAGCCGAGTGTGCCTCTGATATTCTCAGCAACGATCTGTCTGTCTTCCCACACTGACACGGAATCTGGTGTATGCCGGCCTTCAGCAAACCGAGATCGTCTTTGACACTTCCCAGTAACGCTCGTGTTTTATTGGGTGGACAAAAGACAGTTCCTACTCGGTGTTTCCTCAATATTCGTCCTATTTTCCCCGATAATGCGCCAGTATATGGTATATAGTCAGTGGCTATCTCTTTCTCCGTGACTTCTTCCGTCTCTACCCGCTATACTGTAGAGGTGTGGCGAAGAGAGCGCATCTGATCTGCCATTCCGAGTACCCGTTTTTTTGGAATACAGTTTTGAGGTGTTCCAGGTCATGGGGCAGACTCTCTGCGTTAGAGATGGTGCGCGCCTTGTGCACCAGTGTTTTTTGCACCCCATTCCTCTGCGAAGGGTGGTGGCAGCTATCTGCACACAAATACAGGTCGGTGTGCGTTTTCTTCCTGTATACCCCGTTACCCCGTGGCCCAGGGTGCCATCCGCTCTTCTTTTGACCATGACGTCCAGGAATGGTAATCTTCCTTCTGCTTCGGTCTCCACAGTGAATTTGATGTTCGCATGAATGGAGTTCAGGTGTGTAAGGAAGCCTAGGAGCTTGTCCCTTCCATGGGGACGGATCACGAACGTGTCATCCATATAACGGAGAAAACAAGTAGGATTCCATTTGGATGACGCCAAAGCTTCCTCCTCGAAGTACTCCATAAAGAAATTCGCGACCACAGGCGAGAGTGGGCTCCCCATTGCGACTCCTTCCGTTGGTTCATAGTATTCTCCATTAAACAGAAAGTAGGTGGAGGTCAGAACGTGCCTGAAAAGGTCGGTCGTCTTCTCGTCACATTTCTGTGCAATAAGCTCAACTGACTCTTGAAGAGGCACCCTGGTGAATAATGAAACAACGGCAAAACTCACCAGGATATCTGAGTCTTTCAGCTTGAAGTTGTCGAGACGTTTTACGAAATCCACAGAATTACGAACTTGATGAGGGCATTTACCCACATAAGTGCTTAGTAATTCTGCCAGGTATTTGGGCGCAAATATGTACCTGCCCTAATGTTGCTGACAGTTGGGCGTAACGGCACCGCTTAGTAATTCTGCCAGGTATTTGGGCGCAAATATGTACCTGCCCTAATGTTGCTGACAGTTGGGCGTAACGGCACCGCTTAGTAATTCTGCCAGGTATTTGGCCGCAAATATGTACCTGCCCTAATGTTGCTGACAGTTGGGCGTAACGGCACCGCTTAGTAATTCTGCCAGGTATTTGGGCGCAAATATGTACCTGCCCTAATGTTGCTGACAGTTGGGCGTAACGGCACCGCTTAGTAATTCTGCCAGGTATTTGGCCGCAAATATGTACCTGCCCTAATGTTGCTGGCAGTTGGGCGTAACGGCACCGCTTCTTTGTGGACTTTAGGGAGTCCATAACGTCTTGGCGGTACAGGTCCCTGAAATGCAATTTCTTGGCGACACCTTCTGGTAAATCCGCGTTCCTGAGAAGAGCCCTAGTCTTGTTCTCCACCTTCTTTGTGGGGTCAGCGTTGATCTTCCTATAAGATTCGTCATTTAGCTGGCTCTGCAGCTTCTCAATGTAGTCCTGATGGGAAAGAACAACCGTAGCATTGCCTTTTTCAGCCGGTAAGACAACAATCTCAGGGCTCTGTCTCAGGTCTCGCATGGCTGCCCTCTCCCTGCTGGTAATATTCGACTTGATCGGTTTAGTTCTCGTCAGAGCACGGCAGGTTTCCCGGCGTACTTCTTCAGCTGCTTCAGGTGGTAGTCACGCAGCAACCTGTTCATCTGCACTGACGATGTCCGCTACCGGCGTGAACCTAGGTGTTGGAGCAAAATTAAGTCCCTTCTCCAGAACAGAAACTGCATCCCCGGTCAGCTCAATGTCCGTGAGATTGATGACCGTCTTACGGGGGGCCTCCAGCGATGGTTTGTCAGAGAGACGAGAGAATTTAGATTCAAAAAATGGTTCAAATGGCTCTGAGCAGTATGGCACTTAACATCTGTGGTCATCAGTCCCCTAGAACTTAGAACTAGTTAAACCTAACCAACCTAAGGACATCACACACATCCATGCCCGAGGCAGGATTCGAACCTGCGACCGCAGCAGCCGCGCGGTTCCGGACTGCGCGCCTAGAACCGCTAGATCACCGCGGCCGGCAAGAATTTAGATATCTGACGTCCTTAGGCCTTCTTATGTGCGGAATCGGCGGTCACCCAGGTAAAACCATCAATCCAGTCCCAGATCCCGGAATTAAAATGATTGGCTAGTTGTAGATGTATTTTAAGTTCCTGGGAGTCGTACTCAAGGCTGCGTCTGGTAAAGTGCATCTTCTCACGAACCAAGGCGAGGCTAGCACGCTTCTTAATTCTCTGAGCTCGAGCAGTATCGATGTGATGCGTGACCCTAGCAAAGTTTGGCACAACCTGATCGGCATTGTTTCCTGTATTTCATATGCTTCCATGCGTGACCTAAACATAAACTGGCCAACGACTACATTCTTCACAGCAAACTTTTCAAAATATGTCCAGGGATTTACTTATTTAAGTATCACAATAACTATAGGCAATAGCGAAAAGGAAACCAGTTCCCAGAATGAAATCTTTACTCTGCAGCAGAGTGTGCGCTGTTATGAAACTTACCGGCAGATTGAAATTGTGTGCCGGACCGAGACTCGAACTCGGGATCTTTGCCTTTCGCCGGCAAATGGTCTACCAAATGAGCTACCAAAGCATGACTCACGGCAGTTTTACTTCCGCCAGTACCTAGTCTCCTATCTTCCAAACTTCACAGAACCTTGCAAGACTAGCACTTCTGGAAGAAAGGATATTGCGGAGACATGGCTTAGCCACAGCTTGGGGGATGTTTCCAGAATTAATATCTTCTGCCTTGAGCTAGCGCAAGAGCATGATTTTAAAATCAAGGGATAATACACATCTGTGGCTAATCCTAACACACTTAAACCATAAACAGACATTATAACAGAAAATCCCACGTGAAATCTGCCCCCGGAATTAAATAGCAAACAGTTTGGATTAACTTCAGTTCTTATTTAGTTGCTGTCATACTATTTTATGGAGAAAATATTTGTAACGGCTCTTCGTTACAAGTAGTCAGGTCAGCAATACAAAAAGTTATTTAAAGTCCATTTACTTGGCAAAAACCATAAAATATTGGCTGCGCCAGGCCCGTCTACTCCTGTGAGAGGAAGTATTAGTATTCCTTGTGCTGATATGAGCTCTGCTGCAAACAAAAAGTTTTAAATTCAATTTTGCCGTTTAATGCCAACGATCTGGTCGATCAGGCGCTGATAGATTCTTTTGCCATCGGCCTCTTATGAATGTCGAAATAATGCCTTCTGGAAACATTCCCCAGGTTGTCGCTAAGCCCTGTCTCTGCAATATCCTTTCTTCCAAAAGTGCTAGTCTTTCAAGTTTCGCAGGAGATCTTCTGTGAAGTTCGTTAGGTAGAAGACGAGGTATTGGCGGAAGTAAAGCTGTGAGGACGGGTCCTGAGTCGCGCTTGGGTAGCTCAGTCGGTAGAGCACTTGCATGCGAAACGCAAAGGTTCCGAGTTCGAATATCGGTCCAGTACACAGCTTTAATCAGCCAGGAAATTCCCAAAAACCAGTTCGTTATCAAGCTAATAAACCGGATTATTTACCAAATAGTTTGCATAGCATCGAGGGAGAAATATTATATTGTGAAAAGGTTTTTAATTAGGTTTGTTTATGAATAAATAAATCTTCTGCTACCAGTCACGATTTTTCTTTATTTTACTATTCGCACGACGCGTTTCGAGAAATAATTCCCATTTTCAAGTGCTTTTTTTATGTGTGTTAAGCCATTTCTTTTGATGTTGTCAGTGTGTGTGAGTCTGCTTCATTTTGTTGACTTTTACTGTAATACATAAGAAACGCGATTTTTAGTTGGGTATCAATTCTTTCTGTGGGGTTAGTGGCTAAAGTTTGAGAACAATTTGTACTTACAGTTTTCTAATGGTCTATTTGTGTAGAGTCTCACACACACTTAACAATACACACAACTTGTACACTTTACACATCGAAAATATCTTATATAAACAAAACAGTTACAAAGATCTTCTTACAGCTAGTTCACAAACATTATAGGTCTTCCACAGATTATGATATGCTTTTGTACAGAGGTTTTTTATCTTAACAATTTGGCTTATGAATTACTTTTATTGATTTTACAATTGTGCTTATTTCTATGTTTTACTATTTTTATTTAAGTATATTATCGAAACATCTGAAGAAATTCACTGATTCGCTTTCAAGTTTTTCATTTAATATTTTATCTTCATATTTTCTGTAATGTGAATATATCTCCAGTTCTTCAAGCAAATCCATTTTATGTCCTTTATTTAGTCGGTGGAGTACTTTGACATTTTGCTCTATTTTTCCAAATGGGTGTCCTGTGTTATGTATGTGTTGCTATTGCTGATGTAGTGTGTTTGTTGTGTGTGTATGCTCTAATGTGCTCTGTGTACATGGTGTTGATATTTCGGCCTGTTTGTCCTACGTAGAACTTGGAGCATTCCTGGCATGTTACCTTGTATATTCCAGAGTGTGAATATGGATCATGATTACACTTTATATTATATATTAGTTTTTGGTGTAGTTTATTGAATGTAGAAAACCCAATTTTTACTCTGTGATTTTTGAAAATATTTTCAATCTGCTGTGATACATTGCCTATGTATGGAATGCTAGATATATATTTGTTTTTCTCTTTTTCTTCTGTGGTGCAGTTTGTACCTGGGTTTCTCTTCACTTTCTCTAAGATTGTGTCAACCATGGAAGCATTGTAACCATTGGCAACTGCAATCTTCTTCACTGTGGTTATTTCTTGTTGCATATTTTCCTGGTTCAATGGTATTTTTGTTAACCTATGCAGCAAACTCACACACACTGAAAACATCAAAAGAAATGGCTTAACACGCATCAAAAAAACGCACTTGAAAATGGGAATTATTTCTCGAAACGCGTCGTGCGATTAGTAAAATAAAGAAAAATCGTGACTGGTAGCAGAAGATTTATTTATTTATAAACAAAGCTATTGTATCTACAGTCGCAGGCTTTCAAAAACCATTTATAATGGATCAAATCAGGTTTTTAATTGTTTACACAAAAGGTAAAAGGCTTTGCTGAGAAACTAAGTAAAGAAAGGGATAATGGCGTGCCCATATGTTGTATGAAACGCAATTCGACGAAATATTTATGAGACTGTATGAAATTAGCAGAACAGGTCATGTGGACTTATGGACAAACCTATTACCAAAAAGAATTAACTTTTTAAAACTTATTAATATGCTGAATCACAGACGTTACACGTCGTATAGACATAGTATGCGAATTGTATTAATGAGAACTATTATTATGATTTTTCTATATCTAGAGGAGTCAGTGTGCGCTCCCTGGACTCTTGTCCGTCGTCCCTCTTGTTCTCGTAGATGTGGTAACAGTTTACATAGGTCTGTAACGGTATATGTAATGAATTAACTGTCAAAAGAGACAATTGTTTAAATCTTATTATTTCGTGACTTCATTCCGCAGTTTTTTGTGCCCTGGGTCAAATATGTGTATTATTTCAGCATTCATAGCACGTCGACGGCAAAACAATCTATCAGCGCCTGATCGATCAGATCGCCACCATTAAGCGGCAAAATTGAATTTAAACCTTTCTCTTTCCAGAAGCGCTCATATCAGCGCCTTTCACAGGACTGGGTGGACCTGGCGCAGCCAATATTTTATGTTTTTTTCTTTTTTTTTCAAGCAGGTGGACTTTCAATAGTTCTTGTATTGCTGACCTGGCTCCATGTAACAAAGAGACATTACAATTATTTTCCCAGTTAAGTAGTATGAGAGCAACCAAGGGAGAACTGAAGTTAATCCAAACTGTTTGCTGTTTAATTTCAGAGAGAGATTTCGCATGAAATTTCGTGTTATAATGTGTGTCTACGACGTGGCGTATTAAGACTAGCCACGATGTGTGATTTTAAAATCATGCTCCTGTGGCAAGTTAGTAAACGGCAAGTTACATGCTGAAAGCTTCCTTTAATAACTAATTTCGCTTGATTTGTTTTTGAACCCATACTGGCTTGGTTGGTTGGTTGTAACTTTGCTGTTTAGCTTTGTTTATGACTTCGTGCATTTCCAGCTCCGAGAGAAACCAAATATATCTAATATATCTGCCTGAGAGAATACAATATGAAATGGGCTTTGTTTTATAATCTTTCCAGAGGAATGTGCAAACTGATTAAATCCTGAAATTTATTATTAATCACTTTAATTAAACAAAGTGTGTAACAACACTAATGTTATCCTACTGTATATGTAATAAATTTTTTTCTTCTGAATTTCAATAAATTAGTATAATCGATGTTCTGATTTCATTTCTTTTTTGTTTCATGCCATTATGCTGAAGAAGCTATAAACAATTTTCGATGCAAATTTTAATATTTATGTCAAATTTCAAGCAATGTTGTAATCGATGGGAAGTGTACCTAATGTTGAAACTATTGTAAGATGTGAAAGTTGTATTTGTACGCCTGGTCCATACGTAGGCAATGTATTAGGATAAGTAAAATGTAAAACCTTTGGTGAATACCCTGTCTGTAGGGGAGCGGTAAAAGGTGGAGGCAGGCGAGCGCGGGAAAATACACACGGGCGCTGCACGGCATAACGGGCTCAGCAGAGTTAGTCGGAGTTGGGCATCGATCTGAGAAACACGTGCTGGATCGAGGAGGCTCTCCTGGAAAAAGTGGTTTCGTTGAGCCTCGGATGCGCTGTTTCCGACGTCTATACAGCATGACAATATTTCATAGGCACTAAATGGAAAAGCATTGCGACGCCATGAAGAAGTAAAGTGCCGATATTTCATGAGTCATTGCTGTAATTGCACATGTGCTTTGTGCCTCGCCGTCTCGCCGCCTGCCGACCGCCTCATCGATACAAACAGGTTGAAACTTTCAGTACTGTATTCGTGTGGACCAGTGTCACCTTTGCTACATACTGTTCAATAACAACTTAAATTTTACCAGAACTGTCCTATCAATTAATTATCCTCACAACTAACCTCGACAGGGTCCTTTCCACATGTTGTGCAATCCGAGTATCCTAAGATGAAGATTTAAAGTTTATGTTAATAATAATTACCTGCAGACCTATCAATGTTAAAATGATGTTTAAAGATCTTTGTTGTTAATGAATACTGGGTGAATAATATAGGTATGACAAAGTTGGAAGATAATGTTGAAATTGGTTTAGTAATGAAGTTTATTTAAATTGAGACAAAAATAACGGTAGTTAAATGAGCAGGAAATAAGACAAAAAAAGTGGTAAATCATATTTTGAAAATCTTGAATGCTTAATGCTCTCAATAATCAAACTTTCACTACAGTGATCATAATAGTTTCAGGGTCCCCCCTTTTTTTTTCTTTTCTATTCATTTGAATTCTGAAGTGTACTGAACTGATTTGACCAGCAAAGTTAAAGTCAATATAAAACCTAAATTTATCAGTGTTATACCCTTCTTAAAATTGACATTGTATGTGTGTTTCAAAAGTGCTATTTCTAGGGTAACCTATGCCCGATATCAGTCGGATCAATAGACAAAACGCAGTTTGTAATAATCATTATAGTGTAATGTTGCGTATTTATAGCTAGTCCAAATTAGTACAGAAAGGGAAAATATTAGTTCAGTAGATTTTTATGGTTCTAAAATTTACCATATAATGCAGTATTATTACGTGTTGTTATTACGTACATCCACTTGTACAAGGAAAAAACTCACTTAATGCCTAATTAGGCTGGCGACCGTATTATTAACAATTGGTAGCATCTGCTGTGTATGTTTCTTGCCCGTCCTAACGTGTAGTTGCACTTCAGACTTGCTTGACGTATCATTGTTGTTACTGAGTCGGTGTAAGTCTGATTTTCCCTCCATTCAGGTACACGCGGTCAACATATTTACTAAAATCCTTTCTTATAAGGTGAAGCCCGTCAACTTACCATAGTACAGGCTTTAAAGAGTTAACGTACGCCCGAGCGTAGACGTTACAAGTGGTCGCTGTGCGTTAATGATCTGCCTAATAATGCTGTACATGAAATGGTCCCTGTGCGTCGACAAACTGGTCCCCAAAGAAAAAATCTTACCTCGTTATGTACTTACTTTACTTTTTCGTGTCCGGAAACTACAATTTGTTTCCAGAATGAGATTTTCACTCTGCAGCGGAGTGTGCGCTGAACTGAAACTTCCTGGCAGATTAAAACTGTGTGCCCGACCGAGACTCGAACTCAGGACCTTTGCCTTTCGCGGGCAAGTGCTCTACCATCTGAGCTACCGAAGCACGACTCATGCCCGCTGAGTTTTACTTTTAATCTGTTTTAACACAGTTTTAATCTGCCAGGAAGTTTCATATCAGCGCACACTCCGCTGCAGAGTGAAAATCTCATTCTGGAAACATCCCCCAGGCTGTGGCTAAGCCATGTCTCCGCTATATCCTTTCTTTGAGGAGTGCTAGTTCTGCAAGTTTCGCAGGAGAGCTGTAAAGTTTGGAAGGTAGGAGACGAGATACTGGCAGAAGTAAAGCTGTGAGTACCGGGCGTGAGTCGTGCTTCGGTAGCTCAGATGGTAGAGCACTTGCCCGCGAAAGGCAAAGGTTGCGAGTTCGAGTCTCGGTCGGGCACACAGTTTTAATCTGCCAGGAAGTTTTACAATTTGTTTGCCCAGTATTGGGCAATGTCCAATGCTTCTCCTTTAGCCAGCCATAGATCGTCGAGGGTGCATCTGTGGGGGCAGGCAGGGCATTGTAGAATATATTCCATGTACTGTCGAGTGCCGCAGTCGCAATTGTCGTCATTTTCGTCCAATTAGATTTCACAGGAGCCACCCCAGTTCTGATGCGGTTAAGCATTCTCCAGGTTTTCCAACCACCAGAAACGCCGCTTGGTGGGACCTCTCTTAGTGGATAGTAGATGGGGGGGCTCATCTAAGGCGCAACTTAGGAAACGGCGTCTGGATTTGAGTCTGCTGGGGCCACACTCTAGGCCAAATATTAAGTGACGGGCATCAAAGGTTGTAGTTCGTACTTAGGCTTTCACGACCGGATGACATATCTTCTGGTAAACCTTCCGGGATGTAAGGTAGTGGTCCATGAAACTCTTCAGCTCCTAACGTTTCGTCCAGAGCTGCGCTGGACATCTTCAGAGGGGTGTTTCTCCTCCGGCAAGACTCAAGGTTGGTTTTAGCTTCTCGGTATGTTCATGGGCTTTCCTACGTGAGTCAGGGTTTGTGAAACCTGCGACCCTGTCAAAATTTTCTATGGGGGTTGGTTTCATGCAGCCTGTCACTACCCTGCATGTTTCACTCAAGCTAATACGTACCTTTTTTGCGTGGTCGGATCTGCACCATACCGGGCAGGCATATTCGACAGTTGAGAAGCACAAAGCTTGGGCTGAATTTCTGAGCACGGTAGGTTTGGCACCCCATTCGCTATTGGAGAGCTTTCTTATTAGGGAATTTCGTGCTTCTACTTTTTTGCGTGTTTTTTCGCAATGATATTTGTATGTCAATGTTCTGTAAAGGGACGAGAGAGGCAATTCTGACGTTACGGCTAATAATGGAAGCAAGGCTAAAGAAAAATCAAGACACTTTCATAGGATTTGTCGACCTGGAAAAAACGTTCGACAATATAAAATGGTGCAAGCTGTTCGAGATTCTGAAAAAAGTAGGGGTAAGCTATAGGGAGAGACGGGTCGTATACAATATGTACAACAACCAAGAGGGAATAATAAGAGTGGACGATCAAGAACGAAGTGCTCGTATTAAGAAGGGTGTAAGACAAGGCTGTAGCCTTTCGTCCCTACTCTTCAGTCTGTACATCGAGGAAGCAATGATGGAAAAAAAGAAAGGTTCAGGAGTGGAATTAAAATACAAGGTGAAAGGATATCAATGATACGATTTGCTGATGACATTGCTATCCTGAGTGAAAGTGAAGAAGAATTAAATGATCTGCTGAACGGAATGAACAGTCTAATGAGTACACAGTATGGTTTGAGAGTAAATCGGAGAAAGACGAAGGTAATGAGAAGTAGTAGAAATGAGAACAGCGAGAAACTTAACATCAGGATTGATGGTCACGAAGTCAATGAAGTTAAGGAGTTCTGCTACCTAGGCAGTAAAATAACCAATGACGGACGGAGCAAGGAGGACATCAAAAGCAAACTCGCTATGGCAAAAAAGGCATTTCTGGCCAAGAGGTCTACTACTATCAAATACCGGCCTTAATTTGAGGAAGAAATTTCTGAGGATGTACGTCTGGAGTACAGCATTGTATGGTAGTGAAACATGGAGTGTGGGAAAACCGGAACAGAAGAGAATCGAAGCATTTGAGATGTGTTGCTATAGACGAATGTTGAAAATTATGTGGACTGATAAGGTAAGGAATGAGGAGGTTCTACGCAGAGTCGGAGAGGAAAGGAATATGTGTAAAACACTGATGAGGAGAAGGGACAGGATGATAGGACATCTGCTAAGACATGAGGGAATGACTTCCATGGTACTAGAGGGAGCTGTAGAGGGCAAAACTGTAGAGGAAGACAGAGATTGGAATAGATCAAGCAAATAATTGAGGACGTAGGTTGCAAGTGCTACTCTGAGATGAAGAGGTTAGCACAGGAAAGGAATTTGTGGCGGGCCGTATCAAACCAGTCAGTAGACTGATGACCAAAAAAAAAAATTGTATGTCAATGTTCTGTCCAGCACGACGCCAAGGTAGGTGGGAGTATCTGTATGTTCTAGTAATGTGCCATCCCAGGTAACAGTGAGCCTGTACTTTGCCTGCCTCGAGTTCAGATGGAATGCGCTCACTTGAGTTTTGGAGGGATTGGGTTTTAGAGAATTCTTTTTGTAGTAGGCTGACCTCGTTATGTAATTGCTTGCAAACGCGGTGCTTGCTGCTCACTGTGAGCCAGCTGGAAATTTGTAACCAGAAGTGCTGAGAGCTCAGTGCAATACTCCACACACAAAGCAAACTATTTTATACACATCACTGAGTGAGACACTCCTTCAATAAAAATGACATGGATCGAGGATATGGATAATGCTCTTAGCTGAAATACCCCTAAAAACTGTTTTAAAATTATCTAATGTATTAATTCTTGCATGCAATTCATGTTGCAATACTCAATAACACTGACAAAGGGCAACATTTATACCAAACTCTTACTCTCACAAATGTTAGACAAGTCATTAACAAACACGAGAAATAACTTACTGTGAAAATCACGCAATCTTTAATGAAAAATCTAAAGTTCTCTGATACTGATGTCTCAATGAACGACGATTCTAAACTACGCGCGACTGAAGCGCCACTAAATAAAAATATTACCTTCATTCCTCTTCATGCTCTTTTCTGGTCTCATTACATCTCATTTTATTCTAAATCACTAATCAAATTTTCTCCTTTGTTTCACAGTATTCAAACATAAATCATTTTCAGAATAAAATTTTCACTCTCCATCGGAATGTGCGCTGATACACTGAAAAGCCAAAGTAACTGGTACACCTACCTGATATCGCGTAGCCGGCCGCGGTGGTCTCGCGGTTCTAGGCGCGCAGTCCGGAACCGCGCGACTGCTACGGTCGCAGGTTCGAATCCTGCCTCGGGCATGGATGTGTGTGATGTCCTTAGGTTAGTTATGTAGTGGACTGACCCGACAGGCAATCCACTATGACTTCTAGCCGAATAGCACGCGTTTAAGCTCACGGAGACTGGCGTGAGGTCTGGAACAATTAAAGGGGTTGAGTCTAATAAATAAAGTACGGAGTTGATGTAATACTTAACTTTAATCCATAATTGGAGAACATCGCTCTTGTTGATACATTATATAATCTCAATATAAACTGGTCATGGCGCCTTGCTAGGTCGTAGCAAATGACGTAGCTGAAGGCTATGCTAACTATCGTCTCGGCAAATGAGAGCGTAGTTGTCAGTGTAGCATCGCTAGCAAAGTCGTCCGTACAACTGGGGCGAGTGCTAGGATGTCTCTCTAGACCTGCCGTGTGGGGGCGCTCGGTCTGCAATCACTGACAGTGGCGACACGCGGGTCCGACGTATACTAGCGGACCGCGGCCGATTTAAAGGCTACCACCTAGCAAGTGTGGTGTCTGGCGGTGACACCACAAGTTAGGTTTAAGTAGTTCTAAGTTCTAGGGGACTGATGACCACAGCTGTTAAGTCCCATAGTGCTCAGAGCCATTTGAACCATTTGATATCGCGTAGGGTCCGCCCGAGCACACAGAAATGCCGCAACACGACGTGGCGTGGATCGATTAATGTCTGAAGTAGTACTGTAGGGAACCGAAACCGTGAATCCTGCACGGCTGCCCATAAATCCGTAAGAGTACGAGTGTGGAGATTCCTTCTGAGCAGCGCGTTTCAAGGCATCCCAGATATGCTCAATAATGCTCATGCCTGGGGAGTTCGGTGGCGAGCGGAAATGTTTGAACTCAGAAGAGCCTTCCAGGAGCCGTTCTATAGCAATTCTGGACGTGCGCGGTGTCGCATTGTTCTGCTGGAATTGCCCAAGTCCGTCGGAATGCATGATGGATATGAGTGGATGCGGGTGATCACACAGGGTGCTTACGTACGTGCCATCTGTCAGAGTCGTATCTAGATGTATCAGGGGTCCCATATCACTCTAAATGCATACCCCCACACCATTAAAGACCATCCACCAGGTTGAAAATTCCCTGCTGACAAGCAGCGTCCATGGATTCATGAGGTTGTCTCCATAGCCGTACGTCTCCATTACGAGGTGCATTCAAGTTCTAAGGCCTCCGATTTTTTTTCTAATTAACTACTCACCTGAAATCGATGAAACTGACGTTACTTCTCGACGTAATCGCCCTGCAGACGTACACAATTTTCACAACGCTGACGCCATGATTCCATGGCAGCGGTGAAGGCTTCTTTAGGAGTCTGTTTTGACCACTGGAAAATCGCTGAGGCAATAGCAGCACGGCTGGTGAATGTGCGGCCACGGAGAGTGTCTTTCATTGTTGGAAAAAGCCAAAGGTCACTAGGAGCCAGGTCAGGTGAGTAGGGAGCATGAGGAATCACTTCAAAGTTGTTATCACGAAGAAACTGTTGCGTAACGTTAGCTCGATGTGCGGGTGCGTTGTCTTGGTGGAACAGCACACGCGCAGCCCTTCCCGGACGTTTTTGTTGCAGTGCAGGAAGGAATTTGTTCTTAAAAACATTTTAGTAGGATGCACCTGTTACCGTAGTGCCCTTTGGAGCGCAATGGGTAAGGATTACGCCCTCGCTGTCCCAGAACATGGACACCATCATTTTTTCAGCACTGCGGTTACCCGAAATTTTTTTGGTGGCGGTGAATCTGTGTGCTTCCATTGAGCTGACTGGCGCTTTGTTTCTGGATTGAAAAATGGCATTCACGTCTCATCCATTGTCACAATCGACGAAAAGAAAGTCCCATTCATGCTGTCGTTGCGCGTCAACATTGCTTGGCAATGTGCCACATGGGCAGCCATGTGGTCGTCCGTCAGCATTCGTGGCACCCACCTGGATGACACTTTTCGCATTTTCAGGTCGTCATGCAGGATTGTGTGCACAGAACCCACAGAAATACCAACTCTGGAGGCGATATGTTCAACAGTAATTCGGTGATCCCCCAAAACAATTCTCTCCACTTTCTCGATCATGTCGTCAGACCGGCTTGTGCGAGCCCGGTTTGTTGTCACACGATGTTCTGCCTTCATTAAACTGTAGCACCCACGAACGCACTTTTGACACATCCATAACTCCATCACCATATGTCTCCTTCAACTGTCGATGAATTTCAGTTGGTTTCCCACCACGCAAATTCAGAAAACGAATGATTGCACGCTGTTCAAGTAAGGACAACGTCGCCATTTTAAGTATTTAAAACAGTTCTCATTCTCGCCGCTGGCGGTAAAATTCCATCTGCCGTACGGTGTTGCCATGTCTGGGACGTATTGACAATGAACGCGGCCTCATTTTAAAACAATGCGCATGTTTCTATCTCTTTTCAGTCCGGAGAAAAAAAATCGGAGGCCTTAGAACTTGAATGCACCTCGTACAATTTGAAACGAGACACGTCCGGCCAGGTAACATGTTTCCAGTCATCGACAGTCCAATGTCGGTGTTGACGGCCCAGACGAGGAGCAAAGCTTTGTGTTGTGCAGTCGACAAGAGTACACGAGTGGGCCTTCGGCTCCGAAAGCCCATAGCGATTACGTTTCGCTTACTGGTTCGCATGCTGACACTTTTTGATGGTCCAACATTGAAATCTGCAGCAATTTGAGGAAGAGTTGCACTTCTGTTACGTTGAACGATTCTCTTCAGTCGTCGTAGGTCCCGTTCTTGCACGATTATTTTCCGGCTGCAGCGATGTCGGAGATTTGATCTCGTGCCGGATTTCTAATATTCACTGTACATTCGTTGACTTGCCGTACGGGAAAATCCCCACTTCATTGCTACCTCCGAGATGCTGTGTCCCACCTCTCGTGCACCTACTACAACACCAAGTTCAAACTCACTTAAATCTTGGTAATCTGCCATTGTAGCAGCAGTAACCGATCTAACAACTGTGCCAGACACTTGTCTTATATAGGCGTTGCAGACCGCAGGGCCATATTCTGCCTGTTTACACATCTCTGTATTTGAATATGCATGCCTGTACCAGTTTCTACGGTGTTTCAGTGATGAAACTTCCTGGCAGATTAAAACTGTGTAATCTCGGGCCGCCATACAGTTTTAATCTGCCAGGAAGTTTCAAAAAAATGGCTCTGAGCACTATGGGACTCAACATCTTAGGTAATAAGTCCCCTAGAACTTAGAACTACTTAAACCTAACTAACCTAAGAACATCACACACACCCATGCCCGAGGCAGGATTCGAACCTGCGACCGTAGCAGTCCCGCGGTTCCGGACTGCAGCGCCAGAACCGCACGGCCACCGCGGCTGGACCAGGAAGTTTCAAAAATCACGTAAAGACAGTTGCACTTAACTTTAGGTCTAAATTGCCACGAGTCCTTTGCTCGGCATCTGCCTCGCTGCTTCCTCTCACGACCGAACCGTCGCACTTCTCGCTGCCAAGAAGCGATGACAAAACCAGTACATCTCCCAGCGACACAGCTACTCTGACCAAAAACTGAACGCGAATAATAAACGATTCAGTAGTGTCGCTTAGCGTTTGAGACATCCAAAGTATGTACAGTCATCCTCGAAAGTATCCGAACGACCTGAATTGCATTTCGCCTGATTCGCATGCAACCCACATAACGCAGCTGTCTAGCAGGTCCTCTACTCGCTCCTTGGTACAGTCGTTTGACTATTGAAAATGGTCCCAACAAGTCACCACTAGAAAACACTGCTCTGTATCGCAATAACTCAAGATGTAAAGTTATACCACGACACTAGAAATATCAGGGAACACCTTATCACAGATAAGACTGTCCTTAAGACTTGTAAGCTCACATTTACTGAAATAAATAACATACCTGAAATGTTACCACTCTCATTATTACGTCAAATAGGTAATGCACGTAGTAAGTTCGTCGTATTCATGGTTTCCTCTTCAAAGTAACATATCGTACATGTTATTTAACACAAAATGACATCAAAAATTTAAGTTATTCACGAGCAAGTAGTTGAGAATATGTATGAACTTCAAATGACACGCCGAACCGTCTCGTTCTGCATGTGGATTCAAACCCAGGTCATGCAGAATAAGATTTCGCAACTGACGGAAACTAACAGTCATTCCTAACTAGACATACAGAGAGTGATATACCTCGATTTTAGAGAGGATCAGTTAGCAAATATCAACTCTAAATTACATAACGTAAACATTTTTAACGGACGCGAATTCCTAAACAGCATCTATTGTCCCTGTTAACGAACTACGAGAGATGTTAAATAATGCTGATTCACAAGTAACTTACTTGAAAGGCCATGAGGTAAAGCTTTGTGTTGGACAGGGATTCGAACCCAGAACCTAATCGAATTGTTTGCGAAGCACTATCAACTGTGACACATCCTTTTTTCTCGGCAGTAGCTAGATGTTTTAACTGAAAGAACGACACGAAACATTACTTTTTGCCTTCCCAGAACTCCAACCCGGCACCTATCAGTGTTATATTCTAGAGTAAACGAACGTTAAATATGGGTTTGTTACACCAGCAGCGATATGTGAGCATGTTTGAACTAGAAATAATATGACGAAGAGTTCAGTGCTGACTGGGAATCCAACCCCACACATATCGTTGTTGACTACACACGAAGAGACGTCACCTACCGAATTTTCCTCCGCCAACAGCTCAAAATAACATCCTTGAACTTACAGTTATCTCTCAAATAGTTCTGTGTCCCACTGGGAGTCAAGAACGTCAGATTTCGTTAGTGTTGACAGCGAATGAAAATGCATTAAAAATCAAAATTATTATCCACCAGCAGGTAGGTGTTCTCATGCTAGACCTTGATAATGTATAATGAAAACTTTAGTGCCGGGCCAGGATTCGAACCCATTCACGTGCAATATCTGGAGATGTTGAGGAATCTGCAGTTTTGAACAAACAACACATAGTAGTCGACCTCTATTGTCACGAAGGGATCAAATTCCACGTTAAGGTCGGTCTGAGCTGCATTCCAAGTTCAGAACCAATTTCATCGAAATACAGAAGCTCAAATAAAAGATGGAATAAGTGTCCTGTGACCCTACATAGCGTTTGTTTCGTCACTAGAAATAAATAACCAGTATAAGAAAGGTTACTGATGATAGAGTTCCCATATTTCGCCACTCCTGACTTTATTGTGGTTCAACCTAACGTCTACTTGGTAGAGAAAGAATATCATGTTTAATGTGAATTTCAGGCCACAATGCCATTATACCTTCTACACTTGGCGTAGCCAGAACAGAATAGAATCTGTCTCTCCCTATTAAAAATCATAGGCAAATATTGAAATCGAACCCAGACCATCAGCACAGCAACCTATCAGCATTCCAACAGACTACGAAATACGCTGCGGTGCGACACATTTGCTATCATAACACCGTTGCAGCACAGTCGATGAGAATTCTGACACACAGGCTCCCTGTAGTGGTTTGCAGCATGTTCAGTACATTCATTTACTTGGTTGACCGAATTGCTATGAACTAGCTGCCTCGGCTACCCAGTGAATACATTCGACTCTATTTTGTAATCACCGCAATAATATCATGTAACTGCCACCTACACAGAACTGCCAACAGTGTAGGATGCAGAAATTTAAATAGCAAAAGTTCCTTTCCATTTGAGCTACTCTACTGCGCTATCTGTTTGTTGAAAACGTCGTGCAGTGCAAAAGAAAAGCTGTAACTGTCTGACTCTCAGAAGTCTAGATCCGGCCATACGCATTATCTCACTACACTGTGGAATATGGAAGTTCTGGAAGAACTGTTGTTGATTTCTAGAGTTGCAGTAGCCACATGCTAGGTAGTAGCGTAACGGTAAGCGTTGCGCACCATAGATAAAACGTCGCGAGTTCTATGACATTTGCTGCTACATTTTTTAAAACGCAATTCTGCTGTCTGCTGAAGTTATCAATTTATCTTACGAAAATTGTGGACTGTATTATAAGAAATGAAATAAAACTACCCACGATAACCTTACGACGAAAGTCTGTTTTAATAAAACTGAGTATCTGTACACAAGTGTGCCTCTATCGGTACGAATTAGTAAAATACTACTCACTTAGATTTCGATTGGGTCTGTGTTTAATTGGTATGCTGTGTCATACTCAACAGGTATGCAAATGTGGCATTACATAAATAAAGTTATGTATTCCTGGAAACCCAAAATTTGCTTGTCAGCAGCGGAAAGAGGTGTCACGTGTTGCGCAGCATTGTAAGTTTTTCACCATTGCAGTATGAGCTGAAAGTATTTTTTCACGATTTCCTTATCGATGTTTGATCTGTGTGCTTGTGGCTCTTTCGCAGAAGGGATGAAAACGTTACCGTCTGCGAGACTGGAACCACGAACCATAACAGACGCTTATTCACAGCTCAACACGTCACCACACAGCTAGCGAAGAGGTATGTGTTGTGCCTTCCTCTTACGAGGCCAAAAGCGGATCCAACTCGTAAACCGCTATTTAAAGGACGAGATTAGTTGCGATTTCCACGTGCAACAGCTTTCCTGGGCTGAAAACCGTAAATTTTGATCTTTTGTTACACCTAAAGCGATAATAAATCAGATTATTCAATGGAAATGACAGGAAATATCAAGTGAACTTTGAGGCTTAATTCCGTGCATACCAGGAAGTAACTCGTTGATCACAGACTTGCCAAACATGCCTTGCCTTGTTGCCAAATCCCAGCTACAGTAGTAGTAGGAAGAAGACGAATCTATGTGATCCTACAGCGGGCTGGGAAGTGACAATAGCTGGCGTCTCAAAGTCACGGCTGCTACGGACTGGTATACGTAATGCGTCTGATTCGCATTTCTGTAACTAGGTTTAGGGACTGGAGCATACTTACTAATAATACTCAGAACTGACTGCAAACTAAGCATCATAAATCAGTACCTCTCATACCTGTTGTTATACTTCATTCGTAACTGTACTGAAAATTAGGAAACTCATTCACGGACGTTTTCGTGCCTCGCCGATAGTTGAGCACACCAAACAAATAAAAATAAAAAAAGAATGTGTGTGTGTGTGTGTGTGTGTGTGAGAGAGAGAGAGAGAGAGAGAGGGTAAAAAAGTGTTGTAAAGGAATTGAATACCGCTATGTAAAGAAATCTTACATTAAAATGACACGTTCCACATCATTACGAAATGTCGTATTCATGATCTATGGAACAAGTATTAATCTAACCTAATCTAATCATATCATATTGCTGTCTAGCTGTGAACAGATATGAATTACCGAAATTTTCGCCAGTATCAGTAAACAAAACTAAACTTGAAAATAAAAGACGGCAGTTTTTGTAATAAACAAGGACTCCTATCAAGACCCTTTCATCCCTGTTAACTAACCACGAAAGATGTCTGATATTCCTCCATTCAGAAGTAACAAAGTGTGTTTGTATTTAAAGATGAATCACGTGATGTGAAGTTCTGTGACAGAGATACGAACCCAACACGTAATCGGATTGTTAACTAAGTAAAATCAAATGTCACGTATTGGTTTTTCTTACCAGCTGCTTGGTGTTTGAATCTAAAATAAGGATACAAATTTTGGTGCCTGAGCGACATTCGGACCGCACTCGTATCGTACTTCTTTATCGTCCACGAATATAGCTGAAGTATCAATTGCTTATTCATCAACAGTAAGATGTGTGTGTGTTTGACCAGAAATTGTTGGCAACACATGATCAGACATCAAAAATGCACGTTAATTTTCACTAGCACGCCGGTGTGCACGTGATAGAACTTGAAATTATGAATATTTTTGTGCTGGATCAGGAGTCGGACCCACATACTCACCTTTGGAAGAGACCAGGAGAAGATTGCTGTCTTGGAAAAAGGAACAAAATGATTGAACTATACTGTTCCGAGAGATTCAGATCATCTAAAGAGGAGATACGAATTCGAATCACACTCCAGCACCAAATTTTTCAACGTCTCTAGTTCAATCAAGTGCAAGTAAAGTAAGAGCCCTGTTCCTTTAAATGGCTATCGGTTCATCAAATAAAATAAAATTTTCTAATGTAAATAAGTTTACTGGCGACAGTGAATCTGTTTACCATGACCTCCACCTATGTCATTTCCCAAAGTAGAGCGGATCTGTCCAGTTGGGAATGAAGGAACGTGATGTTTAATTCGGATTCTGGATTATAACGTCTTTTACTTGAGGTTATCAGAGGTAAAGAAAATCTGTTTGTGCCTCTTAAAAGTAAATGCCTGAACCCACGCATTGCACTTGTGACAGGTCGTTCCACCAGACCATTGTAGCCACATTTCCCAGCCCCAGGAGTGTGCTGTAACGGATGATGTGCTTAGCTTACAAAATTAGTCACGGCGGAAAAAATACTAGTCTATGAAATGGTTAAGTAGAAGCAAGCTTCTGGCGCGGAGATTATGCTATTCTCACGTCAGCAGGATGTAAAGACTCTTCTAGGCATCATAGCCTCGATGTGAAGCCATTTTGAAATTTTAACTAATTAAGGAAATTTATTAGTCCGAGAATATCTACTATGAAGTGTGAACTTACCGGATAATTCGGTTATTACCATCATTATTACTATCATTTTCTTCATACCGCTGCTGGAACACTTGTGCATGAAGATCATTTAAGGCCTTTTGGTCATTATAGAAGAAGTTCCCTGTCTACGGAATCGTTTTCATGTTAATATCAAACATCAGCAATTACTCGTAGATTACATTAAAACTAAAGTAACTGATGAAGACGTTACTTGATAACAAAAACGCGCTGCCTTTCTTCATTTACTTGCCCCTAGAAATGGCTGTCGAGTACTGCCAAACCAAAAGCTTTGGGATCATACTGCCTTCCGATATACGTCGCTGTCGGTTCTTCCATATGATTTGGTCGACGTGACCTGTTTCGAGTTGTATATGACAGAGAATGTTTTAGCAAATCAATTGTTTTCCTTTGCAATAAACAGAAAGATTTTCATTCTAAGCTACCCAAGTTGAAAATTTTCGCAATATTAGTTCATATTTAATATTCGCTTCTATAATGTAGGAAAGTATTTCACAGTTGCCAAACCCGTATCCGACTCATTGTCCTTACACTTAGTCGCTGACCACAAATTCTAGCTCAGTGACACCAGTTTAAGTAACCTAGTGTAGCGAAGACTGTTTGCCAGTGCTCTTTCTAACCGGAAAATATGCAATTCAATCATAGGGCACCATAAGTACACTGTAACAGTAATTTCTGTGTGTATGGAACGCATACGGATCTCTTCCACGTATATATACAATATGCCTCACCTAAACGGGCCCTTTATCATTACAGGCCCTGGGCGATGCAACATCATACTGACAACAGTAATGTGCTTATATTGACAACCTCACCGTTCGTTTTACCTGATTTTGCAATCATTTAAATAAAACATGACCTTCCAGTGGGAGACATTTCGTCCCCATTTTCCTTCTGTGAAATTTGTCAGTAAGCTTTTTGCTTCCCAACCAGCGAAATGCGGCAGAGTACGGCCGATAAACGATCCACAAACCACGATTTAGTGCCGTTAAGACAATTTCTTTAAACACTGGCGTAGCTGAAGGAATTTAGTTTCTTCTTAAATCGTCTTATGCAGCAACATTCACAGATATCTCAAATCGGAAAAGCTCTTTACCGAGGTACGAACGTTGTAAAACAAACTTCCCACAGTTTATGTCAGGTTGATCTTTTCGTCTCATAGCACTGTGTAAGTATTTTGTCTAAAAGGTGACACAAGTAGTGTTCCTGTAGCTGTGGGAATCATTGGTTGAAAACGAGTTCACCAGTGGTTACAGCACTGCTAAATATTCAAAATGATTATCAAACTGAGTTCATCCACAAACTGAGGTGTATTTATAATATTGAAGCTAGACTGTGTATCCTTGTCTTCCTTGAGTGGGCATCGGAAGGCGTTGACACACACGTATACAATACAATGAATACTTCGAACCCAATAGTTAACGTTGCTCTCATAAACTAATTTTGCTTTTTAAATTCTTCTGGTTCTTAAGCGTGCAATATGTGTTGTGGAAACAGTCATAGAGAAAAAAACTGACCGCCGAGTCTTTCACGTAAGCTGGACAATACAGGTGTGCTCCCCTCAGAATTCAAGTCCGGCAATATGCTCAATCTGGCAACATTGTAGACTGCTTCACTTCCTGGACGAACTCTTGACTGCAGTCTGAGTACATCACTCTTGTCTACGACCCTAGTCTCTAGGTAAAACGCGAGAGGAGCTAATACGACGTCTGGTAACAAAAAGCACACGTCGACAAGGTTTTTATCGCCTCTTTCCTCTCGGTGCTGAAGTTATGAGTATAATTCAAGCGAATCTACAACGAATTTCACTTTCTGTCACATTGGTAGTAACAGTTTGGTTCAACAATATTTTAGCGAGAGATTTCTTCACCGACCATCTGCCTCTGAACACCGCATGCGTCTGAGTTTTCTGGGACCCGTTTGCTGCCTACCGGCGGGGGCTGAGGCACTGCGCTGCTTCGCCTTCTGCCGACAACGTCTGCTCCTCACTCTCAACGGTGTAAAGACTTCAATCTTGTTGAGTGGTGACCCATAAAATCTTTCTACGATTTGTGTTTCATACTCGATAGCAATGGAGGCACAAAACCGTTTTTATTTGCTGAGTATTTTATTACACTAGTATGCAATACATCAATGTGGCACAGAATTAATTTCATTGTTTCTGATCCAGTGCGCTATAATTAAAGCGTCACACCCAGTTCTTTTTCTTTTCACAGGAGATTCTTCAAATGGCTCATTTTTGTCATGGATTCATATGTGTTAGTCAAGGCACAGAGAGTAAATGCAATGTAATGTGTTTGGTTTCTTTCTTTGATTCGCTATGGTAAATGGATGTGGAACATTGTGTCAATACCTTTCAGAATCTGCTCTATAGCTACTAAGGCAAATTGCTTGTTTTGAGATCCATACATTTAATAATGGAGAACTGAACGCTGTTCAAAAGTGATGTTTAAAATATTCAGTTGGACTTAAGGCGACAAAATTTCCCATATTTGAAGGTACCCAGAGAAAAAGTAAATTGCTAAAGCCGCTGTTAGCAAATTTCTGCAGAGTGTTCCTAATTGCTACTGTGGAAATTTAGCATAGAGGCCCTATAGTAACCAAGAGGTTCCTTTCCTTCATACTTATCACCCTGGCATGTGAGTCTTAAGTGAAGAACAATATTGAATTTCATATCGTTGACGGTCGATTCGAATTTCTTCAGAGACGCTTGTATTGTGAAGCAGCTTTTCAGTCAGAAAGCCGAGATCTATGACCATTAACACAACTTACTGTGTTGAGCTACCAAGAGGATTTGATGTGTAAAGGTTTTCTCCCGATTTCGTTACAGAATTTTTTCTGGAAATTCGCAGCCCCATAAAATAAATCAGAAAAAAAGCTAGCAGATGCTGGCTCCTACCACGATTGGAACTGACGACTCATGGAGCTGCTGCGACACGAGACATGGGCGGTACCACGGGGCTACGGACAGACTGATGCAAGCATGCCACTCTCATCATGGTGTTGGTCGCTCAACCTCATAATGCATCGTGAAAGATAATAAAAGTTGTCACTTATGTGAAGAATAGCATTTCTTTAGCCAAAAAATTGAATTTTCTGTCTCAGTGTCTTAGATTACATGAGGATTATATAGCACGAGTCATTCAAATTGAAAGGGAATATAAAGTAAATTTAGCGAGTCAATTCAGTACCATACGTGGAAGTGATTGCACTGTCACAGTGTTGCCAAATGTTTGTGATGATGTTGCCAATTCTCAGCTGTGCTAGGATCAGCTCTGTAGCGTTATGAGAGGAGAATCTTGTGCTCGTGTCATAGGCGGATACGTAGAGGAGGTGCGGGATTTGATTAATATGTAGCATTTTCACCTACCAGTAGTGTCAAACACTCAGATATGTTATTCGTATATATTTTGTGGGAAACTGTAATCGTGATGGAATATTAAACACTTACCTTGTTAGTTTGTGACAAAAGATTATTTCAGTACAATAGAAAGTCTTTGGAAATCAACTTCGCCCACCTGTCACGAAAAGCAAGATAACAAACACTTTGCACCTCGAAATCGATTGTATCTATGTGCAGTCTTGTGATCATACAAGTAGAATTTCATGAATTGCACGAGAATGTAGAAAAATGTTGGTGCAAATGGAAGCTGCAAGAAACACAGTTAACTAATTATTCTGTACCACGTAATAATCAATTAATTTGAAAATTCAGAAGAGAACAAACTAAAAAGACAGAAACTATAGTGCAGATGCGGGCACTGTGCAGACCTGCGCTTTTTCATCTTCAGATCTATACAAATAATGTATACTAACCAGCGTATTTATTGCTTTCTTTGTATCCTTCCATCTACTATCTTTGTGTGTTATTGTTCGGTGTTCAAAAAGCAAAATATTATGAATGCTCGCACGAGTTATTAAAACGACGTCGCATGAAGGATAACGAATTATAATCAAAATACAGTAAGACGCCAATTTGTTTGGCGTCACGGTGTTAGGTCGATAGAAATAGTTGGGTTTATAGCCTGCGTCTCCGGCATCCCGTTGTCGTCTTCTCTTATTGAGATTTTCATATTACCCTGAACACAAGACGCCGAGAGAAATGTGTATATTCTCCGTGACGAAACATCCCACATTGCATTCATCCTGATCCACTCTTTACGTGCATCGGCAGCAATGAGTGATAGGAAAGCTGTTGTGAGACGAATAACAGTGAAAATGGTAGTAATAACAAATCAGTAATCAAGGATGTTTACTGCATTACAGACGATTAACAAAATAACCAAGAAAGGCTCAGTGTTTAATCGGTCCACTGCATAGGTGTTCTTTCCACTTTGTTACTGAATTTTGTTCTGTTTTTTTGCAGAGAGAAAAGCCCTATAGCCATACATATCCCTAGTACAACGAGATATTACCTATCAACTATCCTTGCTTTACATCACGAGACGAACATGGCGTCACCGAGCTGATATTTGAAATACATTTCTGTTTTCTCTCTCTGTCTCTCTCTCTCTCTCTCTCTTTTTATTTTTATTTTTATATTTTTAGGAAAGCATCAAGAAGCGCGAATAATAAGCAAGTAGAAATATAACCTGTTTACAGTTATTTTCATTGGGATACAAAATGTAAGAAAACAACTTTTAAGTGTATTATTGCGTAATTCCAGTTATTGACTGTCTATTCGTGAGCTTCCTCGCATTCAAAGAAGCAAGCAAAACACAAACATTTCTTGCACCATGCGCAACACACAAACGAAATCTCGTTGCTCTGACGTGTTGTCCGCTATATTGCACGGAAAACATGTCTGATTCATGTTGCTAAATACAGCTCTATCAGATACCAATATGGATGCGTACCAAGTGTATAAAAGTATATCTTCAAATACGCAGAAAGTCACATGGAGGTGTTCAACTGAAACATAACCATGACCAAGATTGTAACTGGGGTCGACAGCATCGTCGTCTACCACCTTGACAACTCGAACGGTAACAGTGCTCGGCCGGTTAATTATGTTTACTGGTATCAAAGCTACAGCATGAAAACACAAAAATGTTAAAAACCCGAAGATAATTAACTTTGGAACCCATAGAAAGTAAAGCTGTCATCAGTTGGAAGAATGGTTTAGACACCACAGTGCTTTAATAGGCACGGTCTTGTTGGAGGCGGTATGCCATTGCTTTCCTCCGACCTTTGACTGTCTATGCCATTGCTTTCCTCCGACCTTTGACTTGACTTACCTAGCCAGTTAATAGGGGAACCTACAGTTTAACGTGGCTTTTGGACCACAGTGCAACCGGCCAGAGTGGCCGTGCGGTTCTAGGCGCTACAGTCTGGAGCCGAGCGACCGCTACGGTCGCAGGTTCGAATCCTGCCTCGGGCATGGATGTGTGTGATGTTCGTAGGTTAGTTAGGTTTAATTAGTTCTAAGTTCTAGGCGACTGATGACCTCAGAAGTTAAGTCGCATAGTGCTCCGAGCCATTTGAACCACAGTGCAACTCGGAATTTTTCACATCACCAAACACTGCCCCATGGGAAATAAAAGTAAAATGGCACATAAAAATCGTGGGCCTGACGAGGGATTGAACTTGAGACCTTCGCATCCGTAGTCTTGCCATTTATCACTTTCCCACCATGCAGCTGCTACTATGGTTTCCGCTGAGCATTAAAATTAAGGATCTCTCGTTTGTGCCTGCGTTGGCACTTGCGTGTCTCTTAGGAGACCTTACCTTTTGGGATTACCCTCGTATACGTATGTGTCAACGCCTTCCAATGCCCACTCAAGGAAGACAAGGATACCTAGTCTAGCTTCAATCATATAAATACACCTCAGTTCGTGGATGAACTCAGACTTAGGTTGATAACTATTTTGAATATTTAGCAGTGCTGTACCCACTAGTGTTAAACTCGTTTTCAACCAATGATGCCCACAGCTACAGGAACACTACTTGTGACACCTCTTAGACAAAATACTTACGCAGTGCTATCAGACGAAAAGATCAACCTAACATACACTGTGGGAAGTTTGTTTTAAAACCTTCGTACCTGGAAAAAGAGTTTTCCTATTTGAGATATCTGTGAACGTTGCTGCATAAGACGATTTAAGAAGAAACTAGATTACTTCAACTACGCCAATGATTAAAGAAATCGTCTTAACAGCACTAAATCGTGGTTTGTGAATCGTTTACTGGCCGTACTCTGCCGCATTTTGCTGCTTGGGAAGCAAAAAGCTTACTGACAAATTTCATAAAAGAAAAGGGGCACGAAATGTCTCCCACTGGAAGGTCGTATTGTTTTATTTAAATGATAACAAAATCAGGTAAAAAGAACAGTGAGGTTGTCAGTATAAGCACATTACTGTTGTCTTGTTACTTCAGAATGGAGGTATATCAGACATCTTCCGTGGTTAGCTAACAGGGATGAAAGGGTCTTGATAGGAGTCCTTGTTTATTACAAAAACTGCCGTCTTTTATTTTCAAGTTTAGTTTTGTTTATTCATACTGGCGAAAATTTCGGTAATTCATGTCTGTTCACAGCTAGACAGCAATATGATATGATTAGATTAGGTTAGATTAATACTTGTTCTATAGATCATGAATACGACATTTCGTAATGATGTGGAACGTGTCATTTTAATGTAAGATTTCTTTACATAGCGGTATTCAATTCCTTTACAGCAATTTTTTACCCTCTCTCTCTCTCTCTCTCTCTCACACACACACACACACACACGCACACACACACTTACACATTTTCTTTATTTATTTTTATTTGTTTGGTGTGCTCAACTATCGGCGAGGCACGAAAACGTCCGTGAATGAGTTTCTTAGTTTTGAGTACAGTTACGAATGAAATATAAAAACAGGTATGAGAGGTACTGATTTATGATGCTTAGTTTGCAGTCAGTTCTGAGTATTATTAGTAAGTACGCTCCAGTCCCTAAACCTAGTTACAGAAATGCGCATCAGACGGATTACGTATACCGGTACGTAGGAGACGCGTCTTTGAGACTCGAGCTATTGTCACTTCCCAGCCGGCTGTAGGATCACATAGATTCGTCTTCTTCCTGCTAGTACTGTAACTGAGATTTGGCAACAAGGCAAGGCATGTTTGGCAACTCTGTGATCGACGAGTTACTTCCTGCTATGCACGGAATTAAGCCACAAAGTTCACTTGATATTTCCTGCCATTTCCATTGAATAATCTGATTTATTATCGCTTTAGGAGTAACAAAAGATCTAATTTTACGGTTTTCGGCCCAGGAAAGCTGTTGCACGTGGCAATCGCAACTAATCTTGTCCTTTAAATAGCGGTTTACGAGTTGGATCCGCTTTTGGCCTCGTAAGAGGAAGGCACAACACATACCTCTTCGCTAGCTGTGTGGTGACGTGTTGAGCTGTGAATAAGCGTCTGTTATGGTTCGCGGTTCCAGTCTCGCAGACGGTAACGCTTTCATTCCTTCTGCGAAAGAGCCACAAGCACACAGATCAAACATCGATAAGGAAATCCTGACAAAATACTTTCAGCTCATACTGCAATGGTGAAAAACTTACAATGCTGCACAACACGTGACACCTCTTTCCGCTGCTGACAAGCAAATTTTGGGTTTCCAGGAATACATAACTTTATTTATGAAATGCCACATTGGCATACCTGTTAAGTATGACACAGCATACCAATTAAACACAGAGCCAATCGAAATCTAAATGAGTAGTATTTTACTGATTCGTGCCGGTAGAGGCGCGCTTGTGTAAAGACACTCAATTTTATTAAAACGGACTTTCGTCGTAAGGTTATCGTGGGTAGTTTTATTTCATTTCTTATAATACAGTCCACAATTTTCGTAAGATTAATTTTAGTGTTGTTAAAGCAATACTAAACATGAGAGAGAAATTAATCATCGACGATACATGCGAATTCTCTGATGTTATCTATAACAGTCTGACACTGCACATGCAGTTTATTGATTACATCCATGTAGAAAACTTGTTCTGAGTTAAAGCTGTCAAACAAGGTTTGAAGAAGAATAAAATGCCACTATCAGACGACAGTTAATGTAGAAAATACTTTTCTATATAGGCAAGATGCACTCTACCCATTCATAATACAAACGCTTCGAGATGCATCTGCTGTCTGGCCGTCTATTAAATCTGAAAAGAACAAAATGTCGCAGCAGTTAGCCCTTTTTCCACATGCAGCTATTTTGGGCTGAGAAGCGAAGGGAATTATGTTCAAAGTTACATTAAATTGATAACTTCAGAAGACAGCAGAATTGCGTTTTAAAAAATGTAGCCGCAAATGTCATAGAACTCGCGACGTTTTATCTATGGTGCGCAACGCTTACCGTTACGCTACTACCTATTAGGTAGCTACTGCAACTCTAGAAGTCAACAACAGTTCTTCCAGAACTTCCATATTCCACAGTGTCGTGAGATAATGCGTATGGCCGGATCTAGACTTCTGAGAGACAGACAGTTACAGCTTTTCTTTTGCACTGCACGACGTTTTCAACAAACAGATAGCGCAGTAGAGTAGCTCAAATGGAAAGGAACTTTTGCTATTTAAATTTCTGCATCCTACACTGTTGGCAGTTCTGTGTAGGTGGCAGTTACATGATTTTATGGCGGTGATTACAAAATAGAGTCGAATGTATTCACTGGGTAGCCGAGGCAGCTAGTTCATAGCGATTCAGTCAACCAAGTAAATGAATGTACTGAACATGCTGCAAACCACTACAGGGAGCCTGTGTGTCAGAATTCTCATCAACTGTGCTGCAACGGTGTTATGATAGAAAAACGTGTCGCACCGCAGCATATTTCGTGGTCTGTTGGATTGATGTTAGGTTGCTGTGCTGATGGTCTGGGTTCGATTTCAACATTTGCCGATGATTTTTAATAGGGAGAGACCGATTCTATTGTCTTCTGGCTACACCAAGTGAAGAAGGTATAATGGCATTGTGGTCTGAAATTCACATTAAACATGATATTCTTTCTCTACCAAGTAGACATCAGGTTGAACCACAATAAAGTCAGGAGTGGCGAAATGTGGGAATTCTATCACAAGTAATCTTTGCTATACTAGTTATTTATTTCTAGTGACGAAACAAACGGTATGTAGGGTCACATGACACTTATTCCATCTTTTATTTGAGCTTCTGTATTTCGATGAAATTGGTTCTGAACTTGGAATGCAACTCAGACCGACCTTAACGTGGAATTTGATCCTTTCGTGACAATACAGCTCGACTACTATTTGTTGTTTGTTCAAAACTGCAGATTCCTCAACATCTCCACATATTGCACGTGAATGGGTTCGAATCCTGGCCCGGCACTAAAGTTTTCATTATACATTATCAAGGTCTAGCATGAGAACACCTACCTGCTGGTGGATAATAATTTTGATTTTTAATGCATTTTCATTCGCTGTCAACACTAACGAAATCTGACGTTCTTGACTCCCAGTGGGACACAGAACTATTTGAGAGATCACTGTAAGTTCAAGGATGTTATTTTGAGCTGTTGGCGGAGGAAAATTCGGTAGCTGACGTCTCTTTGTGCGTAGTCAACAACGATATGCGTGGGGTTGGATTCCCAGTCCGCACTGAACTCTTCGTCATATTATTTCTAGTTCAAACATGCTTACATATCGCTGCTGGTGTAACAAACCCATATTTAACGTTCGTTTTCTCTAGAATGTAACGGCGATAGGTGCCGAGTTGGAGTTCTGGGAAGGAAAAAAGTAATGTTTCGTGTCGTTCTTTCAGTTAAAACATCTAGCTACTGGCTAGAGAAACGGATGTTTCACAGTTGATTGTGCTTCACAAACAATTCGATTAGGTTCTGGGTTCGAATCTCTGTCCAACACAAAGCTTTACCTCATGGCCTTTCAAGTAAGTTACTTGTGAATCAACATTATTTAACGTCTCTCGTAGTTCGTTAACAGGGACAATAGATGCTGTTTAGGAATTCGTGTCCGTTAAAAATGTTTACGTTATGTAATTTAAATTTGATATTTGCTAACTGATACTCTCTAAAACCGAGGTATATCACTCTCTGTATGTCTAGTAAGGAATGACTGTTAGTTTCCGTCAGTTGCGAAATCTTAGTCTGCATGACCTGGGTTTGAATCCATATGCAGAATGAGTCGGTTTGGCGTGTCATTTGAAGTTCGTACAGATTCTCAACTACCTGCTCGTGAATAACTTAAATTTTTAATGTCATTTTGTGTTAAATAACAAGTACGATATGTTACATTGAAGAGGAAATCATGAATATTACGAACTTACTACGTGCATTACGTATCTGACATAATAGTGAGAGTGGTAACATTTCAGGTATGTTATTTATTTCAGTAAATGTGAGCTTACAAGCCTTACGGACAGTCTTATCTGTGATAAGATGTTCCCTGATATTTCTAGTATCGTGGTATAACTATACATCTTGAGTTATTGCGATACAGAGCAGTATTTTCTAGTGGTGACTTGTTGGGACCATTTTCAATAGTCAAACGACTGTACCAAGGAGCGAGTAGAGGACCTGCTAGACAGCTACGTTATGTGGGTTGCATGCGAATGAGGCGTACTGCAATTCAGATCGTTCGGATACTTTTGAGCATGACTGTACAAGTTCCAGAAATTCAAATAACAATCTCCCAATAGACCTGTCTCAGTACATAGGCTCGAATCCAACGAAAATACATCACTCGTAATTTCTATTAAGTGAACTTTAACTACAGCAAATCTAAAAAGCTAAATGATAACCAAAAGTAATAATAATCTTTAAAAAATTTCTCATTAACACTAACATGTTAGAGACATTATAGGATGTAGCTCTACTTTATTTACATAAAACAATTACTGCGACATTTGATGAATCGAAATTCGTATCATACGACACAGCTCTGTGAAGCAATCAGCACTCACTGTTCCGCCGGTCGATACCACAGACATACGTGTTGGTGCCGTATCGCTGTCGCCACAGTGTGAAGCAGTTTGGTCGCTTCAACTGAGTTCCTATGCACTGGGGGTTGTTTGTGTGTCGTATTACGAGTAGCGTCAACGTATCGTATAGCCCCAATGAGAACGGCGTGTTAGTCGTTCCCGGACTATAGCTGTTGGTATCGATATATCGATATTTATTCCAAAATTTATAGGTGTATACGACGATATTTTATTGTATATGTCGATATATAGATATCTAAATGGTAATATCCTGTGCCGATATTTCTATTTTATGTTATACTTTTTCTCAGTTTTCACTAACTATGAAAGGTGGCTACACTGAGTCACAGCGCCTGAGATTGCGCCAAAGATTATTATTCCGCCGCCTCCACTGGGTGCAGTAGTAGTTTAGAGGATGTCGAGGGCAGGGCGAGAGTGTAGACGGTGTGAGTGTTGACTAAAATTTTGTACTGTTCGGTTGGTGCAATGTATAGATGGAAGAAGATGCAATTGTCAGAATATATTTGAGAAAATAGATGGGCTTTTGATTTATGATGCTGGTGTAATGGAATATTTTCTTCAATATATAATGAGGTAAAACGGTATTACAGTTTTCTTTAATAACGATCCCTCTTGCTCACAGGTACAATCAACAAAGCATCTGGCTCGTGTTCATTTATTATACTTGTAATTCTGGTTTCTATGTGCAATTATAGTATTTCTGGTTTTTCAGTTAGTTCATTGTAAATGGTGTTTAAAATATTTTATCGTATTGAGAAAGAACCGAGCCAGATACAAGTACGTTGAGTCACACTACCACACACAGAACAGTTACACTTGTGCTTTGTTGTTTCGTAGCTTTTATAGTTGCAGGGGACTTAATTAATCAATTGTGTTAATGGAAATTCCTTGTCAGTCTTTTTTTTTATTTTATGCACTCAGATTGCGTGCTAATAATAGCCAGGGCCACCGAGACTTCGTAACCGATCACACAACTAGTAAAGTTATTGCATTTATTCATTAATATTAGAGTTTTCTTTTTAATTAAGCCCCCATGCACATGGTCGCTATATTTGAGATTTTCTCGACGTATTCCAAGGATAGAATCCTCTCGGATGATCAGCCGAGTGTTGACTTCGGGTTGTCGCAATGTTTCAATGGGTTTCGTACCCATGATCTTTAGGGGAAGATCACTTATCATAAAAAATACTGCTTTCATACGTGAAAATCTGTTTGAGCCGTGGTAAAAAATTGCTGTTTTGAAGAGCGCGCCGCAGCGCGTAGTGTGAAGCAGTCGCCCTCCGTTTCTGGCGGTGGCGCCGCTGTGGCAATCGCAGCTTTTGGTGTCTCCCTCTGGTGGGAAAGGTTGCCTGTTCACGTGCATTTAAGGGGCGCTATGAGCTCGCCAGTCGGTCAGTCTGGGTCAGTCTCTCGTCCCCAGCTTGCTAGTCTGTCTCTCGTCCGCATTTGTTAGGCAGTTAGTGTCTGTCTGTCGTTCGGAGTGCTAATATGTCTGTCGTTCGGATCAACGTTTAAAGCCAGTAAGAGAACTCAGAGAGTGGTCGCCCGGTCAGGGCTTAGTTCCTGCATCTGAGTCTGCGCGTTAGACCGCAAATATCTATTAGGTACATTACGAATGTAGATTGTGGACAGTTGGGAATGTGGCTCTCACGGGAAGTGTGCAAGGGATAACTCCCTGCAGTCGCGCTCATTCATCTGTGTCCTCGGTGGCTCAGATGGATAGAGCGTTGCCATGTAAACAGGAGGTCCTGGGTTTAAGTCCCCGTCGGGGCACACATTTTCAGCTGTCCCCATCGACGTATATCAACAACATCTGTCGGCAGCTGAGGGTTGCAATTAATTACCATTTATTCTAGAGAAGCTGCACGGTCATTAATGGTATCTGTTCTTTCGAGAACAGTTACTATCTTCATATATAAAGGGAATATGAATTTGCTCGTCTTCTGTGCGTTCCTATACCGTTCATCCGATTATGATGAAAATGATGAGTTGTGCTGGTCAAGTCTACTAAGGTTTCTGTTGGGTGAGAACCACTTGCCACCTACAAGGGTAGGGGCGAAAACGGGTGGTGAGATAAAAGCTTAACTCAGGAAATTCTGGAGAAATTTTAATCAAATTTTGTATGTACATACTCCTTAGTTGTGTAATTATTTGTGTACTATGAGGACAATATACCCCAGCCACCCCCATGGATAGGGTGGGAGTGAGAAGACGTGACATGTAAAAATATTCCGTAAGGACCTATATTAGCGTCAAATCTACGTTTTTCAGAGTCGCTAGGCTTATTGGTGGCAGCCACGAAGGCGTTTCTGTGGTGTCACCGCCAGACACCACACTTGCTAGGTGGCAGCCTTTAAATCGGCCGCGGTCCGTTAGTATACGTCGGACCCGCGTGTCGCCACTATCAGTGATTGCAGACCGAGCGCCGCCACAAGGCAGGTCTAGAGAGACGTCCTAGCACTCGCCCCAGTTGTACAGCCGACTTTGCTAGCGATGGTTCACTGACAAATTACGCTCTCAATTGCCGAGACGATAGTTAGCATAGCCTTCAGCTACGTCTTTTGCTACGACCTAGCAAGGCGCCATTATCATTTGCTATTTCTCTTGTGATGCATGTACCGTCAGACCGATGTTAATCAATTATGAATTAAAGTTAAGTATTCCAGTAGTTACTTACATTCTTTGCTACTATAAATTCCCTTAACTGTTCCAGACTTCACGCCCGCCGGCTTCCTCTCCTAGTGGCTTGGCTGTCTTGCCAAGTCACAACAGTTTCATCCCTAGAGACAGTGGAGTGGGGGGGGGGAGGAGAGGGGGCGCAAAGATAGCGACACATTAGGATATCTCTGTAACATCTTTTTTACCAAAACTTGCAGTCTGCGAAAATTTGCTTTGACACTTCAGTGACATGTACGGCTGGCGCCTGATGACCCGGCACACCCGCCACACAGCAGTGCTCTGCGGGCTGCCATCCTGCCTTACCCCTGCCTTACCCCTGCGCCATCCGCTGCAGTATAGAGGGTACCACTCTCACCTGGCAGCCGACACTACCTTGCATCCGAAAAGCCACCGGGCTGTCGTTATACGACCGCAGCCTGCAGCTCTCCGTCTGTGTAACGCCGAGCCTGATGCCGAGTCTGATTCCGAGAAGCGACAGCTCCACAACGCAGCGCTGCCGGACCCAGATAACGCCAGTGTACCACCGATTGTGACCCCGACCGATTCTGACCTTGTAGTGTAGCCTATAGCGACAATTATTCTTATCAGACCACGGCGATCTCTTGTGTTCCGTCGAACAGAATCAGTATTCTGTTGTTTATGCTTTCTGTTGCTTTCTTGTCGGCCGGTGTGGCCGAGCGGTTCTAGGCGCTTCCGTCTGGACCCGCCGACCGCTACGGTTGCAGGTTCGAATCTTGCCTCGGGCTTGGATGTGTGTGATGCCCTTAGGTTAGTTAGGTTTAAGTAGTTCTAAGTTCTAGGGGACTGATGACCTCAGACGTTAAGTCCCATAGTACTCGGAGCCATTCTTTGTTGCTTTCTCATACAAATAAAGTTCTATCGTTCAGTGCTGCCTGGACAACTATTTCTTCCGTGCGCGCGTTATCCCACAATGGGACACTTCAAAGGCACCCCTAGCACCTCGATGATTGGGCGTTCGGGGTGAAAAAGACATGACAGAAATGCATAACTCAGGAACGTCATGACCAGTTTCAACCAAAATTGGTTTATACATGGCACATTAGTAGTGTAAAGTACTGTGGTAGGAAGATGCCTCTATGACGAGAAGGGGAGACATGTAGAAAGTCCGAAAACGGCATGTTGGTATTTCTTTCCTGAAATTAGCTGACTTCGAAAACTTTAAAAATATGAAGCGCGATCTGTCTCTCACTTGTATTGGTCAATGCATCAACCACATCGTGCTTTGAGGCCAAAGAACATGCCACTCTACACCATAGACACGTTTAGCGTCCTCACTGGAGTCGCACGGTCTGAAACAGTGGAGAATCAGAATTGGCAGCGACAGTCTTTTTTTTCTTGTAATGTCAATCAGCTGCTGGTGTAACTACAAGTTTGCTCAAAATTCCGATGATACTGCAGGGCGAAATTCGCTACGGATACGAATGAAATACGTGTGCAAATAAGTGTGAAAAAAATATTCTTCCTAAGGGTCATCAGGCGCAATTTCTCTGGTGTTTAGGCAGATGTTTGCTATTTAGCTTTTGCACTATTTAGCTGTGGTCAAACCAGGCAAATACTGAAACTGAAGCTGTGAGGACGGGGCGTGATTCGTGCTTGGGTAGCTCAGACGGTAGAGCACTTCCCCGCGAAACGAAAAGGTCCCGAGTTCGAGTCTCGGTCCGGCACACAGTTTTAATCTGCCAGGAAGTTTCATATCAGCGCACACTCCGTTGCAGAGTGAAAATCTCATTCAGACAAATACTGCTAATAAAATCTTTCATGTGGTGTCCATTGTCGACGGAAAGCATCGGTTTGTTTCCACTTACAAACAAAATTACTCTTAAAGCGGAATGTTTCGTTTCAATTGACAGAGGGCTCCCAAATAACTAATGCAACGGTATTCAGCGTGTGTGCAGCGGCACACTCGTGTGTCACTAATAACCGCCTGGGGTGCCGTGGATTTGTTTCGTAGTTAGTGGCAAAGAAGACACTTCTGGGAAGTTTCATTTCTTGTGTCAAGCTGCGTGGCAGCGGAGAAATTTGACTTTACTCTGAGGAGACTAAAGCCATGGGCTAGCGATATGCACATATACAGATGGCGGTAGTACCGCGTCATCATCATCATCATCATCATCATCATCAGTTATCTGCTATATTAGCAGGTCCTTTGTCTCTCCATTTTCTACTATCCACTGCTTCCTTTTTAAGGCTGCTGTATGTTGTACCGTTCATCATGTCATCCAGTATCTGTAATCTCTTCCTTCCTCGCTTCCTTCTCCCTTCTACATAACCTTCTAAAACTATTTTTATCACTCCGTCATTCTTTCTTAATATATGCCCAATCCAATTTCTTTTTCTTCTCTTTATTACATCTAGTAACTGTCTTTTCTCTCCCACTCTTCTCAGTACCTCTTCATTTTCTACTCTGTCCATACAACTTCTTCTTTCCATCCTCCGCCATGTCGACATCTCAAAAGCCTACAGCCTTTCTCTGTCTTTCTTCCTCAAAGTCCACGTTTCAGCGCCATATGGAAGAACACACCATGCAAGACATTTTATGAGTCTCTTCCTGAGTTCTCTGTCCAGACTACTGCAGAAAATTCTCCTTTTCTTATAAAACGCCTCTTTTGCCATTGCTATCCTTGTTTTAATTTCTGTAGTGCACTTCCAGTCGGTGTCTATCCTGCTTCCAAGATACTTAAAATTTTGCACCTCTTGTAGTATTTCTCCATTCAGCATAATTTTTATTTCCTTATTTCCTCCTAGTGCCAATACTTTTGTTTTATTTGTGTTAATTTTCATTCTATATTTTTTTCCGTTAGTTTCAAGGGTGTCCACCAAATCCTGTAATTCTTTTTCCCCTATGGCTAGAAGGACCATGTCATCAGCAAACCTCAAACACCCCACTCTTCTTCCTCCAATTTTCTACTCCTTTGTCACCTAATGAGCATTGGTCAATCATATTTTCCAAGTAGAGGTTGAAAAGAGTAGGTGATAGACAGCATCCTTGTCTTACTCCTTTTTCTAGTCATAGCCAGTTTGTACTTTCTCCTCTCCCTTGAATTGAAACGTTTGATTAAGAAATAATGAGTTTACAAGTCTTCTGGTTTTCCAGTCCACTCTCTTTTCCCTCATTATAGCCACCATCTTGCTAAGCCACATTGTCTAATGCCTTTCCTAGATCGATGAAGCACATATATAGGTCTCTTCCTTTTTCAATAAACCTTTCTCCCAATATCCGTATGCACCCTACTGCATCTCTGGTGCCCGTATTCCGTCTACAGCCAAACTGCTCCTCGCCAAGATTCTCTTCCATTACTTCTTCAAGTCTCGTATTAATTATTCTTAACATCACTTTGGCTGCATGTGAAATGAGGCTGATTGTCCTGTGCTCGCTGCATTTCTTGGTTCCTTGTTTTTTCGGTAATGGAATCGTTACTGTTGTCAGAAAGTCCTCAGGCCAATCACCACTGTCATATATTTCATTACATAATCTCAATATTTCTCTTCTTCCATCTTGGTTCAAGCATTTTAATATTTCTCCCGGTATCGTATCTGTACCTACTGTATTTTTCATTGCAGCTATGGTCGACTTTACTTCTTCCATTATGATGGTTGGTCCTTTCTCGTCATCACTTACACTGTTGTGTGATTCAAGTTCCAGAGTTTCTGGTTTGCTATTTGTGTCATATAGCTCTTTTAGATATTCTTCCCATCTCTGGAGGATATCGTCACGATCTTTGTACACTACCTCTTGGTCTTTACTCAAAATTTCCACAATAGCACGTCTTGCTCTGTTTTGACCCCATTTCATAGTCGTATCTTTCCTTCCTGTCCAGTTCTTCAATTTCATCACATTCCTCCTTTAGCCATTTTTTCCTAGCCTGCTCTGTTTCTCTTCGCAGTTCATTATTTAACCCTCGGTATATCTTTCTTGCATCTTCAGTGCTCTTGTTTTTCAATTTTCTTCTCTCTTCCATCTTGTAAATCATTTATTGTGTGACCCATGGTTATTTTGACCTTTTCCCTTTTACATATCGTATATTTTGCTGTCCTGCTTAAATGATTCCTTCTTTCAGCACTATCAGTGGCACTATCGTTGGCACTATCAGGTGGTTCTTTGTCTCGTAATGTGTTTAGAAACTCCCTAGACAGCATTTCTGTAATTTGTTCTTTGTTGGATCTTATCTTCTCTAGATCCCACTTCTTCACCATGGTCGCCTTCTTCACTTTTTTTCATTCTTTATTTAAGCCGTAAGTAAGTTGTGGTCACTATTAATATCTGCACCTGGTAATGTGAATCCATTCCTGTATCTTTCTACTACCAGTATAAAATCGATTTGGTTTCTGTATTTATCCCCTGGTGATTTCCAAGTGTAGAGCCTCCTCTTGTGGTTCTTGAACCATGTGTTTGCCGTTATCAGCTGCCTTTCCCTGCAGAAGTCAATTAGCCATTCACCTCTATCATTTCTCTTTCCAAGACCATGACTGCCTACTGTGTTTTCCTCTTTCCCTTTTCCCACAATGGCGTTCCAGTCTCCCATTACTATTTTGCAGCATTTTTTTATTTTCGTCCATTATTCTTATTACATTGTATGTTTCATCTACAATTTGGTCATCGTGTTCTGAAGTTGGCGTACACACCTGGACAATCAGTAAATCTTTTTGTGCTCCTTTCAGCCTTACGCCAATAACCCGGTCATTTTCATAGTCTACATATTCCACACATTTAGCCAATTCCCTTGTCATAATCATTCCTGCTCTATTCAGTCCTTTTACTACTCCTCCTGAGTAGTACAACACATATTCATCTGACTGCAACTCTCCATGTCCATTCCATCTTACCTCAGCAACTCCTGTGAGGTCCATATGATTCTTTTCCACCTCTCTTTTAAGGTTTCCTAGTTTTCCCGCTTGTAGCAGACTTCTAACATTCCAGTTACCAATTCTCGTTTTGATTTTTTGCCTCCTTTCAAGTTCTTGTCCCCCCCCCGGAGATCCGAATGTGGGACTATTTTACCTCCGGACACAGATTTAACATGACAGGAAGCCATTTTTGTGCATAAAATGGAGACTGAATTTTACAGGGAGGATAATCTGCGGCGGTATTCCGTTGCCTTCCGCAGTTCTGGAGGCCGCCCCTAACATGGGATACAGACGCCTTTCGCAGCCGCCCGCTCCGGGTCAGACGCTGCATGAGAAGTATAGGTTGGAAAATGAAAGACCCCTAGCCCTCGAAACCTAATGGCGTCAGGGTCGGAAAAGAACAAGAGTATGCCGAGGATGGCCAGATCGAAATAAATGTCCAAGGAATAGAAAAGCACCTGGAATCACTCAACAGAGGAAAGTCCACTGGACCTGACGGGATACCAATTCTATTCTACACAGTGTACGTGGAAGAACTTGTCCCCCTTCTAAAAGCCGTGTACCGCAAGTCTCTAGAGGAACGGAAGGTTCCAAATGATTGGAAAAGAGCACAGGTAGTCCCAGTCTTCAAGAAGGGTCGTCGAGCAGATGCGCAAAACTATAGACCTATATCTCTGACGTCGATCTGTTGTAGAATTTTAGAACATGTTTTTTGCTCGAGTATCATGTCGTTTTTGGAAACCCAGAATCTACTCTGTAGGAATCAACATGGATTCCGGAAACAGCGATTGTGTGAGACCCAACTCGCTTTATTTGTTCATGAGACCCAGAAAATATTAGATACAGGCTCCCAGGTAGATGCTATTTTTCTTGACTTCCGGAAGGCGTTCGATACAGTTCCACACTGTCGCCTGATAAACAAACTAAGAGCCTACGGAATATGAGACCAGCTGTGTGGCTGGATTGAAGAGTTTTTAGCAAACAGAACACCGCATGTTGTTATCAATGGAGAGACGTCTACAGACGTTAAAGTAACCTCTGGCGTGCCACAGGGGAGTGTTATGGGACCATTGCTTTTCACAATATATATAAATGACCTAGTAGATAGTGTCGGAAGTTCCATGCGGCTTTTCGCGGATGATGCTGTAGTACACAGAGAAGTTGCAGCATTACAAAATTGTAGCGAAATGCAGGAAGATCTGCAGCGGATAGGCACTTGGTGCAGGGAGTGGAATCTGACCCTTAACATAGACAAATGTAATGTATTGCGAATACATAGAAAGAAGGATCCTTTATTGTATGATTATATGATAGCGGAACAAACACTGGTAGCAGTTACTTCTGTAAAATATCTGGGAGTATGCGTGCGGAACGATTTGAAGTGGGATGATCATATAAAATTAATTGTTGGTAAGGCGGGTACCAGGTTGAGATTCATTGGGAGAGTCCTTAGAAAATGTAGTCCATCAACAAAAGAGGTGGCTTACAAAACACTCGTTCGACCTCTACTTGAGTATTGCTCATCAGTGTGGGATCCGTACCAGATCGGGTTGACGGAGGAGATAGAGAAGATCCAAAGAAAACCTGCGCGTTTCGTCACAGGGTTATTTGGTAAGCGTGATAGCGTTACGGAGATGTTTAGCAAACTCAAGTGGCAGACTCTGCAAGGAGGCGCTCTGCATCGCGGTGTAGCTTGCTCGCCAGGTTTCGAGAGGGTGCGTTTCTGGATGAGGTATCGAATGTATTGCTTCCCCCTACTTATACCTCCCGAGGAGATCACGAATGTAAAATTAGAGAGATTCGAGCGCGCACGGAGGCTTTCCGGCAGTCGTTCTTACCGCGAACCATACGCGAGTGGAAGAGGAAAGGGAGGTAATGACAGTGGCACGTAAAGTGCCCTCCGCCACACACCGTTGGGTGGCTTGCGGAGTATAAATGTAGATGTAGATGTAGATAGGAAAGATAAAAGTGAGGAGACTGGCATAAGTAAGCGGAAGCAATGCCAGTACACAAGTTATAAAAGAGCACTGAATTGTCGGAACAGTCATTTGTACTCAGGTGATTCATGTGAAAAAGTTTCCGACGTGATTCTGGCCCCACAACGGGAATCAACAGACTTGGAACGCGAAATGGTATTTGGAGCTAGGCGCATGGGACATTCCATTCCGGAAATCGTTAGGGAATTCAATATCGCGAGGTTCACAGTGACAAGAGTGTGCCGGGAATACCAAATTTCAGGCGTAACCTCTCACCACGGACAACGCAGTGGCCGACGGCCTTCACTTAACAACCGAGAGCAGCGGCGTCTGTGTAGACCTGTCAGTGCTAACAGGTAAGTAACACTGGGCTAGGGCAGCAGACGGCGGACGCGAGCATTTTTGCTAACAGCACGGCAGCACCTTTCCTGGACTCGTGACCTTGTCGATTGGAGCCTATACAGCTGGAAAAACATGCCCTGGTCAGATGAGTCCCGATTTCGGTTGGTAAGAGCTGATGGTTGTGTTAGAGTGTGGCGCAGACCGTGGACCCATATTGTCAACAAGGTACTGTGAAAGCTGGTGGGGCCTCCATAATGGCGTGGACTGTGTTTACATGGAATGGACTGGTTTCTCTGCCACAACTGAACAGCTCATTGATTGGAAATGATCATTTTTAGCCATTCATGGACTTCATGTTCCCAAATAACGATGAAATTTTTATGCATGACAATGCGCTGTGTCACCGGACCGCAGTTGTTTGCGACTCTTTTGGAGAAATTCTGGACAATTCGAGGGAATGATCCGGCCACCCAGATCATCCGACACGTATCCCGTCTGAGCCGCAAGTGGCTCATGTTCCCACCATAATGTGCAGGGTTATTACAAATGATTGAAGCGATTTCACAGCTCTACAATAACTTTATTATTTGAGATTTTTTCAAAATGCTTTGCACACACATACAAAAACTCAAAAAGTTTTTTTAGGCACTCACAAATGTTCGATATGTGCCCCTTTAGTGATTCGGCAGACATCAAGCCGATAATCAAGTTCCTCCCACATTCGGCGCAGCATGTCCCCATCAATGAGTTCGAAAGCATCGTTGATGCGAGCTCGCAGTTCTGGCACGTTTCTTGGTAGAGGAGGTTAAAACACTGAATCTTTCACATAACCCCACAGAAAGAAATCGCGTGCGGTTAAGTCGGGAGAGCGTGGAGGCCATGACACGAATTGCTGATCATGATCTCCACCACTACCGATCCATCGGTTTTCCAATCTCCTGTTTAAGAAATGCCGAACATCATGATGGAAGTGCGGTGGAGCACCATCCTGTTGAAAGATGAAGTCGGCGCTGTCGGTCTCCAGTTCTGGCATGAGCCTATTTTCCGCGGGCTACGCGTGAAACTTGCCCGCACGCGTTCAACCGTTTCTTCACTCACTGTAGGCCGACCCGTTGATTTGCCCTTACAGAGGCATCCAGAAGCTTTAAACTGCGCATACCATCGCCGAATGGAGTTAGCAGTTGGTGGATCTTTGTTGAACTTCGTCCTGAAGTGGCGTTGCACTGTTATGACTGACTGATGTGAGTGCATTTCAAGCACGACATACGCTTTCTCGGCTCCTGTCGCCATTTTGTCTCACTGCGCTCTCGAGCGCTCTGACGGCAGAAACCTGAAGTGCGGCTTCAGCCGAACAAAAGTTTATGAGCTTTTCTACGCATCTGTAGCGTGTCGTGACCATATGTCAATGAATGGAGCTACAGTGAATTTATGAAATCGCTTCAATCATTTGTAATAGCCCTGTATTTTACCCCCTGTTTTTAACTTACTTCCACCTCAATACGTTAATTTAAATTACTCGTGTTACTGAGTTGCTGCTAGCAGCCCCTCTCGTAGTATCTTTGCTAGACTGCTATTACTTCCTGGTCGTTGTCTGTCGTAAGCCAGTTCGGGTCGCGAGTTCGGGCTGTCAGTCAGTTGGAACGTGTCTGGAGTGCAGTCCGGACCTGCTAGTCGGGGAGCTGCAGTGCGGCACTAGTGCAGTCGGGTTGGAGCAGCAGTGACCTCTGCGTCTACATGGCTCGCCCGACCCTTGCCGCCACGCATCACTTGAGTCGGGCCACGGTCTTGGTGTATCGTCGGTCGGTCGTCCTACCGGACGACGCGTTTTGGCTCGCCGATCGTTCATGACTCGGCTGTGTGTGTGTGCATCGACTCCCGATTTGTCTTAGTGCGTGCTTAGTTACTGTTGGGTATCATTCAGGTCTCCGTGCAAGTGTTTGTCAGGTTGTGTGTGTAGTTGGCGTTATTTCCACTGACGACTATTTTAGATGTTGTCGGCATTCTGAGGTTAGTCGGTCGGTTGGTGCAGATCAGGGAGGATATCTCCGTGCCGTGCGGTCGGCTGGGTCCGCTGGCGGTCCCTGCACAGTGTCGGAGCGTCTGTGGAGCTGTCCGATCGCTACGAGCTTCATGACTCACCGACCCAGGACGTCAAAGTCGAGTGGTGTGTAAGTACCCAAGCCACGTCCGTTCATGTTGCATCGTTCGTTTCGGTGGTTCGCTGGTGGAGAGCTTTTCCTGTGTGCAACACCGAGTGATTGCAGTGGTGAAATTGAGCCGCCGTGCAGTGGAACTAACTATATTGGTTCACTACAATTCGAGTGCACCAGCGGAATTTTGTGCCTTGTGGCCGTTAGTGTTCTGGTTACCTGCTCTGGCCACTGACGTAAATTCAGGCAGTGTTCCTTTTTGGTGGAGTTTCAGATTCAAGTGTTCCAGCGGAATATTCTGCCTTGTGGCCGTTAGTGTTCCGGTTACCTGGCCTGGCCACTAACGTAGTTTCAGGCAGCGTCCTTTCCTCACCTGTTGTCACTGTCCAACATGGTGTGCAGTTTTGACAGCTTAATACATATTTAATTGTGGATAATCACGTCCATAACATTTTGTGTTTGATGGTGGTGGTGGTGGTGAGTGTTTAACGTCCCGACGTGTTTGATGGTGGTGGTGGTGGTGGTGAGTGTTTAACGTCCCGTCGACAAGGAGGTCATTAGAGACGGAGCGCCAGCTCGGGTTAGGGAAGGATTGGGAAGGAAATCGGCCGTGCCCTTTCAAAGGAACCATCCCGGCATTTGCCTGAAACGATTTAGGGAAATCACGGAAAACCTAAATCAGGATGGCTGGAGACGGGATTGAACCGTCGTCCTCCCGAATGCGAGTCCAGTGTGTTAACCACTGCGCCACCTCGCTCGGTTTGTGTTTGAGTTCTCATGTACCGATTGGTGGCAAGCAAGTCGTTTTGTCAGTCGGTCCCTGGCTGTCCCTTGGTTGGGTTACCGACGGATCAAGTGTAGTTGGGCCCACCACCTGTCTCACCCAAGTGAACGTTAATGTTTCGAGGGCAGACCTCCACCCCTCCCTGGAGGTGTCTGAGTGCCGTTGTCTGTACTGTCCTTTTCATGGGTGTTTAATGGTCTGTTGGTAATCTATTGTAGCCAATGTCTTAAAAGAAAAAAAATTATTGTGTTTTATGTAAATCAATTTATGTAAATCAATTGTGGACCTTCAGCCGCTTAAAATCTTCTTCTTGAATTTAGTTATTGTCTTTGCGTTGCTTTTCATTTAGTGTGCATTCGGCCATTGAAAATTTAAAGGTTAAGGTATTTTTGAATTTTTGGAAAATCAACTGCGGGCCTTCAGGCGCTTAAGGCCCTATTCTCAAAATTTCCCCTTATGCGAAAACATTGCGGCCTTTTGCCTTAAAAGATTGAAATTTAATTGTGGCCTTCAGCCGTTTGTATTGCACGTTGCATACGTTTGTTTTATCTACTTTTGCCTTGAGGCTTTCCCTGAAAGAATGGCATATTCGCAGTTGTAAAGGTTCGGCTATGTGCCGTTTTGGTTTAAAGGTGTTATTAAATCACAATTTTGTGTGAAACTACGCGACACCTTATTTGGCCCTTCCCACAATCCTAATCACCTCTTATTGGCCAGCGGGTGTAGCGGGCTTACCTCGCCGTCGAACATTTATGAGGCATAATCGAGAGGTCAGCTCGTTCACAAAATCCTGCACCGGCAACTCCTTCGTAATTACGGACGGCTATGCAGACGGCATGGCTCAATATCTCTGCAGCGACTTGTTGAGTCCATGCCACGCCGAGTTTCTGCACTATTCTTGGTAAAAGGGGGCCCGACAGGATATTAAGAGGTATCCCATGACATTCGTCACATCAATTTAGATGTTGGCCCGCCCCGTAAGCATTCATAATATCGCAATTGAACTAGCGCGCGTTACAATTGGCACCAGTGCTGATCGTTCGGTTTTGAATCAGTTTTACGTGTGACTTAAAAAGTCAATAAACTTGCGAAATTTTTTAAAATTTGTTAAATGGATGTCAAAATCGAGAACTTGCTGACGACAAGGTAAGTGGTAATGAAGATAGAAACACGACTATAGAAAATATTTAGATTTTGGTTTCATGTGCACCATTTTAAACGGTGAAGTGCGTCCACAGTGTGTTTTTTGCATTTGAAAGTGTGACTAGGGCCTCCCCACGGTAGACCGTTCGCCGGGTGCAAGTCTTTCGATTTAAAGCCACTTCGACGACATGCGCATAGATGGGGATGAAATGACGATGATTAAGACAACACAAACCCAGTCCCTTAGCAGGGAAAATCTCCGACCCAGCCGGGAATCGAACCCTGGCCCTGAGGATTGACATTCTGCCACGCTGACACTCAGCTACCGGGGGCGGACATTTGAAAGTAACTTCTGTTCAATGCATGGTACGTAGCAAAAATGGTTCAAACGGCTCTGAGCACTATGGGACTTAACTTCTAAGATCATCAGTCCCCTAGAACTTAGAACTACTTAAACCTGACTAATCTAAGGACATCAAACACATCCATGCCCAAGGCAAGATTCGAACCTGCGACCGTAGCGGTCGTGTGGTTCCAGACTGTAGCGCCTAGAACTGCTCGGCCATCCCGGCCGGCGGTACGTAGCAAATTAGTCATTTACAATATATTCTTAAGAACGACGTGGTCAAACTAAGAGAATATTTTTCTAGACAACTGAGACAAGTGAAAGAACAAATATAATCATTTTCCAAGCAGTTGAAAATCTCGAATAAAGCATCCCTAGCGTTCTACAATGTAGCAAAATGTATGAAATCCCATACGATTGCAGAAGAACTAGTTCTATCGTGTACTGCGGACATGGTGTCCATTATACTTGAAGAATCCATGGCAAAACAGCTTTTGCTATTCCTTTGTCTGACACCACAATTACTTGTCAAAGTCAAGATTTAAGAGAGGAGTTTCATGAAGCAGATACAGAAAAAAATTACAGGGAGGGATTTTGGTTTGCAGGTTGTGAGGCCTTTGGTAGCACCGAGCGAGGTGGCGCAATGGTTAGCACACTGGACTCGCATTCGGGAGGACGACGGTTCAATCCCGCGTCCGACCATCCAGATTTAGGTTTCCCGTGATTTCCCTAGATCGCTTCTGGCAAATGCCGGGATGGTTCCTTTGAAAGGGCAAGCCCAACTTCATTCCCCATCCTTCCCTGATTGAATGAGATCGATGACCTCGCTGTTTGGTCTCTTCCACCAAATCAACCCAACCCATTGGTAGCAATAGACATGCTCATTTAATTTGCAATGTACGATTTATTGATGAAAAAAGTAACGAAACTATTGAAGAACTTTTTTGGAAGGAAATTAAGGCAGGTGCGCCAGGCAAAGATTTGTTCGAAATGGTGAACAACTTTATTACAGAAAATAAGATTAACTGGACTGACAGTGTTGCCATATGTGGACGGACGCTGCGCGATCCATGTCAGTTTGTTCCAATGGTCTACAAGCACTTAACCGCGGCGAAGCTCCTGACGTTATCCATAGAGAAGGACTTGCTTCGCAACATTTGAGTGTTGATCTGAATCAAGCACTGCAAACTGTCATAAATGTGGCTAAATTCATTAAAATGCGTCCTCAGAAAGCTAGAAGGTACGTCTCTCCTGTTTCTAGCAGCAATCGTTGGCTTTCAAGGGGAAATGTATTATGGTGCATTTTTAAACTTAGGCGAGAGGGCTGATCTTACCTGGAAGATGAAAATCAATCAGTGCTAAGTGTGTTCTAGGCGCTGAATTTCTGTTAAAGGTCGCATACTTATGTTACATATTTGAGATGTTGAACCCACAAAATAAGTCCATGCAAGGCAGTGAAACTAATTTCATTCAGATTGTTGACAAAGTTTGAGCGTTCAAGAAGAAGGTGCTTCTTTGAAAGAGAAAAATGGACAACGGAGCAGAAACTGACTACTTTCCATGTTTTCTGCATTTTATAAACAACAATGAGAGAGGCCCTGCTGCGGGAGGTGTTTCTGAACTTCATATTAATTTTGAAAAATACTTTCGTGAAAACTGTGATAGATTTTAGTTGATTCCGTGATGATTCTCCTTCTGAGCTCAGCATTGCAGAAGAGGAAGTGCTGATAGAACTTTCGTGAGAGTCTCCACTAAAAGTGAAGTTTTCATCGATGAAATTGCCAGCATTTTGGTATTCAGTAACAAAAGATTTTCCAAACTTGAGCAAGAAAGCACAGAAGGTCTTAATTCCTTTTCCAACCTTCTACATTTGCGACAGTGGGTTTTTGGCAGTGGCTGTCATTGAAACAAAGTACAGATGAAGACTACGTGTGGAGAAAGGTTAGCTGTATCTCATTTGGTGCCCAAATCTGGCAAGTTTTGTAACAATAAGCAAGCGCAAGTGTCACGTTGAGGCAAGGAATACCATTGTTCGTAACTTTTTATTATTAATTATTTCAGTTTTTACTAGGTACCCTGTAGGGGAGCCACAGAAAGAACACAGTTGGTCAGGGGAGCCACGAACTCAAGAATGTTAAAAACCGTGGCCATCGCGCGTTATTCGTTTTATCGATATGTTTTTAGAGGGACAGTAAAACATCAGGGATAACCAGTGCTGGGGCAGCGAATCGCTTGCTGCCCTGGCCCGTGCTGACTGCTATTGCCATGCAGCAGCGCTGCTCAATCGCTGCTGGACTGCTGCTTATTTCATGTGTTTACTGCACTCTTAAATCATATCGATAAAACGAGTAACGCAGTAACTAATTTTGGGCTGCTCCTTCGAATGGGCGTATAAAATTCTGCTTTAAAAAATATTTCTAACGGTAAACAAACCGATGCTTTCCGTCGACTCTGGACTTCGCTGAAAGACGTGTCAGCAGCGTTTTGTTGGGCAGAGTCCAGCTACACACTGTAAAAACGAAATTGTAAACATCTGTCGAAATACCACAGATAGCGATAGCTACTGCGTTGGCCGAAGTTGCTCCGTGTAATTTCGACGCTGTCGGTCTTCCTACTACATCCCGGATTCCGAAAAACACTGGAGATTTTAGGGGCTTCCACGAGAAAAATAAACTGTGGGAGGAAACCCGTGTACGAAATCGCCGTACACCGAGGCAACATTCACAGGAGACAAGGCCTATCTACGCAGCAGTTAACTCCATCTCCTCCACTGGCGGACGTGGGGAACAGTCGCGAACACTGAATAACAAACAGCATTGCGAGACGATTCGCCCATGGACCGTCAGCGTACAAACTCACGTTTGCGATTACTGGGTGACCTAGTGACAGGTACCGATGTCTACAGCTTCGACGGTCTGTAGCGTCGTTGGATGATGTATCCAGATACAGGTTTATATGCTCGATTTGTTACTCAAGATACCCTCTACAACCCGTTGAAGTCTGTTGCAACATTTCTAGGATACCCTGTATATTTTAAAATAGGAAACACTACTCTCTCTCTCTCTCTCTCTCTCTCTCTCTCTCTCTCTATATATATATATATATATATATATATATATATATATATATACACTCCTGGAAATTGAAATAAGAACACCGTGAATTCATTGTCCCAGGAAGGGGAAACTTTATTGACACATTCCTGGGGTCAGATACGTCACATGATCACACTGACAGAACCACAGGCACATAGACACAGGCAACAGAGCATGCACAATGTCGGCACTAGTACAGTGTATATCCACCTTTCGCAGCAATGCAGGCTGCTATTCTCCCATGGAGACGATCCTAGAGATGCTGGATGTAGTCCTGTGGAACGGCTTGCCATGCCATTTCCACCTGGCGCCTCAGTTGGACCAGCGTTCGTGCTGGACGTGCAGACCGCGTGAGACGACGCTTCATCCAGTCCCAAACATGCTCAATGGGGGACAGATCCGGAGATCTTGCTGGCCAGGGTAGTTGACTTACACCTTCTAGAGCACGTTGGGTGGTACGGGATACATGCGGACGTGCATTGTCCTGTTGGAACAGCAAGTTCCCTTGCCGGTCTAGGAATGGTAGAACGATGGCTTCGATGACGGTTTGGATGTACCGTGCACTATTCAGTGTCCCCTCGACGATCACCAGTGGTGTACGGCCTGTGTAGGAGATCGCTCCCCACACCATGATGCCGGGTGTTGGCCCTGTGTGCCTCGGTCGTATGCAGTCCTGATTGTGGCGCTCACCTGCACGGCGCCAAACACGCATACGACCATCATTGGCACCAAGACAGAAGCGACTCTCATCGCTGAAGACGACACGTCTCCATTCGTCCCTCCATTCACGCCTGTCGCGACACCACTGGAGGCGGGCTGCACGATGTTGGGGCGTGAGCGGAAGACGGCCTAACGGTGTGCGGGACCGTAGCCCAGCTTCATGGAGACGGTTGCGAATGGTCCTCGCCGATACCCCAGGAGCAACAGTGTCCCTAATTTGCTGGGAAGTGGCGGTGCGGTCCCCTACGGCACTGCGTAGGATCCTACGGTCTTGGCGTGCATCCGTGCGTCGCTGCGGTCCGGTCCCAGGTCGACGGGCACGTGCACCTTCCGCCGACCACTGGCGACAACATCGATGTACTGTGGAGACCTCACGCCCCACGTGTTGAGCAATTCGGCGGTACGTCCACCCGGCCTCCCGCATGCCCACTATACGCCCTCGCTCAAAGTCCGTCAACTGCACATACGGTTCACGTCCACGCTGTCGCGGCATGCTACCAGTGTTAAAGACTGCGATGGAGCTCCGTATGCCACGGCAAACTGGCTGACACTGACGGCGGCGGTGCACAAATGCTGCGCAGCTAGCGCCATTCGACGGCCAACACCGCGGTTCCTGGTGTGTCCGCTGTGCCGTGCGTGTGATCATTGCTTGTACAGCCCTTTCGCAGTGTCCGTAGCAAGTATGGTGGGTCTGACACACCGGTGTCAATGTGTTCTTTTTTCCATTTCCAGGAGTGTATATATATAAGGGGTTCTTTAGGGTTTCATCACTATTCGCTAGCGCACTTGAGCAGATGTAATTTCGATGGATTGATCACGCTCTGCCTGCGATATGGAATATCTATGCTACAATAGAATCGCAGGTCAGAGCAGTGTTGGTAGCAAATCGAGTGTAGTAGCTCAAGAGAGAAATCGTGTTTTGTAGCTCGCACAGAGTACTTGAGTTCTGGAGTTCGGACAGGGCAGTCCAGCGGTTGACTTGTGTTGGGCCGATCGTGCAGAACGATGGCAGTGCATGAGCGATGCAGTATAAGGTAATAAAAAAAAATTATTGTTCTCTGTTGCCGTGCGCATATGTTAATTGCCACAACTGATTTAACCACAATTGTAATGTTGAAGTCCGATGTAATTCCTCGCAGAAATGTTTCAATTATTTTTGTTTTGAAGAAAACTTTTGCCAGTCATTTATCTGAGTTTAAAATGGTTCAAATGGCTCTAAGCACTATGGAACTTATCATCTGAGGTCATCAGTCCCCTAGACTCAGAACTACTTAAACCTATACTAACCTAAGGACACCGTAGCGGTCGCGCGGTTCCAGACTGAAGCGCGTAGAACCGCTTGGCCTCTGCGGTCGGCTATCTGAGTTTAAAGATTTTACAGATTTTTCCTGTGCATACTTATGTTGATTAAGCAAAAGAAAATCATTTGTTTTCCTACAAATGAAAATCTAGTGGCCAGCATTGCACCGGGCTGTGCCAAAAATTTCTTATAGGAGCAGATATATAGATAGCGTTATCCGGCGACATCATTGTGAGGTAAGAATTTTTCAGTTTATTCAGGATATTTCACAGGGCCATGACGCTGCGCTGCTGGCGCCAAAACTTATTAACCTCGATGTGCAATCAGTTTTTAACGGAAGGTCACATTAAAACTTAAAATTTTATTACTGGAAAGAAATTTTTCCAATGGGCAACTTAAACGAGATTTTTCTTGTTGGGAGGTTACACTAAATGTGAATATTATAATTATTTTTCTGTTGGGAGGTTACAATATATACATACGGGGTGTTCCAAAAGTCTCTCCGCAGTGCCGTATGATTGTTAGTCGCGCGTGCCGTATGCCGCAGTGAATATACCGAAATCAAATTCAGTGAAATACAAGTTATTAACTTATTGAATATTCAGTTTTACTTACAAATTTCCACATTAAATGTTGAGTGCCCCCCCCCCCCCCTGTTGTTGAATACAAAATTCAGTTCGTCCAATCATGTTTCCAAACACAAGCTGTAACATTTCTTCTGTCACAGAAGCAGTGAAAGTGGATATTGAAGTTTTCAATTCATCAATGGATTTTGGACGGTTTTTGTAGACAGTTGCTTTCGCTGCACCCCAGAAGAAAAAGTCAGCTGGTGTTAGGTCAGGCGATCGTGGAGGCCAAAGTCACTGTGAAATTACGCGATCACCAAAAACATAAGCAAGCAGTGACACTGAAACGAGAGCTGTATGCGCGGTTGCACCGTCTTGTTGAAAATAGCCGTTCAGTATTTCACTTAACACAATGGGTACAGAATATCACTGCAGTATCGTTGTGCATTTATTGTTTCGCTGAAAAATATGGGAACCACAATCCGACGTGTAGAAATTGGAATCCAAATTCCTATTTTCGCAGAATGAAGTGGTTCCTCATGAATACACAATGGATTTACAGTACTCCACACACGAGAATTTTGCGAGTTTATGTACCCGGATGAATGAAAACACGCCTCATCAGCGAAAAACGTTCCATTAGGAATATTCCTTCCATTTTGTTGAACGAAATATTTGAACCATTCACAATAATGCAGTCTCTTGCCATGATGAGTATTTTTCAGTTCTTGCACTACTGTCACTTTGTATGGGAAAAGTTCTAATTTTTCCCTTACAGCTGTGTGGGCCGTTCCGACACTAACATCGATTTCCTGGGCCAGTTTTCTTACTGACTTGTTCGGACACATGGACATTTTATCGGAAATATCGAGTAGTTTATCCTCAGACAAAATGCTAGGACGACCACTTCTCGGTGCATCTGTCACTGAACCTGTACTTCGAAATTTGTTAATGAAATCTCGCACAGTATCGCGATGTGGGAGTGTTGTCTCCGGGAGAACTGAATTAAATGTTTGATGAACTGAAACTGTGTATTGACCGCCAGCTTTGAACACTTGTACGACTAAAAACACACGTTCTTCAATGGTTAGCATTTTAACAGTGACAAAAACTAAACAAACGAACAAAGGAACTAAACTTAAACACGTCAACACGTAACGACACACACCAACGATACTACTGACGCTGGCTGACATAAGCGGGACAGTAGAATGTTGGTAGAGTCCACTTGAAGGGAAGTAACACAGGCAGGCGAGCAATCATACGTCACACGCGGCTAGCAATCATACGGCACTACTGAGAGACTTTTTGGTCTGTGTGTGTGTGTGTGTGTGTGTGTGTGTGTGTGTGTGTGTGTCAGTGTGTCAATGTATAAAATACATGTGACTTACACACTGAACCGCCAAAGAAACTGGTACAGTTCCGTATACAAATACAGAGATATGTAAACAGGCAGAACACGGCGCTGCGGTCGACAACGCCTGTACAAGACTACAAGTGTCTGGCTCAGTTGTTAAATCGGTTACTGCTGCTACAGTGACAAGTTATCAAGACTTATGTGAGTTTGAACGTGATGTTATAGTCGGCGCACGAGCGCTGGGACGCAGCATGTCCGAGGTAGCGATCAAGTGGGGATTTTCGCGTGCGACCATTTCACGAGTGTACCGTGAATGCCAGGAATCCGGCAAAACATCAAATCTCCGACATCGCTGCGGCCGGAAAAAGATCCTGCAAGAACGGGACCAACGACGACTGAAGAGAACCGTTCAACGTGACAGAAGTGCAACCCTTCCGCAAAATGCTGCAGATTTCAATGCTGGGCCATCAACAAGTGTCAGCGTGCGAACCGTTCGATGTAACATCATCGATATGGGTTTTTGGAGCCGAAGGCCCACTCCTGTACCCTTCATGATTGTACGACACAATTTACGCCTCGCTTGGGCCCGTCATCTCCGACATTGGACTGTTGATGGCTGGAAACACGTTGCCTGGTCGAACGAGTCTCGTTTCAAATTGTATCGAGTGGATGGACGTGTACGAGTATGGAGACAACCTCATGAATCCATGGAACCTGCGTTTCAGCAGGAGACTGTTCAAGCTGGTGAAGGCTCTGTAATGGATAGGGGCGTGTGCAGTTGGAGTCTAGATACGACTCTGACAGGTGACACGTACACAAGCATGCTGTCTGATCACCTGCATCCATTCGTGTCCACTGTGCATTCCGACGGACTTGGACAATGCGACACCCCACACGTCCAGAATTGCTACAGACTGGCTCCAGGAATACTCTCCTCAGTTTAACATTTCCGCTGGCCACCAAACTCCCCAGACAAGAACATTATGCAGCAGATCTGAGATGCCTTGCGGCGTGCTGTTGTGAAGAGATCGACACCCTCTCGTACTCTTACGCATTGATGGACAGCTCTGCAGGATTCATGGTGTCAGTTTGCTCCAGCACTATTTCAGACATTAGTCGAGTCCATGCTATGTTGTGTTGCGGCACTTCTGCGTGCTCGCAGGGGACCACACGATATTAGATACGTGTACCAGTTTCTTTGGCTCTTCAGTTTATATATACGAGGCGTATTTTTTAAGTAAGTACAGTTTTGAAATTAAAAAAAGACGTCCCAAGATATCTCAATAATTTTATTTTTACATGAAAGCCCGTACCTCAATCTACTTTCCTACATAATGTCCGTCAATAATGAGGCACTTGTCATAGCGCTGTACCAGTTTTTGAATATCCTCCTCATAGAAGTCTGCCGCCTGACTTGTTAACCACTGCATCACAACTGTTTTGACTTTGTCATCGTCTTGAAGACGCTGACCGCCCAGGTGTTTCTTCAAGTTCAGGAACAGATGGTAGTCACTGGGCGCAAGATCGGGGCTGTACGGAGCATGATCTAGAGTTTCCCATCGAAATATGTGAGATCTTTGGTCTAATTCGCCACATGCGGACGGGGTTTGTCTAGCAGGAAAACGATGCCCTTGCTCAACTTCCATGGAGCCGGCCGGGGTGGCCGAGCGGTTCTAGGCGCTACAGTCTGGAACTGCGCGACCGCTACGGTCGCAGGTTCGAATCCTGCCTCGGGCATGGATGTGCGTGATGTCCTTAGGTTAGTTAGGTTTAAGTAGTTCTAAGTTCTAGCGGACTGATGACCTCAGATGTTAAGTCCCATAGTGCTCAGAGACATTTGAACCATTTGAACTTCCATGGACTGTTGCTTTGATTCTAGTGTGGCGTAGGCTACCCATGTTTCATCGCCCGTAACAATTTGGCTTAAGAAATCATCACCGTCGTTTTGGAACCGCCCAAGGAAAGTCAGTGCACTGTCTAAACGTTTGGTTTCGTGCACATGCGTTAACATTTTCGGTAATTCAAGTGCTCGGTCACAATGCCATACAAAACACTAAGAGAAACATTAGGAAAGTCATCCGCACCTTATTGTCCACTTCCTGCACCAAACTTTCATTAACGACCGAAGGACGGCCACTCCGTTGTCCATCATGCACATTTGTGCGGACATCTTCAAATGCTCTCACCTACTTTCTTACCATTCCATCACTCATAATCTTTTCTCCGTAAACTGCACAGATCTCACGATGAATATCGATCGCGTTTAGGCCCTTAGCACTAAGAAATCTTATAACAGCCCGTACTTCACAGTCGGCGGGACTCACGATTATCGGAGGCATCTTAAACACTCAGTACACAACGTAAATTAAGGTACAGGCTTCCATGTGAAAATAAAATTATTGAGATATCCTAGCACGTCTTTTTTTTAATTTAAAAACGGTACTTACTTAAAAAACACGCCTCATATATATATATATAGGGTAAAAAGTATTTAAACCGACAAACTCTGGGAGGTTGTAGGAGACATCAAAACAAATATTTTTCCCTAATGTCATTTTCTCCTATGAGGAGTATTTAAAGCGGTAGAGGAAGATTTCTCTGGCGGCCAATTAATTAAACCAACAAACACTTTTCCATTTTTTTTATGACCAAGAGACAACAACTAGGTAGCAGATATGGCCCAATTTAAATAGTGCCCAAAAACACCGATCCACACATTAACGAAGAACCGCACTTGATGAGCCCTAGTAACTGTGGCATGTGTGTTATCCTCAATCCAAACATGCGAATTGTGCATGTTGAAGACTTCATCACGCCCGAACGCTGCTTCATCGGTAAACAACACAGAGGATGGAAATGTAGGATGCATTCCACACTGTTCCAGGTACCACGGCGAAAACTGTGCTCTGGGTGGATAATCAACTGGTTCGAGGTTGTGGACACGCTGTAAGTGAAATGGACGTAACAATTGCTCTCGAAGGACTGTTCTTACATTCGTCTGATTCGTCCCCATGTGACGTGCAAATGCACGAGTGCTGATTGAAGGATCCCGCTCCACATGCTGCAAGACACCTTCCTCAAACTGCAGCGTTCTTACCGTGCGACGGCGTCCCTGTCCAGGTAATCTGCTAAATGACCCAGTCTCACGCAGACGTTGGTACACAGCAGCAAAGGTCCAATGATGCGGGATACGGCGATTAGGATATTGTTGTTGATAAACCCGCTGTGGAGCTCGTCCGTTGTGGTGCGCTACGTAGTACGCACCAACCATATCAGTGTACTCACTCCAGGTGTATCGCTCCATTAGTAAACAGAGACAATGCGCTACTACACTGGTGGACAGCAGTTGCCTACAACTGAAGAGCGTAATACGCCCTCTAACAAATGAAGATCGTAATACGGCCTCTATCAACTGAAGAGCGCAAACGGCCTCCAACGGTTTAAATAATCCTCGTAGGAAAAAATGACATTAGGGAAAAATATTTTTTGTCATGTCCCCTACAACCTCCCAGAGTTTGTCGCTTTAAATACTTTTCACCCTACATAAGCTTGAATTTTGTGTGTGTGTTTGTGTGTCTATCAACATACCAACGCTTTCGTTTGGTAAGTTACATCATCTTTTAATATATATATATATATATATATATATATATATATATATATATATAATTAAAAATAATAAATATAATTAAAAATATAAATAAAGCATATATAATTAAAAGGAACAGCCATGGGTACGAGGATGGCCCCCTCGTACGCCAACCTATTTATGGGTCGCTTAGAGGAAGCCTTCTTGGTTACCCAGACCTGCCAACCCAAAGTTTGGTACAAATTTATTGATGACATCTTCAACATCTGGACTCACAGTGAAGAAGAACTCCAGAATTTCCTCTCCAACCTCAACTCCTTTGGTTCCATCATTCACCTGGTCCTACTCCAAATCCCATGCCACTTTCCTTGATGTTGACCTCCATCTGTCCAATGGCCAGCTTCACACATCCGCCCACATCAAACCCACCAACAAGCAACAGTACCTGCATTATGACAGCTGCCACCCATTCCATATCAAACGGTCCCTTCCCTACAGCCTAGGTATTCGTGGCAAACGAATCTGCTCCAGTCCTGAATCCCTGAACCATTACTCCAACAACCTGAATACAGCTTTCACATCCCGCAAATACCCTTCCGACCTGGTACAGAAGCAAATAACCAGAGCCACTTCCTCATCCCCTCAAACCCAGAACCTCCCACAGAAGAACCCTAAAAGTGCCCCACTTGTGACAGGATACTATTCTGAATGTGGCCCTCCAGCAGGGATACGGCTTCCTCAAATCCTGCCCTGAAATGATATCCATCCTTCATGAAATCCTCCCCACTCCACCAAGAGTGTCTTTCTACCGTCCACCAAACCTTCGTAACCTCTCGGTTCATCCCTATGAAATCCCCAAACCACCTTCCCTACCCTCTGGTTCCTACCCTTGTAACCGCCCCCGGTGTAAAACCTGTCCCACGCACCCTCCCACAACCACCTACTCCAGTTCTGCAACCCGGAAGGTGTACACGATCAAAGGCAGAGCCACGTGTGAAAGCACCCACGTGATTTACCAACTGACCTGCCTACACTGTGAAGCTTTCTATGTGGGAATGACCAGCAACAAACTGTCCATTCGCATGAATGGACACAGGCAGACAGTGTTTGTTGGTAATGAGGATCACCCTGTGGCTAAACATGCCTTGGTGCACGGCCAGCACATCTTGGCACAGTGTTACACCGTCCGGGTTATCTGGATACTTCCCACTAACACCAACCTGTCAGAACTCCGGAGATGGGAACTTGCCCTTCAGTATATCCTCTCTTCTCGTTATCCGCCAGGCCTCAACCTCCGCTAATTTCAAGTTGCCGCCGCTCATACCTCACCTGTCATTCAACAACATCTTTGCCTCTGTACTTCCGCCTCGACTGACATCTCTGCCCAAACTCTTTGCCTTAACATATGTCTGCTTGTGTCTGTATATGTGTGGATGGATATGTGTGTGTGTGTCCGAGTGTATACCTGTCCTTTTTTCCCCCTAAGGTAAGTCTTTCCGCTCGCTGGATTGGAATGACCCTTACCCTCTCTCTTAAAACCCAGATGCTTTCGTCTTTCCCTCTTTCCTGATGAAGCAACCGAGGGTTGCGAAAGCTTGAATTTTGTGTGTGTGTTTGTGTGTCTATCAACATACCAACGCTTTCGTTTGGTAAGTTACATCATCTTATATACAGGGTGTTTCAAAAATGACCGGTATATTTGAAACGGCAATAAAAACTAAACGAGCAGCGATAGAAATACACCGTTTGTTGCAATATGCTTGGGACAACAGTACATTTTCAGGCGGACAGACTTTCCAAATTTCAGTAGTTACAATTTTCAACAACAGATGGCGCTGCAAGTGATGTGAAAGATATAGAAGACAACGCAGCCTGTGGGTGCGCCATTCTGTACGTCGTCTTTCTGCTGTAAGCGTGTGCTGTTCACAACGTGCAAGTGTGCTGTAGACAACATGGTTTATTCCTTAGAACAGACGAAACTGCGAACACCTCGTGGTTTATGCAAGATGGTGCCCGGCCACATCGCACGGCCGACGTCTATAATTTCCTGAATGAATATTTCGATGATCGTGTGATTGCTTTGGGCTATCCGAAACATACAGGAGGCGGCGTGGATTGGCCTCCCTATTCGCCAGACATGAACCCCTGTGAGTTCTTTCTGTGGGGACACTTGAAAGACCAGGTGTACCGCCAGAATCCAGAAACAATTGAACAGCTGAAGCAGTACATCTCATCTGCATGTGAAGCCATTCCGCCAGACACGTTGTCAAAGGTTTCGGGTAATTTCATTCAGAGAGTACGCCATATTATTGCTACGCATGGTGGATATGTGGAAAATATCGTACTATAGAGTTTCCCAGACCGCAGCGCCATCTGTTGTTGAAAATTGTAACTACTGTAATTTCGAAAGTTTGTCTGCCTGAAAATGTACTGTTGTCCCAAGTATATTGCAACAAACGGTGTATTGCTATCGCTGCTCGTTTAATTTTTATTACCGTTTCAAATATACCGGTCATTTTTGAAACACCCTGTATATATATATATATATATATATATATATATATATATATGTGTGTGTGTGTGTGTGTGTGTGTGTGTGTGTGTGTTTGCATTGTCTTAACGTGTGTGAGTGTGTGAAATATATATGATTTATATGTCTGCTTCGTATATGTGTGCCTCCTTAAACAGAAAATGAGGTATTGCAAAGCGTGCCAGACACAACTAGTTTGGTATGCAAGTCTTGGTGAAAGTCGTTCAACGTTTGTTTGAAATTTATGTTATACTTTTAGACGACGTGGTGGGCTTTCAACAGCACAATTTCGAAATGAGTGAGTCTGTAAGGAATGAGGAGGAGAGGTAACAAAGAAGAGCAGTCAAGTTATGCTCTAAGCAGTCGACTGCCGTTTATTTCCGGTAAGTGGAGCGCTACAGCGGTGATCAGCCGTAGATGATGGGCCCGTGCACGGCGGCGGCGACGACGCGGGCGGCCGGCACGACCGCGGGGGCGGCCACCACGTGGGGGGCGGCCAGCAGCACGCCGCGCTTGTCGCGCCCGGGGGCGGCGGCCGAGGCGGGGGCGGCGGCCAAGGCGGGGGCGAAGGCGGCCGAGCAGGCGGCCAGCGCCAGCACCACCAACAGCACCACCTACAACAGGACGGCCGGGGTGTCCGGTTTAATAGCAATCCCGTGTACAGACCTAGAACGAAATCTGCAGTAGTGAAAAATAGAGATAATGTTACTGATAGATCATGGTGACATATGTCCTCGCTGGAAAGCACGCATAGAAGGCCGGCCGGAGTGGCCGAGCGGTTCTCGGCACTTCAGTCTGGAACCGCGCGACGGCTACGGTCGCAGGTTCCAATCCCGCCTCGGGCATGGATGTGTGTGATGGCCTTAGGTTAGTTAGGTTTAAGTAGTACTAAGTTATAGGGGACTGATAACCTCAGATGTTTGGTCCCATAGTGCTCAGAGCCATTTGAACCATTTTGAACACATAGAAGAACTGTACGACGATAAGACTTCGAGAACGAAAATTACACTACTGGCCATTAAAATTGCTACACCACGAAGATGACGTGCTACAGACGCGACATTTAACCGACAGGAAGAAGATGCTGTGTTATGCAAATGATTAGCTTTTCAGAGCATTCGCACAAGGTTAGCGCCGGTGGCGACACCTACAACGTGCTGACATGAGGAAAGTTTACAACCGATTTCTCATACACAAACGGCAGTCGACCGGCGTTGCCTGGTGAAAAGTTGTAGTCATGCCTCGTGTAAGGAGGAGAAATGCGTACCATCACGTTTCCGACTTTGATAAAGGTCGTATTGTAGCCTATCGCGATTCCGGTTTATCGTATCTCGACATTGCTGCCCGCGTTGGTCGAGATCCAATGACTGTTAGCAGAATATGGAATCAGTGGGTTCAGGAGGGTAATACGGAACTCCGTGCTGGATCCCAATGGCCTCGTATCACTAGCAGTCGAGATGACATTCATCTTATCCGCATGGCTGTAACGGATCGTGCAGCCACGTCTCGATCCCAGAATCAACAGATGGGGACGTTTGCAAGACAACAACCATCTGCACGAACAGTTCGACGACGTTTGCAGCAGCATGGACTATCAGCTCGGAGACCGTGGCTGCGGTTACCCTTGACGCTGCATCACAGACAGGAGCGCCTGCGATGGTGTACGCAACTACGAACCTGGCTGCACGAATGACAAAACGTCATTTTTTCGGATGAATCCAGGTTCTGTTTACAGCATCATGATGGTCGCATCCGTGTCTGGCGACAGCGCGGTGAACGCACATTGGAAGCGTGTATTCGTCATCGCCATACTGGCGTATCACCCGGCGTGATGGTATGGGGTGCCATTGGTTACACGTCTCGGTCACCTCTTGTTCGCATTGACGGCACTTTGAGCAGTGGACGTTACGTTTCAGATGTGTTACTACCTGTGGCTGTACCCTTCATTCGATCCCTGCGAAACCCTATATTTTAGCAGGATAATGCACGACCACGTGTTGCAGGTCCTGTACCGGCCTTTCTGGATACAGAAAATGTTCGGCTGCTGCCCTGGCAAGCACATTCTCCAGATCTCTCACCAATTGAAAACGTCTGGTCAATAGTGGCCGAGCAACTGGCTCGTCACAATACGCCAGTCGCTACTGTTGATGAACTGTGGTATCGTGTTGAAGCTGCATGAACCGCTGTACCTGTACACGCCATCCAAGCTCTGTTTGACTCAATGTCCAGGCGTATTAAGGCCGTTATTACGGCTAGAGGTGGTTGTGGTGGGTACTGATTTCGCAGGATCTATGAACCCAAATTGCGTGAAAATGTAATCACATGTCAGTTCCAGTATAACATATTTGTCCAATGAATACCCGAATATCATCTGCATTTCTTCTTGGTGTAACAATTTTAATGGCCAGTAGTGTATATACAGGGTGTTACAAAAAGGTACGGCTAAACTTTCAGGAAACATTCCTCACACACAAAGAAAGAAAATATGTTATGTGGACATGTGTCCGGAAACGCTTACTTTCCATGTTAGAGCTCATTTTATTACTTCTCTTCAAATCACATTAATCATGGAATGGAAACACACAGCAACAGAACGTACCAGCGTGACTTCAAGCACTTTGTTACAGGAAATGTTCAAAATGTCCTCCGTTAGCGAGGATGCATGCATCCACCCTCCGTCGCATGGAATCCCTGATGCGCTGATGCAGACCTGGAGAATGGCGTATTGTATCACAGCCGTCCACAATACGACCACGAAGAGTCTCTACATTTGGTACCGGGGTTGCGTAGACAAGAGCTTTCAAATGCCCCCATAAATGAACGTCAAGAGGGTTGAGGTCAGGAGAGCGTGGATGCCATGGAATTGGTCCACCTCTACCAATCCATCGGTCACCGAATCTGTTGTTGAGAAGCGTACGAACACTTCGACTGAAATGTGCAGGAGCTCCATCGTGCATGAACCACATGTTGTGTCGTACTTGTAAAGGCACATGTTCTAGCAGCACAGGTAGAGTATCCCGTATGAAATCATGATAACGTGCTCCATTGAGCGTAGGTGGAAGAACATGGAGCCCAATCAAGACATCACCAACAATGCCTGCCCAAACGTTCACAGAAAATCTGTGTTGATGACGTGATTGCACAATTGCGTGCCAATTCTCGTCAGCCAACACATGTTGATTGTGAAAATTTACAATTTGATCACGTTGGAATGAAGCCTCATCCGTAACTAAATGAGCTGCCCGCATCTCGTGGTCGTGCGGTAGCGTTCTCGCTTCCCACGCCCGGGTTCCCGGGTTCGATTCCCGGCGGGGTCAGGGATTTTCTCTGCCTCGTGATGGCTGGGTGTTGTGTGCTGTCCTTAGGTTAGTTAGGTTTAAGTAGTTCTAAGTTCTAGGGGACTGATGACCCATAGTGCTCAGAGCCATTTGAACCATTTTTTGAACTAAATGAGCTCTAACATGGAAATCAAGCGTTTCCGGACACATGTCCACATAACATCTTTTCTTTATTTGTGTGTGAGGAATGTTTCCTGAAAGTTTGGGCGTACCTTTTTGTAACACCCTGTGTAGGTGCTGCCGCATTCGCGAGGGACATCGTAGACACCGGACAAAAGAACAGGTATGTCGTTTTTAAACAGGGTGCAGCATATCTCGTGTCTTGGGGGCGGACCAGAACAATGATTTCACTCATTCTGTTTCTGTGTAGCTCTGCTGCTCGTTGCCGTACAGCATGGCAAAAAAAGCAGCCGGCTTGGTCTCTTCTGCCGATTCACAAGCCGTCCTTCATCGGTGGCATCTGAAAGTGTTTTCAATGCCTCCCTCACTACAACCATTCCTTCTCAAAACATGTCTCAAGTGCTCAATTCAGACTATAGATGGTCGTCGTCAGAAATAATCTTTGCTTTGTGTTCTAGCGCTTCCTTTTATACCGGATGGTGACATCTGTCGGCGTTCAAGTATCGATCAGTTTGCGTTTGCTTTCTGTACACTGAATGACCACGCTGGCCTCTTGCCTTCTGCTTAGCTATAACATGTAAAAATCGTAGTTTGCTATCGTGCCTACATAAGCGGGAAAACGTACCAATCCTAGCTATTAGTGGTTTTCACTCCTCACAACGACGATGGGGCTGAACCGCACAGTAACCCAGGGTTCGGTGTGGGGCGGCGGTGGGGCGAGTGGACTGCTGTGGCCTGTTGCCATAGTCGTTGGGGACTGGAATGCGGTAGTGGAGGAAGGAATAGAAGAAAGAGTTACGGGAGAATATGGGCTTGGTACTAGGAATGAGAGAGAAGAAAGATTGAGTTCTGCAGTAAATTTCAGCTAGTAAGAGCGACTACTCTGTTCAAGCGTAAAGCGAGGAGGAGGTATACTTGGAAAAGGCCAGGAGATACAGGAAGATTTCAATAAGTTTGCATCACGGTGGGTCAGAGATTTCGAAATCATATATTGAACTAGAAGGCGTACCCAGGAGCAGAAATAGAGTCAGATCACAATTTAGTAGTGACAGGCTGGAGTTTAAGAGACTAAACAGGAAGAATCGGTGCGCACAGAAGTGGGATACGGAAGTCCTAAGAAACGAAGAGATACGTTTGACATTCTCTGAGGCTACAGGCACTGCGATAATGAATAGCTTAGCAGATAGTAAAGCTGAAGAGGGATGGACATCTATAAATAGGGTAATCACAGAAGTTGGAAAAAAAGCCGTAGATACAACTGTAAAAAAAACTATAGATAATAGATTAAATGCTTCAGTTGATCGACAAAAGAAAGTAGTACAAAAATGTTCAGGGAAATTTAAGAACACGAGGCACTTACGAACGAAGTAAATAGGAAGTGCAGGGAAACTAAGGTAAAATGGCTACATGAAACATATGAAGAAATCTAATACGAAATGATTGTCGGAAACGCTGACTCAGCATATGGGAAACAACCGTCGGTGAAACTAAAAGTAAGCGCGGTAACAATAAGAGTGCTATGGGAATTCCACTGTTAAATGCAGAGGAGAGAGCGGATAGGTGGAAAGAGTACAGTGAAGATCTCTACGAGGGGGAACACTTATCTAATGACGTGATAGAAGAAGAAACATGAGTCAACAGGAAAGAGCTAAGGAATCGAGTATTACAATCATAATTTAAAAGAGATTTGGAAGAATTAAGATCAAACAAGGCAGAAGCAATAGGTAACAGTCCATCAGAATTTTTAAAATAATTGTGGGAGAGGCAACAAAACGACTATTCACGTTGATGTGTGGAATGTATGAGTCTGGTGATATACCATCTGGTTTTCGGAAAAACATCATCTACACAATTCCGAAGGTTGCAAGAGCCGAGAAGTGTGAGAATTATCTCACAATCAGCTTAACAGCTCATGCATCCAAGTTGCTGATAAAAATAATAGACAGAAGAATGGAAAAGAAAATTGAGGATCAGTTTAACTTTATAAAAGGTAAAGGCACCAGAGAGGCAATTCTGATGTTGCGACTGATAATGGAAGCAAAACTGAAGAGAAATCGGGACACGTTCGTATGATTTGTCGACCTGGAAAAAGTGTTAGACAATGTAAAATAGTGTAAGATGTTAGAAAAAATTGGAGTAAACTATAGGGAAAGACGGATAATATACAAGATGTACAAGAAGCAAGAGGGGATAATAAGAGTACGAAGTGTTCCGATAAAAAGGGTGTAAGACAGGGATGTAGTCTTTCGCCCCTACTGTTCACTCTGTACATCGAAGAAGCAATTAAAGTAAGTTTCAGGAGTGGAATTAAAATTCAAATTTTGATGACTTTGCTGTCCTAAGTGAAACTGAAGAAGAATTACATGATCTGCTGAATAGAATTAACAGTCTAATGACTATAGAATATGGATTGAGAGGAAATCGAAAAAGACAAAAGTAATGAGAAGTAGCAGGAATGACAACAGCGAGAAACTTAATATCAGGATTGATGGTCACGAAATAGATGAAGTTAAGGAATTGTACTACCTATGGAGCAAAATAAACCATGACGGACGAAGGAAGGAGGATACAAAAAGCAGACTAGCACCAGGAAAAGAGGGCAGTCCTGGCCAAGAGACAATATTGACTGGAATACTCTCTTTCAAATTCTGAAGGTGGCAGGGGTAAAATACAGGGAGCGAAAGGCTATTTACAATTTGTACAGAAACCAGATGGCAGTTATAAGAGTCGAGGGACATCAAAGGGAAGCAGTGGTTGGGAAGGGAGTGGAACAGGGTTGTAGCCTATCCCCAATGTTATTCAATCTGTATGTTGATCAAACAATAAAGGAAACAAATGAAAATTTCGGAGTAGGTATTAAAATCCATGGAGAAGATATAAAAACTTGGAGGTTCGCCGATGACATTGTACTTCTGACAGAGGCAGCAAAGGACTTGGAAGAGCAGTTGAATGGAATGGACAGTGTCTTGAAAGGAGGATATAAGATGAACACCAACAAAAGCAAAACGAGGATAATGGAATGTAGTCGAATTAAGTCGGGTGATGCTGAGGGAATTAGATTAGGAAATGAGACACTTAAAGTAGTAAAGGAGTTTTGCTATTTGGGGAGCAAAATAACTGATGATGGTCGAAGTAGAGAGGATATAAAATGTAGACTGGCAATGGCAAGGAAAGCATTTCTGAAGAAGAGAGATTTGTTAACATCGAGTATTGATTTAAGTGTCAGGAAGTCGTTTCTGAAAGTATTTGTGTGGAGTGTAGCCATGTATGGAAGCGAAACGTGGACGATAAATAGGTTGGACAAGAAGAGAATAGAAGCTTTCGAAATGTGGTGCTACAGAAGAATGCTGAAGATTAGATGGGTAGATCACGTAACTAATGATGAGGTATTGAAAAGGTTTGGGGAGAAGAGAGGTTTGTGGCACAACTTGACAACTTGGTAGGACATGTTCTGAGACATCGAGGGATCACCAATTTAGCATTGGAGGGCAGCGTGGAGGGTAAAAATCGTAGAGCGAGACCAAGAGATGGATACACTAAGCAGATTCAGAAGGATGTAGGCTGCAGTATGTACTGGGAGATGAAGAAGCTTGCACAGGATAGAGTAGCATGGAGAGCTGCATCAAACCAGTCTCAGGACTGAAGGCCACAACAACAAGAGGCTAGAGCGGCGTGCGGTACTCACTGCGAGGATCCTCATGGCTGGACGGCTGGTGTGTTGAGCTGCGTCGGCTGCAGACAAGACAGGTGCCGGGAAGCGCCAGCGGCCGCCTTTTGTAGTCGCGCGACCGCGGGGACACGCCCCGGATTAACGGGGCATTGTGTCGCGCGCTCTGCCCAAAACTTCCCCGCAGGCCTTGGCCGTCTTTGGCGCTCGTTAGCAGCTGTGCACATCCGTGATGCCACGGGCGATACGGCACTTTGCCTGTCCTCAACATCTCTAGAATACACCCACCGTACATCATCTGTCCTCAGATTAATCCTAGCTGTACCAACTCATTTTCCATGACGTACAATACCGAGGGGGTGAACACCACCAAAAAAAAAAAAATTAAAAAAGAAGGAACATATTTCGTTCCTTGTTCTTAAATTTGTTAACAATATACACGCCAAGAAAGAAAAAGAAAGAGGAACAGCAATGCACCACGAAGGAATCGGTAGATGTGATGTACAGACAAACAAATGTTACAAGAACTGGATGGTTTATTCAAGAGACAGAGCATCACAAAACGAGCGAGTCAACAACTTGTGTTTTTGTAGGAAATATAATGCAATAGGGGTTTGGAGCATATACTGTATTCAAACATTATGAACCACCTCGAAGGGATACGTAATCAGCATGGTTTCGCAAAACATCGTTCTTGTGCAACGCAGCTAGCTCTTTATTCGCAGCCGGCCTAAGTGACCGTGCGGTTCTAGGCGCTGCAGTCTGGAACCGCGAGACTGCTACGGTCGCAGGTTCGAATCCTGCCTCGGGCATGGATGTGTGTGATGTCCTTAGTTTAGTTCGGTTTAACTAGTTCTAACTTCTAGGGGACTAATGACCTCAGAAGTTGAGTCCCATAGTGCTCAGAGCCATTTGAACCATTTTTTTCTTTATTCGCACTTAGTAATGGCCGCTATCGACAGGGGATCTCAAGTTGATTCCGCATTTCCGGAAAGCTTTTGACACAGTTCCTCACAAGCGACTCCTAATCAAGCTGCGGGCCTATGGGGTATCGTCTCAGTTGTACGACTGGATTCGTGATTTCCTGTCAGGAAGGTCGCAGTTCGTAGTAATAGACGGCAAATCATCGAGTAAAACTTAAGTGATATCAGGTGTTCCCCAGAGAAGCGTCTTGGGACCTCTGCTGTTCCTAATCTATATAAATGACCTGGGTGACAATCTGAGCAGTTCCCTTAGGTTGTTCGTAGCTGATGCTGTAATTTACCGTCTAGTAAGGTCATCCGAAGACCAGTATCAGTTGCAAAGCGATTTAGAAAAGATTGCTGTATGGTGTGGCAGGTGGCAGTTGACGCTAAATAACGAAAAGTGTCAGGTGATCCACATGAGTTCCAAAAGAAATCCGTTGGAATTCGATTACTCGATAAATAGTACAATTCTCAAGGCTGTCAATTCAACTAAGTACCTGGGTGTTAAAATTACGAACAACTTCAGTTGGAAAGACCACATAGATAATATTGTGGGGAAGGCGAGCCAAAGGTTGCGTTTCATTGGCAGGACACTTAGAAGATGCAAGTCCACTAAAGAGACAGCTTACACTACATTCGTTCGTCCTCTGTTAGAATATTGCTGCGCGGTATGGGATCCTTACCAGGTGGGATTGACGGAGGTCATCTAAAGGGTGCAAAAAAGGGCAGCTCGTTTGGTATTATCACGTAATAGGGGAGAGAGTGTGGCAGATATGATACGCGAGTTGGTATGGAAGTCATTAAAGCAAAGACGTTTTTTGTCGCGGCGAGATCTATTTACGAAATTTCAGTCACCAACTTTCTCTTCCGAATGCGAAAATATTTTGTTGAGCCCAGCCTACATAGGTAGGAATGATCATCAAAATAAAATAAGAGAAATCAGAGCTCGAACAGAAAGGTTTAGGTGTTAGTTTTTCCCGCGCGCTGTCGTTAGTGGAATGGTAGAGCGTTAGTATGATTGTGGTTCGATGAACCCTCTACCAAGCACTTAAATGTGAATTGCAGAGTAATCATGTAGATGTAGATGTACTTAACTTTTGTACTAGGATACGTTAGAATTATTCAAGAAAAACGTACGGATGTGACCAAACTCGAAAACCGTGGCCACCAGCGAAAAACTATCCCAGCACAAAGTATGAGTACATTAAATTTCCTACAAAAAGGTCCTGTTCATTTTTTCTGTAGGACTAATAGTTTGCGCGTAGTGAACGAGAGAATATGAAATTCTCGCAAGTGGTTTTCGTAAGCGTTGCGGGTTACGTGAAAATGAAAAGTCCCCTTTGCAAAATTAAGAATGACAGTTCTGGAAAAAACTCTTACGTTATTTGATTTTCAAACAGCTGAGCAAAGCTCAACGTACTAAGACAGTTTTCTCTTTACTTATTCTGATCATAACCTATATCTTTCATGAATCACTTACCTCACAAACATCTTCGTTACTCGAACTGGTGCAATGCAGAGAGCGCCAATACTGCAGGCTACATAAAATATTCTAACTACTGAAGGCACTAACTGCTGATAGGCATAGTTAGCAAATGAAAGATTTTGATAGAGAACAAACAATGTAGTTACCTTAATAGCGTTCAAAAGTCATAATACATATACAGGGCGTCCGAAAAGACTTTCCCTCATTACATAAATTGATAACTCAGGCTAGAAGTAAGATACAAATACGAAACTTGTGTCGAATTGTTTACAACTATCAAAGTTTTTTGCTGTTTTAGTTTCGCAGTACGTAAGTAGTGGATGAGGTGCAGTACCCAAGAAGCCATGTTAACCAATCAGGAAAAGACACAGTGTGTCCTGTGGTACCATGAGACACGATCACCAACCACAGTGCAGAGACACTTCCAGACAACATTTGGAAGGAATCCACCTGATGTCAAGAGCATTAAAGCATGGTATGAGAATTTCAAGAACACAGGATTGGTTGCTGACCTTCGGTGGTCTGGTCGACCAAGAACCTCAGCAGACAGGGTGGAAGCTGGAAGTCTTTTCTGCGAAGTCCGAAGAAATCGGTGCGCAGGGCCTCACGTGAATTACAGATGCAAAAAAAGCTCTCTCAATGACATTTTACACAAACTTTTATTGTTTCGTGCATTTAAAGTGCAAATCGTTCAGGCTTTGTTGCCCAATGAGAGAACACGTCGATATGATTTTGCGGTCGAAATGCTATCACGTATTGAGGACGATGATGGTTATCTCAGACGAATTGCCTTTTCCGACGAAGCGACCTTTTTTGTCAGTGGAGTAGTGAATCGCCATAATGTGCGCATCTGGGGTTCACAACCCCCTGGCGAGGTCACGGAGTGCATGAGAGGCAGTCCAAAGGTGAATGTTTGGTGCGCGCTATTGCACGTTCGAATTATCGGACCACTCTTTTTCGCTGAGGCTACCATCACATCTGCAGTGTATCTGGACATGTTGCAACTGTATGCTGTTCCTCAGCTGCTTCAGTATCACCCCAATGTCTTGTTTCAGCAAGACGGTGCACCGCCTCATTGGGGTTTGGACGTCCGTGCCTATCTCGATATGACCTTTCCTGGGCCATGGACTGGTCGTGATGGGCCAACGGTTTGGCCTCCACGCTCTCCTGACAGAACGCCATTAGACTTCTTTTTATGGGGTTATGTCAAGGACGAGGTCTACCGAACACGTGTACCAGATCTTGAAACACTGCGGAAACGGATAACCACAGTCGTTGAATCGATCCATCCAGTGATGTTGGCTAATGTGTGGACGGAAACTGGATATCACCTAGATGTGCTACGTGCTGCCAAGGGTTCTCATGTGTAAGTTTACTGATGTGTGAAATAAACTTTGATAGTTTGTCAGCAATTAGACACCAGTTTCATATTTGTATCTCACTTGTAGCCTGAGTTATCAATGTATGTAATCAGGGAAAAACTTTTCGGACACCCTGTAAAATTTTGTGACATCCAGTTAAAGAAATTTCTTTTTTTTCCATTCTCAAAACTCCGTCATTTCTCTCCCCACATCCACCACAGGTGGCAGCTCATCTCCAACTGCCCAACGCTACGCGCTGTTCACATCCAACTGCCCAACACTACACAAGCGAATATTCCAACAATGAGTCCAACCAGCCACAGACTTCATACAGCACAGTCAGCGATTTTCATACAGAGCGCTACGTGGCTTCACCAACACAAAAAACTAAACAGCCTACTTACAAAACCCATCGTTATGGGCAGCTGAATCACTCCGTATATCTTAATAATGTATGTTGTGAACGAAAACCAACAACACTTTAAAAAATTGTATTTTTAATTTTTTGTGTTGGTCATAAAGTAAATATCCCCTGGTGTGCAGTTTATGGAAAATGCATTGGTACTAAGACTGTGCTAAAAGATATTTTGTGGTTCTGGGCACCACTTACTGATCAGCACCCACTTAAAAAGTACAATGTGAAACACAAAAAACGACGGCTCAAGAATTATCTGAATGGGACGCAAATCGATAGATGCGACAAATAAATGATTACAATTTCAGAAAAATGGGATAATTTATAGGAGGGATAGAGCTTCAGAAATTCGGCAAGTCAATAACGCGTTGGCCAACTTCCAGCCCTTGTGCTTGGCAGCGACTGACTGAGTTGTTTGGTGCCTCCTGAGGAATGAAGTGCACAGTTATGGTGTTGATCCACTGCCTGCACGCAATTATTCGGCTTGGCGGAGAGAGCTGTTAGATTTAGATGTCCTTCTAGTCATATCGTGCCAATTCTGTCCAATTTGCACGTTACACCGTCAGAGTCCAGACCTGGTTGGACGGCTCTACCCGTAATAGTCCAAACGTTCCAGTTGAGATCTGGCGACCTTGTTGGACAAGGTAGGGGTTGGCAAGCATGAAGAAGAGCGGTAGAAACTTTTTCCTTGTGCAGGTGGGAATTATGTTGCTGAAATGTAAGCAGAGACTGGCTTGCCATGAAGAGTAACAAATCGGGGTGTAGAAATATCGTCGACGCACCACTGTGTTGAAAGGGTGCCAAGACTGACAAAGGGGGTCCTGCTATGGAATGAAACCGCACATCCGATCATCACTCCTCGCTGTCGGGCTATACGGCGGGCAATAATCTGGTTGGTTTCCCAACACGGTCGGGGACGTCTCCAGACTCGTTCGGCCTGGTATCTCATTGACTGGAGTAGAACTGTCTTCAGTGATGAGTCCCGCTTCTAAGTGAGCCCTGATGACTTGCGAAGACGTGTTCCCCAACTGGGAACGTTTGGATTTTGAAGATGTAACGCCCCAATTGGACAGAATTTAGCACGACGTCCCTCAGGAGGGCACCCAACAACTGCATCAGTCGATGCCAAGCACGAGACTGGAAGTGGGCTAACGCTTTATTGACTTACCGAATTTGTGAAGCTCTTTGTCTCGTATAAATTATCCTATTTTTCTGAAACTGAACAGTTTACTTGTCACATCTACTGATTTGCGTCCCATTCAGATAATTCTTTCCCGAGGCGTCGTTTTTCGTGTTTTACAATGTACTTTTTAAGTAGGTACTGAGCTATAAGTAGGGTCCAGAGCCTGAAAATATCTTTTAGCACAATCTCAGTACCAATGCTTTTTCCAAAAACTCTACACCAAAGGGAGGTGTGCTTTATGACCAACACAAAAAAAATTAAAAATACAAGTTACTTTTTGTTGATTTTCATGATCACTGTCTGCCATCTTTTTCTTTTTGTCGGCTGGATGTGGTATTACGTTAGGCAAGCTGAAACGCCAAACTGAGGCAATCAGTTACTGATATGCCGTTATATCTTCGTTGCATGTCAAAAGTGTGTTAAAGCCACTCTTACTCTTGGTTGAATACACATATGAAGTCGCCAAGAATTTTATCTTCAGTAGCATCGCAGTGCCTCTAAGAACTATTCTTAGAAGTGTGTTTTCTGAGACACTGAATGGTTGGGATATTACAGCAAACGGCATCTTTTCTTTGCTTACAACATTCAATGCCTGTTGCATAGCTTGGGAATCCCGTGATTGCTGTAGTAATTTTCTTAAATAACAACTAACGACAGCAGCACACACACTAAAAGGAACGTTGTCAGGAACGAGAAACTCCAAAATCAGAATAAATTGCCGATCGGTGAAAAGAAAAATATATAGGTACCTTGCCATTAACACCGATGGAAAGCAAAAACTTCTTGCACATGTAGAAGTCGTCTGCAGAGAGGCATTAAAATCCTAAACAAAATAGAAACAATTGGCCAAAGAAGTTTACAGTTGCCATTGAGTGCAGTAAGAACGTAACAATAGCAGTCTTACTCGCTATTGTGGGTTGGTGGTCGAGCGTTTGGGCTCATAATACTAGAGAGGTAGGGACAGCACGGGCTGTACGGCGAGTGAGTGTACCGTACAGAACAACACCGACAGAGGCGCTGCTGGTCATATTACGCTTGTTACGTCTAGACCTAGCAGTGAGAAAGAAAAGTGCACTATGTTGGCCCAAAAAGCGCGACCGGAGATACTGGGCACGAGGGCCATATCGAATCAGGAAATAAAGGCGTGCATTGATAGAGAACAGCACGGCAAGAAATCTGAGACAGGGCAGAAACACGGAAGAGAACCTGCCAGTTTGTTCCTAACATAAAAGAAAGAACAAGAATGACATATTTTCTTCCGACCAAGGGAGTTACACACTACCTGTCGGGTCATGGTCCGTATCCCAGCTAATTCCTAAAAACGCGGCTCTTGTGAATGTGGAGCAATTGGCACCCCTGATCACATCGTCTGGGAATGTGCCATTGGACAAGATGTTACAGAACAGGGTAGGAGATTAGATTACATTAGATTCAGTTTTCGTTCCATAGACCCAAAAAATGAAAAGATTCTTGTGGGTGTGGAACAAGTCACAAAGTATAACATAAAAAACATAAAACATTTGTATATAATACTCACTTCCCAAACCATTTGTCAAAATACGTGATTACGTTACAGTAAACTGGAACTGCTAATATATACAGAATTAATACACTGTCAGAATGAAACATAGTTATCCAGATTTAAAAAATGAATCATACACAAAATACATAATCTGCTGTGACCAAATACTGTCAAAACTGTAATCTGACATACATTTTTACTTATGCTGGTCTAACAGTCACTGTTAAGATATTCGTCTATAGAGTAGAAGGAGTTGCCTATCAAAAAGTCTTTCGAACTCTCTTTAAACTATGTTTGATCTGAAACCAAGTTCTTAATGTTTGCTGGCAATTGATTGAAAATATGCGTTCCTCTTTGGACCAAGATAAGTGATTTTAGGTCTTTATGTAGATTGCTCTTATTCCTAGTATTGACACTATGTATTGAGCTATTGGTTGGAAGTAGAGACATATTACTTGCAACAAATTTCATTATAGAATAAATATACTGAGAAGCAGCGGTTAGAATACCCAGTTCCTTGAACAGGTTTCTATATGATGCTCTTGAATTTACACCGCAAATGAGTCTTATTGCACGCTTTTGCACTCTAAAAACTTTTTACCGGTTTGACGAGTTACCCCAGAACATGATCCCACATGACATAATAGAATGAAATTAAGCAAAGTATGCAAGCTTTTTTTATATTTATATCTCCTACATCTGACATCATTCACATTGCAAACACAGACTTGTTTACATGCTTCAGCAATTCTGTAGTTGCCTTCCCAACTGAATTTATTATCGAGCCGTAATCCCAGAAATGTCACCAATCTGCGCGTTATACACATGCTGGAAGGAAATCTCCTACAGGTTCTGAACTGCATGTAGTAGGTCCTTTCAAAGTCTAATGACAGTGAATTAAATTTAAACCATCTATTAATGTCAGTGGAAATTTGATTAGCAGCTATTTCTAAATATGTACTTGATTTCCTATTTATTGCAATATTTGTATCATCTGCAAACAAAGCGAACTTATCATCTGTGCAGTGTAACAGACGAGAGGTCATTAATGTATACAAGAAAAAGCAACGGATCCAAGATGGAACCTTGAGGAACACCATATGTAATTAATTCCTAATCAGATGAAGTCTGATTACTTAGTCTATAGATATTTCGCAATGACACCCTTTGTTTTCTGTTAGGTAAGACTCGAAACATTTTGCAGCACTGCCAGTGACACCATAATATTATGATTTACTTAAGAGAATGCTGTGATTCACACAGTCAGAGGCTTTTGACACATCACAGAAAATGCCAGTAGCCTCTAATTTTTTATCTAACAGATTAAATTCTTCTCACTGTACATGTAAATATCGAAACCATTAAGGAACTCAGAATGTGACTTGGACATTATATTATTTGCAGTCAGATGCTTAAGGAGACACTTGAACACAACCTTTTCAAATATTTTTGAAAAAGCCGGCAAAAGTGAAATTGGTTTGTAATTTGATGGTATTTCGTTATTCCCCTTCTTGTAAAGAGGCTTAACTTCAGCATATTTTAGCCAGTCTGGAAATGTTCCACTGATAAGATATAGATCACACAAATAAATTAAGACATGACTCAACTTACATGAGCACTCTTTGATTAACTTCGTTGATATGTTATCATAATCACTAGAATACTTCGATTTTAAGGATTTTAGATGGATGCTACTTCTTTGGGAGACGTGAGTGTCATGATCATGTTACTGAAGTTATTTGTAAAGACTGGTCTCAGATATGCCATTGCACTGTTCACTGACCCTGATAACTCCAAGCTGTCAGTAACAGACACAAAGCGCTTCTTTAAGAGGTTTGCAGCACTACATGCACTTGTTACGAGTGTCTCATTTATTTTTAGAGTTATCTGTTGCGCTTCCTTTTTCCCCCTTTCTGTGTCTTCACTATATCCCATATAGTTTTTATTTTGTTGCCTGATGTAATTATCGTTCTCTCATAATAAAGATGGTTTGGCTTCTGGATTGCTTGTTTCAATATTTTGCAGTATTCCTTGTAATGCATTACAGTGCTAACATCAGAGCTGTTCCTAGACAGTAGATACAGTCTCCTTTTTGTCCCACATGGTACCTTTATTCCTTGTGTAATCCATGTTTTATTTGGAGAGTTCTGTTTGTTCTGAATTATCTCCAGGCGAAAACCATTTTCAAAAGAGTAAGTAACTTTATTAATGAATGATTTGTACTTTTCCATTTGAGTCAGAAGTATTGTAAACATCTATCCAGTTCATGTATTTGAGCTGTCTCCTAAAATTTTCATTTTTGGACTGGTTTATTACTCTCCTGTACTCAGATTTAATATATTTTATGTCCTCACAAGTTTCAACATTTAACAGAAGATGCTGCATGGTATGATCAGATAGGCCATTTACTATTGGTTTTGCGATATTGCTTTTTTCCCTAAATTTGTCTTCAAAGATATTATCAATAGCTATCTCAGAACATGTACGAGGGTTGGAGCTTAAATAGTGGAAACTGTTTATTCACAACCGATACAAAATAGTTACAAGTTTGCACCTGTTACTGTCCTTCAAAGTAGTCCCCAGCGTTGTGTATAACCCGTAGCCAGCGATATGGAAGTCGTAGTATACCGTTAGCTGAGCCTGTTCTGTTGATGGTGCGAATGGAGCGGTCTACTGCCTGTCAAATCTCTAAAACAGTTCTGAAGCGAATGCCACGAAGTCCGGGGAGTATGGTGAATGGTACAGTGCTTCCCAGTCCCATCGACCGAACAGAGCAGCCACAGATTGCGCTGTATGCGTCCGCGCATTGTCGTGCAAAATGATGGACGGGTTGCACAGAAAGTGTCGCCGCTTCTTTCGCAAAGCTGGTAGCAGGTGATACTCCAAAAACGAAGAGTAATACTTTGCATTGACGGTCAGCCGTGAAGGAACGCAATGCGTTAGGACAACATCATCACAGTCATACATGAGAATCAACATAACTTTAGACCCCTCCATTCGCACCATCAACAGAACAGGCTCTGCTAACGGTATACTACGCCTTCCACATCGCTGGCAACTGGCTCTACACAACGCTAGCGACTACTTTGAAGGACAGTAATAGGTGCAAACATGTAACTCTTTTGTATCGGTTGTGAATAAATGGTTACCACTATTTTAAGTCCCAACCCTCGTACATACACTAGTTGCAAAGTTCACAATAGGAATTAAATTGAATGATACTGTTACTAATTGCAGTAATTGTTAGCTGGCAGAGGTTTGCAATAAATCTATATTAAAATCGCCAGCAATCACTACTTCTTTGTTTTCACTGTGAGATGGGACAACAGAGTTTCCATATTTTTTATGAAGTGGTTAAGGTTTCCTGAAGGTGCTCTGTACATACTTAATATTGCGAAGGAGTGTCTTTGGTCATGCAGCAGTCTGGTATTTAACAAGCAACGAGGAATTGTGACGTAATCTGAACTCGCTGACAGCTAAAATATCAGCTTGTGAAGTGCAAGCCTACGTGGCTGAGAGACAACCAAGAAGAGGCCATACATCGTGATAACGAGACGCGCCGCAGTAGAACATTCGCCTGCAACAATGTTCTGGAAGCAGTGAGGAGACGAGCCTCGGGGATGACCAGGAAGGATTTCCTGAGACCCTCACAGCCATCTCCCACGGTGGATCCCGAGTTGCACTTTTCCCGCCAGTGCCCTCGCCCTCCATCTACTGCCCTGCACTCTATGACAACTCCACCGGCAGAACGAGGGTGACTTCTTAAGCCGGAAGTCTTCGCCAACCATTGCTGATGACTTCTATTCATAATTTAAGACTGAGCGAGGTGGCGCAGTGGTTAACACACTGACCTCGCGTTCGGGAGGACGACGGTTAAAACCCGCGTCCGACCATCCTGACGTAGGTTTTCCGTGATTTCCCTAAATCGCTCCAGGCAAATGCCGGGATGGTTTCTTTAAAAGGGCAAGGCCTCCTTCCCCATCCTTTCCTAATCCGATGGGACCAATGACCTCGCTGTTTGGTCCAACCAACCAACCATAAGAAACATCCTGGCAGATTAAAACTGCGTGCCCGACCGAGACTCGAACTCTGGACCTTTGCCTTTCGCGGGCAAGTGCTCTACCATCTGAGCTACCCAAGCACGACTCACGCCCCGTCCCGACAGCTTTACTTCTGCCAGTATTTCGTCTCCTACCTTCCAAACTTTACAAAAGCTCTTCTGCGAACCTTGCAGAACTACCACTCCTGAAAGAAAGGATACTGAGGAGACATGGCTTAGCCACAGCCTGGGGGATGTTTCCGGAATGAAAGTTTCACTCTGCAGCGGAGAGTGCGCTGATATGAAACTTCCTGGCAGACTAAAACCGTGTGCCCGACCGAGACTCGATGTCGGGACCTTTGCCTTTCGCGGGCAAGTGCTCTACCATCTGAGCTACCGAAGCACGACTCATGCCCGGTGAGTTTTACTTTTAATCTGTTTTAACACATTTATCTGCCAGGAAGTTTCAAATCAGCGTACACTGTTGAGTTGTAAGACCTATAAACAGGCAAGTCAAACTGAGTATTCTATGAGCTCAAGACGATATTCTATTACGTGATACCTTCGTTTGTTATAGGTTAGAAGTATTTTACGTGTTATTAATATTCTGCTGTTTGCTTTGTCTAAAGAGGAGCTAATTCTGTGAAGTTCAAATGGTTCAAATGGCTCTGAGCACTATGGGACTCAACTTCTCAGGTCATTAGTCCCCTAGAACTTAGAACTACTTAAACCTAACTAACCTAAGGACATCACACACATCCATGCCCGAGTCAGGATTCGAACCTGCGACCGTAGCGGTCTCGCGGTTCCAGACAGCAGCGCCTAGAACCGCACGGCCACTTCGGCCGGCTTCTGTGAAGTAGTCGTTTATATTTTATTAGTGTGTTACACGTTGTGCCTTTTCATGTTAATTGTTTCTAAGAAGCTACAAATGACTCTGTGTATGTTGCAGGTAGCTGAAACTGACGTGTTGACGGGGGTCGCGTCCTGACAGGGTTGATAGTGGCCCTTTTTACTACGGCACATCCGGCTATCCTCCTTCAGTACATTTGTCTCGCTTATATCATTGCTACGTTTGTCGAGTGGAATTAGGGCTTTCTGTAATCACCTTATATGTTGAAGTTAAGTATCTCCTTTGCCAGGGCGTGAACCTTCGTGGATATAATCGTATTCTCATCTGTAAAGATTTATAGGGTTATTCATTTGTTCTCGTCACATGTATGATTATTTATCTTCTTATATTTAATGTCAGTAAAATGTAAGTGTTAGCGAGGTCCGAATTGGGACGTTGTATTCTCCTCTTGTGGAAACAAATTTGAGTGATTTTATTCCTTTTTTAAGTAGCTTTTAGATGCGTACATTTTGCCTCCATGTTTGGTGTTTTTATAGCTTCCACGTAAATTAAAAAAACAATAAAGGTAAATTTGGCAACGGAGGGTTTCGTGTATTTATTAGTTGCTAAGTGGATCCTAAGCTAAGAGCAGGAACCCTACAAATGGCATCAATGTAATGCCGAAACTGGTAGCATATAAGAAGTTCATAAAATAAATTTCTACAATACATACGGCTGCCGGTAAATTATTGCATCAAGAAATACAGGCGAGCCGTTGTCCCACAGTCCACAATGCATCAACAAAGAACTATAGTTCAAGTAACAGCTGGGTTCGAACCCGACATCCAACACTTTTTGATTTCTAGTCACAGACGCTACCGCAGACCACGGGTAATATGCACAGCAATAATATGATTTATTTGATTTGTTACTCCAAGTAACTTTATTTCTGTGGAAACATGTCCACAACTGAGAGAAAGCACATAGCACGTAATCAAACAAAGCGTGCATCACAATATCCAGAGTAATGCAAAAACCCTCAGAATAAAACTTATGTTCAAACGAATTTTTTTTTCTCGCGTACCTCTCTATCTTTTTGATACGTCACATGTGAAAATCACGGTGTTCATCCAAGATAGTAGCACCCATAATGGCCGCCATGTTGCTAACATAGCCTCACAGGTTTTTCCCACTCTCCCGTTTCGTATTACTTGACTTCAAGTTTCTGTTCATGCACATGTCTTTTGTTTTAGAAGAGTGGTTACACACATTTAGACCACCCTGTAGATGCAAACGCTGAGGAATTGCAGGTCCGTGGCTAACGTAGCCGCGTTTTGTTAGGTTAAGAGAAAAGCCTGTTTTGCGAAACCATTCGGCCTGCTTGATTATTCATGGTGTACGTGCTGAGAAGGCGACACGTGTTATAAGCACCGGCCTTGCGGCGTTGTCCCCCCAAGTGGCCCGGCAGGCCGAGGTCGCACTAAGTGCCGTTTGTTGCCAACTCAGTATGAGTCGATTGTTCCGATCGCTGGAAGAACTAACGAGGAGAACACGAAAACTGCCACAACCCAGAAACTTCGCTCGTTGGAAGAAGAGTTAAAATATCCGTAGAAAGTAGACCGTTTCTGAGAAGATGAGTATCAAAGTTTTTGACGTAACAGATACTCAGCCTAACAAGTGGCATAGTGGTTAGCGTCGCGATTTCTCACTTTTTGTGTCCCGTGTTCGAAACCCGATTACTGTTTTTTTACTTTATTTTTGTTTTCCTTATTTATCTACCCATGATCGCAGAAGGTTACTACACGAAAGTTTCTTATCAGTTTGGGAGATACAAGGGCGGTATATCTTTATATATATAATTCTACTGTACGTGTGTATGTCACTGAACTACTCCTAAACGGCTGGACCGATTTGAATGAATTTTTTTGTATGCGTTTGGGTGGCGCCCTGGATTGTTTAGATTCACAGATCAACCCGGCAGATGGCGCTGCAGTCGGTATGGTTGGTTGGTTGGTTTTGGGGAAGGAGACCAGACAGCGTGGTCATCGGTCTCATCGGATTAGGGAAGGATTGGGAAGGAAGTCGGCCGTGCCCTTTCAGAGGAACCATCCCGGCATTTGCCTGGAGTGATTTAGGGAAATCACGGGAAACCTAAATCAGGATGGCCGGACGCGGGATTGAACCGTCGTCCTTCCGAATGCGAGTCCAGTGTCTAACCACTGCGCCACCCCGCTCGGTCTGCAGTCGGTATCTAGGTTATTTATCTATACTGCAACTAAACGGCTGGATCAACTTGAATTTTTGTGTATGCATTCAAGTGGGGGCATGGAAAATTTACATTCTTAAATCAGCACTGTAGCTGGCGTTGCATTTTTGTGTGCAATATTCTGCGTATTATATTCAGATATAACTTACGTGCATAGGATTTCGTTTATTTTTCGACATTTTAATTTGAGTGTATTATATTATGCGTGTCTCGTTATTCTGACATTTTAATTTTTTTGTATGGTGTCTTTTGAAATTTCAGGTGTCGCATTTTAGTGAATATTTAGTGTATTATATTGACATATAAGTTACGTACACAAAACAATGCCACGTCTTCGTGGACGAGGAGGAAATATTGGTCGACGGACTCGGGATTCACAATCAGTCCAGAACCGTCGGTTAAATACGACTAGATCGGCAGAAGATCAGTTGACGGACAATGAAAATTTAAGAAACCAGGCTGCAATCAGACGTGATAATGAAAGTCAAGAGCAACGCAACGAACATTAATCATGCGTGACTTCCTGAACGAGCTATTTTAGCCGCAAAAAATATCGATGTTGACGCTATTAACTTCAAAATACAACAGTCATTGCCCGGCAATGAGATAATGTTCAAATCGAACGACACAGTTACCGATCCTGATGAAGCAGTCAACTATCCTGTTGAATGTTTGAATTCTCTGGATTTACCAGGAATGCCACCACATAACTTGCGATTAAAAATTGGCTCACCTATCGTTTTGCTTCGCAATTTAAATGCACCTAAGCTATGCAACGGTACAAGATTAGTCATAAGAAACTTATGGGCAATGTTCTTGAAACTACAATTTCGAACGGCAAATTTGAAGGTGAAGTTGTTCTCCTGCCACGAATCCCAATGATCCCTTCAGACTCACTCATTCCATTCAGACGTCTGCAATTTCCAATTCGCTTGGCATTTGCCATGACTATTAATAAGTCACAAGGTCAAACAATGTCGATTTGTGGGTTGTATCTAGAAAATCCGGTCTTTTCACATGGCCAATTATATGTGGCGTGTTCTCGCGCTGGAAAACCGTCAAGTTTATTCATTTATACTCCTCTGGAATTGACTAAAAATATTGTTCATCAACTCGCATTAAAATAAAATTAAACAAGCATTATTGATTATAACGAATTGTTTTTAGAAAAATTGATGTTATTTCAAAATAAAGAATAATGAAATTATTATATTATTTGTGTTTCATTTCATACTTTGTTTAAATCCTAATCGCTTGAAATATCATGCAGGATAACATCTGTCTGGTCCGCTAGTTAATTGTAAAATTACAACTGGGATTCACAATAAATGTCATGCGTTTATTATATAAATATATGTCACGGTATTTTCAGGGCTTACAATATTTTTCTTATGTTTATTCTTCAGAGAGATTTGGTGCATTAGCTTAGATGATACCGATAGTAGAAACTTTCGAAACATAGAAGTTCCGAACATTACGAGCATCGCGCGGAGGTAGGTTTGCAACAGCGACCTGTCTTCGAGTGAATCTCACTCGGGGAAGAAAGGTCGTTAACATTGCTGATGATTTCACGCATTGGCAATAACTTCGCGGCAAGCCATGCATAACGTATCACTTTTCCGAAAACTGGCTCCTGCAGTTGATTACAAATCAAGATGAACCACAGAAATTTCACCGAAAACAATTTCAAATAATTTTTTTCCATTTAACACATGATTTATTGTCTTTTTTCTTTTTGATTCATTCACCATACAATTAGTAGACGAATAAGGAAGTTACTTTATTATAAATTGGAATGCGTTAATGCAGTAATTTTCTGTGGACATGGATACATAAATGAAAAACAAAAATAATAATCTAGTTCCGAAGACGGGATGCAAAAGCGTGCCACCACTTCGCTTAAATTGTTTACTCACTAAAAGGCACATAAAGTTCTTCGAAAACTCTGACGGTCGTTTGCTCAGAAACGGTCGAGTATCTACAGGTAAGCCGAGACTCGTATTCTTTTATTTCGATCCCTCCTCCACTTTTGCGAAGATTCTGGGAGAGCGGGTTATATCACTTCCAGTGTTCTTCTCGTAGGCCTCGTACACCAACGTTCATCCAAAAACCACCCCAAGATGAAAAGAAGGTTAAATGTAACCATTGTTGTAGTTGTGGTGATCTTTAGTCTAGTGACTACTTTTTTACAGACGTTCACATTTGTCCATCCTATGCAATCCTCTCCATCTGTGAAACTTCCAGGTCGATCAAAACTTTGTGCCTGATCCAAGCTCGAACCTTGGACCTTAGCTCAGCCAACAGACAAAGATCCCAGCTCCGATCACCGATCTGGCACACAGTTTTAATCAGCCAGGAAGTTTCAGATCTGCCCAAACGCCACTGCTGAGACAAAATTCATTCTGGAAACAATCCCCCAGGCTGTGGCTGTGTCCCCACAATACCCTTTCTTCCTGCAGTGTTAGTCCAGGACGGTCTGCAGAAGAACATCTATGGAGTTTGGAAGGTAGGAAGATTAATACAAAATTTATAGTTGGTGTGATGAATGGCAGATTGCTCAAAATGCAGAAAAAGCTTAAGTTAATGAAGGCGATTAAGAGAAACAATACTGTAAACTTCGAACAAGGTATCAGTGTCGTGCAGCTTGACAGTCACATCGATTAAATAGCTAGGCGCTACGTTTCAAAGCGATATGGAATGGAATAAGCACATCAGGTTGGCAGTAGGAAGGCGAATTCACGATTTTGTTTTATGGAGAGCATTTTGGCAAAGTCTAGCACATCCATTAAGGAGTCGGCAAATAGAATGCTAGTACGACCCACTCATGAGTAGTGTTCGAGTGTTTGGGATCTCCACCAGATCGGATTAAAGGAAGACGTAGAAGCAGAGGCGTGTAACTACATTTCTTACCTATAGGTTCGATCAGAACGCAAGTACGAGGGTTGTCCAGAAGGTAACGTACCGCACTTTTTTCTTCAACAATTCTTTATTGAACATAATGAGAATTACACACACAAAAGACGTGTTCTATCTACGCACCACATTTTTCCATCCCGTTCAATGGCCCTCCTCCAGTGCGAAACAAGGGCGTGTATGCCTTGTCGGTACCAATCCTTGTCCTAGTGGTGGAGCCAGTGCTTCACTGTGTGAATCACCTCTTCATCGTCCTCAAAATGTTTTCCGCATCCTTGTAATGGCCCAAACAAGTGGGAAGTCCGAAGGGGCTAGGCCAGGGTTGTAGGGTGGATGGCGTAACACTGTCCAACCCTGTTTTCCGATGTGTTCAGCAATCCTCAGACTTAAGTGTCGCCGAGCTTTATCGTGTTGCAGAAAAACATCTCCCGGGTTCCTGTGGCTCCGAAGTCGCCGGAAGAGCATCTTGAGTTTTGTTAATGTGTTGACATCTGCTTCTGAATTTGTGGTACCGCCTCTGGGCATCACATCGATAGAGTCACACCTTCACAGTTCCAGAACACGGTGATTATACCTTCTAACAACCCTACCACAACAAAGGTAAAATTTAATTATGATTGTAGTGTTGCTCACGCTGCTAAATATTGCATTTTCGGGCAACACCAAAGTTATATTATGTGGCAGGTGTCATTAGAGCACAGTTAATAAAGTCATTTCTTGAAATAATGGATAAACTAGGCACTCATCTTTTCGTGTTTCCCACGCTGGTCTCGTTGTGAACTAATGGCTCAATCGTCGAAAATCTAGGTGGTGATGATTCCAAGTTCGGATCCAAAGAGGCCTAGGTGTTATTCTGCGATATTCAAAAGTTTTATAGATGCGCTTTACAAACCATTCTTGAAGATTAAACTTTTGCAAGTTAGGACGATGGTGATGTAAAAAAATAATCAGCACTCCAAATTTAAGTTACACTTCTTTTTTACTATTTTTGTAGCAATATCACTTCACAATATAAAACATACTTGAAAATATCTTCCTCACTGTTAAAGTTCACATTTCATAAACTGACTACAATTTGCGTCTTTTCAACATGACGACCAAGACTTGACTTTTTCTAATAACCAGTTACGCGCCCAAAAATCAGAGTTACAAATACGTCAAAGATCATAGTGACAAAAGAAAGAATCCACATAAGAATAATATCATTGTAATATAAGCATATCGATGTATCAAAGTACCTCTACATTAATGAAATGAAATCTGAATGTTGTCTCAGAAATATGTCAACTACTTTACAGAAACACAATAGACTATTGCTGGTATCGAGAGGTTGAGGTGAGGTGCCGTAATGGTTACGTAATTCAAGTACCATTACAACCTTTACCGGCGGAAGCAGTTGCTTTGAATTTTTTCTTCTGTGAGGAGTGGGAATGGTGCCATACCATCGACTGTCGTTTTGTTTCGGGTTTAAAATGGTGAACCCAGGTTTCATCACCTGTCACAATCCTGGACAAGAAGGCTCCCTCCTCAACTTCGAAATACTGCAACAAATAAAGACAAGTGGTTTTATTGTGCGATTTATGATCAACCGTTAGACACCCCGGGACCCATCTTGCACACACGGCCGGCCGGTGTGGCCGTGCGGTTAAAGGCGCTTCAGTCTGGAACCGCGTGACCGCTACGGTCGCAGGTTCGAATCCTGCCTCGGGCATGGATGTGTGTGATGTCCTTAGGTTAGTTAGGTTTAATTAGTTCTAAGTTCTAGGCGACTGATGACCTCAGAAGTTAAGTCGCATAGTGCTCAGAGCCATTTGAACAATTTTTTTTGCACACACGTTTGAATATCCAAGAGTGCGGATAATTGCTTCCACACTTCCTTTGCTGTTTGACAGATGCAGCGCCAACTGGCGAGTCGTAATGCGTGTGTCCTCGCGAATAACAACATCAGCTCGCTGCAACATGTCAGGTGTGACAGCCGTGGATGGCCTCCCTAACCGCTGCAAATCGTGGAACTCCGCCGAACCGCCTTCTGATGACCTTACCCTCCGTGCCCAACGACTAACTGTACTTTTGTCGACAATAGACGCTCTATAGACTTTGCACAAGCGTTTGTGAATATACCCCATACTTTCTCTTCAGTGAGAAATTCAATGACGACACGTCGTTTGTAACGTACATCACCTACAGACGCCATTTTGAAACTGTCCTGCAGCCACGCTGTCTGTCGGAGGTGATTGAAACTTGGCGCACTCACTCAGGACACTTCAGATAATACGTAAGTAACGTTTCACATTCGTGGTATTGTTTTCGGCTGAGAAAAAAATGCGGCGCGTTACTTACTGAGCAACGCTCACACTAGGGACCTTCAATAAGTAATGCAACACATATTTTTCCCTCGGCCAGTTTCTGCTGAAAAGCGTAACTTGTTGTGGGACATCGTGGAATATTCCTGCCTCAGCTCCTGTAGTTTCATGAAGTTCCCATAGGTGGCAGCGCCGTACGTAGCCTTCAAAATGGCGTCTGTAACGGACCAGAGAGCTGTCATTGAGTTCCTTTTGGCGGAAATCCAGAGCATCGTAGATATTCACAGGCGTTTGGAGAATGTCTACGGAGAACTAGCAGTGAACAAAATCACGGTGAGTCTTTGAGCGAGGCGTCTGTCGTCATCGCAACGAGGTCTCGCAAATCATTCAGATCTCCCACAGGCTGGCTGGCCACACTAGCTGTGACTCCTGTAATGTTGGAACGTGCGGACACTCTCACTCGACGTGATCGACAGACCACAGTCAGACACCTCGCTGCTCAACTGGACGTCTCTGTTGGCAGCGCTGACACACTCGTCCATCAGTTGGGGTACTGAAAAATGTGTGCCGGCTGCCTTCCTCACCGTCTAACAGAGGACCATAAACAGCAACGAAGGACCATTAGCGCGGAATTGCTTCCGCGTTACTAGGCTGATCGTGGCAATGTTTTGTTGAACACCGTCACAGGCTATCAAACACGGGTTCATCACTTCGAATGTGAAACAAAACGGCAATCCATGGAGTGGTGACACACCACCTCTCTTCCGATCAAAACCCCACCCTCAGCTGGTGACAGTCTTCTGGGACTCTAAAGGGGTGATTCTCAAGGTGCAACGATAAACTCGAAAGTGTACTGTGCTACCCTCAGGAAACTGAAGAAACGACTTCAGCGTGTTCGTCTCCAGGATAATGCAAGTGAAGTTCTCGATCCCCGTGACAATGCTTTGTCTCACCCGAGGGGAGATCACAAAACCTCAGTGGACTGTTCGGGAGGGCTGTCGTCTATGGGAGAGGCGTGACCAACAGTGTCTCAACTACGTTGTGGAGACAACAAGGAATGGCCGAGCATGTTATAAGCACAAGGGGTGCAACAGTGAACCGGGTTTCCACATGCAACAAAAGTAATGGCACTTGGCCATCACTCGAGTGGCATCATCGTAGTTGCATCTGGAAACACCTGCGTGATGCTGCTTTTAGCCATGCCACAAAAGTTAAAGCCGCTATAAATTTGTGAAGATACTCCCCCCCCCCGCCCCCCCCACATGCACACGCAACGATTAACATCAGAAGCTTTCAACACCCATCTTCTTGATCTCAAGACTTCTGAGACAGTTAGGTGTCAAGTTTTTGCCACCATACATTTACTATTCGATAAATTCTTTTTTTATTTATATTTATACTCTGAAGAGCCAAAGAAACTGGCATAGGTATGCGTATTCAAATAAGAAAATGGCTCAAATGGCTCTGAGCACTATGGGACTCAACATCTTAGGTCATAAGTCCCCTAGAACTTAGAACTACTTAAACCTAACTAACCTAAGGACATCACACACACCCATGCCCGAGGCAGGATTCGAACCTGCGACCGTAGCAGTCCCGCGGTTCCGGACTGCAGCGCCAGAACCGCACGGCCACCGCGGCCGACTATTCAAATAAGAGATATACACTCCTGAAAATTGAAATAAGAACACCGTGAATTCATTGTCCCAGGAAGGGGAAACTTTATTGACACATTCCTGGGGTCAGCTACATCACATGATCACACTGACAGAACCACAGGCACATAGACACAGGCAACAGAGCATGCACAATGTCGGCACTAGTACAGTGTATATCCACCTTTCGCAGCAATGCAGGCTGCTATTCTCCCATGGAGACGATCGTAGAGATGCTGGATGTAGTCCTGTGGAACGGCTTGCCATGCCATTTCCACCTGGCGCCTCAGTTGGACCAGCGTTCGTGCTGGACGTGCAGACCGCGTGAGACGACGCTTCATCCAGTCCCAAACATGCTCAATGGGGGACAGATCCGAGATCTTGCTGGCCAGGGTAGTTGACTTACACCTTCTAGAGCACGTTGGGTGGCACGGGATACATGCGGACGTGCATTGTCCTGTTGGAACAGCAAGTTCCCTTGCCGGTCTAGGAATGGTAGAACGATGGGTTCGATGACGGTTTGGATGTACCGTGCACTATTCAGTGTCCCCTCGACGATCACCAGTGGTGCACGGCCAGTGTAGGAGATCGCTCCCCACACCATGATGCCGGGTGTTGGCCCTGTGTGCCTCGGTCGTATGCAGTCCTGATTGTGGCGCTCACCTGCACGGCGCCAAACACGCATACGACCATCATTGGCACCATGGCAGAAGCGACTCTCATCGCTGAAGACGACACGTCTCCATTCGTCCCTCCATTCACGCCTGTCGCGACACCACTGGAGGCGGGCTGCACGATGTTGGGGCGTGAGCGGAAGACGGCCTAACGGTATGCGGGACCGTAGCCCAGCTTCATGGAGACGGTTGCAAATGGTCCTCGCCGATACCCCAGGAGCAACAGTGTCCCTAATTTGCTGGGAAGTGGCGGTGCGGTCCCCTACGGCACTGCGTAGGATCCTACGGTCTTGGCGTGCATCCGTGCGTCGCTGCGGTCCGGTCCCAGGTCGACGGGCACGTGCACCTTCCGCCGACCACTGGCGACAACATCGATGTACTGTGGAGACCTCACGCCCCACGTGTTGAGCAATTCGGCGGTACGTCCACCCGGCCTCCCGCATGCCCACTATACGCCCTCGCTCAAAGTCCGTCAACTGCACATACGGTTCACGTCCACGCTGTCGCGGCATGCTACCAGTGTTAAAGACTGCGATGGAGCTCCGTATGCCATGGCAAACTGGCTGACACTGACGGCGGCGGTGCACAAATGCTGCGCAGCTAGCGCCATTCGACGGCCAACACCGCGGTTCCTGGTGTGTCCGCTGTGCCGTGCGTGTAATCATTGCTTGTACAGCCCTCTCGCAGTGTCCGGAGCAAGTATGGTGGGTCTGACACACCGGTGTCAATGTGTTCTTTTTTCCATTTCCAGGAGTGTATAAACAGGCAGAGTACGGCGCTGCGGTCTGCAACGTCTATATGAGACGGCGCAGTTGTTACATCAGTTACTGCTGCTACAATGGTAGGTTGTCAAGATTTAAGTGAGTTTGAACGTGGTGTTACAGTAGACGCACGAGCGATGTGACACACCTCCGAGGTAGCGATGAAGTGGGGATTTTCCCGTACGACCATTTCACGACTGAACAATGAATATCAGGAATCCGGTAAAACATCAAATCTCCGACATCGCTGCGGCCGGAAAAAGATCCTGCAAGAGCGGGACCAATGACAACTGAAGGGAACCGTTCAACGTGACAGAAGTGCAACCCTTTCGCAAATTGCTGCATATTCCAATGCTGGGACATCAACAAGTGTCAGCGTGCGAACTATTCAACGAAACATCATCGATATGGGCTTTCGGAGCCGAACGCCCACTCGTGTACCTTTGATGACTGCACGACACAAAGCTTTACGCTTCGCCTGCGCTCATCACCGACACCGGACTGTTGATGACTCGTTTCAAATTGTATCGAGCGGAGGGACGCGTGTGGGTGTGGAGACAACCTCTTGTATCCATGGATCCTGCTTGTCAGCAGGGGACTGTTGAAGCTGGTGGATGCTCTGTGATAGTGTTGGGCATGTACAGTTGAAGTGATCTGGGACTCCTGATACGTCTAGATACGGCTCTGACAGGTGACACGTAAGTAAGCGTCCTGTCTGATCAACTGCATCCATTTATGTTCGTTGTGATTTCCAATGGACTTGGGCAATTCCAGTAGGATAATGCGACACCCCATATGTCCAGCATTGCTACAGAGTGGTTCCAGGAACAGAGCTGAAACACTTCCGCTGGGCACCAAACTCCCCAGACATGATCATTATTGAGCATATCCGGGATGCCTTGTAACATGCTGCGCGGATGAGATCTCCACCCGGTCGTAGTCTTACGGATTTATGGACAGCACTGCAGGATTCGTGGTGTCATTTCCCTCCAACACTACTTCAGACATTAGTCGAGTCAATGCCAATTCGTGTTGCGGCACTTCTGCGTGTTCGCGGGGGCCCTACTCGATATTAGGCAGGTATACGACTATTTTGGCTCTTCAGTGTATTAGATCACTGTTTACAACACACAGTAGGTTATTCATAGTTTCACGGGCTGATACTGCCTGTTGTTGTTGTTGTGGTCTTCAGTCCTGAGACTGGTTTGATGCAGCTCTCCATGCTACTCTATCCTGTGCAAGATTCTTCATCTCCCAGTACCTACTGCAACCTACATCCTTCTGAATCTGCTTAGTGTATTCATCTCTTGGTCTCCCCCTACGATTTTTACCCTCCACGCCCCCCTCCAATACTAAATTGGTGATCCCTTGATGCCTCAGAACATGTCCTACCAACCGATCTCTTCTTCTGGTCAAGTTGTGCCACAAACATCTCTTCTCCCCAATCCTATTCAATACTTCCTCATTAGTTATGTGATCTACCCATCTAATCTTCAGCATTCTTCTGTAGCACCACATTTCAAAAGCTTCTATTCTCTTCTTGTCCAAACTATTTACCGTCCATGTTTCACTTCCATACATGGCTACACTCCATACAAATACTTTCAGAAATGACTTCCTGACACTTAAATCTATACTCGATGTTAACAAATTTCTCTTCTTGAGAAACGCTTTCCTTGCCATTGCCAGTCTACATTTTATATCCTCTCTACTTCGACCATCATCAGTTATTTTGCTCCCCAAATAGCAAAACTCCTTTACTACTTTAAGTGTCTCATTTCCTAATCTAATACCCTCAACATCACCCGACTTAATTCGACTACATTCCATTATCCTCGTCTTGCTGTTGTTGATGTTCATCTTATATCCTCCTTTCAAGACACCATCCGTTCCGTTCAACTGCTCTTCCAAGTCCTTTGCTGTCTCTGACAGAATTACAATGTCATCGGCGAACCTCAAAGTTTTTATTTCTTCTCCATGGATTTTAATACCTACTCCGAATTTTTCTTTTGTTTCCTTTACTGCTTGCTCAATATACAGATTGAATAACATCGGGGAGAGGCTACAACCCTGTCTTACTCCCTTCCCAACCACTGCTTCCCTTTCATATCCCTCGACTCTTATAACTGCCATCTGGTTTCTGTACAAATTGTAAATAGCCTTTCGATCTCTGTATTTTACCCCTGCCACCTTTAGAATTTGAAAGAGAGTATTCCAGTCAACATTGTCAAAAGCTTTCTCTAAGTCTACAAATGCTAGAAAAGTAGGTTTGCCTTTCCTTAATCTTTCTTCTAAGATAAGTCGTAAGGTCAGTATTGCCTCACGTGTTCCAGTATTTCTACGGAATCCAAACTGATCTTCCCCGAGGTCGGCTTCTACTAGTTTTTCCATTCGTCTGTAAAGAATTCGTGTTAGTATCTTGCAGCTGTGGCTTATTAAACTGATTGTTCGGTAATTTTCACATCTGTCAACACCCGCTTTCTTTGGGATTGGAATTATTATATTCTTCTTGAAATCTGAGGGTACCTCGCCTGTTTCATACATCTTTTCTCACCAGATGGTAGAGTTTTGTCAGGACTGGCTCTCCCAAGGCTGTCAGTAGTTCCAATGGAATGTTGTCTACTCCGGGGGCCTTGTTTCGACTCAGGTCTTTCAGTGCTCTGTCAAACTCTTCACGCAGTATCATATCTCCCATGTCATCTTCATCTACATCCTCTTCCATTTCCATAATATTGTCCTCAAGTACATCACCCTTGTATAGACCCTCTATATACTCCTTCCACCTTTCTGCTTTCCCATCTTTGCTTAGAACTGGGTTTCCATCTGAGCTCTTGATGTTCATGCAAGTGGTTCTCTTATCTCCAAAGGTCTCTTTAATTTTCCTGTAGGCAGTATCTATCTTACCTCTAGTGAGATAAGCCTCTACATCCTTACATTTGTCCTCTAGCCATCCCTGCTTAGCCATTTTGCACTTCCTGTCGATCTCATTTTTGAGACGTTTGTATTCCTTTTTGCCTGCTTCATTTACTGCATTTTTATATTTTCTCCTTTCATCAATTGAATTCAATATTTGTTCTGTTAGCCAAGGATTTCTACTAGCCCTCGTCTTTTTACCTACTTGATCTTCTGCCGCCTTCACCACTTCATCCCTCAAAGCTACCCATTCTTCTTCTACTGTATTTCTTTCCCCCATTCCTGTCAATTGTTCCCTTATGCTCTCCCTGAAACTCTGTACAACCTCTGGTTCTTTCAGTTTATCCAGGTCCCATCTCCTTAAGTTCCCACCTTTTTGCAGTTTCTTCAGTTTTAATCTACAGGTCATAACCAATAGATTGTGGTCAGAGTCCACATCTGCCCCTGGAAATGTCTTACAATTTAAAACCTGGTTCCTAAATCTCTGTCTTACCATTATATAATCTATCTGATACCTTTTAGTATCTCCAGAGTTCTTCCATGTGTACAACCTTCTATCGTGACTCTTAAACCAAGTGTTAGCTATGATTAAGTTGTGCTCTGTGCAAAATTCTACCAGGCGGCTTCCTCTTTCATTTCTTAGCCCCAATCCATATTCACCTACTACGTTTCCTTCTCTCCCTTTTCCTACACTCGAATTCCAGTCACCCATGACTATTAAATTTTCGTCTCCCTTCACTATCTGAATAATTTCTTTTATTTCATCATACATTTCTTCAATTTCTTCGTCATCTGCAGAGCTAGTTGGCATATAAACTTGTACTACTGTAGTAGGTGTGGGCTTCGTATCTATCTTGGCCACAATAATGCGTTCACTATGCTGTTTGTAGTAGCTTACCCGCATTCCTATTTTCCTATTCATTATTAAACCTACTCCTGCATTACCCCTATTTGATTTTGTATTTATAACCCTGTATTCACCTGACCAAAAGTCTTGTTCCTCCTGCCACCGAACTTCGCTAATTCCCACTATATCTAACTTTAACCTATCCATTTCCCTTTTTAAATTTTCTAACCTACCTGCCCGATTAAGTGATCTGACATTCCACGCTCCGATCCGTAGAACGCCAGTTTTCTTTCTCCTGATAACGACGTCCTCCTGAGTAGTCCCCGCCCGGAGATCCGAATGGGGGACTATTTTACTCCGGAATATTTTACCCAAGAGGACGCCATCATCATTTAATCATACAGTTAATCTGCATGCCCTCGGGAAAAATTACGGCCGTAGTTTCCCCTTGCTTTCAGCCGTTCGCAGTACCAGCACAGCAAGGCCCTTTTGGTTATTGTTACAAGGCCAGATCAGTCAATCATCCAGACTGTTGCCCTTGCAACTACTGAAAAGGCTGCTGCCCCTCTTCAGGAACCACACGTTTGTCTGGCCTCTCAACAGATACCCCTCCGTTGTGGTTGTACCTACGGTACGGCTGTCTGTATCGCTGAGGCACGCAAGCCTCCCCACCAACGACAAGGTCCATGGTTCATGGGAGGGGGATACTGCCTAGCACCACATATTAACAATTTTTGTAGTTCTGCATGTCCAGGAGTTAACAAGAGCTGAGCAGTGGCAGGAAGGTCGACATGGACAGCGCATTCCTTAGAAGCTGATATCTGCTAAAGAGGGGCTGGGAAGAGACGTGTCTTGGTTTGGAGGGGCGGACATTTACTGCCCTGAGAGAGAGCAGGGCGTGCTGGAAGCGGATGTTTACAACGCTGGGCCGTCCGCTGTGGCCGAGCGGTTCTGGGCGCTTCAGTCTGGAATCGCGCGACCGCTACGGTCGCAGGTTAGAATCCTGCTTCGGGCATGGATGTGTGTGATGTCCTTAAGTTAGTTAGGTTTAAGTAGTTCTAAGTTCTAGGGGACTGATGATCTCAGATATTGATGATCTCCCATATTGCTCAGAGCCATTTGAACCATTTACAACGCTGGAGGCTGCAGGACCCTCACAGTGCGGATGGGAGGCAAGGCAACTACAAACAATCACTTAGGCCATTCGGGAGGTCGCGCTGCTATTGGCTAACACATATGACGTCAGCAGGAATACTGTTCTGCTGCAGTGCGCGACTGTTTCAACACCATCGTCACAACTTGTGTGTAGTTAAGTGCAGATGCACATCATTATGCATCGCTTAAATAAAAAATTATAATAAATGTACATTCGTATGCCACCTTCAAAGACATTATACAGGGTGAGTCACGTAACGTTACCGCTGGATATACTTCGTAAACCACCTCAAATACTGACGAATCGATTCCACAGACCGAACGTGAGGAGAGGGGCTAGTGTAATTGGTTAATACAAACCATAAAAAAATGCACGGAAATATGTTTTTTAACACAAACCTACGTTTTTTTAAATGGAACCCCGTTAGTTTTGTTAGCACATCTGAACATATAAACAAATACGTAATCAGTGCCATTTGTTGCATTGTGAAATGTTAATTACATCCGGAGATATTGTAACCTAAAGTTGACGCTTGAGTACCACTCCTGCGGTGTTCGATCGTGTGTATCGGAGAGCACCGAATTACGTAGGGATCCAAAGGGAACGGTGATGGACCTTAGGTACAGAAGAGACTGGAACAGCACATTACGTCCACATGCTAACACCTTTTTATTGGTCTTTTTCACTGACGCACATGTACATTACCATGAGGGGTAGGATAAACGTACACACGTGGTTTCCGTTATCAATTACGAAGTGGAATAGAGTGTGTCCCACTGGAAACGCGTCGACGCATGTGGTATCAGCATGATGGTGCACCTGCACATTCCGAAATTAACACTAGGCTGACCCTTGACAGGATGTTCGACGGGCGTTTCATAGGACGTGGAGGACGCATAAATTGGCCAGCCCGTTCTCCTGATCTTACACCTCTGGACTTCTTTCTGTGGGGTACGTTAAAGGAGAATGTGTACCGTGATGTGCCTACAACCCCAGAGGATATGAAACAACGTATTGTGGCAGCCTGGGGCGACATTACACCAGATGTACTGCGGCGTGTACGACAGAGATTGCGCCAGAGATTGCAATTGTGTGCAGCAAATGATGGCCACCGCATTGAACATCTATTGGCCTGACATTTCGGGACACACTCTACTCCACTCCGTAATTGAAAACGGAAACCACGTGTGTACGTGTACCTCATCCCTCATGGTAATGTACATGTGCGTCAGTGAAAAAGACCAATAAAAAGGTGTTAGCATGTGGACGTAATGTGCTGTTCCAGTCTCTTCTGTACCTAAGGTCCATCACCGTTCCCTTTGGATCCCTACGTAATTCGGTGCTCTCCGATACACACGATCGAACACCGCAGGAGTGGTACTCAAGCGTCAACCTTAGGTTACAATATCTCCGGATGTAATTAACATTTTACAATGCAACAAACGGCACTGATTACGTATTTGTTTATATGTTCAGATGTGCTAACAAAACTAACGTGGATCCATTTAAAAAAAAACCTAGGTTTGTGTTAAAAAACATACTTCCGTGCATTTTTTTATGGTTTGTATTAACCAATTACACTAGCCCCTCTCCTCACGTTCGGTCTGTGGAATCGGTTCGTCAGTATTTGATGTGGTTTACGAAATACATCCAGCGGTAACGTTAGGTGACTCACCCTGTATATACCGAGCTATAATATTTTACTGCGATCATGAATGCTCACCGTAGCTCAGGAAAATCACGACGCAGCCTACTGAAGATTTTTCTTCGGGGACAAGTTTTTTTTTTGTTTCGTGATGCATTTCGGGAAACTTTGAAGTTATTGTAACCATTATTTTTTGCATCGCTCTGTCACAGTTAGCTAATGAAAACCGTAAAATATCACTTAAAACGCCTTTAGTTTATTGAATCAGTCAATTCAAGGAGAAGTAAGCCAACCGTTGGGTATTACGGAGATTTAGTCATTACCGGTGGTCTAATCTGAATGCGGAAGAATTTTCTCTGAGACTGGACAACCGTCAATGTAAGATCAAATACAGCCTGCTGTGAAACATGTTCTGATTTCTTGTTTTGCTGCAGAAGAAACTGGCAGTTGACTCTAAATGATACAAAGTGTGAGAACATCCACATGAGTACAAAGAAGAATTTGCTAAATTTCGGTTAGACGAAAAATGAGACAAGTTTAAATCCTGTAATTTCAACTGAATACTTTGGAATTACAATTACCAATAACTTAAACTGGGAAGTAAACCAAAGCCTGCGGTTTATTGGCAGATCACTTAGAAAACGCCACAGGTCTACCAAAGAGACGGCTTACACTACACTTGTCCGTCCTGTTCTGGAGTATTTCTGTGCGGTGTAGGATCTGCATCAGATAGGAATGATGGAAGGCATCGAAAAAGTCCAAAGAAGGGCAGCTCGTTTCGTATTATCGTGAAATAGGGGAGAAAGTGTCACATATATGATATGCGAATTGGGCAGGATCCACTCATGAAATTTCAGTCACCAACTTTCTTCTCCGACTGCGAAAAGATTTTCTTGGCGTAGGGGAAAGTGATGATAACAGAAATCAGAACTCGCACACAAAGATTGAATTGTTCTTTTTTCTACCAATCTGCTTGGTGTCTAAAATTAGCAAGGGGGACACGGACAGGGCGGCGGATAGGTTCTAGGCGCTTCAGTCCGGAACCGCGCGACTGCTGCGGTCACAGGTTCGAATCCTGCCTCGGGCATGGATGTGTGTGATGTCCTTAGGTTAGTTAGGTTTAAGTAGTTCTGAGTTCTAGGGGACTGATGACCTCAGATGTTAAGTCCCGTAGTGCTCAGAGCCATTTGAGCCATTTTTATGCGGATAGGTGGCGCCAGACGGGAGTGAGGATCTCCAGGGAGTGCGCATGGAAATTTCGCGCATTTGGGATAAACGGTGTGCCTGGGTGGCGCACTGGTTAACGCAACCGCCGAATAAGCAGGAGATACCAGGTTCAAATCCCAGTCCAGCATACATTTTCAACCGTAGCCGCTGATTCTGCATAAAGTCCTGATGCAGCTGCTATTATAAGATCTTTATCTTTTCTTTCCTTTCTCTCCCCCCATCTTTAACTATATAAACGTAATATGTGACGCAGATCGGCATACCTTTTGACTGCAGTGACTTAGGAGTTTCAATTTTTAACATCGGCAAGGAACTGCAGACCTCACTACATGGCGTACATTCCAGCTTGATACGTGTACCTGTTCTCGAGAAAAAAAGGTGTTTAACAGTCGGACAGACAGACAGACGGACAAGAACGTGATCCTATAAGGATTCTGTTTTTAGCGATCAATGTAGCGTACCGTAAAAATGAATGTATGTACGTGTATTTGTTCCACATCTTCTCTGAAACCAATGGGCCGATTTCAACCAAACTAGGTACACATATTTACTATTTTCAGGCAACTATCACTGTGGGGGTAAGAACCACCCACCTATCACACTTCAGGAGAGATGGCATCATAAACATAGAGATGCTTGAAAAACTTCCGCATTGAGCACGTCATTTATCTTTATTTCTCCTTCGCTATTAACTCTATTGGCAAAATATTTCGCAGACAGTATCCACATACGCCACTTTATGTACCTACACAAATATATCATTGCACGACACATAGTTCAAGAGATATGACTTGATAAACACTGAAACGTGTGAAAAATGCTGCATCACGTATGAAGTTCAGTTCTTTTATTCTTTACAACTGAGACACTCTTGTGGTCGAGTCAACTTATGCATATCCCCGACAGCTGACAACGGTTTCGACAGCTTTCGATTGCCAACCGCAAACGGCTGTAAGCGTAAACAATAGCCGTCTATAGAGCTACGAAGAGTCGTTGTCCGAGAGACGTTTAATGGCTCTGAGCACTATGGGACTTAACATCTGTGGCCATCAGTCCCCTAGAACTCAGAACTACTTAAACCTAACTAACCTAAGGACATCACACACATCCATGCCCGAGGCAGGATTCGAACCTGCGACCGTAGCGGTCACGCGGCTCCAGACTGTAGCGCCCAGAACCGCACGGCCACTCCGGCCGGCGAGAGACGTTTACAAAACTGCTTTGTAGACACGCGAAGCACCTGTATTTATACTTTAGTAATGACTGTTGTATCAAAGGTGTTATCAACAAACACACAGAAATGAATTTTTTTCTGTGTTGCATCACAAACACAGTTAATATTTTGTTTTCATTACTAATAGGAAACTGGCAAAATGAGAATAACCTCAGAGTATGTGGGGGATGGGGAAGGGAAAGGGGGACGGAAAATCTAAATATGGGTGGCTGGATACGGATTTAAACCATTGGCCTCCTGAATTCACACTGGGTATTTTGCCATTGTTTCCAGGCCAAGTCTCCTAACAATGATAAGGCATTTAGCTGCAGCTACATCACACTGCACAGATTCAGTGTCGAAGGCTTGCAGAAGAGCATTTATCAGTATTGCACGTTATTGCAAGAACCAAGTTGGAGTGTCTCCAGAAGCTGCTGCTTGTGAGCAAAGGACCGCAGAAAAAGAAGGGTAGACAGAGCTTTGGAGAACGAGCACAAACCACAAGGGGAGTTCAATAAGTAGTGCAACACTTTTTTCTGAAAACAGGTTGGTGTTTTCAGGATTCCAATACATCCTGTTGTGAGAGATTGCAGGGCACTCTCACTTCTGATACGGTGTTATGCTGCGCAATGATCTTAGGGAAGTGCATCTTTATTACTTGGATGCTATACCTGGATACGATCTGAGTTCATTCATATGATTAAATGGTTGACAGTAGTTAACGCTCTTGCTTGTGTGCTCTAGTGAAGGAATAGTGGTAAGCTTTCCCTGCGTTCAAAGGAAGAAGGTGCTGATTTAAAAGACTGCAGTAAAAGCGGCGGCCGCGACCAGGTATGCTGACTAGGGCCGATGAGTCGACGCTGCTACGGGCAGACCATTGATGACCGGCAATAAAGCAGAGGGTGGGCCCTCCTTAGATGAGACGACTGTGTGTTTCTGCGAATTTCCGTGGAACAGGTCACTGGCACAAAGAAGTCCAGACTCTGGTACAAAACATTTGCGAAGGCACGAGGCTTTTAGGGAGTTGGAGTTTATGGCCATTTTTTGGAAAGTTAGAAATGGACAAAACAGGGGAGTTAACGATCTTTTTATGGAGAGCTGTGGTTCCATCTAGGTCATGCTTTTAGCAAAAGACACATGCGAAAGAGACTGCGAATCTGAATCTTTTTTCCTTTTCTCCCATCCGTGTATGCAAAGCAAGCGGCGGTCTTCCAGCTTCGAGTGCCGCTCTCCAGCTTGTGATTGGTCTCGCGTTCGTCAGCCGTCGTAATTTAATATATTATTATTATTATTATTATTTTGATTGTTGCCGACTTACGTGGTGGGCCTTAATAAAAATATTTCATTCAATTTTGATTTACGATTAAATGCTTTCGTGAAGTTCTCCTTTTTAACAATATTAATTTTAAATTATTTGTTACGTTAATGAATGTTAAACTGGCTGAATCTTAAAACATGAGCATATAAATTGAACAATGGAATAAACTTTTCATATTAATTTCTTCAGCTAGATAGTTCACTTTAAAGCAAAATATCTTTAGTTTTTAATTACATTTGCAGCCCACACACGCGCGAGAGTATTTTTTCCTACCTCCGTTAACCATTGTATTGTAGTCGGAATCCTGGCTCAGGCTCTCGGCCGTGGTACTGGTCTAGGGGTCTGCCGGCACGGTAGCTCAGCGTGTTCGGTCAGAGGGTTAGCAGCCCTCTGTAATAAAAAAACTCTGTTCATGGATCCACAACGAACTTAAAACGGAAGTCTTACGACGTCCGCCCGGAGCAGATTCAAGAAACAAAACCGAACAAAATGAAACTTAAAAAAAAAAAAAAAAAGGGGTAGCGTCTTTGATTCATAATCAAAACGTCTTCGGTCCCGGGTTCGATCCCCGCCACTGCCTAATTTTTGATAAATAATCGGCATTGGCATAAGAAGTCAGCCTCATTCTGCCAACGGCCTTGTCAAAGAGGGCGGAGGAGCGGATAGAGGTTCAGGGCACTCTCTTGTCCTAGGGGTGGGAAATTGCCCCTAAAGGCGGAAGAATCAGCAGTGATCAACGCCATGATGATGCAGAAGGCAATGGAAACCACTGCATTAAAGACACGTAACGTGTATCCACAGGACATGTGGCCTGTATTTGAAGAAGTGTTGGTTGGTTGGTTTGGGGGATGAAAGGGACCAGACTGCTACGTGAAGAAGTGTCATGATGATCTCTCCATTGGCAAAAGATTCCGGAATAGTCCCCCATTCGGATATCCGGGAGGGGGCCGCCAAGGGGGAGGTTACCATGAGAAAAAGATTGAATAATCTACGAAAGGATAATGTTCTACGAGTCGGGGCGTGGAATGTCAAAAGCTTGAACGTTGTAGGGAAACTAGAAAATCTGAAAAGGGAAATGCAAAGGCTCAATCTAGATATAGTAGGGGTCAGTGTAGTGAAGTGGAAGGAAGACAAGGATTTCTGGTCAGATGAGTATCGGGTAATATGAACAGCAGCAGAAAGTGGTATAACAGGTGTAGGATTCGTTATGAATAGGAAGGTAGGGCAGAGGGTGTGTTACTGTGAACAGTTCAGTGACCGGGTTGTTCTAATCCGAATCGACAGCAGACCAACACCGACAACGATAGTTCAGGTATACATGCCGACGTCGCAAGCTGAAGATGAACAGATAGAGAAAGTGTATGAGGATATTGAATGGGTAATGCAGTATGTAAAGGGGGACGAAAATCTAATAGTCATGGGCGACTGGAATGCAGTTGTAGGGGAAGGAGTAAAAGAAAAGGTTACAGGAGAATATGGGCTTGGGACAAGGAATGAAAGAGGAGAAAGACTAATTGAGTTCTGTAACAAGTTTCAGCTAGTAATAGCGAATACCCTTTTCAAGAATCACAAGAGGAGGAGGTATACTTGGAAAAGGCCGGGAGATACGGGAAGATTTCAATTAGATTACATCATGGTCAGACAGAGATTCCGAAATCAGATACTGGATTGTAAGGCGTACCCAGGAGCAGACATAGACTCAGATCACAATATAGTAGTGATGAAGAGTAGGCTGAAGTTCAAGACATTAGTCAGGAAGAATGAATACGCAAAGAAGTGGGATACGGAAGTACTAAGGAATGACGAGATACGTTTGAAGTTCTCTAACGCTACAGATACAGCAATAAGGTTCAAATGGTTCAAATGGCTCTGAGCACTATGGGACTCAACTGCTGAGGTCATTAGTCCCCTAGAACTTAGAACTAGTTAAACCTAACTAACCTAAGGACATCACAAACATCCATGCCCGAGGCAGGATTCGAACCTGCGACCGTAGCGGTCTTGCGGTTCCAGACTGCAGCGCCTTTAACCGCACGGCCACTTCGGCCGGCCAGCAATAAGGAATAGCGCAGTAGGCAGTACAGTTGAAGAGGAATGGACATCTCTAAAAAGGGCCATCACAGAAGTTGGGAAGGAAAACATAGGTACAAAGAAGGTAGCTGCGAAGAAACCATGGGTAACAGAAGAAATACTTCAGTTGATTGATGAAAGGAGGAAGTACAAACATGTTCCGGGAAAATCAGGAATACAGAAATACAAGTCGCTGAGGAATGAAATAAATAGGAAGTGCAGGGAAGCTAAGACGAAATGGCTACAGGAAAAATGTGAAGACATCGAAAAAGATATGATTGTCGGAAGGACAGACTCAGCATACAGGAAAGTCAAAACAACTTTTGGTGACATTAAAAGCAACGGTGGTAACATTAAGAGTGCAACGGGAATTCCACTGTTAAATGCAGAGGAGAGAGCAGATAGGTGGAAAGAATACATTGAAATCCTCTATGAGGGTGAAGATTTGTCTGATGTGATAGAAGAAGAAACAGGAGTCGATTTAGAAGAGATAGGAGATCCAGTATTAGAATCGGCATTTAAAAGAGCTTTGGAGGACTTACGGTCAAATAAGGCAGAAGGGTTAGATAACATTCCATCAGAATTTCTAAAATCCTTGGGGAAAGTGGCAACAAAACGACTATTCACGTTGGTGTGTAGAATTTATGAGTCTGGCGACATGCCATCTGACTTTCAGAAAAGCATCATCCACACAATTCCGAAGACGGCAAGAGCTGACAAGTGCGAGAATTATCGCACAATCAGCTTAACAGCTCATGCAACGAAGCTGCTTACAAGAATAATATACAGAAGAATGGAAAAGAAAATTGAGAATGCGCTAGATGACGATCAGTTTGGCTTTAGGAAAAGTAAAGGGACGAGAGAGGCAATTCTGACGTTATTGCTAATAATGGAAGCAAGGCTAAAGAAAAATCAAGACACTTGCATAGGATTTGTCGACCTGGATAAAGCGTTCAACAATATAAAATGGTGCAAGCTGTTCGAGATTCTGAAAAAGTAGGGGTAAGCTATAGGGAGAGACGGGTCATATACAATATGTACAACAACCAAGAGGGAATAATAAGAGTGGACGATCAAGAACGAAGTGCTCGTATTAAGAAGGGTGTAAGACAAGGCTGTAGCCTTTCGCTCCTACTCTTCAATCTGTACATCGAGGAAGCAATGATGGAAATAAAAGAAAGGTTCAGGAGTGGAATTAAAATACAAGGTGAAAGGATATCAATGATATGATTCGCTGATGACATTGCTATCCTGAGTGAAAGTGAAGAAGAATTAAATGATCTGCTGAACGGAATGAACAGTCTAATGAGTACACAGTATGGTTTGAGAGTAAATCGGAGAATGACGAAGGTAATGAGAAGTAGTAGAAATGAGAACAGCGAGAAACTTAACATCAGGATTGATGGTCACGAAGTCAATGAAGTTAAGGAATTCTGCTACCTATACAGTAAAATAACCGATGACGGACGGAGCAAGGAGGACATCAAAAGCAGACTCGCTATGGCAAAAAAGGCATTTCCGGCCAAGAGAAGCCTACTAATATCAAATACCGGCCTTAATTTGAGGAAGAAATTTCTGAGGATGTACGTCTGGAGTACAGCATTGTATGGTAGTGAAACATGGACTGTGGGAAAACCGGAACAGAAGAGAATCGAAGCATTTGAGGTGTGGTGCTATAGACGAATGTTGAAAATTAGGTGGACTGATAAGGTAAGGAATGAGGAGGTTCTACGCAGAATCGGAGAGGAAAGGAATATGTGGAAAAGACTGATAAGGAGAAGGGACAGGATGATAGGACATCTGTTAAGACATGAGGGAATGACTTCCATGGTACTAGAGGGAGCTGCAGAGGGCAAATACTGTAGAGGAAGACAGAGATTGGAATACGTCAAGCAAATAATTGAGAACGTAGGTTGCAAGTGCTACTCTGAGATGAAGAGGTTAGCACAGGAAAGGAATTCGTGGCAGGCCACATCAAACCAGTCAGTAGGGAAAAAAAAAAAGCTACGTATTTTCTGCGTCGGGCGGCTGTGGTGGAAAATGTATATTATGTTAATAGCGGGCGAGTATTTCGCTTCCGCTAAATTTTATGAGTTAATATCGCCACTTAATGGCGTCATTGGCTGCATCGGCCGCTGCGATTGTTGAACTGTAAATTACTTGAATGCAGGTTAATTCAAGGAAGGCGGACATGAAATCGGGATCACCTCTTACAAATTAAAAGTGCACAATAATATTAAATGACTATATTATCTGCTTAATTAGTACAAATATGCTTACATTTGCCAGCACTCGCAAGATGTCCGTCTACACGCAACCAAGACAAGAGAAGAAGTGAAGGCGACTAAAAAATTAACAAAAGAGCGTATCTTGTCGTCTCTTTAGATCTTTTGTTATATTTCTTTGCCCTTGAAACTTACACAGAGAAATTATTATTTTGCGGCTACGTGATAAAATATTTATATTATTCAAGTTTTAAACGTCTCTTCTTTATAAATACCTTTTTTTTAAGTCTTTTCGTAATATAGCACTGGGGACGCTATATTGGCTTCGGCTAAAGTGAGAGTAGTCTAATATGTAAATGAGCAGGTAAAGCGTTTACGAGGTGCATTCAAGTTCTAAGGCCTCCGATTTTTTTTCTAATTAACTACTCGCCCGAAGTCGATGAAACTGGCGTTACTTCTCGACGTAATCGCCCTGCAGACGTACACATTTTTCACAACGCTGACGCCATGATTCCATGGCAGCGGCGAAGGCTTCTTTAGGAGTCTGTTTTGACCACTGGAAAATCGCTGAGGCAACAGCAGCACGGCTGGTGAATGTGCGGCCACGGAGAGTGTCTTTCATTGTTGGAAAAAGCCAAAAGTCACTAGGAGCCAGGTCAGGTGAGTAGGGAGCATGAGGAATCACTTCAAAGTTGTTATCACGAAGAAACTGTTGCGTAACGTTAGCTCGATGTGCGGGTGCGTTGTCTTGGTGAAACAGCACATGCGTAGCCCTTCCCGGACGTTTTTGTTGCAGTGCAGGAAGGAATTTGTTCTTCAACGCAATGGGTAACGATTACGCCCTCGCTGTCCCAGAACATGGATACCATCATTTTTTCAGCACTGACGGTTACTCGAAATTTTTTTGGTGGCGGTGAATCTGTGTGGTTCCATTGAGCTGACTGGCGCTTTGTTTCTGGATTGAAAAATGGCATCCACGTCTCATCCATTGCCACAACCGACGAAAAGAAAGTCCCATTCATGCTGTCACTGCGCGTCAACATTGCTCGACAACATGCCACACGGGCAGCCATGTGGTCGTCCGTCAGCATTCGTGGCACCCACCCAGATGACATTTCTCGCATTTTCAGGTCGTCATGCAGGATTGTGTGCACAGAACCCACAGAAATGCCAATACTGGAGGCGATCTGTTCAACTGTCATTCGGCGATCCCCCAAAACAATTCTCTCCACTTTCTCGATCATGTCATCAGACCGGCTTGTGCGAGACCGAGGTTGTTTTGGTTTGTTGTCACACGATGTTCTCCCTTCATTAAACTGTCGCACCCACGAACGCACTTTCGACACATCCATAACTCCATCACCACATGTCTCCTTCAACTGTCGATGAATTTCAATTGGTTTCACACCACGCAAATTCAGAAAACGTATGATTGCACGCTGTTCAAGTAAGGAAAACAGTATTTAAAACAGTTCTCATTCTCGCCGCTGGCGGTAGAATTCCATCTGCCGTACGGTGCTGCCATCTCTGGGACGTATTGACAATGAACGCGGCCTCATTTTAAAACAATGCGCATGTTTCTATCTCTTTCCAGTCCGGAGAAAAAAAATCGGAGGCCTTAGAACTTGAATGCACCCCGTACTTCTGGTTAGTGTTGTGTGTTCATCCACAGCTGATCACTTGGTTCACCATAGACTGCTTATCATTGAAAGCGTTTGTCCAATAAAAGAAGTTTGTGTGCCGTTTCATTAGACTTTTTTGTCTTGTTATTTAGATCACAACTCCTCCCAGTGTTCTGATAAACATTACCTTTGCCATTTTCATTAAAATCACGATCACAATTGAAAGTAGGAATCTCGCAATGTTATCCCCCACTCTTTTGGATACAAAACCATATTTTTCACATAATCTCCGATGAACGTGTCGGTCTTACTGGGAGGGGCACACAATGATCCATGATACCACTTAATGGTCGACATCAGAGCCAACGCCTTGCTGCATCAGTAACCTCACCACCATCCACGTACTGCTTCCTGCACAGTGCATCCTCCAGTCGGGCCAAACAGACGTAAGTCAGGACGTGCGATATCCGGGCTGTAGGGTGGTTGAGAAAGAACAGTCCTATGAAGTTTTGTAAGCTTCTGTTGGATGCGGGGACTCGTGTGAGGCTTTGCGTCATCGTGGAGAAGGGACAATTGGTCTTCATATTTATGGTGACGATCACTCCCAAATCGTTTCTTGAGTTTACTAAGATCAGAGGTCATCGTTGGACAATGAGGACATACATGAAACAGAACAAACTCTTCAGAGTTCCCTGAGACCGTCGCCATGACTTTACCCGCTGAGGATGTGGTTTTGAACTTTTTCTTCGGAGGAGAGGTGGTGAAGCGCTACTCCATCGATTACTGGTCGGCATACGCGAGGTCAGACAAGAGTGCCGGACCTTGTTGCGATGATGACAAAAGCCTCGCCCAACGACTCACCGTACTGTTTGGCACCAACGACAGTCTGGAAATATTTTTATGAAGTGGCTTAGCAGTGAAGTACAATGCTTCATTTGCTTTAGAAGATTAGAGATTTGTCTGCCATTTCTGTGAAATAACAAAAGACGAAAGAAGTTACGATAACACTAACAAATTAAGAACTTAACAATTCATGCACAGTGTACAATAAACATAGAACGTAGCTGATCTTCTGCCTGTGTCTGTGTAGTATGCTTTGCTCTGTTTGAAGCCTTTGAAATCAGACAGACTGACACGAAAAACAATCACATGAATGCATGGTGTCTGTTCTTTCGAACAAATACGTTTGATCTCTTGCGGGAATCTCAAAAGCAGCGAGCATGGAGGACATGGATGGGGAAACTGTCCGCTAGGAGGGAATGTGGGGCAGGCAGGAGGCGTGCCGAGATGGATCACGCAGTTGCTGTAACACTGTATGCGGGTGGCACAATGGTTAATGCAACTGCGTACTAAGCCGAAGATGCTGGCTTAGGATCCCAGTGTAGCATATATTTACGCTTGTAGTAGCTAATTTCGCATAATTCCCTTTCCTTTCTGTCCCCTTCAATTTGCCTAATACGAAAAACAGCGTTCCTCAGTCTGTTTCCACCCTTTAGCACTAATGATCAAATAGTGGTTGTTGTTGTGGTCTTCAGTACTGAGACTGGTTTGACGTAGCTCCCCATGCTACTCTATCCTGTGCAAGATTCTTCATCTCCCAGTACCTACTGCAGCCTACATCCTTCTGAATCCCCTTAGTGTATTCATCTCTTGGTCTCCCTATACGATTTTTACCCTCCACGCTGCCTTCCAATACCAGATTGGTGATCCATCGATGTCTCAGAACATGTCCTACCAACCGATCCCTTCTTCTAGTCAAGTTGTGCCACAAGCTCCTCTTCTCCCCAATTCTGTTCAATACCTCCTCATTAGTTACGTGATCTACCCATCTAATCTTCAGCATTCTTCTGTAGCACCACATTTCGAAAGCTTCTATTCTCTTCTTGTCTAAACTATTTATCGTCCACGTTTCACTTCCATACATGGCTACGCTCCATACAAATACTTTCAGAAACGACTTACTGACATTTAAATCTATACTCGATGTTAACAAATTTTTCTTCTTCACAAACGCTTTCCTTGCCATTGCCAGTCTACATTTTATATCCTCTCTACTTCGACCATCATCAGTTATTTTGCTCCCCAAATAGCAAAACTCCTTCACTACTTTAAGTGTCTCATTTCCCAATCTAATTCCCTCAGCATCACCCGACTTAATTCGATTACATTCCATTATCCTCGTTTTACTTTTGTTGATGTTCATCTTATATCCTCCTTTCAAGACACTGTCCATTCCGTTCAACTGCTCTTCCAAGTCCTTTGCTGCCTCTGACAGAAGTACAATGTCATCGGCCAACCTCCAAGTTTTCATTTCTTCTCCATGGATTTTAATACCTACTCCGAAATTTTCTTTTGTTTCCTTTATTGTTTGATCCACATACAGATTGAATAACGTTGGGGATAGGCTACAATCCTGTCTCACTCCCTTCCCAACCACTGCTTCCCTTTCATGTCCCTTGACTCTTATAACTGCCATCTGGTTTCTGTACAAATTGTAAATAGCCTTTCGCCCCCTGTATTTTACCCCTGCCACGTTCAGAATTTGAAAGAGAGTATTCCAATCAACATTGTCAAAAGCTTTCTCTAAGTCTACAAATGCTAGAAACATAGTTTTGCCTTTCCTTAATATTTCTTCTAAGATAAGTCGTAGGGTCAGTATTGCCTCATGTGTTCCAACATTTCTACGGAATCCAAACTGATCTTCCCCAAGGTCGGCTTCTACCAGTTTTCCCATTCATCTGTAAAGAATTCGTGTTAGTATTTTGCAGCTGTGACTTATTAAACGGATAGTTCAGTAATTTTTATATCTGTCAACACCTGCTTTCTTTGGGATTGGAATTATTATTATATTCTTCTTGAAGTCTGAGGGTATTTCGCCTGTCTCATACATCTTGCTCACCAGATGGTAGAGTTTTGTCAGGACTGACTCTCCCAAGGCTGTCAGTAGTTCTACTGGAATGTTGTCTACTCCGGGGGCCTTGTTTCGACTCAGGTCTTTCAGTGCTCGGTCAAACTCTTCATGCAGTATCATATCTCCAATAATAGTGGTATGATCCCTGATTACAATGTGATTTTTTTAGCAGAGTTTGAAATAAAAGAATCAGTAGGAGAATACTAGAGTTGCAGCGAACGGTAAACGGAATAAGCCTCCTTTCATTTGCTATTAAATGTAATAGTTTTTTTTTTGCAATTTTGTTCGTTTTCTACATTTATTACAGGAGGAAATAACAGGAATAAAAAAACCGAAAAGTGGTCATTTCATAAACTGTTCATTTTGAGCGGTTTTAACTACCAGGTTAATAAACTGGTGTAGGAAAAAACACTTGTTTTAGCGGTAAACCGCTGCCATCCCTAGCGTCCTCGCTTCCTCCTGTTACTGCCAGGGTTGCAGCCGGCGCGAGAAGGTGGCGCGTGGCCGAGGCGCGCTCTGTTCTACAGGGAATTGCGCTGGTAGCGACTGGCCACCTCCTCGCGTCGGCTGCTACCCTGGCCCTGCCAGCAGCGCACGCTGACGTGGTGCGTGCGGGGGTGACACGCGTTTTTTAAATTTTCGTCACACCTTTCCTTTTTTGGTTAAAAGGAAATGCAGACAGCCGCAATAATTTGGCAATGTATGTTACTTTCTTCTTCACGTATCCTGTGATGTAATAAAATAAAAGTGATCTTGTTATTTAATGGAAAAGTTGAATTTTGAGATTTCGTTTACATTTTGTCAATCATGGACATAGGTATTGCATTATGAAATAATATACTGATTGTCTTTACTTGCAGTTTCGCGTGGCTTGAGGCAGACACAGCTAGCGTGCTATTGATTAAGAAACTGTATTATCGTTTTCCTAATTACTTCATGGTCGTAGATACGATCATACCCGGTTGCGAAGTTATGGTTGTGACAAAACAACAATTTCCTAAGGGACCAAAAAGTTCTTAAGGGCGCAAAAACATCTGTAACATCACACAAAAAGGGAATTCAATATTAAAGCTGATGCAAGAAGACGATAAAACAGTTTTTTTTGTATGTAACACGCGCACTGGACTGCTGATCTTGGTGTCTGTAATCTTAGCAAAATGCATAATTAAAATGAACATAATACTGAGCACTGCTAAATGATTCAATATTTCCAGAACAAATATTTATTATTACTAAAACATATATCGTACCTTATGCTTAGTACAACAATGACGGTAGATTTTTATGTCCCTTTCATGTCCATTGAGCGCTCTTTTATATAGCCATTGTCCTCTTGAGTCGCCCGTGCGTCGTCACGATAAGTTATAACAGTTCTTCTTTTCACACTTCACTCAAACTTAGACGGAACACGTTTTTATACATTTAGTAAAAATTAGATCAGACCGCCATAAATCTGCGTCCGTCTTACTTAAGAAAAACAGTACAAGTGTTTAGCGCTTAAGGCTTCACTTGTTGTCCAGCGAACAGAATAGTGAAGGATCGCATATCGATCCGTATTCTTCTCAGTTTATATTGCCGCTCAAAGACGACGAATTACATTATTTAGGAAATTCCACCGTCGCTACGCGACGCCTTATTGTACATAATCATTTTTTATAAACAAGTATTCGCCTTCTGGCTGGAAGTATTAACTATTTGCTGTTTTAATGAAGCCAAAAACAGCGAATATCACACACAATCCTTAAGAGAACTTTTATGCTTGCTCAGCTTTGTATCTTTACTCCCAAAGAGAACCTCTTTGTTAATTACGTGTTGTTTATTAACTGGACCTGGAACAATTTACTGTACAGCAATCTATTTACGAGTGAAAGAAAAACTAGCAATGATGAAAGAAAAACTAGCCCTTCAGTGCATAATTAAATGAATATGTACATTGCTTATTTTAACTTTTGTGTAACCACTGAGGTGTCTTAACGAACACTTGGGGGTTAAGCACACGCCAATTAGTAATTGTATACAACCGCTTTGCCGGCCGGGGTGGTCGAGCGGTTCTAGGCGCTACAGTCGCAGGTTCGAATCCTGCCTCGGCCATGGATGTGTGTGATGTCCTTAGGTTAGTTAGGTTTAAGTAGTTCTAAGTTCTAGGGGACTGATGACATCAGAAGTTAAGTCCCATTGTGCTTAGAGCCATTTGAACCATTTTATACAGCCGCTTTACTTCACCTAATGAATGGTTTCACACAGCAAGCGCCATCAACCGATTTACCAGGTATTCCGCTGTGTGAAAAAGGAGTCAAGCGGCTCATCCATAGATACTTGGTCATTTCTGAAAAAACGACTGTTAAAGTTTTTGAGGTATTTTCGAAGTACTTTATGGGTTTATTACCACGCAGTATCTTCATACGAAATGATGACCCAGTGAGTTGCGTTGTAGCTTTTTTTAATTTTGCGCCTGTGTTTAAAACCCGATTACTGCTTTTACACTCCTGGAAATGGAAAAAAGAACACATTGACACCGGTGTGTCAGACCCACCATACTTGCTCCGGACACTGCGAGAGGGCTGTACAAGCAATGATCACACGCACGGCACAGCGGACACACCAGGAACCGCGGTGTTGGCCGTCGAATGGCGCTAGCTGCGCAGCATTTGTGCACCGCCGCCGTCAGTGTCAGCCAGTTTGCCGTGGCATACGGAGCTCCATCGCAGTCCTTAACACTGGTAGCATGCCGCGACAGCGTGGACGTGAACCGTATGTGCAGTTGACGGACTTTGAGCGAGGGCGTATAGTGGGCATGCGGGAGGCCGGGTGGACGTACCGCCGAATTGCTCAACACGTGGGGCGTGAGGTCTCCACAGTACATCGATGTTGTCGCCAGTGGTCGGCGGAAGGTGCACGTGCCCGTCGACCTGGGACCGGACCGCAGCGACGCACGGATCCACGCCAAGACCGTAGGATCCTACGCAGTGCCGTAGGGGACCGCACCGCCACTTCCCAGCAAATTAGGGACACTGTTGCTCCTGGGGTATCGGCGAGGACCATTCGCAACCGTCTCCATGAAGCTGGGCTACGGTCCCGCACACCGTTAGGCCGTCTTCCGCTCACGCCCCAACATCGTGCAGCCCGCCTCCAGTGGTGTCGCGACAGGCGTGAATGGAGGGACGAATGGAGACGTGTCGTCTTCAGCGATGAGAGTCGCTTCTGCCTTGGTGCCAATGATGGTCGTATGCGTGTTTGGCGCCGTGCAGGTGAGCGCCACAATCAGGACTGCATACGACCGAGGCACACAGGGCCAACACCCGGCATCATGGTGTGGGGAGCGATCTCCTACACTGGCCGTACACCACTGGTGATCGTCGAGGGGACACTGAATAGTGCACGGTACATCCAAACCGTCATCGAACCCATCGTTCTACCATTCCTAGACCGGCAAGGGAACTTGCTGTTCCAACAGGACAATGCACGTCCGCATGTATCCCGTGCCACCCAACGTGCTCTAGAAGGTGTAAGTCAACTACCCTGGCCAGCAAGATCTCCGGATCTGTCCCCCATTGAGCATGTTTGGGACTGGATGAAGCATCGTCTCACGCGGTCTGCACGTCCAGCACGAACGCTGGTCCAATTGAGGCGCCAGGTGGAAATGGCATGGCAAGCCGTTCCACAGGACTACATCCAGCATCTCTACGATCGTCTCCATGGGAGAATAGCAGCCTGCGTTGCTGCGAAAGGTGGATATACACTGTACTAGTGCCGACATTGTGCATGCTCTGTTGCCTGTGTCTATGTGCCTGTGGTTCTGTCAGTGTGATCATGTGATGTATCTGACCCCAGGAATGTGTCAATAAAGTTTCCCCTTCCTGGGACAATGAATTCACGGTGTTCTTATTTCAATTTCCAGGAGTGTATATACTTAATTTTATTTTTATTGTTATCATTTATCTTAGCGTGTCCGTAGAAGGTTGCTATATGACTGTTTGTTATCGAATTTGGGGGTTCGAGGGTGTTATTTTAACTTTAAAATTGTAACTGGATTTCACAATAAGTGTCACAGATTTACTATATAATGTATGTGTGTAACGGCATGTTGAGTGAGGGGTTGCAATTTTTTAAAATTCTCATATTCTGATATTTGATTCTCATGTCAATTCTTATATTAATTATTACATTTTATTCCTACAGAATATTCAGGAAGATTTTGTTCATTCCCAATCGTTGAAACATTCGAAAAACAAAGATATTCCGAACACCATGTGCATGCGCAAAGGCATGTTTTCTGCAATGCATTTCTTCACATGAATCTCGCTCCGGAAAGCGACGTTGTTAACATTGGTGAAGATTTCGCGCGTTGACAAATAATTTTGCGGCAAACCGTTCATAGCGGATCACTTTTTCGAGAACTGGCCCTCGCAACGGATTATGAATCGAGATACACTACAGGAATTGCATCGAAAACAATTTCAAATAATTTTCTCATTTAAAAAAAAATCATTCATTGGACATTACCAGACGAAAAGGGACAACGTTAAATCAGTATACTCTGGAAATCTTCTACAGACATTGGTATAAAAATGAAAAACAAAAATAAAAGCAATAATCGAGTTTCGAACGCAGGGCGTAAAATTGAGAAGTTGCTACGCTAACCGCTGAGCCACCATTTCGTTCGACGCGGTGGTGTGGCAAAAGATATATACAGTGTCTAGAAAATACCTCGAAAATTTTGACCTTAGTTTTTCAGACACGATCGATTATTTTAAGATGAGCCAAGACCCGCATTCGCTGGGAAATCGGGTTATGGCGTTTGCTGTATTCTGCTCGTCAGAACAATAACTGGATAGACTAAGTCAACTAAAACACTAAACAGAGGTTTCAATTGAATGAACGAATCAGTGCATGCTTCAGCCACCAGAAAAATTAAAGACTGGTTTCACTTGAAAAGAGTGAACGAATAACTCCATCAGTATGGAAAACACCACCGTATTGTGTCAACTGTTTTCTTTCGGTTTCTGCCAGAGAATGGTTTCACACGAAAGAAATCAATGAATAATTCAAGAGACTGATTCCACTGTTTCCATTCGGTTGCCCCCATAGACTAGTTTCACTCAAAAGAATGAATCCGATACGTAAAGCAACAATTGCCCGCCCGGTTAGCCGCGCGATCTAACGCACTGACGGATTAGTGTCGAGGTCCGGTGTGCCGGCCAGTCTGTGGATGGTTTTACGGTGGTTTTCCATCTCCGTCGGCGAATGCGGGCTGGTTCCCCTTATTCCGCCTCAGTTACACTATGTCAGCGATTGCTGCGCAAGCACTTTCTCCACCTATGCATACACCATAATTACCACACAAACATTGGGGTTACGCTCGTCTGGTGTGAGACAACCCTGGGTTCGGTGTGGGGCGGCGGTGGGGTGAGTGGACTGCTGTAGCCTGTTGTGGGGTGCCGGCCATTTGAATTTTTTTTTTTTTTGTGGACCACTGCGGGCTACGACGGCACGAAGCCTCTCCGTCGTTTCTAGGTCCCCAGTTCAATACAATACAACAATACAAAGCAACAACTGAATGAGAGGATTGTTTTCCAACAACTAACTGAATCGTTGTTTTCGTTCAGCAGTCACAGCAGGTCAAGAGTCCAACAAAAGCAAGGAATTATTATTTTATGCAAATGGTGGAAGAACTTTCGGATATAACACTGAAAGTTATTCTCTTCCATTTCCCCAGATTTTGCTACACAGATTACAAGATTTTTGCAAGTAAACAGTCGTTTTTTAAATTTTTGGTCCTAAATTGTCTTGATATTACTGAATACAGATATAAAGCTGCGGAAAACAGTAACCATCTGATATTTATCATTCTAATTATAATATATAAATGTGTTACATCATTCATCACATCCGTTTTTTTTCCCTCGAAATGATAAAGCGCCGTTTGCACACTGTTCTTGCACGAAACCTGACTGACAGACTTCCTGCACAGCTTTTTAGGGCATAACAAGAAAGTTTAGTCTTTACATCAGCTACGATTTTCTATGCAGTACTACGTGTTAATCACATCTCTCTCCACACGTTTACTTGAAGTAAACTTTGTAATTTTCCGACTTCCTTTTCCTTGTAATTTCGTGAAGCTGTGTAACTAGGTTAAAGAAACATGGAAACCAGTAACATTTTGTAGCGTCTCTTCTGTTCCTGGATATAACTTAATTTTTAATTTTTTGTTTGAAAAATAATCTTTAAACTTTACCAAAATAAATATGAATATTATCTCATCTATATGAAATTAGTTCTTGAAATAAACATAATGTCCTTCTTTTATAGAGAGAGATGTTTTTTACGTGGTGCACAATATGTATACGTTGGATAGAAGTATTAAGCTGGTCATATAATCGTGAATGAATAATTGTCACTCTTGTTAAATAAGCTGAAAATACTAGAAATTCTGGTGTTACTAATCTGATTTCTTCACGGACATGCTTTTATCTGAGAAAAAATTTGAGTTCTCCATACAATACTCGATGTTCCTACGGAAGTTCAGGCCAAAACCTATGTGTGCTATTGTTAATCAGTCAAAATTAATCTGAAAAAATAATATTCTCGTCTGCTGTGGTGTTAGAAGAGCAAATGTTTAAATTACTTCATTCCAAGTTGCTCGTCTTTCGAGCAGCTGAAATAACTTCAAATGCACCGCGTAACGGCGGTGGCTGCAGATAGCCAGCGATGTTACTTCTGTTGCTGCTAACGCAGCTAGATTATGAAGAGGGATGGATTATTTGACATGGAATGTTACCAATATACATTAAATAATTTCAACGCGCATTTTAATACACCTTTTGTTCTCAAGCAGTCTATACTAATTATATATTCGATCGATGACAGAGGCAGCTACTAACAGAGAGAGCAAACTTTTTTAATGGTGCTCTTAATAATGCGAATAGCATGAAGGTCTCAGATAATAATGACTAATTGTTCTTTCTGAGATTAACATAACGACAGTACATGTTTTATTCTCTGTTACATCACACAGTAATGATTAGTATTATTTTCGTACTAAAGCGTCTCTCATAAATGTCACGTAATTTGCACCACACGTACTGTACATCACAAACTTCATAATTATTCTTGTTGATGGCTTTTTTACACAATTTCACACGTCATTTTGAATGGGAACGCTACAGTTCATCTTACTCGCAATTCAGAGGGCTTAGTCTCATAGATTTCCCTCGGTAGCGGTGCACTGACTGCCACGTTAAGTTCTAAATACATCGGATAGTTTTTTCTTCACACTTTTGCGAGTTTCTTTATGGCGTGTATTTTGCACTTTGTGTAGGTTGTAACAACAACAACGCTGTACTATTGTACATATAAATAATATGTTTTTTTCCATATGATTTTTCGTTAAACTTGGGTAATTGATGTTCTGATTTCATTTGTTTTCTTATTTCATGCCATTGTGTTAAGGAAACTGTAAACAATTTTCAATGTGAATATTAATGTTTAGGTCAAATTTCAAGCAATATTGTAATAGAATTGAAGTGTAACAAATGTTGAAACTGTTGTAACATGTTTAAAGTTGTAACTGTGCGTCTGGTCCATACGTAGGCCATGTATTAGGATATGTAGAATGTAAAACCTCGGGTGAATACCCTGTCTGTAAGAGAGCGGTAAAAGGTGGATGGCAGGCGAGCGCGGGAAAATGCACGCGGGCGCTGCACGGCACAACGGGCTCAGCAGTTATAGTAGTAGTCGGAGTTGGGCATTGGTCTGAGCAACACGTTCTGGATCGAGGAGGCTCTCCTGGAAGACGTGGTTGCATTGAGCCTCGGGTATGCCGTTCCAACGCCTATCCAGCATGGCAAAATTCCATAGGCACTAAATGGAAAATATTGCGACGCTATGAAGAAATAAAGTGCCGATACATCAAGAGCCATAGCTGTGGTTGTATGTGTGCTCTGTGCCTCGCCATCTCGCCGCCCGCCAACCGCCGCATCGATACGAACAGATTGAAACTTTTAGTACTGTATTCGTGTGGACCAGTGTTACTTTTGTTCCATACTGTTCAATAACAACTTAAATTTTACCAGAACTGTCCTATCATTTAATTATCCTCACAACTAACCTAGACAGGGTCCTTTCCACATGTTGTGCAATCCGAGTGTCCCGAGATGAATAATTAAAGTTTGTGTTAATAGCAATTACCTGCAGACCTAACTATTTTAGAATGGTGTTTAAAGAACTGTCTGGTTAATGAACTAGTTAATGAATAACGGAGGACTGACAAAGTTGGAAGATAATTTTGATATTGATTTAGTAATGAAGTTTAATTATTTCGAAACAGATATAATGGTATTTAAATGAGCAGGAAATAAGATGAAAAGAGTAGTAACTCATATTTTGGAAATCTTGAGCGTATATTGATTTCAGTAATCAAATTTTTTAATACAGTGATCATAACAGTTTCAGGGTACCCCCCCTCCCTCTTTTATTCATTTGAATTCTGAAGTGTTCTAAACTGATTTGACCAGTAAAGTTAAAGTCAATATAAAAACCAAAATTTATCAGTGTTTTATCTTTATCAAAATTGACATTGTGTGTGTGATTCGAAAGTGCTATTTCTAGGGTAACCTATGCCCGATTTTAATCAGATCAATAGACAGTACGAAGTTTTGTAGTAAACATTATAGTGAAGTGTTTTGTATTTATGGTTTATCCATATCAGTACAGAAAGTAAAATTATCAGTTCAGTAGATTTTCTGGTTCTAAAATTTACCATATTATGCAGTGTTACTACGTGTTGTTTTACATGAACGTACATCAACTTGTACAGGGAAGAAACTCAGTTAATGCCTAATTAGGCTGGCAACCGTATTATTAACAAATTGGTAGCATCTGCTGTGTTGCTTCTTGTCCGTCCTGACGTGTAGTTGCATTTCGGACTTGCTTGACGTATCATTGTTATTACAGAGTGGGTGTAAGTCTGATTTGCCTCCATTCAGGGACACGCGTCAATATCTATACTAAAATCCTTTCTCATAAGGTGAAGCCCGTCAACTTACCATAGTACAGGCTTTAAGGAGTATCGTGTGCCCCGCGCGCACGTTACAAGGTCTTCGTTCCATTTGCACAGTTCACGTTCAGATTTTACGAAATACACTACTCAACTTTAAGGGCTTTCTCCCTACTGCGTTTAACATTAATATTTACAATATTTCCTTTCAGACTGAAAGCTTTTACCGCACATGTTTTTTTCGGACTAGGAAGGTTCTGTGGTTTTGTTCTGAACTTTAATTAGCACAACAATCATGGTTCGAACCACAATTCATGTAATAGTCCGAGCTATTTCCTGTTTGTTAAAACAATGCCACAATTTCTAACGAATGTCTTCATCATCAGAATGAATACCGAAGAAATTAAGTAATAAGTAACACATACGTACGTCTTCAGGAAAGTAGGTGATTTAGACTGCATACCGCATCCTTTATATTTCACTTCTGCGAGGTTGAAACATTAACACGTGAACATAAAAGCTTAAGTACCGATTTTTAATATTAATTATACAAGAAGGCCAAACTTAAGATACTTTGTCATAGACGTACACAAAAAAACCATGTATGTATGTAACCATTAACAGTGGTAAAAGGAATTAGATGCCTTCATAACTCTGATAATACCTTCTCTATCAAGCATTAAAATCAACATCGAAAACTGTAGTGCCACCAACTTACGTCCTTTGTACCGATATGCTGTTGAGGTAGAAATGACACACGAAAGTAACAACGTTTCGTGCAATCGCATTCTAAAGACTTTCATTTTTAAAAGTTGCAGATAGTTCATTTGGAGTAACACTCGCATACCGGCAGCTACAATGCCACAACTGTTATATAATTATGTTGTCAGAAGTGGAAGGCGAAACGTAGTAACGAAGCCGCTGAGGGCAACATGAGTTGTTTGTTAGCATCATTTCGTTTTTTCACTTAACTTTCGTCTAAGAGGAAGCGGACATAACTTTGGGTTCGTTTGATGTTGTCACCACAAAATTTGAAGTAATCCTAATTTTCAGTTTCTTCATTTGGAATAGCTAGGACTGCCCTTATTATATGGAAATTATATTTGTTTCAGGGTATGCCTCGAAGAAGAACACTAAATGTGTCGGACTGAAAGACGAAGAGCCAGAGAGACACTATTTTTGTGTAGACAAAGTAATAGGAAAAGTGTGAACGGTGACATCGATAAACCTACTGCTGTTTTGAAAGGTAAATTTAAATGTGAACTGAACGTAATTCCAAATAATTGTGGATTGATGAATTTATAGTGCATATTATTACACGTCATACAACGGCATTCACATTGTGCTGTCATTAAGGGAAAAATTCGTTTGCGGCCGTTAACACAAGACTTATATTGCAACGCACTGTATTATGGACTCAATTCAAATGATCGAACAATTCAAGACAAGTCAACGAATTATTTCAAGAATAATCGTAGCTACAATGCAGTATTTGCTAGGGTCATTACTAAGGCTAAAATTTCGGATATAATCTCACACAGAGTATATCACTTTCATGACATTTTTTAATCATTGATCACGTCTGTAATAGCTCTTTATATTCTACTAATTATCCCTGCATAGTTCTATGAGTGAATTACGTTTCCTACTTGGCCATCTATATACTCGCAGAATCGATGCGCAAAGCAGTACAGTACTATTACTATTCCATGAGCGCATAATTACTCTTTGTAATATTCTCTCTGTTGTGTTGAGGGGACTCCTAGGATCTTCTCCATGCCGAATAGCCGCATTGAATCATTTTAATTTTGCTATCGAGATTACTGGAAGAAAGAGATTGAAAATATATTGTATGCTACTCAAGAAAATATATACTGAGCATTTACATCAAAGGTGTGTAAGGAATTTCATTATATACGCATTCTCTAATTGGAAATTTGCACGGAGGTGTCGTTTCGTTGGTAATCAGAAGGGAACTTCCGATGAATTGGAAACGAACCAGCAATTATTATATCCAAGAGCTCCATTACTTTATCGGCTAATTAAACTCTATCAGAGCAAACTTTCCGCTCGGGTTGCTTGAGAGTGGAAGGAGATTTCATCAATTTGACAAAATGAAGGCTCTGTGTTTTTTCTTGTAACTACCAGCAACTAACTACCAGCAACAAGGTTGAGGTTACGGATATGAAAGTAGCTAGGATGATTGCAGGTACTAGTAGATGGGAACAATGGCAGGAGGGTGTCCACAATGAGGAAATCAAAGAAAAGCTGGGAATGAACTCTATAGATGTAGCAGTCAGGGCGAACAGGCTTAGATGGTGGGGTCATGTTACACGCATGGGAGAAGCAAGGTTACCCAAGAGACACATGGATTCAGCAGTAGAGGCTAGGAGGAGTCGGGGCAGACCGAGGAGAAGGTACATGGATTCGGTTAAGAATGATTTTGAAGTAATAGGTTTAACATCAGAAGAGGCACCAATGTTAGCACTGAATAGGGGATCATGGAGGAACTGTATAAGGGGGGCTATGCTCCAGACTGAACGCTGAAAGGCATAATCAGTCTTAAATGATGATGATGATGATGATGATGACTACCAGTAGCTGTTTTCTGTAATGATGTTGCTGCACCACCACCACAGCCTCCCCCAGGCACACCATCCCCAAGCCCAAATACCACTACTCCAAACCCCAACACAACTACTAGTACTACCACTACCACTACACTGGCCCCAAATGCGACAACTACTACCACTGTAGCTCCAACAACAACTACTACTACAACAGTAGCTCCAAACACAAGCACGACCAGCACAACTACTGTAGCTCCATACACAACCACGACCAGCGCAACTACTGTAGCTCCAAACACAACTGCTGTTGGCCCTGTCACGACACCAAGCCCAAATACTACTACTCCTGCACCTACCCCTTCACCAACGCCAATGCCTCAACCTGCTGCAGGTTCATGGTCAGTAAGAAATAACACATCAGATGTAACTTGTGTTATTGTCAATATGGCAATAAGGATTAATGTTACATACAATAAAGCAGACAATAAGACTGGTTTTGCAGTGCTGAATATCCCAAAAAATGCATCTGGCAATGGAACTTGTGGCAATGAGACACAAACATTGCGGCTTGAATGGATGCATCAGAAAGATAAAAAAAAGTTACAGTAACATGCTGGAAATGGTCTTTGAGAAAAACGAAACAGAAAAGAAATTTGTGGTTCACAATATTAATTTAACTTTCAGTTAATCCAGACGACTTCACTAACGCAACTCAAAGTGTTACAAACTTGACCTTTTTCCACAATCACAACTTGTTTGCGACAAGTTTGACGAGGTCCTATAGGTGTATGAAGTCTCAGGAAGTTGATTTGTTTAAGAAGAACAGCAATGAAACAGTGGGAGTGTTGACTGTTAGTAAAGTGCAGTTGGAAGCACTTCATGAAACCAACTCAACAGATTTTGGCGCAATTGAAGGCTGTGAGAGGTCAACTGATATAGTACCTATAACAGTTGGGTGCGCACTTGTTGGTCTGGTTGCATTTGTTTTGATTGGATACTTAGTTGGTCGACGTAGGTCTCAAGCACGTGGATACTTGAGTATGTGAAAGTATTGGAACTGAGACAATAAGCCGCCTACCCAAAAAATATAATAGCACTTGTTGGTCTGGTTGCATTTGTTTTGATTGGATACTTAGTTGGTCGACGTAGGTCTCAAGCACGTGGATACTTGAGTATGTGAAAGTATTGGAACTGAGACAAGTAGCTGCCTACTCAAAACATATAATAGCACTTGTTGGTCTGGTTGCATTTGTTTTGATTGGATACTTAGTTGGTCGACGTAGGTCTCAAGCACGTGGATACTTGAGTATGTGAAAGTATTGGAACTGAGACAAGTAGCCGCCTACCCAAAACATATAATAGCACTTGTTGGTCTAGTTGCATTTGTTTTGATTGGATACTTAGTTGGTCGATATATGTCTCAAGCACGTGGATACTTGAGTATGTGAAAGTATTGGAACTGAGACAAGTAGCTGCCTACTCAAAACATATAATAGCACTTGTTGGTCTGGTTGCATTTGTTTTGATTGGATACTTAGTTGGTCGACGTAGGTCTCAAGCACGTGGATACTTGAGTATGTGAAAGTATTGGAACTGAGACAATAAGCCGCCTACCCAAAAAATATAATAGCACTTGTTGGTCTGGTTGCATTTGTTTTGATTGGATACTTAGTTGGTCGACGTAGGTCTCAAGCACGTGGATACTTGAGTATGTGAAAGTATTGGAACTGAGACAAGTAGCTGCCTACTCAAAACATATAATAGCACTTGTTGGTCTGGTTGCATTTGTTTTGATTGGATACTTAGTTGGTCGACGTAGGTCTCAAGCACGTGGATACTTGAGTATGTGAAAGTATTGGAACTGAGACAAGTAGCCGCCTACCCAAAACATATAATAGCACTTGTTGGTCTAGTTGCATTTGTTTTGATTGGATACTTAGTTGGTCGATATATGTCTCAAGCACGTGGATACTTGAGTATGTGAAAGTATTGGAACTGAGACAAGTAGCTGCCTACTCAAAACATATAATAGCACTTGTTGGTCTGGTTGCATTTGTTTTGATTGGATACTTAGTTGGTCGACGTAGGTCTCAAGCACGTGGATACTTGAGTATGTGAAAGTATTGGAACTGAGACAAGTAGCTGCCTACCCAAAACATATAATAGCACTTGTTGGTCTGGTTGCATTTGTTTTGATTGGATACTTAGTTGGTCGACGTAGGTCTCAAGCACGTGGATACTTGAGTATGTGAAAGTATTGGAACTGAGACAAGTAGCCGCCTACCCAAAACATATAATAGCACTTGTTGGTCTAGTTGCATTTGTTTTGATTGGATACTTAGTTGGTCGATATAGGTCTCAAGCACGTGGATACTTGAGTATGTGAAAGTATTGGAACTGAGACAAGTAGCTGCCTACCCAAAACATATAACAGCACTTGTTGGTCTGGTTGCATTTGTTTTGATTGGATACTTAGTTGGTCGACGTAGGTCTCAAGCACGTGGATACTTGAGTATGTGAAAGTATTGGAACTGAGACAAGTAGCCGCCTACCCAAAACATATAATAGCACTTGTTGGTCTAGTTGCATTTGTTTTGATTGGATACTTAGTTGGTCGATATAGGTCTCAAGCACGTGGATACTTGAGTATGTGAAAGTATTGGAACTGAGACAAGTAGCTGCCTACCCAAAACATATAATAGCACTTGTTGGTCTGGTTGCATTTGTTTTGATTGGATACTTAGTTGGTTGACGTAGGTCTCAAGCGCCTGGATACTTGAGTATGTGAAAGTATTGGAACTGAGACAAGTAGCCGCCTACCCAAAACATATAATAGCACTTGTTGGTCTGGTTGCATTTGTTTTGATTGGATACTTAGTTGGTCGATGTAGATCTCAAGCACGTGGATACTTGAGTATGTGAAAGTATTGGAACTGAGACAAGTAGCCGCCTACCCAAAACATATAATAGCACTTGTTGGTCTGGTTGCATTTGTTTTGATTGGATACTTAGTTGGTCGACCTAGGTCTCAAGCACGTGGATACTTGAGTATGTGAAAGTATTGGAACCGAGACAAGTAGCTGCCTACCCAAAACATATAATAGCGACTACGCAACGCAAGAAAACCAAGACATTTTATTTACACAGGATTGCAGATCGCTTCGAATCATCGAGACTGCGAACAAGGAGAGTCATCGTCCGATTCTGATTAAACAAGTAAAGCTTAATTATAACTTTCTTGAGTGGCTGTGATGACTGTGATATGGCTGCTTATGAATGAGATCATTAATAAAATACTAATAACTAAATTTCCTCCTCACCAGCAACCAGTATAAACACAATATTAATTAAAATTTTAACGCCCACTGACTCAATTGGTCGTACTTCGACCACAAGCGACAGTGGTCCACATTACTGCGAGACTCTGGGTCACACACAAAGACAGACGCTATTAGCACCCACTGCTAATTATTATGGTTACTAAATGAGCTTGTAGCGGGACTTTGAATTTCGCCGCGCTGTACTCGTTCCCACAGACACGAATTGTGCCGTCGCAGCGGTATGAGCGCTCGACGGCAGAGAAAATACTAAAATTGTAACTCTTTTTTTTGTTTTTCCGTTTCTTGTTTGTCTCTTGATAGCCGAAGCTTGAGGCAGACGTGATCTGATGAAGACGTTAAAAAAAACTTATTAGCTAGTCTTGATCTGATTTTAATGTGTAGACATATTGTAGAAGTTGTTAAGAAATTCGGAGGATGGAAGTAGCAAAGTAAATTAAATTGCATACAGTATCAAGATGATCTTAATTGGTATAAATTAGTGATTCCTGGACGATTGCAAGATTTCGGAGCAGACTTTTCACGCAGAATTGAAGGAGATTTTTGAAGACCTGGACGCCGCACGAAAGAAGACATGTTAACCTGGTAAAGAATGAACTCTAAGCTACGCCATTTCCCCCTGTCAGTTACATTTTGTTATTCTCTGTTCTTTTTCAATAATTTTTGTAGTGGAAATTGGTTTAACTTTTGCTCAGAAACGCCACAAGGACCACCCCAGCAATAGCCTTTCCGAATCACGAAGTCCGATAACTTTTCTGTAATACGAAGTCCGATTTGCTTTTCATTCTTTCCCTTTTTCACGGTCATTTACGATTTTAAAACACCCCTTTTTATTCACCATTTCTTCCCACATTTTCAACCTTTTCTTTTCTTTTTCTTTTCTTCTCTTTTTCTTTTTCTTTACATTAACCACTACAAGCTGCGCCGACCGCAGTGACTACGCGGTTCTAGGCGCTGCAGTCCGGAACCATGCGACTGCTACGGTCGCAGGTTCGAATCCTACCTCGGGCATGGGTGTGTGTGATGTCCTTAGGTTAGTTAGGTTTAAGTAGTTCTAAGTTCTAGGGGACTGATGACCTCGGATGTTAAGTCCCGTAGTGCTCAGAGCCATTTGAACCATTTTTTTGTTAAGTCCCATAGTGCTCAGAACCATTTGAACCATTTTTTAAATGAGCTGCATTTTGAGCGAATAGCAACTGTGAATAAAACTGTGTCAGAGAAACTAGCATTGCAAACTGGAATTCGCGTCAAGCAAACACTACTGGACTCTTCCGCACAAGATGCGATGCAGCGTCATATATACAATTGTCATAACGCCAGACATTAGTTTACATTAGATAAGCTTCGCCTAGCACTACCTGAAGCTGCTTTTCTGAAAGCTGCAATTCATTGTTGTAACCAGTCATAAATTTAGGGGCGTAATCCAGTGTTGTCGAGTAGGACAATGGTTTGCGTATAAAATGTTGTCGATTCGAATCTCGCCAAACGTATCGAAACTGATTTTATTTCTAAAGCTAATCTATATGTTTGATTATTATTATTATTATTATCTTTGACTTTTTTTTCTCAGATTTAAGTCTGGTTAAAAATGGAACGTGACGCGGACCTAGGTCAAGCGTGACTTCCTTGTAACTGTATGGTATATGTTATATTGCATTTAGGAACTTTCGGGTAATTGAACATGTATCAATAATTACAGATTTTTGTAGTTGTATATATATGTTTGGATGTAGCTGTATTGCATTGATGTACTGGTGAATATTGTGAGGTATGACTCCTGTAGTTGATAGTATAATTGGGATAATGTCGACTTTATCCTGATGCCACATGTCCTTGACTTCCTCAGCCAGTTGGATGTATTTTTCAATTTTTTCTCCTGTTTTCTTCTGTATATTTGTTGTGTTGGGTATGGATATTTCAATTAGTTGTGTTAATTTCTTCTTTTTATTGGTGAGTATGATGTAAGGTTTGTTATGTGGTGTTGTTTTATCTGTTATAATCGTTCTGTTGCAGTATAATTTGTATTCATCATTCTCCAGTACATTTTGTGGTGTGTACTTGTATGTGGGAACGTGTTGTTTTATTAGTTTATGTTTTATGGCAAGTTGTTGATGTATTATTTTTGCTACATTGTCATGTCTTCTGGGGTATTCTGTATTTGCTAGTATTGTACATCCGCTTGTGATGTGATCTACTGTTTCTATTTGTTGTTTGCAAAGTCTGCATTTATCTGTTGTGGTATTGGGATCTTTAATAATATGCTTGCTGTAATATCTGGTGTTTATTGTTGTCTGTTGTTTATTATTATTATTATTATTATTATTATTATTATTATTATTATTATTACTATTATCCACTTAGTTGTAAATGTATTTTTTTATTTCTAATTTTTTGCCAGGTCATTGTACTGACTTTATTTGCACTTATTTTTCTTAATATCACTTTTTTCCCTATAGACTCTGCCGGTGTCGCCTATAATCTGCAGCCAAGTGCCAACGAGGATCGCTCATCGCTGGCACAGTGGCAGCTCGTATAGTTGGTGTGGCAATAGTTTCAGGTAACCAATGAGAGGGAGAAATTAAAGTTTCATATTAGTGATCAAACTGAAATTTTTCTGTCTTGACTTTGCTCGTAGAGGTTAGTTTTATTCGCCGTGAACAAATGATCGTGATTTTTCTTCTGCCACAAGTAGGTGGCCGCCATTTTCTCACATACATAGACTCAGCTCAGGAGATGAGTTCACATTTAGGGCTACAAAAGGGTTCGTCTGCCGCAATTCAGTCACTGATCACTTAACACCAGCTGCCGAAAGAGCATTTCCGACATACCTCGCGGCGGCCATTTCCAACATTAATCTGCGTTACACATTAAGAGTATGAAACGTCCCCTTAGAACAATTTATACATATGAAACGTCCACTTAGAACAGTTGTACACAACTGTGCTTAACCTGACACACAATATTATTTAGCGCAACGCAATCTGACTTTCAAAAATCCCTACAAAAGAATGGCCCTGAGTAACATTAAACTACACCTTTCAGAAATCACTTACCTCACAAAAATCTTCATTACTCGAACTACTGCAATACAGCGAGCGCCACTACTGCCAGCTAAATAAAAGATTCAAACTACTGAAGGCACTAACTACTGATAGGGATAGTTAGCAAATGAAAGATTTTAATAGAGAACAAACACTGTATTTACCTTAATATCATCATATATATAGCAGTTCATGACAAATTACAAAACTCCGCCATGTCTCTCCCCACATCCACCACTGCTGGCGGCTCACCTCCAACTGCGCAACGCTACGCGCTGTTCACATCCAGCTGCCGCTGTCAAACACTACAATGGCAGACAACAATGCAAACTAGCCACAGACTGCACACAGCACAGCCAGTGATTTTCATATAGTGCGCTACGTAACGTTGCCATTAAGAAAACATAAACAGCCTACTTACAAGAGTATTTGTGTAAATACCTGCCGTGTGTGTGTGTGTGTGTGTGTGTGTGTGTGTGTGTGTTGTGTGTGTGTCACCAGTAAAGGGTGGTAGCTGGCAGCGAATGTCGCAACAGTGTTGTGGTCAGTGACAGACAGGCGTCAACAATCAAGTAATTTTGATGAACTGTAGTCTGCAATCATGTCGGTCTCCAGGTTTCAGCGGCGAGACAACCCCCTGACACACCGATCTGTTGGTGATGTCAGTTACAGAAATGTTTTCACTGTCTCTGATACTGAGAGATTTCACGTACATACACTAAGTCATCGAAAGAATCCAGACACTTGGCTGAAAATGACTTACAAATTAGTGGCGCCCTCCATCGGCAATGCTGGAATTAAATATGGTGTTGGCCCTCCCTTAGCCTTGACGACAGCTTCCACTCTCGCAGGCATATATCCAATAAGGTGCTGGAAGGTTTCTTGGGGAATGTCAGTCCATTCTTCACGGAGTGCTGCACTGAGGAGAGGTATCGGTGTCAATCGGTGAGGCTTGGCACGAAATCAGCGTTCCAAAACATCCCAAAGATATTCTATAGGATTCTGTCAGGACTCTGTCTAGGCCAGTCCATTACAGGGATGTTATTGTCGTGTAACGACTCCTCCACAGGCCGTGAATTATGAACGGGTGCTCGATTGGGTTGAAAGATGTACTCTGCGAATTGCTCTTCAACATGGGAAGCAAGAAGGTGCTTAAAACATCAGTGTAGGCCTGTGCTGTGATAGTGCCACGCAAAGCAACAAGGGTTGCAATCCACATCCATGAAAAACTCGACGACACCATAACACCAACGCCTCTGTTGGCACTACACTCACTGGCAGATGACATTCGATGGGCATTCGCCATACCCACACCCTGCCATCGGATCGCCACACTGTGTACCGTGATTAATTACTCCACACAACGTTTTTCCACTTTCAAACGTCCAATGTTTACGCTCCTTACACCCAGTGAGACGTTGTTTGGTATTTATCGATGTAATGAGTAGCTTATGAGCAGCTGTTCGACCATGAAATCCAAGTTTTCTCATCTCCACCTAACTGTCATAGTACTTTCAGTGGATCCTGATGCAGTTTGGAATTTCCGTGTGATGATCTGCCTATTACACATTACGGCCCTCTTCAACTGTCGGCAGTCTCTGTCAGTCAACAGACGAGATCGGCCTGTACGCTTTTGTGCTGTAAGTGTCCCATGACGTTTACACTTCACTATCACATCGGAAACAGTGGACCTAGAGATGTTTAGGAGTGTGGAAATCTCGCGTAGAGACGCAAGTCACAAGTGACACCCAATCACCTGACTACGTTCGAAGTCCGTGAGTTCCGTGGAGCGCCCCATTCTGCTCTCTCACGATGTCTGAGGTCGCTGATATGGAGTACCTGGCAGTAGGTGGTAGCACAATGCACTTAATGTGAAAAACGTATGTTTTGGGAGCGCCCGGATAATTTTGATCACACAGTGTATGATGTTGAAATACATGTTAGGCACATCACATAAACAGGGGGAAGAAGACAGGTAAGGAAGTTATTTCCTAACTGGAGCATGATGTTATAACCTGTAACTGAGAAACCAATGGTGTGGTTAGTGAAATGTTTTGCTGTAGTTAAGACTACCTTTCATTTTGGTACACAGTAGCACACGGTTGCATTTTGTTTTTCTGTGAACGGAATGTGATGGCTTTGATAACAAAGGTTAAAGATAAACCTTACAATATAGTAAAAACTGATACATCCCTGGCAGACTGCCACGGAGAACAATTGTAAGTAGCCTGCGTTTAGGTTTTTACGTTGGTAGCGCCACGTAGCGCTCTGGATGAAAATCACTGACTGTGCTGTGCGCAGTCTGTGGCTGGTTGGACTCACTGTTGGAATATTCGCTTGTGTAGTGTTGGGCAGTTAGATGTGAGCAGCGCGTAGCTTTGGGCAGTTGGAGGTGAGCCGCCAGCAGTGGTAGAAGTGGAGAGAGAGACAGATGGCAGAATTTTGAGAGGTCACTATACGCGGACGATCTGGACGTGAGCCTGCCAGAAAAAGGAAATTTGTAAAGATGGATGTCATGAACTTATATATATATATATATATATATATATATATATATATATATATATATATATATTGAATGCATCCCACTGAACAGAAAACGTCTGTTGGAGAAATTGGAAATAAAAGAGAGAAAAATACTGAGAAAGATCTTAGGACCTAAAAAGGATGGACAAGAATATAAATTGCGATCCAATAAAGAGTTATACGAGAAAATTGAAAAACTGACAACATCCTTTAAAAAGAGAAGACTGAGTTTCTATGGGCATGTCAAAAGAATGGCACCAGAAAGAACGGCAAAGAAAATCCTGGAATACATGGAAAGCAGAAAGACACAAATTAACTGGCTGAAAGAAGTAAAAGAAGACATTGCAGAAATGAACATTATACCAGAGACAGTTTACAACAGAATGGAATATAGGAACGCCATCAACAAAATACAGGGATTCAAAGACCGAACGCAATCAAAGAAGACGGGAACAACCTGGTCGCAAAAACGTAAAGAAGCCCACTCAGAAAAAATGAAGTACTGGGAAGAACGCAAGAAAATGCACAAGAAATGACTGATGCTTAGCGTAGTCCAAAGTTGACTGTAACGAATAATAATAATATATATATATATATATATATATATATATATATATATATATATATATATATATATGATGACTTTTGAATATTATTACGGTACATACATTGTTTGTTCTCTATCAAAATCTTTCATTTGCTTACTATGCCTATGAGTAGTTAGTCCCTTCAGTAGTTAGAATCTTTTATTTAGCTGGCAGTATTGGCGCTCGCTGTATTGCAGTAGTTCGAGTAACGAAGATTTATGTGAGGTAAGTGATTCATGAAAGGTATAGGTTATTGTTAGTCAGGGCCATTCTTTTGTGAGGACTATTGAAAGTCAGATTGCGTTGGGCTAAAAATATTGTGTGTCAGTTTAGTGATGATCAGAATAAGTAAAGCGAGAAATGTCTGAGTACGTTCAGTTTAGCTCAGCTGTTTGAAAATCAAATAACGTAATAGGTTTTCCAGCACTGTCGTTTTTAAATTTTTCTAAGGGGACGTTTCACAATGTCTACTGTAAGGTGAAGAGTTCAATAGAGAAACGTGGATGAACATATCAATAACTGAAACTTACTGGGAGATTAAAACTGTGTGCCGGACCGAGACTCGAACTCAGGAGTCCCGGTCCCGAGTTCGAGTCTCGGTCCGGCACACAGTTTTAATCCGCCAGGAAGTTTCATATCAGCACACACTCCGCTGCAGGGTGAAAATCTCTTTGTGGATATCAATAACTCATGGTTGAATGAAAACAGGAAGAGTATCATGAGAGAAGACTTGTTATTAGATGATTTATTTCATACATATCACAACAATGTATGTATGAGTGTATGTATGAGTGTATGCATAAGTAATGCATCACTTTTTTTTTCTCGGCCAATGTCGGTTGAAGAAATGTGGAATTTGTTGTGGGACATCGTGGGATATTCCCACTTCAGCCCCTGTAGGTCCATGAAGTTCCGATAGGTGGTGGCGCTATATGTAGCCTTCAAAGTGGCTTCTGTATCAGAGAAGCATTCCAAACAGAGAGCTGTCATTGAGCTTCTTTTGGCAAATGCCAGACCATCGCAGATATTCATAGGCGCTTGCAGAATGTCTGTGGAGATATGGCAAGGAACAAAAGCAGTGCGAGTCGTTGGGTGAGGCATGTGTCATCAGGGCAACAAGGTCGCTTGAACCTGTTCGATCTCCCACATGCCAGTGGGCCGCACAAAGCTGTGACTCTTGCAATGTCAGAACGTGCGGACACTCTCATTTGAGGTGACGCAAACGAACGACTTGTTCTCCATGAGCACCCAGAGAAGCTCACGATACTTCACTGGACTGTTCTTCTTCATCTATCCTACAGCCTGGATCTCGTACCTTCCCAACTTCCATCTTTTGGCCCAATGAAGGATGCACTCCAGGCGATGCAGTATGTGGATGTTGTCGAGGTTATTGATGTAGCAAGATGTTGGCTCCAACATAGACCAGCGGAGTGGTACCATAAGGGCCCTCCCAGTAAGGTGGCGTAAGGACGTCGCGTTGAATGGAGATTATGTTGAAAAAGGGGGGTTCGTAGACAAAAGAGTGAGGGATAATATGGTATACTGGGATCCTGAATAAAACCAACCTGCTTTCAGAAAAAAATGTGTACCGTTGCTTGTTGGATGTCCCTAGCATATATATATATATATATATATATATATATATATATATATATATATATATATGTGTGTGTGTGTGTGTGTGTGTGTGTGTGTGTGTGTGTGTGTTTCACATCTCCTCCTAACCCATTCGCCGAATTTCAACCAAACTTGGTACACTTATTCCTTACTGTCAGGCAACAATCGCTGTGGGGATGAGAACCACCTACCTATGATAGCTCAGGATTTATGACATCATAAACAATGAGATGCATTAAAAACTGCTGCATCATGCACGATGTTTAAATTTATTACTTCTGTGCTACCAGTTTTATTCGCAACGTCTTTCGGACAGTATCCACATACGTCGCTGAATGTATCTACACAAATATATCATTGAACGACACATAGTTTAAGAGATATGTCATGAACAGTGAGATGTAAAAGAAAGGAGTGCTAGTTCTGCAAGGTTAGCAGGAGAGCTTCTGTAAAGTTTAGAAGATAGGAGACGAGATACTGGCAGAAGTAAAGCTGTGAGGATGGGGCGTGAGTCGTGCTTGAGTAGCTCAGTTGGTGCCGGCACGGTAGCTCAGCGTATTCGGTCTGAGGGCTAGCTGCCCTCTGTAATAAAAAAAAAACTGAGTTAATGGATCAACAACGAACTGAAACGGGTGTCTTTCGACGTCCGCCCAGAGCAGATACAAAGAACGAAAACGAACAAAATGAGATTTTTGCTGGCACGGTAGCTCAGCGTGTTCGGTCAGAGAGCTGGTTGGCCTCTGTAATAAAAAACTGAGCGGAAGGATCAACAAACGAACTTTAACGGACGTCATGTGACGACTGCAACTACCAAACACAACGATAAAAAAAAAGTTGGTAGAGCACTTGCCCTCGAAAGGCAAAGGTCCCGACTTCGAGTCTCGGTCTGGCACACAGTTCTAATCTTCCAGGAAGTTTCAAAGCAGGTACACTTTACATACATTATGCGTATTTCTTTGCGCAACTGCTTCAGAACTGCAAAAATGTTTACACAAACAAATGGAAATGAAATATTTTCGATATTACATTACGAACACAGTTAATTTTTTGTTTCCGATTCTAGTTGAAAATTGGTAAAATGAATACCCAGGCACTGCTAGGTTTGTCAGCTAGTAGAGTATTATTATGTAAATCGTGGCACTCCGAGAAGCATAGGTAAAAAACGTACAAAACGAAGGAGTCAGGAAACACGTCTGGAACGACCAGGCAGAGTCGGTACGTTATGTATAAACTTCGTCACGGGTCGGCATAAAGATAACGATCAGAGGCTATGCATATTGCTTAAGATTTAAGATGTGTGCACGATTTTATGTAGGTACTGGAGAGAAAAAAGGATAGAAGAACCTAGTGAAGGGATGGTCTAATCCTTGGTGAGACAGAATAACCTGAACGTTTTCTGTATAAAGGGATCATTAAAGGGTCATTCACATTGGAAGGATAAAAAGGTCACAATATCTACCCCTAGGAGAAGGTGTAAGTGAAGCTGTTACAGGTGTATGAAGTTGTACAGTTACTGATAGTTTCACTGTAGAAGAGCTCTCCAAAATACAAGGGTAATCCCAAAAGTAAGGTCTCCAATTATTTTATAAGTACACAACTCTGTTTGCGTGGCAGTTGGTCACACTGTTATGAAGAGTGCTTCACGCGCTGTGTGTAAACATGGCACGCTGCGCTGAGGCGCTGTCTTGGCTTGGCAGCCGTTGAGAATGGAGCTCCCGTTTGATGTTACCGCCAAGTGCGAATTGCGCGCAGTTCTTCGGTTTTTGAACGCAAAGGGCACTGCGCCGATTGAAATCCATCGCCAATTGGCGAAAGTGTATGGTGAGTCGTGCATAGATGTTAAAAATGTTCGTAAGTGGTGTAGAGGGTTTGCAGCTTGTAGGACCGAAATTCACGACGAACAGAGGAGCGGGAGACCGTCAATTTCTGAGGAGACAGTGTTGAAGGTTGAGCAAAGCATGCGTGAAGATCGGTGGATCACGTTGGATGATCTCTGCACGTTGGTTCCTGAGGTTTCCCGAAGCACCGCTCACAGAATTTTAACGGAAACATCGAACTACCGGAAGGTGTGCGCAAGATGGGTGCCACGCATGCTGACTGGAGACCACATTCGGCAATGAGTTGATGCTTCCCGCGCATTCTTCACCGCCTTGCAGCCGAACAGGACAACTTTCTGAACTCAGTTGTCACGGGTGACGAAACCTGGGCATACCACTTTACACCTGAGACCAAGCAACAATCCTTCTTCGCCAAAGCCGCCGAAATTCAAACAAACACAGTCTGCCGGCAAAGTCATGACAACCGTTTTTTGGGATCGGAAAGGGATATTGTTGGCCGACTTTATGCCCACTGGGACCACAGTTAACGCTGACAGGTACAGTGAGACTCTGAAAAAACTCAAACGGGGAATTCAGAACCGGAGAAGAGGAATGTCGAGCAAGGGCGCACACATTCCCCATGACAACGCTCGCCCATACATCACTTGGCAAACCGTTGCTCTCCTGCAAGTCTCAGTGTAACATAATCACCCACCCACCCTATAGTCCTGACTTGGCGCCCAGTGACTATCACCTGTTCCCTAGGTTCAAAGAACATTTGGCCGGAAAGCGATTCAGCTCCAACGACGAGGTGAACAAAGAGGTTCCTAACTTTCTGAACAGCATGGCGACGAACTGGTATGACATGGGCATACAAAAACTGCCACAGCGTCTACAAAAATGCATCGACAGAAGTGGTTATTATGTCAAAAGATAGCTAAATGTTCAAGCTGTAAACAGATGTAAACCATGGTAGAAACAAACAGGTATATGTACCGTACTTGTATAAAAAAAGGAGACCTTACTTTTGGGATTACCCTCGTAGTTAAAGGCTTATAGATTTACCGAGGCTTTGATGATTCTTTGCATTTATGTTTCCGCACATGTTTGACTTACCACAGATATACATCTGAAACTGCGGAGAGTGATGTAGGTTAAAAGCTGCCATGTAACTCCTTACGGAAAGATGAATCTAAACTTTTCCTGTCTCAGTACATTTAAAAATCTTATGCGTTGTGATCAATGAATTAAAAACAAAATGCATGCGTTACCTTTGAGTATAATTACTGTAATAATGGTATAACCTGATCAAACAATGGAAACAGCTCTCATGTTCTGAGTTACTAAAAGGAAAAAATGTATGAGATATGTTCAAAACATTCCGGAACATTCGTAATTTGGCGCCAATGGTTTGTTAGACCGGAATGCGGTTGGGCTCCCTGCAGACGACTGTATTCAATGTGTAACTGCCGGAAGTTTCATTGTTGTATGCCTGTTATTGTTTAGTGCTACACTGAATAGAACGTAATGTTGCTCAGTTAGCGTATTTCGAGATGGCTGAGTTAGAGGAGCAATACGTCTGCATTAAATTTTGTGTGAAACTCAAGACACACCAAACGATGCAGGAAGCCTACACAGAGGAGTGCTTAAGCCGTATTCGGTGTTAAGGGTGGTTCACACGGTTTAAAAATGGCCGGACGGAAAGTAAAGATGACCCTCAGTCACGACGCCTTTCGACGTCTACTTTCGGTGCTCATGTCGGAAACGTCAACGAAGTTGTGCGTGCCAATCAAAGACTGACTGTCCGAGAGATTGCAGAAGAATATAACATTTCAGCTGGATCATGTTATGAAATCCTAAGACAGCATCTTGGAATGCATCGTGTTGCCGCCAAACTCGTCCCACGGCTCACAAGTCAAGACCAGAAATACCTTCGCCTCGCAATCTATGAAGAGCTCTTTGATCGCGCAAATGTGAACGAAATGTAGCTTAACAGAATCATAACTGATACAGAGACGTGAGTCTACGGTAATGTGTTGAGACCAAGATTCAATCTTCGCAGTGGGTCGGGAAACATCCTCCAAGACCAAAAATGCTCGTCGTGTCAAGTGTCAAAGATATGCTGACAGTTTTCTTTGACTTTGAAGAATTAGTTCACCATGAATTCGTGACACGGGAACAAACTGTTAACCGATAGTACTATCAGGACGTGTTGCAACGCATGCGAGAAAATGTGAGAAGAAAACGGCCTGAAATGTGGCGAGACAATTTATGGCTCTTGCAGCACGATAAGGCACCCGCACATTCATCTCTGCTGGTGCGTGACTATTGCACAAAAACGTTATTACTGTGCTGCCTCATCCTTCAGACCTGGCCCCTACGGACTTCTTTTTTTAATTTTCAAAGTTGAGAAACTCCTTGAAAGGACGAAGATTTGCAATGGCAGACGACATAAAAGAACATTCGCAGGAGATCCAGTAGGAAGCGTACCAAGGCCGTTTCCGGAAGTGGAAACGCCGTTGGGGGCGGTGTATCAATTGTGGAGTAGAGTATTTCGAAGGAGACCATGCACAACGACTAAAAGGTAAGTGCAGAAAAATTTTGTGGACAACGTTCCAGAATTTTTTGAAGAGATCTCGTAATTGTATGGTATCAGAAAGGGGATGAAATACGAATAGAGCAATAAACAGAAATGGGAATGTGACTTCTGAAATTTTCCCGGCGTATTTCTTCTTCTAATAATTTCCGGGTATGCAGCCGGATCCCGTCGACATTCTGCCACGATATTTCGGCCCAGAGACGTCCGGCCATCATCAGGTGAGTACACAACTACTGAAGAGCCCAGGTGCAGTCGCGGTATTTATGCCGAATCTCGCGCATGTGAAATGTACTGGCATCCTACAGCGCATGCGTCAGGTGTTGACATGCGCAGCATAGCCGAGTTGTACGTGCTGCCCTCGGTGGTGGAAATAAAGGTTCATCTAGTCATTGAGTATCGAATGACACTGTCGATTCCGCTGTGATTGTATAATTTTAATAACAGGATTCCAATTTTTATCCAGCTGAAAGCCGTTGTCACGATTTATAAGATTATTGGCAAGACGTATTTCCACTGATTCCTTGATTACGGAATCCCAAAAACCGGAAACCGGGGATAAAATTTTTGTTACATTGTATTCCATTGAATGTCCCAAAGAAATACAGTGCTCTGCTACTGCCGATTTTGACGGTTGCCGCAGACGGGTGTATCTTTCATGTTCTATACATCGTTCATGGACAGTTCTTGTCGTCTGGCCAATATATGCAGCGCCACATTCACAGGGAATTTTGTAGACGCCTGCCTTCTTCAGTTGTAAATCGTCTTTAACGGATCCAACCAGGGCCCGGTTCTTAGCTGGTGGACGAAAGATAACCTTGATTTTATTTTTCTTCAGTAATCGGCCTATTTTCGACGACACATTCCCGGCGTATGGAAGGAACGCAGTTGATTTAAAGTCATCATCTGCGTCCTCAGTGCGTTGCTTCTTGTTATGATAGTTGCGCATGGCCTTCCGTATTTGGCGAGAAGTGTAGCCATTTTCCTTGAAAACCTTCTCCAAGTGTTCTAATTCTGCGTGGAGATTTTCATCATCCGATATTATATGCGCTCGATGTATTAAGGTACTGAGAACACCGGCTGTTTGTGCTGGGTGATGGCAGCTTGACGCCTGGAGATACAGATCTGTGTGAGTCGCTTTCCTGTACACAGAATGTCCTAATGACCCATCATTTTTACGGCGTACTAGCACGTCTAGAAATGGTAAAGTGCCCTCTTTTTCAATCTCCATCGTAAATTTGATGTTCTCATGTAATGAGTTTAAGTGCACTTAAACTCATTACATGAGAACATCAAATTTACGATGGAGATTGAAAAAGAGGGCACTTTACCATTTCTAGACGTGCTAGTACGCCGTAAAAATGATGGGTCATTAGGACATTCTGTGTACAGGAAAGCGACTCACACAGATCTGTATCTCCAGGCGTCAAGCTGCCATCACCCAGCACAAACAGCCGGTGTTCTCAGTACCTTAATACATCGAGCGCATATAATATCGGATGATGAAAATCTCCACGCAGAATTAGAACACTTGGAGAAGGTTTTCAAGGAAAATGGCTACACTTCTCGCCAAATACGGAAGGCCATGCGCAACTATCATAACAAGAAGCAACGCACTGAGGACGCAGATGATGACTTTAAATCAACTGCGTTCCTTCCATACGCCGGGAATGTGTCGTCGAAAATAGGCCGATTACTGAAGAAAAATAAAATCAAGGTTATCTTTCGTCCACCAGCTAAGAACCGGGCCCTGGTTGGATCCGTTAAAGACGATTTACAACTGAAGAAGGCAGGCGTCTACAAAATTCCCTGTGAATGTGGCGCTGCATATATTGGCCAGACGACAAGAACTGTCCATGAACGATGTATAGAACATGAAAGATACACCCGTCTGCGGCAACCGTCAAAATCGGCAGTAGCAGAGCACTGTATTTCTTTGGGACATTCAATGGAATACAATGTAACAAAAATTTTATCCCCGGTTTCCGGTTTTTGGGATTCCGTAATCAAGGAATCAGTGGAAATACGTCTTGCCAATAATCTTATAAATCGTGACAACGGCTTTCAGCTGGATAAAAATTGGAATCCTGTTATTAAAATTATACAATCACAGCGGAATCGACAGTGTCATTCGATACTCAATGACTAGATGAACCTTTATTTCCACCACCGAGGGCAGCACGTACAACTCGGCTATGCTGCGCATGTCAACACCTGACGCATGCGCTGTAGGATGCCAGTACATTTCACATGCGCGAGATTCGGCATAAATACCGCGACTGCACCTGGGCTCTTCAGTAGTTGTGTACTCACCTGATGATGGCCGGACGTCTCTGGGCCGAAATATCGTGGCAGAATGTCGACGGGATCCGGCTGCATACCCGGAAATTATTAGAAGAAGAAATGGGAATGTCATTTACTAGATTACAGTATGTAATAAACAATAGTATTACTGAATGGACATACTTAAGTACCCTGAACGAGGTACGTTAAGTGCGAAATGTGCTGATTTTAACTAACCAAGCTGAAATACGTGACAGAAAATTGTCTTACGTGAAAATGCCAAGGGGAGAGCTAATCTCAAGTAAACTTCAAAATAAAAGGTAAGTGTATCTAAGAAGTGATATAAGTCAAGACATTCTACAAATAAAAGTAATGGTAAATGTGATGGTGATTTTTGTAATATGTGAAGATAGTACAGAAACTGTGGATGATAACTGTCACGATTATTGTAGGAAACCTACCTAATGTTCATTAACTAAAAGGACTGAAATAAAGGAAATACATTTATACATGTTTTTGGTTGTTTGAAGGAAAAAAAAGGGTTTGATCCCAAGAGACGTTAAATGCAGATAATAATAATAATAATAATAATAATAATCGAATGAAAGTTAAAACTGTTGTTATTTAGGAAATAATTTATATTATGCAACTGTTGTCGGTTGCGGTAGCACTTATACGTGCTCTGCGCTTGAAGAAAACGACTGTACCGCAGTTTATGTCTCCCGCTTGCTTGTGCAGAATTTGTCACTTACCACCGCGATCAGCGTGACTACTTCCAACAAATGGTATAAAAATTCACTAAATAACTAGCAACGACACGTTGCTCGCATTGGCAAAGAAATTCGTAGCACAGCGCTGAGAACACTATTGAACGCTCATTGGTTCTCAGAGAATGCAAGACGTAGATGCGCAGAACAAGCCTAAAGTCGACTGCCATCATAGGTGAAACAGAACTGTTCACCCATCACTAGTGACTGTGGCTGTACAAGAACAGATTGCATTTAAAATGCAGGAGAGTTACCGCGAAATAGTTTATGTCATTTAGTAGCCCGAATAGATGGAGCTCTTTTACAGCACCTGCTCGACCGCAAAAGGGGAAGTCTTACCTCACATTCAATTGGCACTGTGTAGCAGGTCCACTACAACGAATAACTTCAAGAACGGCAACCACAAGACATTATTAAGGTAGAAGCTGACGTACATAAAAGCAGTGTGACTAATCATGCATGGAGTGAAACACTCCAGTACTATCCACCATCGTGGCATCCGTTTGGCCACTGGCGCCTTTTACACAAGCCCAGCTGAGAGTCTGTATGCAGAAGCTGCTGAACTACCGCTGTCCTACCACTGTAACTTTCTCCTCAGCAGGTATGCATGTCATTTGAAGTAATGTGATGTGTTCCGGTATTGGCTTCCAGCACACTGCTAAGTATTTACAGCAGAGCTTTTCGCCCTGTATCAGGCCACAGAGTACATCGAGCAACAAAGGCTTTTCAATTGTGTCATCTGCTCAGTCTCTCTGAACGCCCTTCAAAGCCTCTGAGCACTGTACACTGCCCATCTCTTAATGCAATGGGTCCAGGAAAACAGTCATTTGCTCACTCTTGATGGCATCACTATACTGTTTATGTGGGTCCTTGGTCATGTCGGTCTGACAGGAAACGAGGCTGCTGATGCTGATGTCAAAACTGCAGTCCTCCTACTTCACCCCACTAGTTCTTATATTCCCTCCAGTGATTTCTGTTTTGCCGTCTGTCAGCAGGTGTTAGTTAGTTAGTTATGTGTTCCATTGATCAATAGCACGGAAAAACCGTTATGATGTGGAACATGTCAAATGCGCACAGGAAACAAGTTTTTTTTCTTTTTACATTTTAGTGTTATACCTAAATATTTCTATTATCTATCCTATTCCCTTAAATGGCACAAAATGCACATATTATATCTCCAGATTTATTTACTCATATTCAAGAATTCATCTATGGTATAGAAGAAGTTGCCAAGGAGGAATGATTTCAATTTGTTTATGAAACTATTACTGGTGTCTGTCAGACATTTTATTTCATCTGGTAATTTATCAAAAAGTTTTATAGCAGCATATTTTACCCCTTTCTGTGCCAAAGATAGGTTAAGTAAAGGATAGTGTAGATATTTCTTTTTTCTGGTATTGTAATCATGAATATCACTGTTGATTTTAAACTGGTCCATGTTGTTGAGAAAAAATTTCATTACTGAGTAAATGTACTGTGAAGCAGTTGTAACAATTCCTAAGCTTTTAAACAGATGCCTACAAGATGTGTGACTAGGAACCCAACACATTATTCTAACTACTTTCTTTTGAGCAGTGAATACCTTTTGCCTAAGTGTTGAGTTTATCCAGAATTTATTTACTTATTTATTTTTTGGCATCGCGACTGGTCCTTTCTTCATGGGAACAAGCTCCGGGCTATTAAGCTCTCCCAACAGCTTGGATGACCTCCTCTCAGCCCTCCCGCCACGAAGGGGTCGTTTTAAATAGATTGTGAATTGGGCACTGCCCTTTTAGCCATCATCTTTTGTTAAGTGGCGCTCCCCCACCATTTTGTGCACATTGCGCCCAATTTTTAACTGTCTGTCATTTCCTGAGCGAAAGCCTATTTTTTAACCGTTTACGTTCCAGCTTGGGTTTGCCGTCTGAGTTATCGGCTCTTTAAGTGAACGCACTGGCTGTCGACCGCGGTTTACTTTTTATCCATCATAGCAATATGGCGAAGGCCATTTAATTTTTTAGTTCTGGACCTCTGTTTTTCTATGGCATATTTTATAGACCTTTCTCTGTGTCCCTGTTTTAGCTGTCTTCTCTTCTGTCGATTGGTGTTGAAGTATAATTGTTTTTAACTCCTTTCTTTGTCTTCGTGTTTCACAGTTTTCACATGGGCGCGTATGACCCTTGTTGTTTTTGCGCACTAAAACAAAACAAAAGAAACAAAACAAACAATCGTAACCAAAAAATATTTCGCAACACTTCACTACATAGAGCTAAGTAGTATTTCAAAGTGCAGCCTTAAGACTAACAACTACCTGTTTGAAAAACATAATTCTGTATTGATAGTTCTAAAAATGTTACCTGTCACTATTCATGTGGGAAATTTTCGAGTTGGCCGCTATGACCGAGCAGTTCTAAGCGCTTCTGTCCGGAACCGCGCGACTGCTATGGTAGCAGGTTCGAATCCTGCCTCGGGCATGGATGTATGTGATGCCCTTAGGTTGGTTAGGTTTAAGTAGTTGTAAGTCTAGGGGACTGATGACCTCAGATGTTAGGTCCCATAGTGCTTAGAGCCATTTGAATCATTTTTTGAAATTTTCGAATTTTCCTGGTAATTTAAATTCTGCACTACAATACTGAGAAATACATATTATTATATTTTTTTTGGGATGTCTCTCCCTCAAAGCTTTTATCCATGAGCTGCATCTGGTTGTTTTCTTTTTTAGGTTTCTTGAGTGAATAACATAGTTTTTCTTATCACATAAAGTACAAATTAATTTCTTACAGTTTTAAACATGACTGTTACTCAGGAACCATATACTAGTTACAACATGGGATTACACATCTGCCAGTTGCATGTAATGGTAGGTATAATGACGTAGGTTTCGACACCCCCTATGAGTGTCTTCATCAAACTGAAATTACGATAAACTGTAAAATTGCATTGGTAAAAAAAATCAATCGTCAGAATTTAGAGCAGCTATGCTCAAGCTAGAATGTTTTATTTCACTTTTGACTTTTGTGATTTCTTATAACTTCATTCTGATGAAGATAACCCTAGTAAGTGTTGAAACCTAGGTCAGTGTACCTACCAGTTATGTGCAACCGGTTGTCTGTGTAATCCTATGTTGAAAATGAATTTCTTTTGCAAATCAGGTTTGTTACTGTCAGATGGTGGTGCTATTTCTTCACAACATGAGGGCGGACCAGAATGTAAATCATGAATACTCTCCGGGTATTCGAGATTACTTTGAAAATATTTCCTATGTGAGAATCACCTGCTTTTTTTTCATATCAAAAGTTTCCACACTTTCTAGAGGGATTCTTATAAAATTGGACACTGCCCAGTACTAGAGTATCATCAAGACATATAATGTAAGATTCATTAGTTGACCACCACAACTAGCCGACAACATATTGTTCACAATAGTACGTCTACATGAACAACCAACCGTACAACTTCTAATGCAAGTGTCAATGAACTGAAGTCGTTTAAAAATGGTAATGAGAAGTGATTCTACTTTAGTAATTTTCAGCAGAGCATCCTATGCTGAAGAGCCAAAGAAACTGGTACTCCTGCCTCATATTGTGTAGGGCCCCTACGAGCACGCAGAAGTGCCGCAACACGATGTGATATGGACTCGACTTATGCCTCAAGTGGTGCTCGAGGGAACTGACACCATGAATTCTGCAGGGCTATCCATAAATCCATAAGAGTACAAGGGGGTGGAGATCTCTTCTGAACAGCACGTTGCAAGCCATCCCAGATATGCTCAATAATGAACATGTCTGGGGAGATTGGTGGTCAGTGAAAGAGTTTAAACTTAGAAGAATATTCCTGGAGCCACTCTTTATCAACTCTGGACATGTGGGGTGTGGCATTGTCCTGCTGGAATTGCCCAAGTCCGTCGGAATTCACAACGGACACGGATGGATGCAGGCGATCAGACAGGATGCTTTCGTATGAGTCACCTGTCAGTGTTACCTAAATGTTTCAGGGGTCCCATATCACTCCAACTGCACACGCCTCACACCATTACAGAGCCTCCACCAGCTTGAACAGTCTGCTACTGACAGGTAGGGTCCATGGACTCATGAGGTTGTCACCATACCTGTATGCATCCATCCGATCAATATGATTTGAAATGAGACTTGTCCAACCAGGCAACATGTCTCCAGTCATTAACAGTCCAATTTCGGTGTTGATGGGCCCAGGCAAGGCAAAAGGCTTTGTATCATGCAGTCATCAAGCATATGTGAGTGGGCCTTCAGCTCCGAAAGCCCATATCGATGATGTTTCGTTGAATGGTTCACACGGTGTCACGTGTTGATGGGTCAGCAATGAAATCTGCAGAAATTTGCGGAAGGGTTGCATTTTTGTCACATTAAATGATTCTCTTCAGTCGTTGTCGGTCCATTGTGGCGGGATCTTTTGTCCGCTGCAGTGATGTCAGAGATTTGATGTTTTGACAGCTTCCCGATATTCACAGTACACTTGTGAAATGGTCGTATGGGAAAATCCCCACTTTATCACTACTTTGGAGATGCTGTGTCCCATTGCTCATGCGCTAACTATAACACTACATTCAAACTCACTTAAATCCTGATAATCTGCCATTGTAGCAGCAATAACCGATCCAACAACTGCACCAGATACTGGTTCTCTTACATAGGCTTTGCTGACCACACGCCATATTCTGCCTGTTTACATATCTCTGTATTTGAATACAAATGCCTATACCAGTTTTTTTATTTTGGCTCTTCAGTGTATGATCCTCTGCTAAGCCAGATGAAGCAACGTAATGAGGATCCAGTTCATATGGATTAAGACAGAGGCTACTCAAGTTTTTCGAATACATCAGCAAGCAATAGCACATCCATTTTCAAATACAGATCAGAATTCTCTCCCAATGTCTTACACCTCAATAAATGCCATACACTAAGCTTTTTGGTATCCACTCTCTGTGGTTGTTTCACCTGTTTATAAGCTCTTAAATTCCTCAATCATAAGTAAATGGTCTCATAGCAAAACAGGCTCATTTCTAGGGCCCACATTTTAATGACTTAAAAACAGTCAAATGTCCAAGTATTTATGACCTAAAACTTACATAAATGTGACCTTAAAAAATAAGATATTACTTTATGTAAGTTTATTTAAGAACATTCTTGTTGATTTTTTTGTATGCTACATAATACAAAATTCACTTCTGAACAAATTGTGAATATAGTCTTTATTTTTGCAGAGTTTGCAACTAACTTGCACTTATTTTTTAAATCTCTGCATGTGTCTAAAAACACTTGAAGTACAGTGTAAACAATAACACCTATTCAAACAATTAAACCACGTTTTTACTACCATACACCATTTGTTTGAAGTCATCCAAATTAGGTAATATGTCAACTTCAGTTACTGCAGAGTTACACTGCATAACAAGATGCATTTTCAGGTTTTTCATTTTCAGCTAGCTACGGTTATCGTTGAGGACAGTTCTGTACTTTGGCAGTGAGGTCACTGCAGGCCAGCCTTGCCTTCTTGTCTTCAAATGTTGTTCCAGGAAGATTTTCACTTATCTTACACATTGCAGTATATCCAGGAGTCCACTGGAGAACACTTTGCAATTTGTTGTACACTTTGTCAGTGACATGACAACAAGCTTGATCCGAGTCACTCTGCACATCTTGCACAATATCCAGGGCATCACACACATGAGTACCAGCAGCTTCCAGTTGTGTGATGGCTTTTGAAACAACTGAATATTTGGCATTAATGTATGCCAAGTTTCAAGACAAGGTGTCTGTAAAGGCAGTAATACTCAGCAACATTAAGCCAAGAACACCATAGTGTAAGAACAGTCTGAGGGAAGAAGGACAATGAATCTACTTGTTCCTCGAATTTCTACCATAACGGGGCTTTCATGTAGATTTTCTTGCCACTGGAAATTATTTTGTCCATATCAGGGAAATTTGATTGCACCTTGTTTGCAACTCTTTGTAATGCATGTCCAATGCAAGTAACATACACTGTTCTGTGGCAGAGAATCGGAAGCCCCTTGGTTGTTTTAGCCATGTATGAAGCACCACCTGTGTACTAGCAGCAAAACCTTTGTCTCTGTTCACATCATCCGGCCACAGTAGCTTCAAAGAGTTGTCAAACAAGATGGCACTGTCGAGGTTTTTACTCTCACAAGAGCTTCACATTAGTAGGAATATTTTTTTAGGCCTGTCAACTTTCAGAACAACAACAATGCTCATGCACAATCGATGGTTTCATCTGTGGACGGCCAGACCTTTTAATCAGCAATACTACTTCATATTTTGTTGAACACCACCTCATAGCACATGGATAAATGGTTCTTCCTCAGTGTACATTCATCTGGAATTGTGTATGTTGTGTCCTTCTCCAAGAACTGTCTGAAGGGTGGATTCTTCAGCTTCTGCAGTGGGATGTTGCAAGGCACCATCATCTCACTCAAGTCCTGGAAGAATGATTGCACCCTCAAATAACAAGGTTCGCCTGCTGTCATTCTCAGCACTTCTCTTCACACAGCTACTGTGTTTGGAGACATTACAGTGTTGTTGGACATTAAAGCGATTTTCTGTACTACATTTAACTTCACATAGTTTACAAAATAATATTTTCCTGACAGTGCTGAAGACTTCTGTCCAAAATCATGAACAAAACCTTGTAACTTCATGCTGTTTGATCACCTTACTTTCGACATATTGGATCAGAATGAGTCTGCATTCAAACTGAATAGTGTGAGCAAATTTGCGATGTTTATTACGTCGGAAGCTGCCTTTGTTGACTTGGAGTGCGTTTTGTTGACCCACACTGCAGTATCTTACATCATCAAACCATCTAGTGTATTACGCTATTTCTATACTATGTCCTGATAAATTAAGCTTTGGAGTAATTTTTGCCATTATTTGTGACAATATCACCTGAAACATCATCATGTGAGCAATGTTTTCATGTTTTGTTCGTTTATCCTTAAAGACGCAAAAATTGGCAAAGTATGATGTATTATTGCAAAAGTTGTCTGAAATAAATTACTAAAAAGTTGTAAATATGAGCTTTATGCACGGCAAAAATAAATTTTTCTACACTACAATACCTGGATCTGTGCATAAACTGTTGCAAAATTCACCCTACAGTTCAGGAAAAAATATGATTTGTCATTAAAACCTGAGCCCTACTCATTACTCTTATATTCATATATAAATATGCCTTTCTGATTAATTACATTAAAGTCTTCACCCATGTTCAATGGTGCCAGTGATTACATTTGCTCATGTTTTTGACCAAAAAATGGGCATCATGGGTGCTCAAGTTATGAAATACAATGGGTACTTTAAAACTAGATCTACACTTCAAGTAACAGATAGAATATGCACCTCATCCACATACACCAATAAAATAACAGCCAGCTCTGTGATTTGTTTCACCTTCCTCAACTCTTCATGGCAAGTATGACAAAGCTTTACTGACTGAAATTCTAATTCTTATTCCATCTTTTTATTTTGCAGTAAGAATTCATTCACAATCTTGGCAATTAGATATAACTGATCTGTGAATCATTTTGTAAAGTTAGACCTCTCTATAATTTAAAATCTGAATATACATCACTGCTGCTAAAATACAAGTAACAGACTATACTGGAATGTGTAAGCACATGTACTTGATCAGAATAACTATGATCTGAACTATGTATACATGTGACAAATGGTTCCAGCACACAATCAGTGTCTGCAAACATTACAAAAGACATCTGTTGCTTGTTTCTGAAGCTGACAAACTCTACATATTCATTCTTCTTATTTTGTGACAATAAGGCAACAGCATTATTCTTCCATCCTTCTATCCTTTCAAGACCCACTCCTCAACCTCCATTTTCTTCTCCCTTGACAAAAAGCCAATCATAATCAGAATATAGGATACCACCTACAACTCGCTAGGAAATGGTACATTAGAAAAATTTGACTGTCTTGCTAAGGTAATGACACATGATAGGCACATATTTTTACTGCTGCAAATTAGCCAGAATTGCCGCTTTGAAACAAGCATTATCTCTTGACTGGATATTTATCACTTCATGTTTATTTTCCATAGATTTGGGTAGAATTTTGTATAGTCCTGCAGAAAATGCTTTATTTTTGTTGACACTGACCCATAGTTTTACTGTTTCTTTTAATGCTAAACTTGACAGCTATCTTTTTGCTTAGAGGGGTTCTGCTTTTTCTGTACACTGCATGTCTTGTTCTCACTTTTTTTTTTTTTTTTTTTTTAATGTGAGTGGTTTGATTTACTGTGAATTATGTGTGCAACTATTTATGCCACCAGTGTAACATAACGTCAGCTAGATCTAAAATTAAAAGTGCCTACCTGGACAGCAGTGCGTGTTATTGTTGTGCTTCCGGGATTCAGGTAGTCACACCAGCAAGGTGCCAAATCCATCAGGTGGACTAACGGTGAAAGCTGGTGTGCCAACCAGCCTGGATGTGATTTTTAGGCAGTTTCCCATATCTGACTAGGTGAATACTGGGCTGGTACCCATGTCCCACCACAGTTACACAATTTGCAAACTTTCAAAAACCGTTCACACTCTTTGACATGACTAACATTATATGCAGACAATTGGGGTGCACGAACTCCCATCCCTGGGGTGTAAAGAGAGAGGCAACAGGAAGGGTATCCAGCCACACTTGAATATTAACCATACCACATGTGATATAACAATGATGGCCCCTTTTCACTATGGGCAGAGACACAAGGAAAATAATCGGAGCCTTAAAATAGAAAGTAATGAAAAGCTATATCACCCAGTCAATAATGTCAGTTATATTTTTCTAGACAACACATGATGCATTATCATCTTTCACTCCCATGAAATGGTGACGATTGTTCATTTATTGTGCCCAGTGTTCCTCAAACATTATCTGCAATAACAGGTGCTGCTTTCGAAACATTGTTTGAGAGAGAGAGAGAGAGAGAGAGAGAGAGTTGGTGGGTGCGTGCGCGATTGTGTATGTGCGTACACCCACTTTCATTCATGACAGCCACTGTAACAGCACTGCTGGCAGATGGCCAAGAATCATGTGACTTAATGGGAACCATACTGAAGACAGTGCAGCAGTAAGCTTATAAACCATGGGCCAGAAGTCCTGTAGCCTTACTACCCCTCTCAGTTCAATAAATGATTTTGCAAAGTGTTTGTCTCCACTGACTACACTAAGGCATGTCTTGCATTAAAGTGTATTCCTTTTCCAATTAAATGCATTATACTCCACCCATTCAACAAGTGTTTATTGCAGAATTTTTGAACAGTTGGAGATTCTCTTTATGCAGGAGGAACTTTTCTCCTTGATTTATCATGAAGAACATCTATTGCTCTTGCCTATGAGTACAGATATTTGAACATCTATGGCCCAAGATCTACCCTCTACACTGTCATCAATCAGATGTACCAACTGTTGTGTATTAGAGTACTACTTCATACACAACCATAAGGAAAGGTAAGCTACAGTGTGGCAACTGTCATTATAGAAAAGCTGGACAGGAGCAGAAATGGTTAGTGGACAAGTTAATACAGTAAACAGGACAACTTTTATTTCTCATTACAAATAATGCAGCAAGAAAGAGAGTCCAAGTAATGCAATAGCAACAAGGATGAAGCTCTCAGAACTAAAGCACAAACTATGGTGTCATAGCTGTGACTGGCCGGCGTGCTTGTAGCCTGGAGCCACTGCAGGCATGCTACATTTGACACTGCTATCAGAGTCTGCCAGAAACCTGCAATTTCATTGCCAACTTTGAGACACTGCTATGATGGTATCCATTCATGAAACCATACCAGTCCTGTTCAGCTGTAGGTTGTGTGCATTGAAACTCCATCCAGTCCTTCTGCCACCAGAGCAACATGTACAATCAGCTGCCATCAGTGCCATTTATAACCTATTGTACTCCATCTATATAATAAACATGTGTATGTCCTAAGGCTTCAATAGTACTTGCAACATGGTGCACTTTAACAGTTGTGACTGTCGATTAATCAGAATGTTGGAAAAATGTGTTTTCCAGTATTTCTAAGAAATTTCGTTTTCTATTGGTATTCCGTAAAATCTTTTGCCAAGTAGTTCTAGTGTGTCACCAGTTTCATTTTTTAACTCAGTTTTTGTGCAACACTTAGTATATCTGAACATTTATAAATAAAAACACATTCTATGATTTTTTTAGTTTTACATGTAATTCATGATTCAAACTGAGTGTGTGATTATTTGCCCTTTGGAGTATAAAGAATTTTTGTTTGTTTCAAAAAAGTCATATTATTGGATAAGACATCCATTATGAACTTGCTGATTAACTCACGAAGTTTAATAGCTGAAACCATTTAGGAACTGTGAAAGACAATACATTATGCTGTATAATCACAAAGAAACAGAACAGCTGCCCATTGCTTACTCTCATATAGGAAAATTCAAGTACAGCTTGCTGATACATGTGCTTCAAAGTGAACACACTAATCATAGCTTTCGGAGCTATTAGTTGCTTCCTCAGGCATGAAAATGTGACATGCTGGAGAAGATTACAAAAAAAACTATGGGACAGGCTGAAAGAATGTTAGAAAAAAACTGACAAGTCACCCAAACCTTACCTCTTCTTTCCTCCTTATGGAAGGAAGTTCAGAAAGCCAGTCAAGCACTGCACTTTTCTCAAGTGAATTTTCCTTTCGATGTGATATTAGGCTGCACCATTAAAGTCAGTGTTTTTTATTTAACTACTTCTGAACATAACTTTTTTTTATATCTACTTTTCTTATTTCTCTTGGCCTATTATTCTTTTGAGGTATTTCAGTAAGTGATGCTATACTGAGACTCTTGTGGGCATCACATTCATGTAGCAATGAAATTAGGAATAAATGACAGTTTTGATATGCCAGTCAAAAGAAACAAACTCCTCTTCACTAATTGTACCACTGCCTATAGTGTTTCAAAACCTGCAACTGAGCTAAAAAAATTGTTCAATAATAAGGAAAAAGCTGCTTTGGATAAGCAAAACCATGCCTCCCCTTTTCTCTACTACTGCACTTCAGGATTTCACCAGCTTCTAATTTCTCATATGCAGCATTTCCTGTTTAAAAAAGAATAAAGTAAGAAACTATTTTATCTCATATTTGTTATTTATTCAAAAACTTACTTTTTTAAATTTTAATGCTGTATAACTAAAAGACAAAGTTCACATTTCAATAATAAAACTTGTCAAATGCAGGAAACAAAGACACATGCAGAGTCTGAAATTATGCTATTTGCTTTACAAAATCTCTCAAAGCTGAACTCAACATTAAATGTTGATACTGTTGATAATGACAGTATTTCACTCATATCGCTGGATGTGTACAATATGTAAAACACTTCTGTAACCTTAGTTCTGTCATTAAACTACATAAACCAGGAAAAAATTGTGTTACAGGAACAAATTTTTCTGATGACTAAGAGACAAAACATGTCATTGATCTGTATACAGACTTTTACAATTAAGAGCAAATAGGCAGGCCTGTTCATACATTACCTCATCAACAGACTCTCATATTTAACAGAATCTAAAAAAAATTCACACTTAACTCAAACTTTACTCCTAAACAGTATTTCAGAATGCATGCAAATTTGAAGCTCTTGAAAATGTATATGTCAATTCCAGCTCTAGACAATGCATAATATTATTTTGAAAAATGTTTCCCACAATCTGGAATGTTAGATGTTGCAAACTTGAAAGCCGCAATCTGCAACAGCCAATTAGGTACTACCACGGCTGAGAAATATCTTCAGTTAGTCCTGAATAGAATCTAAAAGCTTTGAGAAATAAGACAGTGTCCAGCTAGTGCAAGATGATCTCAACTGCTGAGGTGGAAAATATGAACCTGAATATCAGTCTTCCAAGAAATGTGACCCTTTTTTTTATAGGTCCAAAATGGTGTAACAGTGTTCTGGTGACTATGGCTATTCTGACATGCCAAACCAATGTTCACAACACTTCTCTGAAGCAAGGAATCTAGAATCATGATTATGACATATGGTAGGTTCTGTAAACATCTGCTCTCATGGCAAGAGTTTATCTAATGCTGTAAATTGTGATTCAGAAACTGAAGCAGATCTGTATTGCTAAACTTAGGTCCGTGAAGCTGTGGCAGACCCTGATCTTCAAACCAGGAAATATGAGGATGACAATCTGAGCCAAACAACCCAGGTCCGTGAGACTGACACACAGCCCAAGGACCTGAACTGGGTACCAGAGATGCTAACTTTGTTGGCATATTATTGGCATGATTTATAATTCATGGGGGACCATGGTGGATTATGAACCACAGGCTATCGGTCACACCATTTTGTTAAACTGGGACTGGCTGGCAGCTTTCTCCATTATGATCACAGCCTGAGATTCGATTGACATAAACTGAGAAATAATTTAAAACTGTTTGACTTCAAATTCTCAAGGAACTGTCATCAACCCAAAGGTTCAGCATTTCCTTCTTGCCTGCCTCTGCCACTTTCTTGAAAACATTCCACTCAGCAGTGGAGATGTCTTTATTTTGCTTCTGAAACAAGTACAGAATCTGCTGGTCATTTTTTTCCTTCATAGCATTGGGCTTTGTACCCTTCAACATGGTGTCAGCCTGCCCCACTGTCAGTCTGGGTACTGGCTACAAAATGATCTTTGGAACAGTATTGTACTGCCATGCTTTGGTCACCCTATTCACACAAGTGAATGCCGAGCTCCCATTCTTGTACGGTGTTCCAGACAACTGGAGAGGTTCCTCCTGATCAGACAGTTCAATCCTTTCCACGGGTGCAGTCTCCAGCACTTCCACCTGTTCCTCTGTCTCCTTACCATCTGAAAATTCACAAGCACAGCAGCCTGCCTCATCAAGCTAAGTTTTCTCCCCCACTGCTTCTTGACTTGAGTTACTAGTCTTGTTACGGTTGGTTGGTTTGTGGGATTGAAGGGAGCAGACTGCTAGGGCCACCGTCCCAATCTTGTTATCACCGACCTCTTTCATTACAGAATCATTAGCATTATTAATTTTGCCTGACTTCATATCTATCAATTTGCATTTTTGTGTAACAGGTGGTTCACCTTCATCTGTGCCAGTTATTAATTTTTAGCACCCTCTTTACTTGTCTGCTGTTTGGGGCTTCTGGTTTCTGTATTTTCCTTCAGCTTTAGTAAGCCTAATCTTGTGGTCTGGATTACTCTTAATTTTCATTTCTGTGTACCCAACATACACTTCTTTCTGAGTTACTCCTCACTGACACCTGTTTCCATTCCATCCATTCCTGTCTCTATAGCTACACCAGATTTTTCCAACCGATCTTCCTCTTCACCATTCACATATTCTTGTTTCTCTTTTTGGTCTTCTTCCATCCCTTCAGAATACTCACCTTCTTGTGATGTTTCCATTTCTCCTTTAACTACAAGGTCGGAAGAATTCGCACTCCTCACTGCAACAGTTGTATCTGCATTCTTTGTGACAGGGACTTCTTGCAGAGATCTGTGAGGTTTGAGAACCCCCCGCCCCCAATGCCCCCTCACCTGTGTAGCACTGTTGCCCCTTCCATTGACTCCTCTTTCAGAGCTCTTTGTGGATGTGTCAGATTCCCAGCACTATGTGCAGCAGCTGAGGTCTCTTCCATTGTGAGTTTTGAACAGTCTCCCTTTGTAACTGTAATTTTAACACCTAGGAGACCTGGGAGATGCCCCAATAGTGCTAAGTATGTGTCTGGTGAGTTCTGAATCCCAGATCATCTCATGAAAAGGTCCCATGGAATTCTTGGATCGGTTCACTCAGAGCTAATTTCAGATTTTTTTCCCTATGATTCCATGAAACACTGACGAAAGTGTGGACCGTCTGAGAGGAGTCTCAGATGCCAAGGTTAGGCTGATACTCTGAGTGGGCACCCAGTATGCCTGAGGCTCTGTATGAGACAAAGATCCACTGTGCCATGCATCTCTGTGAACACGTCACACCACGCCTTGTGTGGTGGGAGGTGTGGGTGGGGTGGAGAGGAGGGGGGAGCAGTTTCATTTTGAGCCCAGGATAACACCTTCATAAGTATGCTGATTTGTGAGTTTGAAAAATTCTTCAAAAGCTGCATAATTTGAAGAGTGTTCTCTAAAGCCAAATGCACCCTCCTCCATAAACTAACACAACTGCACACAGAAAATGAACAAGAGAGACAACTGGAATTGCAAAGCTGCACTTTTCCTCACTAAACAATAAAGCTGGCCTCAAGCTGAAAGTCGCTTTGAATGCCACACTGGTTTAACAGGCATGATGGTCAGAGATTGTATACTCTTACCTTTCCCTGATCTTTGAACTGGCTGACCCAATAAAATACAGTGACCTATATTTTAACACAGATTCTGGATAACTAGACTACTTGGCACTATTTCCCAATAACAAATCACTGCCATAAGTGACATAGGTAACAGCAAAAAGTCCTAAAGATGACTGGGATTTGAGCCCAGACTTTTGGATTTGTACTTTAACTAGTGAAAAACCAAACAACTCTTCACTAAGAATGATGAACAGGCCAGTAATTATACATCAAACTGCAAGTTAGCACCTATTTACCTTTCCTCTAGAAATTCAATGCACACCTCCCATCACCATGCTGCATAATGATATTAGAGTGTATCAAATATGAACTAGAATTCAAATATGGCGGCTGTGGTAGTGGACGGAAATGGATGTGACTGACAGAGTGGTCACGGGAACGTCAGGAATAGTGTTGTGGCAATAACAGCAATAACTGTTTAATGATCGATCCAAACGTGGTCGACAGTGGGGAACATACCCGTGCAAGCACCATTGATCTTACAAACTACAGAACATTTGAATCCTAACTGTGCAACAAGAAACAGAGTGCAGCGGTTATAGGGAAGTGAACACACAACATAGTGACTTCGCCACTATAGGGAGCTATAACTGTGCCACAAAGTGTATTATTACGTGCACCCTGTGACCAAAAAAGCTGGGATATGCTTACTTCCTCTCTTGTTTTGTCATCTGCCTCCTTAAATTCATTTTATTTTCATTTTTACCTCATTACCATTAACAAAGAACAAAAAATATAAACAAAAATATATGGGTAAATAGTAATGTCATTGAAGCTAGGGAAAAATTAAAACTACTTCACAGTGCAATGCTGACTAATAGAGAGATTCCTGAGCTAAAGGAAGCCTTCAAAATATATCAAGCACACTATAAGGACTTACTCACACAGACCAGGAGCAAATATGTTGCAAATAAGCTTCAAAACTCACACAATGTAACTGCTGGCATCTGGGCAGTCATAAACAGAATGAGATTTTCACTCTGCAGCGGAGTGTGCACTGATATGAGACTTCCTGGCAGATTAAAACTGTGTGCCAGACCAAGACTCGAACTTGGGACCTTTGCAAAGGTCCCAAGTTCGAGTCTTGGTCCGGCACACAGTTTTAATCTGCCAGGAAGTTTCAGTCATAAACAGTTTTAGAACCCGCAATGACAAATCCTGTATGGACTTTACTATTAGCCACAATGGCATGCTCATAAAAGACCAACTGTAAATTGTAAATATTTTTAATGAATATTTTTCTTCCGTAGGGGAAGCCATAAATGACAAACATAAAAACATGCACTACAGTTTTAAAGGTAATACATGTGACCATAGTAAATATGTAGCCCCCACAAACCACGCAGAAATGATGGACATCATTAGCTCTCTAAAACCCTCTAATTCAGCTGGCCATGATGGCCTAAATATTAATGTTTTAAAAGCTTGTAGCCAAAATGTCTCTGCACCTCTGTCTGTTGCAGTCAACAATATAATAGAATCAGACACCTTTTCAGACAGACTAAAAATAGCACAGGTAACACCCATTTATAAAAAAGGTGACAATAACAAAATAGAAAACTACAGACCAGTCTCGATACTTCCTGTCTTTTCCAAAATAGTTGAGAAAGTTATTTACAATAGGATTATAAACTTTCTTAACAAACACAACCTGATGTTTGAAAATCAAAATGGATTCCTAAAAGGAAATCAACTAGCACTGCAGCTGCTCAACTAATTGAAGGGGTGTTAGAGAGTATATGGCGGGTGTATACCTAGACCTGGAAAAAGCCTTTGATTGTGTGAATGTTGACATCCTATTAGACAAGCTATGGAACATGGGCATTAGAGGCACTGCTTATGACTTAATAAAGTGTTATACGAGCAATAGGACACAGTTTGCTCAGCTTTAAACGGAAAGTGGTGTGTACAAATCAGAGATCACTTACATAAAATATGGCGTACCCCAGGGATGGTATTGGGAACTGTTCTGTTCTTGATCTATGTAAATGATATTAAATACTGTACTATAAATTCCAAAATAGTTCTGTATGGCAATGACATGTCCATTGCATGTAAAAAGGAATCATGTAATGAACTAGAGGTCGAGTGTAATAATGTGACAAAAGAAATTGTTCAGTTTTTTAATGAAAGCCACTTAAATGTAAATGATGGAGTTTAACAAAACCGAGGCAAAATAGTTGCAGTTTTCCTAAGAATACATTGACAATGTGACAGCAAATCAGGCAATTAACGTACAATGGTATGACTGTCCACTCACAACATTAACAGAGGAACATAGGTGGCAGCTTTTCTAGCACAAAGGAGAGAGGACACTGTCATTTGTAAATAAGTTTAACAGATCACAAGAAGAAATTTCTGCAAACTAGGTAAATAGAGAAGGAGGAGGGTACATAATTTTTATTATTGGTGTATTGTACCCCATGTAACTTGTAGGTTGAAGGAAAAGGTTACATGGACCCAGGAGAGGGAGAATCTGTACTGAAGTTAGATCAGCAGTTGGCAACTGATGTACCATGGAAGGTGAAAACCTGGCACACCAAAAATTATTTAAAAAAGTATTTTTCTGTAAATAAAAATTCATTTGAGACCCACCCTTACAGTGTTTTCTAGTAAAGTATAATTAACTGCTGAACAATTAGATGGTTAGTTACAGGTAGTTCAATACATAGCTGAAGTGTCTCCAGCAGCAGAATGGATGAATATGGATGCAAAGTTATTCTGACTTTAAAAACCTGTACTCCAAATGGAGATATTAGACTAGCAGAAAGAGATTTCCTTACAAACATATAAAACATCATCCAATGAAGAATTCTACAATAAACATGTCCCAGAAAAATATGAAAACTGCAAAAAATTAGCCATGTACATGGCTACTATGTTTGGCTCCACAAATATGAGAGAAATTTCATTTTCAAAAATGAATTTTTTGAAGAAAAAATATCGCTCAAGATTAATGGCCACCCAACAGGACACTATTCACGTAAGCTGATCCCCACATGAACCTAAATTTTAAGACAATGGCTCAGGACAAAAATTTAATTTCTCCCATTGAGTTCTTAATACAAATAGACCAATCTATTGTATTTCAAGTTTTGTGAGTGAAAATGAAAATAATACTGAATATACATTTTTCTAGATATTTCCATAGAAATTTGGCCATCTTTTGCATTCCATTTCTTTGTGAGCGAAAATAAAAATAGTGTAGAGTATAATTTTTCTGGATTTTTGAATACAAATATGTCTACCTATTGTACTGAATATTATTTTGTGAGTGAAAATTAAAATAAAAATTAGTAAGAAATATGAGATTTTTCTTCTGGACCTCGATAAAAATTTTCCAAAGTATCTGGATCCCATCTAAAGTTACTTGCTGGCCCCTGGGTTAGATGGACCCACAGAAAGGATGACCTATACCACGTTAGAGAGAGATTTTGAGAGGAACACAAGCACTGAAGGATTGTAAATGGTTGAGAAGAATCATCCTAGAGAAGAATGTGTCTGAAATACTCTTACAGACGTAAGAAATGATAGTGAATTTTGTTTCCAATTTGTGAAGCGTCCTCCAAACTAGTATAGTATAGGAAGACTTACCTTAATCATAAAGTTTAGTGAGAGAGACATGTCCATACATGAACTAACATATAAAGCAGGGTCACAGCACATACCTCCACAGATATGATAGAGGAAGGTTCAGTTAAAAATAAATGGCCTATATACAAACTATGGTATATCACACCATCAGTTATGTGATTACCTCATTTAAAATAAAGAGGCAACATAGATAATTTGAGATGGAAAACTGAGAAGAAAAATTTACCCCCCCCCCCTTCTCATATATGTAAGTACTATAGTGTACCAATATGGTACTGATGAAACAATTAGTTAACCAAATCAAAAACGTACTTATGGATTGCTTAAATACATATAGGCAAATAATTCATTTTACCATAAGTTGTAAAGTGAAGTGGTTATTTCCCACAAATCATTAATAAATGAAAAGTATAAATATACTAAAATAAAATATGTAAAACAAGTAAAACAACAATGATATTAATAGAGGTTAAAATAATTTAATTGAATAGATAAAAAAAATCTGCTCATCATGCTGTGGAAGAACACACACACAAAAGAAGGTTGTAATTAGGCACACTTTTGGAGGCAGTGGCCCCTCCTTCAGGCAAAAGGGTTGAAGGGGAAAGAAGAAGGGTTGAAGACAAAGGACAGGAGAGGCCTAAGGAAACAGATACATTTCAGGAAAGTCACCCAGAACTGCAGGTCAGGGGAGACTTACCACACAGGGTGAGAAGGAAGGACCGATTGTTGGTTTCTTTTTTTTTGTGGTTTTTAGGGTGCAAACACCTAAGGTAATAAGTGCCCAGTATAGAACCACAGAATGCTGGGACCACAAGTGTAAAAAACCGTTGCGAGGTCCAATACAGGAAGGGAAAAAAATAAATAAAATGTCAAGACATTACAGAAGAGTATCTAAAAGACATTGACAAGACACCGGAGTGACCAGGTAGAAACCAAATCTCTTTTGTCATATTACAGCTTTTTAAAAAACTTGAAACACGAACTACAGCTTGCACATCATCCGCTAAAATGTCTGGCAAAGGGGGCGGCAGCCCAACCCTGAGACGTAAGTGGCTAAAATAGGGGCAGAGGATCAGGAAATGTCTGTCTGTTAATGGCTGGCTACAGAAAGGGTAGCTGGGTGCAGGGTTGCAAGCGGCAGTGCCCTATTCACAACTGAGCTAACATTACTTCCTGATGGTGAGACGGCCAAGAGGAAGTCGACCAGGCTGTTGGGAGAGGTTTGACTTCTCCGAGTTTGTTCCCATGAAGGGAGCACCAATGGTCATGCCAAAGTGCCATGATACACCAATAGAGAAAAGTACAAATATCTTTCGAGGGAACAGAGTACGAGGTGGGCCGACCAAGATGGACTGCACACCAACATGGGCAGGAACCCACATGAACATCACTTGGGCTCCTCCATCTGGGAACAAATGGAGGCAAACCCGGATCCATTGAATGATGGGGTGGACTGGATCATTCAGACTCTGAAGAGCACTGAGGGAGTCAGAGCAGATCACACAGTGAGTGAGTTGGTACCTCCAGACATAGTGAACAGCCTGATAGAGGGCAAAAAGCTCTGTGCTAAAAATTGTGCACTGATCGAAAAGCCGGTATTGAAACTATAACGCCCCGATGACAAAAGCACAGCTGACACCGTGGGCAGACTTGGAACCATCAGTGTACAAAAATATGCTATCGGCAAGTTGTGAGCGAAGTTCGAGAAATTTGCAGTGATAGGTCAGCTCGGGAGCTGAATCCTTCGGGAACGAGCTGAGGTCAAAATGAACAGAAACCTGTGCCTGAAGCCAAGCTGGTGAAGGGGTCTCCCCCATTCGGAAAGTGGCAGGAAGTGTGAACTGCAGCTGCTGAAGCAGGTGATGAAAGCAGATGCCGGGAGGCCACAGAGAAGAAACGTACATCTCACATTGGCAGTCAAGAATGTCATCAAAAAAAGGGTCAATGGTTGGGTGGCCTTGCATGAAGAAAGCTGACACGCATACCTACCGAGTAGGATGTTACACCAGTATGAAATTGGTAGTTCACCAGCTTCTGCATAGAGACTCTCTGCTAGGCTAGTATGGAAGGCACCAGTGATGAGATGGATCCCCAAATGGTGGATTGTAATTAGACGGCCTAAGACAGACGGCCGTGCGGAAAAGTAGACAATGCATCCATAGTCCAACTTGGAGCAGACAAGAGATCGACAGAGGTGGAGGAGGCCAGTCTGGTCTGCTCCCCAAGAGGTACCACTTAATACAAGAAGGATATTGAAGGACCGGGTGCAGCATGCAGCCAGGTAGGACATTGAGTTTCCTATCAAACGTAAGTCCTAAGAACTTTGTTGCATCCATGAATGGGAGAGCATTTTGGCCCAGACGCAAGGATGGTGTAAGAAACGCCTTGTAATGCCAGAAGTGATGCAAATGGATTTGGTAGCAGAAAAGCGGAAACCATTTTTGACACTCCACAAACAGAGACGGTCCAGACAACGCTGAAGACAGCATTGTAGGAGACGCGTCTGATGGGAGCTGCAATAAATAGCGAAGTCATTAACGAAAAGAGAGCCAGAAATGTCAGCTGGAAGGCAGTCCATAATTGGGTTGATGGCTATGGTGAAGAGGACGACATTCAGTACAGAGCCCTGAGGCACCTCGTTCTCCTGTGAAATGGTGTGGGATAAGGAGGAACCCACATGTACCCGGAAAACTTGGTCTGTTAAAAATTCCCAGATGAGAGTGGGAAGACGACCACGAAGGCCCCGTAAGTGCAGAGTATATACACTCCTGGAAATTGAAATAAGAACACCGTGAATTCATTGTCCCAGGAAGGGGAAACTTTATTGACACATTCCTGGGGTCAGATACATCACATGATCACACTGACAGAACCACAGGCACATAGACACAGGCAACAGAGCATGCACAATGTCGGCACTAGTACAGTATATATCCACCTTTCGCAGTAATGCAGGCTGCTATTCTCCCATGGAGACGATCGTAGAGATGCTGGATGTAGTCCTGTGGAACGGCTTGCCATGCCATTTCCACCTGGCGCCTCAGTTGGACCAGCGTTCATGCTGGACGTGCAGACCGCGTGAGACGACGCTTCATCCAGTCCCAAACATGCTCAATGGGGGACAGATAAGGAGGTCTTGCTGGCCAGGGTAGTTGACTTACACCTTCTAGAGCACGTTGGGTGGCACAGGATACATGCGGACGTGCATTGTCCTGTTGGAACAGCAAGTTCCCTTGCCGGTCTAGGAATGGTAGAACGATGGGTTCGATGACGGTTTGGATGTACCGTGCACTATTCAGTGTCCCCTCGACGATCACCAGTGGTGTACGGCCAGTGTAGGAGATCACTCCCCACACCATGATGCCGGGTGTTGGCCCTGTGTGCCTCGGTCGTATGCAGTCCTGATTGTGGCGCTCACCTGCACGGCGCCAAACACGCATACGACCATCATTGGCACCAAGGCAGAAGCGACTCTCATCGCTGAAGACGACACGTCTCCATTCGTCCCTCCATTCACGCCTGTCGCGACACCACTGGAGGCGGGCTGCACGATGTTGGGGCGTGAGCGGAAGACGGCCTAACGGTGTGCGGGACCGTAGCCCAGCTTCATGGAGACTGTTGCGAATGGTCCTCGCCGATACCCCAGGAGCAACAGTGTCCCTAATTTGCTGGGAAGTGGCGGTGCGGTCCCCTACGGCACTGCGTAGGATCCTACGGTCTTGGCGTGCATCCGTGCGTCGCTGCGGTCCGGTCCCAGGTCGACGGGCACGTGCACCTTCCGCCGACCACTGGCGACAACATCGATGTACTGTGGAGACCTCACGCCCCACGTGTTGAGCAATTCGGCGGTACGTCCACCTGGCCTCCCGCATGCCCACTATACGCCCTCGCTCAAAGTCCGTCAACTGCACATACGGTTCACGTCCACGCTGTCGCGGCATGCTACCAGTGTTATAGACTGCGATGGAGCTCCGTATGCCCCGGCAAACTGGCTGACACTGACGGCGGCGGTGCACAAATGCTGCGCAGCTAGCGCCATTCGACGGCCAACACCGCGGTTCCTGGTGTGTCCGCTGTGCCGTGCGTGTGATCATTGCTTGTACAGCCCTCTCGCAGTGTCCGGAGCAAGTATGGTGGGTCTGACACACTGGTGTCAATGTGTTCTTTTTTCCATTTCCAGGAGTGTAGAATGCCTATCTGTCAACAGGTATCAAGGCTTTCTCCAAATCAAAGAAAACAGCCACTGTTTGTCGCTTCTGCAGAAAATTATTCATGATGAACGTCAACAGGGTGACGAGATGATCAACCACTGAGCAGCGCTTTCGGAATCCACATCGAGCATTAGTGAGAAGATGGTGTCACTCCAGCCACCACACTAATCAACCGTTGATCATGCATTCCATCACCTTACAAATGCCGCTCGTGAGGGAAATTGGATGACAGCTGGAAGGAAGAGATTTATCTTTACCAGGCTTAGGTAGGGGAACAATAATAGCTTTACGCCAAAGTGTGGGAAGTACACCGTCAGTCCAAATACAGTTGTAGGTATCGAGGAGAAAGCATTTTCCCACAGGAAGAAGATTCTGCAGTGTGAGGATGTGGATTGTCTCGGGCCCAGGAGCAGAAGACCTGGATGAGGAGGGATCACGCTCCAGCTTCCTCATAGTAAAAAGAGTATTGTAGCATTCTCGATTCAAAGAGAGAAAAGAGATTACGTGAGAGTCCTCCACCTGTTACCAAGGACGGAAGGCAGGATGGTAGTGGGTGGAGCTCGAAACGTCCACAAAGTACCGGCCCAAAGTGTTGGAAACATTTATAGGGTCGACTACGACGTTTCCTGCCACAGTCAGACCAGGGATCGGGGAGTGGGCAGTAGTCCCAGAAAACCAGCGCAGGCCACCCCAAGTGAGAGAGGTCAGAGTAAATCTGTTGAATGAGCTGATGAAGGAAACCAAGCATGCTTTTTTGCTTTCCTTAATAGTGTGACGGCAGTGTGCACGTAGTTGCTTGTAGTGGATGCAGTTCGGTAACGTAGGATGACGGTGAAAGACACGAAGCGCACGTCGTCGGGCACGAATCGCATTGCTGCACTCCACAGCTCACCAAGGGACAGGGAACCAACGTGGAGAAGTATTAGATCCTCCCTAATGATAGAAGATGAAGGGATATAAATGGTGCAGAGGGAAAAGGTTAATTCGGGAAGGAAAACACGGGCAGCAACTGCTTGCAGGTGGATGTGCAAGGGCATAGGGTGATGACAAATATCATCTCATAGAAGCAGCATGACTCCACCATGAGCAGGAAACCCCGCCGCACAGGGAAGGTACAGCTGTAGCAAAGTAAAATGGGAAAATGGTCTTGAGGACGCAGTTTGGTTTCTTGGAGACAGACTAGAAGCAGACATTGCGATCGCAGGAGCAGCTGGAGGTCCACCCTGTTA